>NC_060208.1:87472500-88713125 GCF_021130785.1 Homalodisca vitripennis
CGTGATTGGAATTTCCTGTTTATAAGTTGTTGAAACGGTTAAGGGAAGTAAATGCATTCCATACAACTTCTCCTATGGAAACAGGTCTAAAAAATCAATGTTTTATACAAGCGACGCACCTAGTAGCCTACCAGGAGAAAATATAACACCAATATTCAATCCTGCAGAAATGATAATAGCTCTAATATACTCCCCACAGTGCCCGTTCCGTCTCTAGACAGCCCCGTGGGGAAATCTGCCAATGTAGACTGAGTTGCATATACTTTGTGACATGAAAATTTAGTTATTCATATATTTACTGTGTTTAGTCACTGATTTCAAACTGAATTTTCGTAGCAGTTCTGCCTACTCTTTATCGTGCCCCAAATGTATTAATTAAGGACCCGACAGGGGCTTTAATAATCGTATCGTTGTCTGTCTGTCTGTGTGGAAGCCCGTGATTAAAAAATCCTGGACACTTAAAACTTGATATATAAATTGCTCCGGGTCCAAGCGAGAACACTATTTATTTCGGAACACTCAACTGGTGCAGCACACGGATCGAGTGTTCGTGGCTAGATAGCGAACGTTCCACGAAGATTCCCCGACCGGACACAACGAGATGTGTCACCGCGACCGACTGCGGCGTCCATTGTGCAGGAACCAGTGGTGTGCTGACGAATGAAAAAATAGCTTTCAAAAATTTAACATCTTTTCAACTCAACAGACCCTCCACAACATCTCTGTCCTTCCCTTCTATCCTCATAGATGCATATAGATGGCCCGGGAGACAGCGGTGGTGGGACTTTGCAGCCCGGGAGCAAAACTGCAAGGAGTGGCGTCTGATACCTCACCTCCATTGAACAGTTGTGTCATAATGGCTGGCACTACAGGAAAACGTCTACCGACACCTGGAGCAGCAAATAACCAGCAAGCTGAGAACTGTCGTCGCTACTCTGCCCCACAGGCACGATCTGCCTGTCAACGTGGACACCGCGCTGTTTAACTCGCTGGTACATCGAGGAGCTGTGCGTGAAGCGTCGCCGGACAGAAGTGCTATACTTCAAGCTCATCCGCAGAGGGGCCTAAACATTCCATGGGATGAACCTCAAGCCCCAGTATTAACGCCTGCTGGTCGAGCCGCTGCTGCAGTGTGTGCGGAGGCTGGATCACAAGTTCGTTGCCCCGGCCCCGGCGCCACTCGCTGCTGCCACAGTCTAAGATGAGATTAGATGCAGTCACAGATCTAATCAATATAGTTATCGCTGGCCTGGAAAGGAGAGAACATGTAATAAGTACATTTTTCGATTTATCTAAATAATTTAGCTATGTAAACAATGAGACATTTCTATACCAGTTAAAAATATGTGGTGTTGGAGGCCTGCCACATGAATGTTCTCTTCTTACCTCAGGAATAGAAGTCGGTGTGTGCAGATTGCAAATGTACTATCAGGGAAGGTTGAAATGACAATATTGTCCCACAGGGACCTGTTCTTCGGCCGGTTATATTCCTTGTGTATGTCTAAAGGTAGAACTCATCGATTCTGACGGGAAGAAACGGTTCAAAGTGCTAATTACACAACTATACACATTAGAGCTAAAACAAAACATGAATTAGATTTTTATTCAATACAATTTTATGCCTGAATTCATGTATTCAGCCTTTTTCAGAACTAAACCTGAGAGTCAACAGTTCCAAATCAACTGCAATCAACTTTTGCTTTCGACAACGAGACCCCGAGAACCTTGTAGCTGTGATGGAAGATGATTTCCTTCTAGAGGAAACTGATTCCACCAAGTTTCTAAGGATGCACCTAGATCGAGTGATAATTACATTGAAAACATCTGCTTCAGCAATAAACAGGATTTCAAAATGGTGACAGAAGTTCAAGGAGGTGTTTTTCAATAATTAAGTGATAAATTCATCTAGTAAAACATTTAAAGTGAGCATACAATATTTCTAAGCCTAATAAAAGTATTGATATCTATGTTATTCTAGTTAGAAATTTTGCAAGCGTACTTAAGGAAATAATAATTTTTGTAAATAGCTTAAATTCAATGACTGAAAGCTAAATCCTTGTACCTAGTGAAGATCGAATGAAAATCAAATCAGTTCATATGCACAATTAGTGTATTAAAATTAGCTTTGCTTGTAAATTCAATAAAAAATATTAAATCTGTCGCGATGTACAAAAGTGTTGAATTGTACTACTATTATTTTAGAAAGGTGTCCCTTGATATAAATGACAGTATTTAAACGCCTCATTGATTGATTTGGTTCATTAACGAAGTTAAACTTGGTAACGAATATGAATAGCATGAGCAGTAAACTTCTGCAAAGCATTCAGTTTGGATTCGTTTGTGAACAATACTCATAAGTGAGGAAGCAAGTAACCGCGTGCGTCAGAAACACAGAGGTACTGATTGAATTGCTGACAACTAATTACTCAGTTATTGACAATAGAATTAGTTGTCTTGTGTCATCAAATAACTAGAATGTATACCTATCAACTACACTATCATAGAACCACAAGCCGGTCTAGATGTAGAATTCTTATGTTTTCTTAAAATTTAATCAGATTTGTAGGCTGACCAGATACTGGCTCAACTGAGCTTTTAATTTTACTATCAAATCCTTCAACTAAATTATTTTAACAACCTTATTATTTCTTCGCGTACTGTGTAAAATAAGTCAATTAATATTCTGTTACAATGGTAATTAGACTACAACTTCCGCTATCTCACCTTTCTGCTAGTTATTATTCTGCTTTAGTCACATTTAAGAAAAACTTATAGGCTTCCAATGATTCAAAATTACAATTAATACATCAAAAATTGTAAACTATCTTATAACAGTTTTAAAATCTAATGAATTTATTGGCATTGTTAAAAAGGCAAGAGAAGTGATACCATAAGAGAAACTACAATAGTATTACTTGCAATTATGTCTAAAACTGTAATCTGTGAAATTAACGCAATATAACGGAATGCAGCAGGATACTTTGACGCTTTTTTTGTGCATAATCGTGTTTCTTGCTGCAATAAAGATGAAAAAATGTCCAAAGTGCAGCAAAAAGAAGTTTTAACTCTATGTAGTCGTTAAATGTGACAATATATTCTACATAATGATAATACGTTAACTGCGATTTACTCTAAGTTTTGAGACACAATCCATCCTATACCAACAACACCTTAAATATATAATTGTAACATAGGTAAAAAACAATAAAGGGCAGAATTGAAGAGGATGATTTATGAATTGGAAAAGTTTTTTGTATGACAAGAAAAGATTGTCGATGCGTAGATGCGAATAAATAGAGACAGTAGCATTGCACAACGTATTTCACCAGCGATGGCACCTACAATCGTATCTCCAAGACAATCTTCACGAATAGCAACCAATATTTATATCTATCCTATTATTTACACGGTAAAATAATTTGTTTTAGTGTATTCTACGCCCCTTTAGTCTGAAGAAGTTTATTGTATACTATCGTTTCGTTGAGTAGAAATTATAGGAATCTTAACAATATTTCCAGATACAATTTGGAAAATGTAGATCGGGAAAAAATTACGACAATGTAACCGGTTCAATGTGGTGGGCACCTTTAAAAAATGGAAAAATTAAAATTGAGAAATTGTTATGAAATTTGTTTATTGAAGCTTATTTGAATTGTATCAGTTTAGCGCGGTCTCCTTTCATTGGTCTGAATGTTAACATCTAAAGCAAAATTTACTAAGCAATCAATTACAATGTAATTAAAATACGCAATTGCGTTAGTGGTAGATTGTAGAGAACGTTAGGTCATAAACCCCAATAGAATACTACTCTTCTGAATAGTATCGTAACTTTTGTGTTGGTAGTAAAAGCAACCTATAAACACGTTTAAAACATATTAAATGTGTTAATTAAATTGTGACCATTTGTTAGGGTTACAGCAAATTATTGCTATCAGATCTGAATCTTTATCTAAATGTATTTTTATTAAAAATTTGGAAATCATATCCTAGTGTGTTTTTGTCTTTTTCTGAATGCATATAAAATACAACCACAAAAGATATTTGTATTTATCCATTGACACCATATGCTGGTTTATATACTATCATACTGCAAGGTAGGAGTATCCTACACCACGCGTTGCGTAACAGGTTTAGCTTTGGTTGCATGCAATGTTTCGAATCAATAGTTCACATTCTTGTGATGTCCTGTAGACATTCAGACGGGAAATTATACAGGGAAGAAATTCTTATGACCTCCGGCAAACAAAAGAGGATGGATAAAGTAAAATACCATGGATTGAATATTACTATCATACGACTTATTCTTGTCTATGCAGAAAGTAAGTTTCATGCAAAATATTTAAATTCTACAGGTGGAACCTTTCACGAGACTCTTAAAGACAGTTGGGCTACTTAGGCTACTTGTGTTACTGTGTCATCATATATTAAAATGCCATGACTACAATACTTGTACTACAATCAAGGAAATAAAAAGTAAAAAGTGTTATTTTTTACAAAATAATTGTTATTCAAACCAATGCCACAGAAATGTTAAAAGTAGGCGCCACAAATAAATTAAGAAGTTTTATTGCTATATTAAAAAATAGTATTTATTATAGTTTTCAGTGACTAGTGTTCTGTATTCTCTCCTGTAATTAGGAGTGCAGATGAAAATGTTCAAGGCTAAAACGCACCACTTGGTGACTCAATTTAGTAGATAAGTTATTTTGTAGTAGAACGTCCCCAATCTTAATGGTGCATTAGTTTAGTCACGTTTAAGAGCATACTGTAGTATTGACATAGTTTTTTGGCATCTATGGCGTATTAGCTAGAAAGTACATATCATATTGCATCTCATTACTCTTTGTTATTTTTCAAAGGCCTCTTGGAGGAAACCTGATAGAAGTAGAAATATTTTCCAAGTGTCTCTTGTGTAAGCTATGTTTATGGGGTAAAAAAGAGTCTTAATTGGTCCCAATATAAATATGACTTAAATGATTAGTAAGTATGAACAACTGTGTAATCCATAGAATCTGTGAGTTAAGTTAAAAGAAATATACATCTCAGCATCATTATTCCGTCTCGTCGCTTCATATAATGTTTCAAAGTATTCCTATAGGAGTGTTTTCTGGAACCCTGATGTACACTAAGTACCTTTCTGTGAGGTAGCTTATAGTAGTTTTGTAAATTTAAACTCTTGAGCTCTCGTTACTTCTGGATGTTTTTTATCTATTGCCTCAAATATGGCCCAAAGGAAAAGTAGTGTTTTCTAGCAGTTTCGAAGCAAATGTTAGTCATTAAAAAAACCGCTATACTGCAAATTGTTTTGTCTGGTTTCTCCGTATATGGTTTCATATGTAAAATATAAAAAGTGGAGAAATGCACAATCCATAGTAAAACTTAAGCGGTGCAAATCTGGGATAGACCTCTTTTGTTTAAAGAAAATTGTTATGCAATCGGTTTATCAGTTTCGGCAACATCATTTAACATATATAAAACAAAGGACATAGAAACAGTTCGAATAGTACAATACCTTCCTTTTTGAAGTTGGTTAAACGTGGCTAGTATCGTTATGTAAATTCTAATGGAGTGACAGGCACCGTTATCGCACTCGATATTCCCTATTCAGAAATGAAAGCTTCATGCAAAACTATTAGAGTTAAATACAAAAGTCTTTATAAAGCACTCCATGAAATGCCTCAGAGTGATAAGTAAAAGAAGATTAATTCTCTACGTCAGTTTTTTCGTGATATCGTGCGGTCAGACAGACAGATAGAAAGACCAGACTGAAATTACATGTTTTTCCAGCCCCTTCGCTAACGCTCAGCCAAATACTCCATTATTTTTATCATCGATATGTGTAAGCACGTATCCAAAAGTACACAACCTAAAACCTTCAAACAATTTTATATACGCAGAGCAATTAAAACAGAATCCATAAATTTAATAAGTGACCAAAATAGCTTTCAAAGTAACTTTACACAGGGTGAATAAAAAGTAAAGACTCCTCCCCTCTATTTTGTTCCAGAGTATATACAAGGAGATATCTTTTGGGTAGTGGTGCAATGTGGAAAGGAAGTTTCAGTTGGTGAATTTGAAAAAACTGTCATGTCCCCAAGAAATACGGGATTTTGGGAACAACTCAAACATTTTAAATATAAACCCCTCGCAAGCGTCCCCTCATTTTGAAGAGCCACATTGATAAAAAGCTGCATTCATTATTGAACAATAACGTTTCCACCAAACAATGGATGAACAGGAATTAGTGCTGCAATTTCCTCACAAAATTGTAGTGACGCTCTGACGGATTTTACCATTCTGTAAATGTTTATGCTCTTCAAAATTAGGAGCCACTTGAGAGGGATTAACATTAAAAATTTTTGACTTGCCACCACAATCCCGCATTGTTGGGGTGGACACAAAAATTTTCAAAATCACCAAATTAAACTTCCTTTGAACATTGCACTACTACACAAATGATATCTCCTTATATAAAATTTAGAACAAAATAGAGAGGGGGGAGATCCTGATTTTTTCTTCACTCCGTATTTATTACATTAATGAAATTTAACAAACCTTAGTAATATTTGTTCGCCTCTAAATACATAATAATTATTGAGTGTTAACACGTTGTTTAGGTTTTGTTCGGCAATCATAAAACAGCACAATAGTTTTATTTGATTTATTTTCTTCGTGAAAATGAGATGTTTTTATGCTTATTTTATTGTGACCAATGTTTGCGTATTTTAAATTAACCAATTGTACAAAACGAATGATAAGAAAAGTAACAAATTATTACTATATTCCTTCGTGGCTGAGGATGATTTAATTTATCGAGGGCGATTTGACAACTCAATAAATAAGGGTTCTCGAGGTGTGATCTTCTTATAATACGTGTAGTTGCCTTCTAGTTACGGTGTAAGTAACTTTTATGTCTAGTGACACAAACTGCTGACAACAGCTGGCCAGGCTTAAAAGTTCTAAGTACATTAAGTAGTGTAGAATTTTTAGAATAAGCAGTGTGAGATGAGTTCGCACATTTATACTTAAAAATTAAATTCTCGCTTGTTAGGCAATACAATATTTTTAATTTCTTACCATTTAATGTACACCGAACAAGAATGAAGTTATAAGGTATGAATTATTATTTATTTGAATAAAACTATGTTTTTATATGAGCAATTAAATTATTTACCAAGTTATACCGATTAATACCAATTTAATACCCATTTATTTGTCACCTTGTTTTATCATTAGTATCGGTAGTATCTGTTGAATGTTGAATGAAGATATATATATATATATATATATATATATATATATATATATATATGTGCAGTTAACTGGAATAGTATAAACATGTATAAATATTTTCAGTTAAGGTATTTTGTTGTTTTGATTATAATAAGATACTCAAACTGACAAATAAATAATTAATGTATAATTTATTAAAAAATAAGTGCTTTAATTTTTACGAGATAGTAAAATAGATTCATGCGTCTGTTTAAGCCACCAAGATTTCAGCTTTAAGCAAGAGTTGGAAGACATCACTAAGTTTATACAAGGGTGAAAAGTTTTAAGAGGGTTATCTTCTAAGTTTAGAATCACGATTTGCAAACTGAACAGTAATTTCAGTCTAAGATTTATTTTATGGTTTCAGAAACTTGAGTGTTTCACAACTTATTATTTAGAATTGTCTTTATTCTTCTACTGTGGAAATAATGTATTAATTAAGAGAGAACACGGACTATTAATTAGGCATTGGCGTAACTAGGACCTGTCTTGTGGGTAGAGAGGGGGGGATGAATGTAATGAAAGAATATACCAAAATAGGGGGTATAGGATAAATGTGAATAAATGAAAATTGTAATTGATTAGACCTATTTCAAAGTAAAAAGTTTTACTGCTTTATTTCAGTAATATTGTATTGATGTTAATAGAATACTTTAAGAGCTCAGGGGGGGGGGGCAACATTATCTGTTTCAATATAGCTGCTTATCCAATCTATACAATTAACCTAAACTTAGGCTTTAACTTAACTTAACTCCTTTAACTTAAGCATCGTCATTACTTGTATTAAAACCACAAGCTTTGATTTGCTCTCATATTTCCTAAAATCAATCACGTTCTATAAAGATAAAAATTTATTGAAATGTTCGCTATTTGTAAGTAATAGAAGATCATTTTACAGTTTCCAGTAATTTACATTAACTCTTAACTACATAATATAAAAATAATTATATAGAGTCATGAGATCGTTTCAACTTTAATTTGTACAATAATTGATAAAAACAATAATATACTATTTAAAATTCAAATTATCACATTTCTTGTACGAAATACGTATTTTTATAAAAATACTGTACACTAAACAAAATTACAATTGGAAAAACTTTATCCAATGTATAGTTTTGTGTAGAAATGGAAAAGTGTTAAGTATAATATGTACAAACCTATCAAAGATGGTTTTAGTAGTGTATAATTTATAATTATGCAATTTAAAATACATAATGTTATTTTAAATCAAATAAAGTATTGTAATTGTATTGTTTTTTTGTTATTTGAAATAAAGTATTTGCTTAAATGGAACACTTTTTATACATAAATTACTATTCCTAGTTTAATATGAATATTCATTAATTAAATTCAGATTTAATCAAGATTTAAAACGTCTCACCATAACAGATACCGTCAGAACACAGTTTACCACAGCACTACTGTTGATGAAGGATGATCAAAGCTTGTCTTAGCTGTGAGACAAGCCTTCATCACCGACAAGCCGCTGGCTTTTCATTCGACATCATTTGTTATCTACCTTTCATATTGTGTGTTGTTTTCTTGGCTAAACTTTTGCTATTAGATGGGAAAAATAGTATATTATTGACGAAAATATAGGCATATTTTTCATTACATCAGTAATTATAATATTTAAAAATATAGTTAAGACATTAACACAGCGTGTTTATAAAAAGAATATTTTTAGTTTGCCAAGACTTAGCAAAATCATACTCACTAAAACGTATATTGAATAACAGATAGATTGATTTATTAATTGATAATTAGCCCGTCCATGGTTGGCAATATATGGTGGAAAATATGTAAGAACTGTGATAGTGTAACATTTTTTGTTGTAAAAATATATGAATAAATATTATTAAGTACTCATAGTTAGATTTTTGCAAAAGTTGTTTACTTTTTCTCCTAATACGCAACACTTTGAATTAAAATTTAATCCAAAACTCTGTGTTCTTGGCATGCTTGAAGTGTGTCTTTGTTGCCTACACTTAAATTCTTATGATTTCAAAGACTTTAATTGAAATTTTCGTTGATATACAAGAAATCTGTTTGCATCTGTAGAAAATGTATATCAAGGCTATTATACAGTCTCATGGAAGAGAAAATAATTCCAACATTTGAAAGAATCTGAAACTTTTAAAAATAATGCGTTAAATAAAGTTCCAATATTTTAAACAATCACTAAATTACTTTTAAGATGTGTGTTTGTATAATATACGTTTCAATGCCAATAAAATAAGTTAAGCCTATGTTGTAATGTATTACACTTTTTTCCAGTTCTACCGGAAGAGAATCAATTTAGTATTCTTTTCAAAACACAAGACGTTCTAATGACCAGAGGGTAACTTTTTAAAGTCCACAGAGTCTTATAAAAATGGTTGTTCACTCTAAGAAAGTTATTTTACACAGTTATGCTGTGCTGTACTGATTGAATTTATAAGTAAATTCCTTAGAGTATGAATTAAACCGTTGTATTTAAAATGTTACTTTTTATCTAAAATATTGTGAATCTAATATAAAATTTTGTTGAAATCTAAATTTATTGTGGTGTGTTTTTTTAAAGAATATTATGTATCTTGTGTACCATAAAACATGAAAATTACAGTTACGATCTAGGAACAAACCTCGGCGTGATATGCGTGTGAAGGAACTACTATATCACAGTATAATACTATAACTACTGTACGTGCGAGCAAGCAATTCAGGTACAGGGCACCAACATAATATCTTAATAGCAACCGATATCATAAGTATCTAATATCTTAAGTGACTGAAGCGTAGCATCTACTCAACGAAATGCAATAACTTTGTCTTGCGTAGATAACTTCATGGATCAGATTCAATAGCATTTAAACTCAGACATTCCAGACTAATTCTGGAGCTGACGGTATCTTCCTATTACCATTATTTATCTCAGGAATGTTAAGATACTAATTAAAAATGGTGCGATACTGCGCACTTGTTCATTTCGCAGGATAATACATCTCTAGCCACATGATTATTCAAACGTCATTTTAAGTCGTAATAAATGCGTTTTTTGCACATATTTAATAAACTTCCTATCATATTTAGCCAATAAATTTACGGTTACATTCTAAAAGTAAAACGTTAACATTTTTCAAACGCTTTTTTTGCCATTTTTTGAAACAACAGTAATATATATTCTATTGCAATTTACACAAATTTGATATATATATATATATATATATATATATATATATATATATATATACTACTGTTGTTAATAGGAATTTTATATATTGGTATTTTAATGCACACACAGTAGTTTTCTTAATGATCTGTGACGTATTCACAATTAAAGCAATTGAATTAAGAACTCTTTATTCTCAATAGTCCAATTAGTGATTCAATTGCAGTCCTTTTTTCCATCCTACGCAGCAGTTTATAATAATCGGTTATTTGTAATTATTATTTAGAGGAACTTCCCTTGTGTTTTGGTCTCCTATTGTTAAATATTTGCTACAGTATAAGTTGATTATTCATAGCTACCAACCACCAAAATGGGTAGTTATCCTATTTTCTTTGTGTTTTTGTAATGTTACTTGACTTTCCCTATAATAAATTAAACCAATAGGCTTAATCTAAATTCCATGGTATATTAATTATGGTTAATTAATTGATTGCTATATTCAAAAATTGTACATGTTACAAAGATAACTAATAAATAAATTACCAGAGTATATACATTAATATTCACTTGTAATACATGTATTACATATTTTATTTATTTATTTTGCTTAATAGAGTTACTGTCGTAAAAAACCTAGCTGTAATGGTAGTTCGTCTTGTAATTTATCTTGATTGAGCCCCGTAAGTTAAAACTTTAATTCTCTAGCACTTTATATGACCCTATTTTTGGCAGTAAAGGTATGAGATTCTCATTTCGGGGGAATCATTTATCTTTATTTTAAGGCCGATTATTTATTTATTTAACTTTATTGGCAATAACAATTAGAAACAAACTCTCAGACTATCTGTAATTTATCGTTAAATATTTCAAAGTACAAAAAAAAAAACCGTTTAAACATATTGGCCTTTCTTAACGACACTCCTCCTATATTTCTTATCCCAGAATCTATATATGAAATATTTATATTCCAGAATGAATTTGCAGACCATCTTGGTCATATGTAATTCCGCCAGCAGGAGAAATGCTCTTGAACAACGATAAAGCTGGCTACTGCAGTTTAGTCTCGTGTAGTGTCTTTACTACTTAATGTCTTCTAAACATACATTACACATATGGACTTTACTCAGTTTCCTACATTTTCAACATAAAAGGTTTTACGTTGTGTTTGATAAATGGATGTAAAATTGTAGGCATAGCACTTATTTTTCAATAACCAAGAAATATGAAAATTGAAAACTTTAATCCGTTTTGCGTTATTTATTGGATATTTCCTACTCTTCAATCCATTTAAATATTGTAAAACGCTATTTTACATACGAGTTGAACGTGATTAGATTTAAAGCGTAACCCTAACTCTGCACTCCCAGTAAGTAACCATTGTTTAAATATAACAAAGGTGAAAAAAACATTTAAAAAATGGATTCTGACAGTTTAATGTTTGCGAAAATAATGAAGATCGTATAGATCCCCATAAGATCAACTACCATAAAAAGATATATATTTGGAATGACACATAACCTTTATGACAACAAGAATAAATTGTATAGAATGAGCTACTGATAACTTATAAATAGCATAGAAAGAATAATAAAAATACTAAAACTCGGAGTAGATGATAGATACATCTGTGTAAAACATGAGGCTTCTGTAGTAAAACGTAATGTCATGGATACAAATTTTACATGAAAGGCATGTAAATAAATTCAGAAGAATGATAAAAATATACAATGAAGAAAAGAGAGGTAAGGGAAAGTTATGACAGTACGCAACTGAAGTATTGTTCTAGTGATTTTATTGCTTGTATTACATCGAAATGTTCATGTACTTTAATGCCAGTTTTTATAAATAGTGTTTGCAACTTTTAAGCACAAAGTATATGATCCGATTGGCAATGTGGTCTCTTAACAGTTAACAAGTGTATTCATGTTAGCCACAAAATGCAGCCTTGTGTGCCAGCTATAATGGTCAATATATTCTTAGAATTTAATATTTTAAGTCGTGCCAGTTACTTATATTACTAAAGATTCTATTACTACTATTGGACACCATGCTTATAGTGTCAGATGAAATACCACTGCCAGGAGACATCGGGTGAGGGCCGGTGTGCTTGCCGTTATGAACGGTAACTGCAGTTCTAGAGACATCCGTCCTTACTATTGCTTTGCAACTTCTTCCCAAACATCGCCATATAATTTCACCACTTTTCAGCACATTTTCAGCTTTACAGCTTTCCCTAAATTTATTATTATTGTACAATATATTAGATCTTCCTTTTTTCATTTTCTACAACAAGTAAAATTGTCTTAGTATTATTTATTTTCGTGATAACTACAAATTCAGAGTCAATTATTTATTAATATTAATCTTTCTTAAAAAAATGAATCGCATTAACAATGAAGTGCCCTCCAAAGATATTTTGAAGCGTCTGTAAATCGTATGTTTGTACAAACCTGGCGCAACACACATAAAACAGCTGATGCCTTGTAATAAAAAAAAAATAATTCTATTCAATGTACGTCAAAGTATTTTCTAGATGATGTGTGGGAAAATATACGAGGGCATGCACAGATGAACTTTTCACGTTGTTCCGAGTTACTGAAACATTTACGATTAGTTTAATTCTCTAAAAGGAAATATAAGCCTACTGTGCGGGCCACCCGGCTCGCTGTTCTTATTTTTAATGTAAGTAATCTTTTTCGAAGTATCTGATACAGTGCAGTAAGTCCTCTTGCTTTCCATTCCCTGCTCGCTATATTTCATGCTATTTGTTTGGTCGTGAAAGAATTAAATAAATATTTATGTACACAATCAGTATCGTATCCCTTTTCAGTGAATAACAGACATGATGCCCCTCGACGATTTAGTTTATCATAAAAAGTGCATTTAGTGTCTGGTGTATTGTCCAATCAAATTGATAAAAGTTAACAATTAAAATAAATAGGGATGAAGAAATTAAAATAGATAACAAATAAGCTGCACGGAAAAAAACTATAAACATATACATAACATCTCTAAAAATTATTTAGTTACACTCTTCTCTCCAAAAGGTTAATCCCGACCAATGTTAAATAAATGAAATAATTGTGATTCAGCATGTTTATATATATATATATATATATATATATATATATATATATATATATATATATATATATATATATATATATATATATAAACTTAGACATTTTTAAGGCAAGGAAAGTTATACAAATGAAGACTGTTACACAAAATATATAAACATACTTAAGAATAATATCGTAAACGATCTTAAATATTTTACCTAATGCGGGCGATCTGATCTAATGTACGATCTATTTTATAAGGGTGTACTGAATTAAATTATTTATCAGTTATTAAATTTCCTGTACAGACAGACAAATAAAATCCCATCAATCAATAACTGGACTAAGCTATTACCATCAGCTGGTTTTTATTTCTTTTTCTACTGAAATGTCAGTGTAACCTTTTGCAAAGTGTACTATCAGAAAGTTTCAGAAATATATAAATGTCATAAATATGTTTTAAACATCTGTACGATCTATTTTATAAGGGTGTACTGAATTAAATTATTTATCAGTTATTAAATTTCCTGTACAGAAAAATAAAATCCCATCAATCAATAACTGGACTAAGCTATTACCATCAGCTGGTTTTTATTTCTTTTCTACTGAAATGTCAGTGTAACCTTTTGCAAAGTGTACTATCAGAAAGTTTCAGAAATATATAAATGTCATAAATATGTTTTAAACATCTGTGTGTCTCTCATAAACCTAACCGTAAAGTGAATTTTCATTTTTTTAAATGTGGAGTTGTGCATAAAACTAATAACACATACACGCTATGTTTCAATATTGTTAATATAAGAGAGCAGAATTGATTGTTTGAACAATTTACCTGCTGTACACAAAAGAGCTATTAACACTCGAGTATATTAGATTTGCATTTGCATGCGAAACATTCCTCTGAAAAGATCAAACGTAGCTGATGGCATATAAAGTAGTTCCCTGATGCGCTCAGTTTGATTTCGTGAATAAATAACTTATATTGTGTATAAACGTAATAAATCATATATATTGTGAACCTCCGGTTTAGAATGAAATATTAAAACTCTTAGTTAATTTAAAATGTATGCATTAATTTAGTGTTATATTCTTCTTAAAAGTGTTTCCATATATTATCTCTCCCATGAATATCTCATTATTTAAATCTAGTTATTATACACATTTCTATTTCTCATCTAGCGTTAAAGTTACAGAGTTTAGCAGCTGGCACAATATACAATTTCTATTTCGTGTTTTCAGATTTATTTCAATATGTTTTATACTTGAATGCTTGCCTCAGCCTGTCTTTTTTTAAATAAACATTTATTCACAAACAAGCATATCTACGAAAGAAGAAAGTTTGTACCAAAATAAAGCATTTAATATGCCTACCCTCAGAGTTCAACCCGAGAACTACGGATAACGAAACCAGACCTTTATCAGGTGATAAACCCAGCCGAATCCATAAGCAAACACTAATCATTAAAGAGCTACAGCTATTTGAGCTGGACTGATGGACACGATTATATGTAATGGACATTAAGTCTGGATCCCTTTGGGAATACAACGTGCTTTGTCATTCACTAGATTGTCCCGCACCAGTAATACCACGTAAATGGATACGTAGGTATCTACGTTCCACTATAATTGTCGATAAACACGTATGTACAAAAAGGCCTTCAAAATACACCTGAACATAAACTATTCGTAGTATGTCGTAATAAACTATATGCATAATGTAATATGGGATTGTTGTCATGAACTATTTTGTAACGACAATGATGCGATTTACACAACAAAATTAAAAACCAAAACTAGTATTCTAAAAAATTGTTATTGACTCTTACAACCTGTACTCTAACACGAATTAGACAGACATATAAGACTGAATACACATTTCCCTTTTTGGCATGGGAGTTTTATTTCCTTAAAGGTTAACAAAGTAAAATATTTAAAGTGAAATATCACAATGGTATGTATTTTCAAAAAGGAAAAATAAACCTATTAAATGTTTTATTACAAAATATTCGCTTGGTTTCAATATAATTCATATTGGGAATATTAAAAAGTTACTAATGAAGAAAATCAAAAGTCTATTAACGAAGAATAGTTAAGTTAATTAATATTTTAATGGTACCGTATTTTAATTACTAAGAAAATGAATATGTAATATATTGGTAATCAAACAATATATAATACATAATACAGTCTAGAGAATTGTATTTTGGAATATCTATTTATTGAAGAAAATAAAAGTTTTCCCGGTATAGTGAATCCGGGAATGTGCCTCAGTTCTGCAGCTACAATATAAACAGATCTATCCCGTGGGATGTTTCTAAGAAAATGTGGTTTCGTTTATCAGAATCCGTTTATTTGAGGGTCTGAAGAGTAGTGTACTTTCCTTTCTTGTACGATTATGAGTTATATACATAGTATTGGTTTGGAAGGTTTGTAGTAATTTAATTATTTGTAATAACTAGAATCTTAAGAATCACCATTGTATATTATTAGTAAAATACATCTCCCACTAAAATTGTTTTCGTTGCACATCTACAAAAAGGGCTTAAAATAAAAATTAAAACAATAATCCTTAATATTATGACAGTAATAGTGGATACAATGTAATTTAACACCAAAACTGAAAAAAACAAACTAAACTCTAAAAATATAATAATTTCTATGAGCTAATTCTGAAAAATATTTGTCTAAATCTAACGTAAAAAATATATCTAATTAAAATATGTGTTATTGGAAACACAGTTTCAGAATATTTTCAAAATGGCCCAATTTTGATTAGTAAGTTACACTTAGTTAAACACATAACAGTAAAATATTTTAAAAAAATGTATCGTGCAATATACGCACTTTCACATATTGAAAGATTTTAAATAAAACATTACATAAAAAGACAGACTAATGCGTTTCAAACGAGATATCTAATATTTCTCCTATTGGATAGCTAAACGGCAAGATATTTCTTGATGGAGGATTGGAATTGAAAAGTTCTCCTTCTCACGCTCTGCATGTGTTTAAATAAACGGAAGAAAAGGATTTACTTTGCATAATCCCTATGAGTCTTCTACTCTCTTCACATCCATCAATATTTCCTGTAATAAATTTATACTCACATTCGTGTGTGGTTTCAGTAAGATAACGATACCATTTTTCGGAGATGTCGTGGTAAAGGTGAAATAATTCCGCTAAAGTGTGCGGTTGTAATCTCTCAATTAAGCGTAATTTATATCCAATATTCTTGTTTCAAATGACATGTTTGTCAAAGAATCTAACTTCAATTAGATACATAAATTTAGATACCCTACAAATTTATATGAGGTATAATAACTTTTTTTTAAACTTCTGTATTTAATGAATAATTTATTTTAAACCCAGCCACCATACCATTATCAAATCAAGTAACTATTAGTATTCCTATATCATATAATATCAATATAACATTAACAAATCTCTTTTTTAAATAAGTTAATATAAAAAAGTTGTTATTTTTGAACAACCTATTACAAATTTCAAGAAGAAATATAGTTATTAATTATATCTAAATAATAAGACATATCCCACGATTCTAAAAGTTCTACGTATAAAAATATGGTCGTTGAAATGTAAGAACCTTTTCCCTCATCTCTATGTTTTGTTTCGCTGTGGATATTCTTGAGTACACTAATTGGGCAGAGGTAAAAGTTTAAAGATAAGGGATTTTAACTTCCCCCCGGTTTCCAGATATACAAAGGGCCTAGTACCTGTCTGCACTATTAGCCGACGATAATCTCATTTGATATGGCACCGACAGGCGACTGGGCGGATCTGTGTTAATGAGGACTCTGACGAGGCCACTGGTCACAGGTACCGCACATGTCTAAAAGTCCGTCAGTAAACGTCTGTAATTATATTTTTATCAAAACGATTTATTAAATCTCTACGTACATCAAATATGCATGTACATACAATTTTTAAGGTATATGGTTCCTATTCGTATTTGGTCTTTATGTCTACAATAGTGTTAAGTGGTATAAAAAGTGGTTCCATCATGAAGAAGTGCTAATAATATATTGGTGTTCACGTTTACCTTGTGCCGTGTGCGTACCTTGTGGGGGGTAAGAAGTTAAGATTATGTTTCGATCCCACGTCTAGATTGACTTTTCAAGATATTTACTGTATAATAATTTCCTAGGCGGAACAATATTATCAACTTTTATAGGATTAGAAAGTCCGTCGATTACGAGTCTGGCCTGGCACAACCAGAGCCCTTCCTATCAATCCTTTGCTTTTCTGTCTGTATCTGTTTCTTTTGCTGGCAATATATAGGCAATCAACTGCGACTGTCAAATTCTTATACGCTTGATAATAATACTAATTAAAATTTATATTTACCGATAATTCTAGAGTAAAAATTCAATCTTGTAATTTTAATTTTGAAATAAACTAGTTATTAAAAATTTTATACTAGTAAACGCAAAATAAGACCACCAGCATACAAAATGGTGGCATCCACAAATTGAGAAAAAAAATGTAAATAGAGTGGTCTTAAATGGCCAATAACATAGTTGCCTAAAAAGTATTTTGCGATACATTCACCAAATATCTAAAATAAGTCCAGTGTCTAGTGATGACTCGTCATAAGCATGTACAGAATTTTCTAATCTCCTAGGGAGTACGTAACTGAACTAGGTCTATAGACATACATTTTTATGGGGAACCCGAACACTACAAATTGTTTCAACAGCTAAAATTAATGATTCGATCAAAAGCGTGTGTACGAGGCAGATTTTAGACAACAAACTGATATTGATGATGTTACTCTACACACAAATCAGTGAGCAAACAGTAACGTAGAATGGCCTTTATTAGTAATTATTGACCTAAAGTCTACATAACTTGTTTCATAGACCTATCGTTAACTATTGTATTTCTGTTGTTTCTCAGTTGCACAAATGTACACACATTTGCAATTAAAACTAACTGAATTCCAAGTAACACTAGTAAAGGTTAACTACCACATTTAAACTGTTAGAGTACAACTCATGTGGTCTTTGAGCCACTAACATAAAATATACACCTCGTGAAACCTTACAGCTGACCAGAATAATTCTTTGTTATTAATATAATAATCATCAATTTTAACGGTGTCACCACATTAGGAAGCACTTTCTTTTGCTGTTAAATATTGTTTAGTAGTAAATAAAATACAAACACAATACTGGAGGGGACTACTTTCAACCTGATTTGTTTTAAATTGACGATGCCAACATCACGTTTGATGAAAGCTCTGTGTTATTGCTGAGTGTTGATTAGAATACAATCAATCCATCAGTCTGCATTGTTCAATCTCTGCCGATTGATTTATATTACAACATTACAGAGCTCAATACAGTCATTAATTAATTGTTTAAATAGAAAAAGCTCAGGTATGAGTTTTTTTATAGAATGGTTATCCTCTTTATTTTTGAAAGTTTGATATGGACAAGAAAAAGCTATCATTGAATCGATAAGATAATGTTCCTTACCTGTTCTAACCCTAAAATTGGTAATGATTATCCGACTCGATTCATTATTGTTTATTTCTTTATATAGATTTAAAATAAAACTATTAGACCATTCAATGTGTATGATGTATAACGTAGACATTGAATAGTACATTGAAATTATACACATTTTTTGAATAAGTAGCGATCGGAATTTAATTTTCAATCTAACCTGGAATTGCAGAAAACAATGCATGAAAACAAACCAGTATTTGTGTCCAATAACAATCACACACACCATACAAACAAGCAAATACTCAATTTTTTTCTATCATTGATTCAGATGGAGTTACTATTGTATCTCTGATGATTAACGCACTGTTCATACACGACTCATATTAAAACTCATACTTTAATACTTTTATGTTTAGTTGAAAATTACATATTTCGACTGCCGTGAATCTGAGGGGGAAAATGTGAGTTTTAAAAACTGAAGCTAAATTTATTTAGGTGCAATATAAAAGAGGGGGGGGAGGTGGGGTTTTAGAAATCGGTCTAAAACAGTTACAGGTCGGAGACTCCTTTTTGGAATGATATCTGTAATATATAACTATAAAATAAAATATTACATGCACGTAATATAAATGGAAATTTTTATAAGAAAGTGCTCTTATTTTTGTGTATCATTTATTAATAACATAGTAATTGTGTCTATTATTTGCAAACAAAAATAATAATTTGACGTCGTAAAACATAATCACTGGTAAACGTAATATGAAATACATTTACATATACTTATTGACCTTTACCACCCACATTACGTTTTACTACCACTGAATAATAAAAACCTAATTTCCTCTCCATGTTTTACAGTCAGACCCAGCAGATAGAGAATATCTTTCATTATCTCCTTAATGGAAACCATTTGTACTTATACAGCCTACAGCGTCTCAGTATTAATATTAATGTCTTAGGAAATGTAACAATTTTACGTGTAAACACATTTTCCAAGTGTACATGGCAGAATACAATATGAGAAAGAACGACGTTTGCAAAAACTTTTCAGTTGTGTTTTTTGATGTTATTTCTTATTATTACGTTCATAAAACCACTACTTACAGCTACACAAAATTTATACTTAAACCTATTTACCGTTATTACCTGCTGCAGGGCAGGCCCCACTTATCTTATCAGTATCGTGTTCAGTTTCTGATTGAATCTGACTTAAGATCTGAATTAACAAAGTTAAATACACCCATCTCTATTGACAACTACAACAAAGAATTAAAATATATAAAAGGTATTGTTATTTTTAACGATTACACCACACAAATTATTGACGACACACTTCACAAATCAATCAAAAGAAAAAAAACAAGAATATTTAGAACAACATTTGTATCTCTTCAAGAAAACAAACAAGAATTAATTTGTACAACACACAGCAATATTACGAACCAGTGACAGAAAACTTTTAAAAAGCATACAAATAAATACGTTAAGTACAAGATTAACAATATATTATTCCAAATACTCGTATTAGGAAAACCTCTTTTAAATACAAATCGGGAATGTAAGACATTAAATAAATGAAATTAAACTACTCTAATGGATTGTACATTGGTCAAGCAAAATGTAACATGATTCAAAGAACATTTTGCACATATAAAATGTGGAAGAACTGGAAATACTGTATTGGCTCTGGACATATTATCTCTAATAAAAATCTGCGATAATTAAAAAGTAAATAAGTTACAAACACAACATATTTTAATGCTTGGAAAACATTTTGCGTAAAAAAAATCAAGAAAAATTATCAATAATGAAGACGTTACTGTAAAAAATTTAATTCAACTCTCATTTTATAAGAAAATTCAAATGTAACTAACTGTATTTTAATATTTATACTGGTTAACAATATTTTCAAATCCTTTATAATATTTTATGATAATACGAGTATTTAATATTTAGAAAAATGTACATTTTTTATTTATGGAGTAACCTGGTGATTAAATCTTAGATATTGAAAGAATGTACAAATTTTGTTCTCCTTAGATTTATTTGGAAATAAAATTAAACATATTTGTGTATTGTTGTAGGTTGATTCAGTTTCCAATATATAAATACAATTATATACATATAAATGCATGCAATTAGTATATATATATATATATATATATATATATATATATATATATATATATATATATATATATATATACATATACACAATTGTAAATTGAAGTTGGTGTAGTAACGTGAGCGAGATATTGTGAAGGACGGTGTCAAAGGTGGTTGAATACTGAAGGATGAAAGAGGACCTTCACTTTGATGTGGGCGATAATTAACAATTGGTGAAACTGAACACAGTAGGCGGGGCGCAAAGGGCACTAGTTCAAAGACAATAAAGTTTATTCAAACTGGTTACTGTAACATTTTGTTGCAAGTGATAACAGTTAACAATACATAAAGCAGCTTTGGTGGGAAGGGCTGATTCGATTTTAATGTGGAATTTAGCTCCAGTTCACCTTTATCTTAAGTGAAGCATCTGAAATCTGATGCTGTTGCAGACTTGTCTCCTAAATTCCGGAGACTGAAGGGATCGAAAAATAGTCGGTGATGAAGAATGAAGATGTTTAAAACGAAACACCTCGCATGTTTCATCACAAGAGACACCCAGACTACAAAAAGTAGTGAAATCTAGCTGAAGAGGTATTCTCATTGTCTCATCAGGTGCAAAATTGAGACGAACACGACTCCAGATTTCAGGAGTAAAGTCTGCAATTTCAATAGTAATTCTATATTCGGGGCGGACACAAATCCAACAAATCAGAGGTCATTATAATTGATTCGGGTGTAACCCGACTCTGTTTTATGCATGTAGATGTATTATAACGATTACGGTCGTAAGTCAACGTTATGGAAGTTAATATGAAGGTTTTACGAGTGGATGGATTAAGTTTATCGTTGTGGCCAAACGGATCAAGGGGGGTAGAGTCCCAGGGCCAAAGCCTTTTTATACACAACTACGATAGACGCGTTGTGAATGGATTTGAATCAAAATTGAAATGAACATTCTACTTTGTAAATTTTGACCCTCGATGGGGTTTCGATATCTTATTTTAATAACCTTTTCTTAAAAATATTTTGTATTTTTAACATGATTATTTTATCAACCACTTTCCAAGAGTGTTTCATACTTAGTTTAATGTACATTTCTATGGATTTACAGAACCGTTTGGCTCAGTGACGTACCGTACCGAACCTACGAAAGAAAACTTTAAAAAATATTGTCCACTAGTAATTTTTAAACTTATTGCTGAGGGCAGTAGTTGTTCTGGACAGTAAATGTACCGAGAAACGTTTCAAATGAATGCATTTTTATTAGTTTATTAATGTTTATTTTTGACTGAATGTTTTTAGTTTATATTGAATCAGTATTTTTCAACCATGTACCTGCACTACTTCCATATTAATATTGTTGTAAAATTAACAGTACAATATATAATACGAAATAAAACAATTAAAACATATTAATCCTATTTGTATAACCGTTTCTTAAACAATTTCGTATCGTTTACATAATTAGGACAATTACTGATTGCTGTTATGTTATCAAGCACTTTCCTTTAGTAGGCTATTATTAATTAATTAGTAACATTATTAATTAGTGCTATTATAGCATCTTTGTTTGAAATGGAATTTTATTACCTATCATTTCCTGTCACCTCTCAGAGGTATCTAAAGGTCAACATTCTTTGCTTGCATATGTTTATGCATAATCAGTACATACAGTAGCAAAACCAGTTTGACAGCAAATAACAGGATTATCATGAAACAATCCTGTAAAGTCTTGTCCCAAGATGTGGAGGCCATTTTAATTGCAACAATAATCTGCAATAACAATGGATTGAAAAATTTCAGCCATAAATCTCTCTACCTGTATCTATATATTTATATTCAGTCCCATAAATCTGAGCGCAATCATTTTTCCAGTCTTAATTTTTATTAAATTATTTCAAATTATCTATAAATAACCTGCAGACATTGCCTACAACAAGAGGCATTGGCCACTTTCTAGGAGGTAAAAATGGTTTACAGTACTTCATTCCTAATGAATAGACATTTAAGTGTGTAACGTGATATGTAATTAATTTCAATTGTTGTGTTTTTATTAACTGATAATACAGTGGAATACAGGATATCAATATCAAACAGCAGTTTTATGACAATGAAAAAACAGTGTAGGTGTGCGAGTTAAGATAAGGATTGCCTGCGCTAATATCTTCTATATATTCTGATCTTGAAGATGATAATAATTAGAGAATGGATTTAATACAAATATTATTGAAGGATTGGACAGCATTTGTATATTCGAGCTTACAGCATTATGCACAAAAAGTATTAAATAAAACGCAATTAATGATTACAATATTTTTCTCAATTTTCAGGCAACGCTTAAACTATCGTTATGACTGTAACAATAGGTATCACGTAGAAGTGGGAGTAGTGAAGAAGTTACAATATATTTCTAAGAACATTGGTAGCTTATATTTGTAGTTTATTGACGATTTACTTCAGGCAATATCGATTACTGTATAAAAAGACTTGATGTATCAGTTTGAAAATTTTTAAATTTATATTTTGGTGTTGTATATTATGCATAATACAATTAGTTAAATAATTACCTATGCATTTTATGATAATTATGCATAACTTCATAATATATCAATCACTAAACAAGTATAATATATGTTGTTGTAACGTTTGAATTTGCAATAAATTTACAAATCACAATGTTTTAAACACTGCTTATTTGGATGTGAAACTGTTATACATATTATTATAGCTTATATACATATTATTATTATATATTATACATGTATTATAGTATATTTATATACGAGTATCTGCAGTACATATCTCTGTAATAAATTTACTGAAAAATACCACCTAACTTAAAAATTTTGTTCGATAATGCATGGATTTACCTATTATAAATATAAAAACTTGAATATTACCGTAATACCGTCAAGGAAATCATTACTAAGGAGTCATAAAGATTAAGAAGGCCGTGAAATTTGATGACATCATAAACAACCACAGACGTAATATCTTAGAACAGCTACTTTCAAGCGTTCATTTTAGTACACATTCTTACATGTTGGTTGGCGGGAAATATGTAATAAGTAATTTTTATTATTATGATAATTAGATAAATAATTAGTGTAATTGTGGATTTGATTTTCTTTGATTCGAATGGATGTATTATTTTACTACAGTAACAATTATACATAGGGAAGACCTGAAAATGTAAATAAAATTGCTCGTAGCCTATCCTTAAGGGTAAAATACGTAATAAATATGTTTATTTGTGCAATTTTTGGAAGGGACACTTGAACTGTTACTTAGGTATACCAAATCTGTAACTTGCTTTATAACATGTCTTAGAGTGTTTTATTTAATTTCAAAAACTTTTATATTCGTTTTTAAAGATTGCAGCTTTGAATTAATTTTCTAAAGCTAGCGGGACACGAGTTAAAAATATTTAAAAGAATGATTTTAAATTTTAAATTAAAATTTATAATTCAAAATCATTTAAGGTTATAATAATTTGCAATAAGACTGATTATAAAAAGACATTTACAAAGACACACAATACAAAACGAAATGAAGGCGAAAATTATTCATGTTTTAGAATAATTGTAATTTATAGACTATGTTATGTACTATTGCTAGCAAAATCTGTTTGAGCACTAATTTTATTTGTATTTTTTTATAAATCGCAATAGAATAATATGGATTTAATATGGAATGATTCACAATTACCATGTTATAACTCGAGTTCAGATTGTATTTGCCCTGACGGGCATACGGGCAAGAAAAGATAAGATTTAAATACGGTCCTGTAACGACCTTAATAAATACACAAAACACCAAAATAAATATAATTTATCTCTAAGTTATATACTGGAAAACCTCCAAGTAACAATCAAGGATGTGGCGAAAGCAAAAAGAAACTATTCCCAATCCACCTTTCAGCCGATAGTGTTGAAAAATAGTGGTAGTCATATCTTTAGATGGTGGTAAATATCTCCCCGAAGCATGGATAGGTGTTTAAGCGATAACGTTTGCAGGTCAGTTCATATTCTGGATCACTGGGTAGATAGTAGGTCTTGGTGACATTTTGATGATGAAAAGCCATCATTCACTGTATTCATTCAAGTAAGTTATCTTAGAAGTTAGTTTACAATCCATGACTGGAATAATGCGCTTAGGCTCCATACCACGCAATAATAGTATAAAGCCAATGTTGTCAGCTGGTTTGAAACATTTACTTAATTACAAACTCATACTGCATTGTGTCAAATATTGATTCTTTGTGCCTTTACGTTATAGGTTTGACACAGAAGCTCTCATTTTGTTGCTTGTCTTTATCATATACAGTACAAATCATTCTTCATTAGTAAACCTTTCTGCATGTATGAGCTATGTAAAGTTAGATTATATTAACTACATAGATTTGGTTATTGTCGTGAAGCTTAAAAGCCTGAGCACAAATACACGTCTAATCTGACTAACAGACAACAAAAACTGTGTATATCTAATTCTATGTGCAACATACATCTCTCAGATATTCTGGAATCGTACATTTAACAACGCTTACAAATTCAGTAGGTTGTTTTACTGTGATGTCAGACTGTTCGAGATGGCTTGTTAAAAAAATATTACAACATTATTTTAGTATAAATGTTAAAATTATCAGATTAGTATAGTATAACGGGTGACAGTGAAATAAAAAAAAGTGTAAAAAAGATAAATAACATCATTATGAAGTCATATTTAGAAGAATATTAGTAGCACTTTAAAGGACAACATCAATTTAAAACTGAAAAGCTTGTAGATATGTTTAATATAATAATAATAACTTTCCATCCTGTATAATTAACTCTATAACAGGTCAAAGAACTGCCTAAAGAGGATATAAACATCAGATAAAAAGGATTAACGTCATCAAAACTTAGGAATGACATAGGACTCTCAACTCAAAAATTAATATCATATTATCATATCACGTTTACAGACGGCGGACGATTGGGGTTTCTAAAGCTTAATACCTAAAAGACTAATACGTTTATTTATAGATAGTAAAATAAGCATCATATTAAAAGAAAACAGTTTTTCTAAAAAAGGTTTGAAATCTGGATAACGAACACTAAAATAGGATTTTTTACTTCTGTTTTAAGATTCTAATTATAAATAAAAAATAAACTTATAACACTTTTTACACTGAAAGATTCAAAACTAAAGGAAACTAAAGTCAGTAGTTGGAAAATAAATGAGATTAAAATTAGCATAGTAAATTATGAATTATGCAAGGTAACTATATCTGCGTAATAAAATGGGACTAGTTTTGTACAGAAATGTACTAGAAAAATTGCTTAATGCATTTTATGCACGTCTTACGAACATATATTTGTCTTATTATGTGTTTTTATAAAATGTCAAACCATGATTGGTTTGTAAAAGTTATAAGGCTTGATACTAAGGGGACCCGGACAGTAAAAATTTGGTAAAAATTACGTTTTCACTTTTTTATTTATTTTTGTAGACAATTTTCTTGTGAACATTTTGATATACAACACTTCATATTTTAAATTTTATTAGCACTCATAAAAAAATAAATTCGAAAGTGTGTTTACGTAAATATGGCAAGGAAACAACACCTCATAGCTGAGCAACGCAACTTATTTGTTGTAGTACTCATTACTTTATCAGTAAAAGAGATGATGCCTTATGGAGCAGATGTCCTAATAGACAAATTAGAGTGTATTGGACACATACAAAAGCGGATGGGTACTAGGCTACGCAAACTAAAGTCCTATAATAATTCCATAAAACTTGCTGATGGTAAACCACTGAATAGTAAAACCGCCTTTCATCAAGTGCTATAGACCAGCTCCAGGCCTATTATGGCCAAGCCATAAGAAGGAGCAATACAGTTGAAGAGATGAAGCAAGGAATATTGGCTTTATTTCATCACAAGTCATCCAGTGATGAAAATCCTCAACATGGTCTTTGCCCAAAAGGCGCTGAAAGTTGGTGCAAGTATCACCGATCTCTTGTAACTGGTGAGACATACAAACATAAAAATAATATCCCCTCAGTTATTATGGAGTTTATTAGGCCAGTGTTTAGGAGCCTGCCAGATCCTGATCTCTTGAAAAATTGTTTACACACAAAAAGACCTAAAACCCTAACGAAAGTGTAAATAGTGTGATATGGGCTCGCCTCCCAAAAACTGGATTTGTGGGTATAAAGACCTTACATTTTGGAGTTTATAAAGCCGTTTCAACTTTTAATATCGGACAGATTACTAAATGTAAGGTCCTACAGAAATTGGGCATTTCAATTGGCAAAAACACTGTTTCTACAATGAAATTACTAGACACCGAGAGGCTTCGAAATTCAATGCGCGCTTCTGCTGAATTATAGAAAAGGGCAAGGCAGACCAAGAGGCAATCTAAAAGGAAGCTGGAGGACAAGGAAGAAGACACAGACAACCAAGTTATGGGGCTGGCCTGTTTTTAAACACAATTTGTAAGTAAAATCTGTTTTTTTTACAACATTGAAATGGTACGCATTACTTTAAATCGCGATTCCCGAAAGTTGCATTTTTTTACATTGTGGAACACTTTTTTTCAAAAACCATTTGAGATATCAGACTGAAATTTTTACCACATATTCTAGGCTATTATTTGAACACTTTAACACGAGCATTTGTTAATTAGCACGTTAGTTAATATTTTATAAAATATTATATGTGAAATTTTAAGTAAAAAATTAGCAGCATATAAAAAAAATTAAATTTTTAAAACAAATGTGTATTTTTTAAAATCCCTGTGTTAAAGTGTACTAATAATGTCAAAGAATGTGTGGTAAAAATTTCATTTGGTTATCTCTAATGGATTTTGAAGAAAGTGATCCACAAAATACACAATTTAACATTAGCGTAATAGGACTGTCCGGGTCCCCAATTTAAGAAATGTAATAAACTAATATACATTATTGCGACTAGTTAATACTAAATCAAGTCAACCAACGAACTTATTTAATTAATTGAAACTCATTATATGGTAGTATTGATAATTTTTTTAAACAGCGCTCGCTATGCGTTTTATAATAGTAAGTTAGTGTAAAATATAGTTTATAATATGATATACATAACTGAGATATTACAGTATATAATTTTCTTTTAAAAAAGAACAACAGGATACAAAGATAATTTTTAATACAAATTGAATTTCTTTTTATTGCTCTTGACATAAAGCATATCATTTTCAAATGTTATCGTCCCGGATGGTAAAGTTTGCCATAGGTAACTAATATATCACTTCCATCATTTGTGGATTATGAAAGTTGTATATGAAATGGGCAGAAACAAACATTTTAAAATTCTCTACGGCGTATTAGAAAACAGCTCTTTTCAAGGGTTAATAATAATTAATTCGTTTTGTGAAAGAACGAACTATTAAACTTGTTAGGTTTGAAATATGATTGCGAAAATTAAATCAAGGATCTTTGTATAAACTATTTTTCATGTTCAATTAATTTACTGACTGTTAGCGAAGCCTTTTACCCGAGAGAATAGAAATACTTATTATTTGTAGTTATCTATCTGTCTGTATATTACTGTCTGAATGAATGTCGAAGACGAAGTAAGCTACATAGGATTTGGATGAGCTAAAATGTTTACATTGGACTTAGTGGGAAAATTACAGATGAAATAAATAATAAGTGCAGTGATAAAAAGTTTCAACACACGACATGATAATACCTGTAGCTTAATGAAATAAGAATTGTATCTTAAAGTTTTTAGACGTCACCCAAGGCGAAGGGATTATAGCTTTGGTTCATACTTTGCTGTAACGTGAGTAAAAATTTAATAAAGTTTCATTAAATTATTATAAATAAACAATAATGAAAGTTTAAGCAACATCCACATTTTAATTTAGCTTTTAAGTAAGGAATTCGGAATTAAAGAGATCGAAGAGGTCCACAATACATTCCTGCCCTATACAAGGATAAGTAGGTATCCGTGTTGTGTTGCCTCGACAGTCTAGCGGTTTTTAGTGTTCATATGATCAGAAGCTGGCCGCGGTAAATTAACAAAACATTCTATAACATTCTTAAATTTGAGTTGTATATTATACTTTATAAATAGTTGTTTACATAATTGTACACTATATATTTAAGTGATAAATATGAAACACAAGATTGCTGTAGCTTATTCCTCCGTATGTTCCGCAATCAATAAATGTGGCGTTTAATAATACTAAATTTGGTACTTTGTAATAATAAATTGAATAAACAATAAGTAGACACGGTGGGTTCAACACGGCAACGGGTAATTGGATGTTGGTTTATGATAAATCTAACTGTGCTGATTAGCTTAAACAATATCAGATTAGTTTCAGCCAAAGTTTGTGTTACTAGTAATTACTATACTTGATTACTCATCTACTTGTTACAGAGATTAAGCTGGTCTGACCCACTGTGATAACTTGGAATACAACAGTGTTAAGTTCAAATGGAAATATTATCCCTTACAAAAGGACAATAATAATCATTATTAGATCTTTGTTTAGATTTGACAAATATAACAGATACAAAAACGTTGGCTAATAATATTTTTTACACTGGATGACAATAACCTGTAGTAAATAGATTATTCGGTCAAATGGCCATTGAAATATTTTAAAAAGTTATTACGCAAACGTCAAAAAAGTTCTGTTAATTTAATTTTGATAAATTGTGTTTCAATAATTGGACTTTCAACACTCATAAGCACATTAGATCTTTAAATCTTAGTTTCAATGATTAAATTCAGCTCGAACTTAAATTTTATTTTAGTACCTATATAGTTTGATGAATTGTTTCATACCGTTTCTTATCTGTTCGGCAGATTGTTGTTAGTGATTGCGAAATTGCATTACAAGTAAACTGATTCATACATCTGTATAAACTTGTTTGTACATTTTTCAGTTGTATAATACACGGATGATACGAGCTGAATATACTTGTATTACAGTTTAAAATCTTTCTTTATATGATGAGAAAAGTCTGTAAATTTATATATAAATGTCAAAATTACTAAGAAATACTAATTCATAGGTGTTGTATTCAACTAATTTTTATTAATGTATCTAATAATATTTCTATTTTATATTTATTAATTACCATTAATCTATAATAAATACGGCTGAAAAGTGTTTGGAAAAAATGAAATGATTGAAGATGTAGTAATTTACATAGTCGGTATCTGAAAAATATTATAGTGTTTTTACAACTACTAGCAAGACCCTCACCATATGAGCATGCTATGTCAAAAATAAAATGAATAAAGACAGTCTCTCGAATTTTGATTGGAATTCTAAATCATATTAAAAATAATAAAATTGCACTCATTTCCCGCAACAATTAGAGGCGTTATAAGTAACGTCGCTTGATCGCTCTGTAAATTGGTCTATGACTAATGAATGCGCTCACATTTTTTGCAACTCTTGTTACTCGGTACTGGTATTATTTTTTTAAAGATTTTCTTGATACTAAATGTATAGCAGAATAATAACATAATTGCCACGCGTAGTAATATTTTCTCTCTGTAGCTTTGTAGCCGTTCGACAGCTTACTGTTACCACCTCGCGCACTTTGTCCGTACTAATAATTTACATTTTTCGTACAAATTAGACCATTCATGTGATACATCTATTTTGAATGTAATATAAAGTAAATAATAAAGTCAATTACCTATAATGTTATTTTATTTGTAAGATTAATAAAGATATAAGTTGTGGTGATATCCTTCTGGCGAGACCACGTTGTCATGATTGTCATGTTGTCTCTGTAATACCCTCGCGATTGTGTTTTAGTCGAGTTCTTGTTCAACTACTTGTTTAAGTTCGAGTAGAATGATTGTTCTCCAACTTCAATTCTAATCTTCCTACAGCGAGCCAAGATGCTGACGCTGCGGTGTGTGAGTCGACATGAACGTGAAGGGAATTTTTTTTAATTATTAAGTTCGTAGGCAAAATTCCAAAGAACATTTGAACCAGCGAGCCCATCCTCCAAGATATAATGAGATATAATCCTCCAACATATTTCCCAAGAAATTAGATACGGTATGTCGATGATGTCTTTACAATATTTAATAAAAATGAAAGCCTACAAGATTTTATCACAACTCTAAATTTTTTTACCCTACTATTACATTTACATATAAAATTGAACAAAACAATAGTATCCCATTTTTAGACGCATGGTGTTTAGAAATGAAACAAAATTTGAATTCGATATCTGCAGGGAACCAACCAAGATATAGACTTACCATCAATGAATCTAATCATCCATCTGCACAAAAAGAGCAACATTTAAATCAATGATTTACAGACTTTTAAATACACCACTTTCAACAGAAAACTACAATAAAAAAACTAAATTACATGAAAATATAGCTATATTCAATGGTTACACTACACAACTTATTGACAATATGGTAAAAAAAGATTGAATAGAAGAATTAGAAACGATAAGACAACATTAAGGCTACCTCAAGATACAAAAGAAGAATCTATTTACACAATACATAGCACTTTCTAGAACCAAATATACACAATAAAAATAGAAAAAAGCAAATAAAACTGTCACTCACAGAACAAACAAAAAAATATCCCAAATTTCAGGAAACCTTTAAGACCCATTTTCAAATGATAATAAATCGGGAATTTATGAAATTGGATGCGATGACTGACAAAATTGATATTGGACACACAAAAACAATAAAAACACGATTTAAAGAGCATTTATCGCGCAAAAAATATGGAAGAGTAAAAATATAAAATTAATAGAAGAAGTAACAAAACCAATGAACTTAAATGCTTGGGAAACACTACACATACAAAATAAATAAAGAAAAACTCATAATCAACGAAGAAGGCCCTATTGAAAATTCCAGTCCTCTTTCTTCTTAATGCATTCAAAAACTATACTGCAGTCATATCTAATTTTTCATAGTGGCTGAAATATTTCCAAAATCTTTGTATTTGCATATTTATACCATATAGTATTTTAATTATAATAAAAATTATGTAAATATGTTTTTGTGGAGTTGCCTGATGATGAAACCTTTGGTTTTGAAATGTCTCGTCTAAAAAATAAATAATTTGAAAAAGTATTGTACTATTTACATTTAGTAGTATTTATAAGTTTTTCTAATTGCTCCAAGAGTCTTCAAGTTCTGTCAGAATCAGATACTATTTTTTTCTTCAGAAAATTCTGGATAGTAGCTCTACTGTCCCATAAGCATAAGAAACAACAGTATTATGCGAAGCCACCTTGAAGCCCCATAAGGGTATCTATAAACTTTAAGTTACTACAAATTTGCAATTTAAACTGGTTATATTTTATTAGTTTAAAAATGGCTACTATATTATCATGAGTTTCTTTCATGGAGACTGAAAAGACGACTGGAATGGACCGTTTTTCATTTCCATTGTGAAATAACGCTGCTTTCATACTATATTTAGAAGAATAAATAAATATACGACATTCTTTCAGATTGTGATTTAGATTTTCAATTTATTTAATCAAACTCTAAATATCAAAACATCTACACAATCTGCCTTTCTAGTTATAAAACGCGGAAAATTTATTTTTCAAAAGGAAATTATGCTTGTGCTCTATGCTAAAAGATTCCACTCTTGTAATCAGGTACCTAGATGTTTAGCTTGTTGCTTAGATAGGCATAAATCACGAATAAAGTCATTTAGTTCATTTAGTTCATTTTGTCAGATAATATGAGGTCCTTTACTAATGTCCTGGGTTCATACTTAGGGTCGACAGTGTCATTAATCAGGATCTTCAGTTTCATAAAGCTCAATAAACTCATTAGCACTAATATCTGGGTCTTTAATATCACTCTATTCAATTGGAGGTGTAGGTATCGGCAGGCATTGCCCATGAGGCACTAATTGTAGATGAATAGCCTTCAGTATTAGTTAAACATAAATAGCAGTAATTAAAGCTATTACTTGGCTCACTTCAAATAGGTACGAGAGTGGCGTTGCACTGACACAACAAACATGAGGAACCCTAGTTTCTCTTGGTGTCCAATCTTGCACCCAAAGTGCCTCTTTACATCTTTATACATTAGTCTTTTACATTAGTCTTATTAGTCTTTCTTGAACTTTCACTAAATACAAGCCACAAACATTGGCTGATTAGTGTTGCCAACAGTGTTCTTGGCGTTTTAAAATAAACATATAAATGTAAAAATCTAAACTGAAAATAACAATGAAATGTGACAGGCAGGGAAATGTCATATTATTTATCTATTATTTGTGACCCAAATGAGGAACAAAAATGATAAAATGATTCACGTTACAAAACCCTGTTGACCTGTGTTATCAGGCCGAGCATAATTTGCTCGTTTTACAACATGTACTTCTTGTGACTTCTCCCCAGATGGGTTCCCGCTAAGCGGGCTTGCCCTTTCTTTCAAGCAGTCCCATCATGGTGGTTCGGAATTCATCTTTAAGCCGCCATTCCCCGGGTTAAGGTTAAAAGAGGTATTATTAGTCCCAACTGTGGGTAAACTGAATTAACAATTCGCAATGTTTATAGGTAATAATTTTAAATTTATTTATTACATTATGCAGCAGAATAATTTGTAATTAAAGTATTTTGTAATATATATATATATATATATTTAATATATAGAATATAGAAATATTTGTATCATAACAATTAAAATAGGTAAAAAAAATAGATTACTTGATATTTTAAGTCCATCAAACACTGTTCATTACTACTTAGTTTTAATTAAATATCAGCTTTTTAGTATTATTCTGTTATGTTATTTTACAACAAATTTATTAGTATTTAATGTTTCAAAGTCGTTATAGAAATACAGGGCGAATGAAAAACTACTTTACAAACATACAAGTAAATAATTCACAGTACAAAACCGTTTCTAGATTAAATTTCATTACCTCTACATAAGAAATAATATAAATTTTAAAAAGTTTCGGTTTGAAAGTCAAAAGAAACACGAAACATGCTCTTAGAGACTTTGTGGACTTTACCGGCTGCATTAACTTCTTGCTACCAATGAATATTAAAAATAGACTTATCACAGAGAGGACGACTGTTACAACTGTTTACAATTGTGTTTCAAGCAGCCTTCAGTATTGTCAATAGGGTGTGAATAAAAAAATTAGCACGTTGGGAATAAAGAGGCCGGTAGTGAGAATACGTGTAAAGACTATGTATAGAGATCACCGATTGTACGTCGAAGATCTTAATCGATACTTCTAGTAATCATATTGTGTCAATAAATATACTTTATTTTGTCTGGTTGGGTAAGACTTATTTAAAAGATCTACTACTATCTATTATATCATATCATTAAACAGTTTAATTTATACAATTCCCAGTCACAAGTGGAAACCAACTCATCATTCGTAACCCTTTGTTGTAGTTTTATTTCACTAAATACAAATACAATTTAACTTAAGCAGTTCCTACGTGTTATAACGTTCACAAAGTCACGTAACAGTGAATGCAGTATATGATAAAGTACTGCTTGATTAAAGTAAAGGTAATATCCATGTTCATCAGAAAATATATACATTTTTATTACATAATTTAAGGTAGATATGTTTCAATATATTTTTTTCTTTGATGATATAATATCTCAGATAACACATCCGTATTTACAGAAGCCTACGTAATGCACTAAAAGGTGTTTTTAACATAAATAAAACTTGATTGTCATGTAAATTCAACGCGGGAGCAAGATATTTGAATGTTTAAAAAATATATCTCTGTGTTCATTTGTTAGCAGTAGGAAAGAAAGTTAACTCCATAATGTAAGTACACAAGACATAAAAAAATGGTCCCAATACACAACACAAAGTTGCCAAATGTGTAATAAACGGATTTTTATAAAGTAGGTTCACACGTTACTGTAAATAATTGTGACTTTGCAGACACTAACCAAATCGTTCACTTATGTATGGATACGTAGCAGTTGAATTCCGGATACAACAGTAACCAATGCTTTAATTTACATATTGTGGTCAACCCAGTGGATGTCCAGGAACTGCTCATCACTAACTGAAAATTTCGAGACTATGTTAAATGGATGATTTGATAATAACACCAATTACTCCATAGGATGATACTTTAAATGGTTGGAGCTCCCAGAAGTTGAAAGAGATGTAGACCAATGCTCAGTTGGTGGCCCTGGATCTCTTCCTCATTTATCCTTACAATCCAGTCTCTACAGAAGATATTAATTTTTATTAATTATTAATATTAATATATTGTTTTTCTAGTAGATAATTATGTGCTACCAATACAGTAAAAATGAATAAAAAAAGTCACTATTAATTGAAATTAAATTCTTCAGTGAGTTTAAGTGCTTGAGACTTGTGTGACCTGAAACACTAAACTGCTATAACTGGCAGCTCTGTAAACATACTACGTTTACTCTGACCAAAGAAGGGTCTTGTTATAGTTGCGTCTTTTATTTCCTTAGTCAAAAATTTCGGTTATGTCTAAATGCCAGCAACCGGTTGAAATTTTGTTCATAAATACGATAGTCTTATAGTGTCAAAAAATTAGCCTTGTTGTAGCATCTTTTGTTATAGCTTCATAAATTAGTATCTGTTACAGCCTAATGGCATACATATGTATATATTAACTACAAGTCAATTGTTATCAAGATTTTTACTTGAACTGAGGTATAATTGAATTATAATACCTTTCCTGTTTATTAGAATTATTAGTTTTGAGTCAACGATGTAAATGTTTGTTTTAAAGTAGTCCTTTAAAAATATTTAAACATATTTATGGCTATTTGTGTGTTGTAAGATTTATGTTTGTATCTAAAAATCTTGGCTTCTAGAAGAAATAGACATTTTTTAAAACTTATGTTCACTTTATAACGTTCATTAAAATGACCACGAGAGCTGGAGACGATGCGCTACGTTGAGTAAAACCGGTCAGCTCCGTATTATATATGTTATAAATGTGGATATTGGTGCTTTTCTTGTAATTCATTTCCACTTAAATTTTAATTATTCCAGTTTCAATAATCTACAATGCCTGGCTAAGTTACCAAGTTACTCAAAGTTTAGTTACAATTTGGTATTATGGGTTTTGTAATACACTCCAAGCATTACAAATATACTTTTATATACAATTTATGGGTTCAAAGTTATGATAAAAATGATTTAATGATTTGTAATAAACACTTAGGTATAAATACATATTTTTAAACATCCCTAAAATGACTATAAAATGAAGAGTACCTCTCGAGTATACTTCAAAATGTAAAACCCTCACGGAAAAATAGTCACGACAAATTCTGCAATTATAATATCCTTGTTTTGCGTCAGGCTAGATATAAATGATCTATTTCCGCATAATTTGCTGGCGACCCGCGTGGTTGGTTGCCGCGTGACGATTGCTGCCGTTTACGTGTTTAAATTCACAAACAGTTGCAGTGGTCGCGTCATAGACCATAGCAATACATGTGACAGTGTCTGCTGCTGTTACCAATATGCTTTATCTGTAGCCATAATCAGTTATTAGATATTGGTGAGTTATAAATCGTAAGTAAAATTGATTTTATGGGCAGAGATTTACCAAATTCGCTGAGTCTAACTTTAACTTCAATATAATTGTAATAAAAAAAATAAAAACTACCATTCTGAAAAGAAGGATGAAATATATCTGTAAACAATTGTTTTAGTCCCTGAAATTGACTACACACATCAAACAAACGTTTTATGCCCAAGATTTGTTGAACACAAACAAGCCACTTATTTATCTGGACAGCAAACTCGTGTGGGAGTCAATTTATAGCGCTGTAGTAGGAACTGTCTGTTTGTGTGTTGAAATGGTTTGTTGGAATTTTGTACAGGTCTAATATACAAATATTAATAAAGAGATAACACCATTTCGAAAATTTATACTTTTTCTATGATGCAACGATGGTGAACTCTAAGATCATGTTGTCCTTTCAAATCTGTATACATACCTCTCTCTAACCTTTCTTGTCCCTTGATATTGTCTGAGGAGTTCAAAATTTGCTTAGAAGAAGTTGTTGAGTCCTGGTGGATATATAAAGCTATAGTAAGGTAAGTCTTCTTTTTTTGTAAAAGAATAATAGGACTTTAAAATTAACTTTATTTTGTGCGGCCATGTCGATAGCTACTAGCTTATAATTGTCGTTAGAAAAGAATTTCCAATGGGCGATTTTAAAAAACAATCTTTTCAATCTGTCCTTTCCCATTGAATGGTACCGAAATATCGTTTAACAGTAGCCGTAGTGGATGGGAAAGCACTTAAAATGAGAAGTGCGTGCCTTGTTGAAAGAGAAAAAATAAGCGTTCTCCATAAATGCTGCCCCTCTAATATCCTTTAATTTGCATCCTGGAAAATCTTAATTTTTCCACAGATTATATACAAAAAATATAACTCTCCAGAGTTATTACCTACTTTTTAAAACTCCACGGAATACTGCATTTTTTTACCAAATCTGTTTGATTGTTTAGTGTACGGTATCAAATCTTTTTGTTTAGCGTGTACGAGGATGAAAATGGGATAAGCTAAAGTATGTGTGTTATCTGATAATCTATCATTCAATGATAAAGTTAAGGAGTCAAGATAAAGGATGAACAATGGCCATATCCAGTATTTACTCGCAGTCTGAAACTTTTATATATTTGCTTTTGAAAAATTCTTATTTAACTCAATTCAGATTTTCACCGCGATATCATGTGATTTGTTTAATTAATTCCTCATAAACATGTTCAAATTCTTGACGATCCTTATTGATAACATCAAGGATTTTTACCAATATGTTTGCTCAACATTATTACATTAATTTTTTTAGCTTGTAAATTTTCTTAACGGTACTCTGCAATCATAACTAAACCTATGATGAAATAGGTTTATTAACTGCCAATGCAATTGATAGGCACATGTTCTTGTAACATAGATTCCTATAACCGAGCCTCCTCCATACATTTCTGTGTTATGTTCTGTCGCATTGACATGCACCATATTAGTTACCTCCCTATCATCAAGGTGTTATGGAATAATTCACCTTGGATTTTGAATGTGGAATTGAATTGTTGACCATTAGCAGCGTAATTTTCAATTACTTTTGTTGCTCCAAACGATGTCATTTGTGTGTCAGCTATAGTGGTTATTAAATTTATACGGTTTAATTTTTAAAGTAATGCGGGTTATTTATATTACTAAAGATTCTATTATTACTATTTGACACTATTCTAATAGTTCACTTATCAATAACTTAAAACTATTTACACTCATTAAAAACAAGTTTTAGTATATTGCAGCCCTTATATGAACAAGTTAAAGACAAAGTTCTAAAAAATTCATAATTATGAGTTTTAAAACTCTATTTTTTTTAAAACATGCAGATAAAAAAAGTCTTGAGATATTGTGCTAAATGATACATTCACATTTTTGTTCATTACCTTGGGTTTCATAGCAATGTTTTAATTATAATAAGGGTTTACATATCAAGTTGACAAAATATGATGAAGTATGTAATGGAATAGTTAAAAATACATGTGAATATAGAATAGAATAGAAACAAATTTTATTTCGAAAAACGTATACACCAAGATTTATTTACATTTGATAAATAGTAAATTACCCTTTTATCCTCAGAATTTATAACAGATTTCCTAATTAGCACACGTATTCCGTTGGAATTACAGTATTCTTACTTAAGGAAATCTTAAATAAATTCTGAGGAAGTTCATAGATTTAAAAATTCATTTTACTTATGGTATAGCGTGATTTTAACCTGTGTAAATACACTATGTAAATATTTATATAGAATAGAACAGAAGCATATTTTTTTAAACATATACAGCAATATATTGGATTTATTTGCATTTGATAAATAGTAAATTACCCTTTTACTATACTTACTTAGTGGCGATAAAATAAAACAATTTAATTTTAAGTACAGTAGTTGGATAAATATTATTTATATAATTTAAGTAAACTATATATTACATATTAACATATATTCTACAATGGAAATTAGCCTACATGGGCAAGCAGCCTGTGCGTAGGCTAGAGTCGTACTAAAAAGTTTATGTCATCTAGATGTCGATAAAAGTGTTACTTTTACGTGTCGGTGTGTTTTAAGGCATAACGTGTAGAAATGTAGTTGTGTGATGAAGGAGATAAGAGATAATACTGTTGTATTAGACAAAACCATCGTTAGAGGCCGTGATATGACGAGCGCCGGGGGATGAGGAGGGGTCAAGGTCAGGTTGGTTCCCAGTCTGAGTGAATGAAAGTCTCAGATCCTTGGACTCCAATTTGTAACAACAGTTCTGTGACATTATATTTAAATTTTGTAATACTACCTGATTCAAATAAATTTAAATTCTGAAATTTCTAAATATAATATGTGAAATATAGTAAGAATTGGTTTTTGAAAAGGATTGATCTAATCTAATTACATGAATACCAACATGTTCTGAATATCTTGTTTGGTAAGAGTGCAAAATTTCTGGTAATATTGTATTAGCAGTTTTGTAGATGTGAATTAGTAAATTTTTATATATAAATATCGTAGTGAAAGTAGGGAGGATTCCTGAAAGAGAGACTCAGTTGGATAACGCACATTTTTCCTCAACCCTGCCTTTAGTATACTCTTTTGCGTAATGAAAAGAGGTACAAGAAGCGTTTTACACGCACCGCTCCACGCAATGTTACCGAAGGAAAGAACTGACTGGAAGTAAACATAATACGCTAATTTTATCTCGTTTCCGTCAAAAATGTTACTTAGTTTCCTAAATGCATAAATATACTTTCTAATTTTGTTAAGGACATAATCAACGTGCTCAGACCATTGTAAGCGAGAGTCAAAACAACTCCCAGGTATTTGTAGCGTTTTACGAGCTCTATTTCTTTGCACCCACATGTCGAATTCAAGTAACTACCGCACTGATGAATTATTAGGTCTGTCAAATTATATTCTGTACTAGAATGCAGAGATATAGGCTTAAATTTTGTTTTTGGTCACACCGGTTTTTTAACGTCTTTAAGTTACTCATTGCATTTAATTTAACATCTCGCCAGTTTTTACCTGAAATGAAAATCAAACTGTCGTCGGCAAACAAATAAAGCTTCCCAAATAAATTAATCTTGGAAATATTATTGATCAAAATCAAAAATAAAACTGTTCCTATAACGTACTGTCCTGGATTACCCCGTAATCGACAGTTTGTTCGTCACTATTATGTCCACAGATTGAAACCACTTGACGCCTTTCTTTGAAATAACTACTAAACAAAGCCAAAGCAGTGCCGCGGACGCTTATAGCTACTAATTTGTCCAATAAAATACTGCGATCAATTGAGTCGAACGCCTTTTTCAGGTCTAAGAATTTGAGCATACATCTATTGTTTTTAGATAGATTGGTGTTTAAATCCTTATTTATGTAAAATAAAGCATCATTTATACATTTGTCACGCCTAAATCCATACTGATTTTCACTTAAAATGTTATTGTTTTCCAGGTAAGATACTAGCTGACCTTTAACTATTCGTTCTAGTACTTTAGAGAACACGCTTGGAGCAAAGAGATTGGACAAAAGTTGCATTTATCTGTAAAGTCGTTAGATTTGTATATGGGAATTATTTTTGCCAATTTAAATTTATCAGGGAAAATTCCTGTTGAAATACTGGTATTAATTAAATGTGTCAAACGTTTTAAGATACAGTGAATATTATTTGTATGAAGGTTAGCCGATACCCCATCCAGTCCCGGGGCAGACCTAAGTGCAGTCACCTGTCGTAGTACATCTTGTTCCGAAACAGTACACAGTGTGAAGTGCGTAGTCAGAGTCCCTCACTACTAGCTCCCCTCCTATGTCTATCTCTGCTGCCAGGTTACTTCCAACAGCGGAAAAAAATGTATTAAAATCACCTTTTTTAAGAACATTGGATTCATGATGGCTCCTGGAAGATGCTTTGTAATGGGAAACGAGTCCTTGGTGTTCACTCTTCCAGCTAACTCATTTATAATACCCCAAAATAATTTTGGACCCATTTTTGTCTCATTTAATTTTGTTAATATTAATAATGTTAATAATATTGTCTCATTTAATATTTTCGCTTTGCAAATTTTACAGAGTTGGTTAAGTGTTGTCTAAGATCAATGTATTGTTTTTTCAATTCACGGTTAAATGGTTTGCCTTTTAAAAATTTTACTCATTTTATACCGTTTACGTATCAGGTTTATTAAATCAGTAGAAATCCAGGGCTTAAGCTTTTTATTTCGGGTGGTCACGTTTTTTATTTCTTTTTTTGCTTGTGAAATTGAATTATTTATAATAGCATAAAAATTAGTAGAGCACTCATTGACATCAAAACTGTCCAGGACGGATTCCCAGTTTGAGTTGGAGAGAATGTTAGTGAGGAATGTTTGGTCAATGTATGTGATAGGTGCTAGTGGAGTATCAGTAGACCTACTGACAGCCGCGTTGAGTGTTATGTTGAGTCCTGTACTGTAGTGGTCTGTGACTGTAGTCTGTAACACGGCTGCACGGACCCTACTCATGTTGTCGTAACTCACAAAGATGTGGTCGATGCAAGTCATGCTAGGCCGTCACACGTGTGGGTTTGTCCACACACTGTACAAGTCCGTAACCGTTAAGACAGTTTAAGTATCTGTTTTTAATGTCGTCATTAAATGTAAGCAAGTCTATGTTGGCGTCTCCCAGAAAACTGCACCTTTTCTTTCGTTCCATGTTATTGTAATAATTGTCTAGAGCGTCAATAAAATTATTTACATTACTATCAAATGTTCTGTAAAAAGCTAGTATGTTAAAATGTTTGTTTGAGTGAGTAAAGTCTAGTGAAATTCCGTATATGTCCCCCAATGTGGTTTGTGTTGCAGTTACGGGTAACCGCTTGTTAACCAAAATAACCACGCCGTCATTCTGGTTCCTAGTCTTATCAGTGCGTACAAGGTCAAATCCGTCAATGTTCAACTCACCCTCACCCGCCCTCAGCCAACACTCGGTCAGAACAATTATATCTAAACATTCCACCATAGAATTCAAGTAAACAAGCAACTCGTCTATATTTTTTGTAATGCTCCTAATATTAGTATGGAATAATTGATATGATATAATTCATTATTTAAAGAAAAACTATAGAATTCTTGATGTTCTTCCAAGCTATTTATTTCTAAGCAGTGATTCGCATAAAAGCCATAATCAATTTCAAAAAGCATTTTGTTATATGTTACATGTAATAATTTGATGTAGTTTTCCTCTGATTTCTACAAACTTATTGTTCTTTATTTCCTCGTTGCAATCGTGGTTATCTACAAAAGCAGTCTAAAAATGTCAGCTAATGCTCAGGAAAATCGAATGAAGTCACATCATTATCATTGAGCTTGGTGATACCCTTCAAATTTAAACTAGCAAACTTTGTTTTAAAGAGTGAACCCTTTGAGGCCGGACTTGTACTCTACTAATAAATACCTTTAATTTGCTGTATTAAACGACCTATACTATCATTGACGATTTCCTTCTGACTCCTTGCCGGTCACCCTCCTGACATGACAAAGATTTTTATTCCTTTGTCTGTATTCGGTCGGGAATGATCAAGCCCGTGCGGAATTCTTTTACACCCTGTATATGTGTGGTATATAAATATATATAGTATATATAAAAGCAATAATATTCTACACTAAACCAGGAATTGTACTTTCTAATAGTTAAATCAACAACTAGGTCTAAATACGCGCGTTGTCTTCACCGAAGGCTCCAATCCTAGTATTTGTGGCTACAGTTGAAGAGAGATGTTCAGCGTGGAATATCAAGGCTTTTTACAGAGCTTTAAAGAATGCACCCTGACAGGATGCTTTCGAAGTAGTCTCTGTGTAGGTTATGTAGATAGCAAAAGGGAAATGCTTAACATATGATTTTAAACTGTGGTGAACTACAAGATGGCTTAGGAGTTTGGGTCAGTGGTGATGAACTACGTGATACCTTATTGGTAAGTTACAGGACTTCGTCAAGTTTTGTATATAAACAGGCCGGAATGTACTGAAAAGCTTTTACACGGTGGAGAGCCCATAACACCACTGAAGGCTGATGCGCACAGTAGTTCGGTCCTCTCCGTTTGAATAGAACGGAATAGCCGTGTTTTGTTATTTTGCATATTTAACAATGAATTATTATTTTTAATGCATTTAACAAGCCTGTTCTGGGGCTAATGTGCCTAGGAACAGTTGTGTTTTTAAACTGATAGGTTATAAAGTGAACTTAAAGAGAAGAACAAATAATAATATACAAAACATATTAGTAAATCGACTGTCAGCCGTACACTACCAGACTCCTAATATAACGCACTGTAGCACTTGGTGGTAGAAGATAGGGGTTGATAACTAAATTTATACTTGAATTTTAGTAATCAATACAGAGATTGATAGTCAATTAATCCAGACGAGCTCGAGTGTTTAGTAATACATATAGATAGATATCGGTACAAATCCTAAGATGAGTTGAAAAAAATGTGAAACAGTACACAAAATATACAGCGTGTAAATTAAGTCCTGATACACCTGGTTATATTATAAACAGATTGAGATATAGATGTACACATTTTAATATACCCATTAAAATAAATTTTAGATTTTTTTGTGAAGAAACTTTTCCACCACCTCTACAAATGGGGTTACAATGAAGCAAATTTTAATTTTCAAATGTCATCATTATCTTGTGATATCATGCTTTAAAAGGCAAAATTAAAAATAAACATAAGGGCAGTAAGGCAACATCTCTACGACGTTTCTAGCAAATTATATGGGCAAATAACGCAAAAAATAATAATCTGTAGGAAAAATTCGAAGTTCTTGCGCATATCAACAAATTGCATGCGTGATACCTTTCAGTAAGACTTGAGGTGCCTGGCTTATCCCTTTACGTAGTATTAAATCTTTTTGGTGTGCATAGTTTTGGTAAAAATGGTTTCTTTCTAGGTGGCATTACAACGTAAGGGGTTATTATTGGTCCATACCGTTTGATAGGAACATTTTATTTATGTAATTGTATATCTATTGAATAGAACTTTAAATGACATCGCATAATAGGGTTACAATTTAAAGTTATCCTTTGAAAACGGGGAGGAAATCTTTTATCCTCCAAATATCCACAAAAGTATATTAATAAGTAAGGTAAAATTCACTATCACAGTGTTGTACATTGATAACTCAATCCGTTTGGATTATATCCAGGCGTATCAAGACTTAATTTACACCCTTAATTTATGCCAGTTTGGTAGTGTTTGAACTGAAATATTATATAATTGCTTTTAAAAAATGGATTAATCCAAATATATTGTTAACTATAATAGTTTTATTTATTTCCGTAAAGCACTCCTTCTTAAATAAAGCAAAATTGTGTAAAATAACAATATGTTACCTTACATTTTACATTGGATAACTTTTCTGAAACTTTTCATTTGCTTTTTCTGGAACACAATACAAACAGGATTAATATTTAATTTGAGTCACTGTTTCAGGCTGGTTGAAAAACTTTCTGGCTTGAAATAGAAGTACATTTTCCTTATTACATTACATTTTGTTTCCCTTGTGCCCATAGCGAACTTTAATAATATATGTCACAGAATTTATGCCTATCAGAATTCATTGTTAGCTTGAATGACGGCCAATTTAAAAATTAACTTTATTCAGGTTTAGGCTTCAGTTAGGAAATAAAAACAACAATATTTTTCCATTTAATCGCATAACTAATGAGAGTTAAAGGTGAGACATTAACCAACTACGAAAACATCTGTATATTGCTTTGTTTGTGGGAAACACTTCGAAAAATTTTCCCATCGATCAATATAATCTGTCCAGTCAATACTCCACACTCAATAGGATAGTGTTGAAAACAGTTTACGTGGCGAGTTTATTGGCTCATTATAAGTACTATATCGACAACCTATTCTAGCATAGTGATTTACCGCAAATATTTAAGACATTGCCATTTTTAACTTCAGAGAGTGTTCAAAAATATGCAACTGTTATCTTTACCATGTCTCTAAATCTCAGAAAAAACGTTATTTTCTTTGTCTAAATGTGCCTTAACTAGAGGAAGAGACATAAATGAATATGAGACAAGAGGCAGAGATAACTACCGTTCGAAATACATAGAAACGGTGGTCTTTGGACATTTACGTTCACGGGCAGGCGTTAATTTATCAACAGATTGCCAAATTCAATTAAAATTGCTCCAACACGCAAGGCATTAAAAACTCGTATCAAACTCTGCCTGACGTTAAACGCTTTATACAGTGTTGATGAGTTTCTGGCAGTTAACTGGGAGGCTACGCGATGAGGAGCCTGACTCAAGCACTGGATGTGGGTGTAATGGGCATGGAATGGATGGAGTGTGAATGTATGAGTGTTGTAAGTTTGAATGTGGCCTTGATGTGTGATGAACAAAAAAGGTTTAGATTTAATATTGACGTTTGCTATGCAATGTTTATTGTTGACTGCAATTAAACGGTTTGATTTGATTTCAAACTTGTATCATTGTGACTTACCGCACATATCCAAGACGTTTGTAGCGTAGCGAGTTACCGAATGTATGTAAAACATTAGAAACATAGTTTGTTACCGCACATATGCCAGGCATTTGAGAGCCTCCTTGGAAAAAGTCCTTATCTCAATTATAACAAAATTATAACACATATCCATGTTCTGTGCCTGGAAGTAAAATGTTCCACAGTAGGAGTGCCTACAGAAAAATATTTTTCTCACGTGGAAAGTTCAATGAATCAAGTGATAATGACATCAAGCGCAAGATAAATGGTCGTCATTTTAATTAATTAGCACTACCAACATCCAGTCTGTTTTACTTCTCTAGCCCTGGAAGTTGGAAATTTTCATCAGTACAACTATGCAATCTTTACAACATAAAAATATCGAAAACTATCATTGTCGAGATGGAAAATCGAGATGGAGTTTTCTTCTTACAACCTTTTATGTTATTCCCTCTAGTGAAAAGTACTTCATCCGGATGGAAACATATCTCCAAGCATTTATGTGATCTGTTGCGGAAATTGGGAGAAATACCTGTTCGTGTAGACTCATGTACAAACTTGTACTCTACTACAATGTTGAAGTGAATTGAGTGTAGGCTATGACTAACATTTACAGTCTTATTTATGTTCAAGCTGTCGTATTCACTTAGTATTGAATTGATACCCATCTCTATCCAGAACGTACCATGTTATAGGGTTTAATGTAACAAAACTATATTTCTGAAGAAGTTCTGTCATTTTCTGTTTCTTAATGTTTTATTGCCTACAACACTTGAATAGTAAATTCAACACGATGATTTTGAGTACTAACATTTAGTTCATTCGGTAATTAAGTTGTAACAGAACGCAATAGAAGTGAAATAGAGAGAAATTAATTAAGGAAGAGAATAGCGTTAAAGTTTGCAGTAAGCCGGTGGTATATTGCCCAACTTAGGTAATATCAAACAGCTGTTTCTGATCTTGTGTTGGGTTATCAGTGCAAGATTCTCTCCAGTCTGCAATATGTGTTTCTATGAATTTCATATAATATAAAAACTGGTTACTATGTGAACCTTGTCACGTATTATTAAAAATGTTGTTTCTCGTAAGTAATGCTAATATGTAGGAAGGTGACTTTTAAAATCATCCTTATACCTCAACAGTGGGTCTTACGTAAATTTAAAACGTACAAAAATGTATATGACTAATTTTGAGATTCAGTTTTTAAATAATTGTTTCTTCCTCAAAATGTTTCAGTGCCAAAAGGGTTAACAATTGTATTGATGATGTATGTGAGTACAATATCGAAGTGCTTGTTGATGTAATGCCAAACAATTAGCAAAATAACTGTCGAATCACTTAATATTTTTAATTATAAGGGGTTTACAGTAAAGCGAAATACAATATAGATGTCTAAACTTAAAATAGTAAAAAATTAAACTTTTATTTCCCACTCAACTAAATGTAAATTACTTACTACCGTATAGTATGGTAATTAGCTATGGTAGTTTATCATAATAAATTATTACTGTTTGTGGTGTTCTTGTCATCTATCACGATAGGACGGTAAAGTCGGGTTGACACCTTACATGTGAGAGATGTCGCGGGAGACTAGTAGGGGTGGTTTTATGAAAGCATTATTGCAAAGCCTGCCTTTCCGCCTTGGAGTCATCAGTGTATCGCTCCTTCAGGGCATTAAAGGGTTTGCGATACACCACCAATGCAATGATGAAATGTGTTAAGCTTCGGAAAGTTACCTCTTCACCTTGTGAAGGTTTGCTTTGCTCTTGACTCGGTAGGACAATAGCATAAAGACTGTACTAGGTTAGACTAGATTATACGTCCTTTGCCTTTCATAATTTCTTACAGACAGAGAAAATGTCACAAGTTATCAGCCTTACCGGGTCGTTTAAATCACAAATTCTTTGAGGTAGAGAGAAGAAGTCTTGAAACATTGTTATTATGCTCTACAGTATTGTAAATTAATAAAAGTCCAAAATGATGAATCTAAAGATGTAGAAGTACATTAGTGATTTTTATAACCGATACCAGAAATGCTTTTGTATTGGTTGACGGACAAAACTTCTTAAACAATTTCAAATATTTTAAATATTGCGCTATGGGTATTAATAAATGGGGGTAGTTTTAATAAATATAACGTTTTATTAAAGTTATAATATTACATGAATCGAAAAAAATTATTTACTGAATAATATATTGTATATTAATTCTTCTTAGATTTAGGTCCTTTTAAGTACACCTTTAAAGCAGTAAAAAGAGTTTCCAGTTTTTATTTATATTTCCTGTTGGACATCTGAAGTTTCATTTAACACGAGTATAATATCTCCTCAGTCTCAGCGGTGTCAACCTACTCCGTCACGAAGCCCCTCAGGGGTGACACTGAGACTGATGAGTATCATGTACGTGTATTGATGATAATCATATTTTTTCATTAGATACGAGTATAGTAATCTCCCCAGTCTCAGAACTGTCACACTACTCCGTGATGAAGCCCCTCAGGGGTGACACTGAGACTGATGAGTATCATGTACGTGTATTGATGATAATCATATTTTTTCATTAGATACGAGTACAGTAATCTTCCCAGTCTCAGAACTGTCACACTACTCCGTGACGAAGCACCCCAGGGGTGACACTGAGACTGATGAGTATAATGTACGTGTAATGATGATAAGCATATTTTTTTCATTAGATACGAGTATAGTAATCTCCCCAGTCTCAGAACTGTCACACTACTCCGTGACGAAGCACCTCAGGGGTGACACTGAGACTGATGAGTATCATGTACGTGTATTGATGATAATCATATTTTTTCATTAGATACGAGTATAGTAATCTCCCCAGTCTCAGAACTGTCACACTACTCCGTGACGAAGCCCCTCAGGGGTGACACTGAGACTGATGAGTATCATGTACGTGTATTGATGATAATCATATTTTTTCATTAGATACGAGTATAGTAATCTCCCCAGTCTCAGAACTGTCACACTACTCCGTGACGAAGCACCCCAGGGGTGACACTGAGACTGATGAGTATCATGTACGTGTATTGATGATAATCATATTTTTTCATTAGATACGAGTATAGTAATCTTCCCAGTCTCAGAACTGCCACACTACTCCGTGACGAAGCACCCCAGGGGTGACACTGAGACTGATGAGTATCATGTACGTGTAATGATGATAAGCATACTTTTTCATTAGATACGAGTACAGTAATCTCCCCAGTCTCAGAACTGCCACACTACTCCGTGACGAAGCCCCTCAGGGGTGAAACTGAGACTAATGAGTATCATGTACGTGTATTGATGATAATCATATTTTTTTCATTAGATACGAGTATAGTAATCTTCCCAGTCTCAGAACTGTCACACTACTCCGTGACGAAGCACCCTCAGGGGTGACACTGAGACTGATGAGTATCATGTACGTGTATTGATGATGATGATGATATTATTTAGTTTGTATTAGTGTTATTACTTAAAATAATGTTAGTACTAGGAATTCCAAACGATAAAATAAGCTGCACCACGTAAAATTAGGTATCACAAGATTCTTAATAACTCAGGAAGTTGAAGCACTCGCAATGCAAATGTAATAGGCATTTTCTTGACAAGAACTTTTCAGTTGCGACACAAAAAGAAATTTTTTCTCACGTTAATATTTTTTCCATCTCAATAGGAATATTGTCACGCCTCCTGCTCAGCTGGGGCGAAGGGGGTGTACTCAGGAACCAAACGCAGCTTCAGATTACAGCAACTTTATTAACTTAAAGAACAACACTTCCGAACCCACGGACACCACGCGTCACGACCATCACTAGGCTAAGCCCTACACTAGGATCGGCCCCTCAGGGAGCTCGGACGTCCGCTCGCGCCGGAGTCCTCTCACGTACACACCGCCTCGGGCGCTCACCTTGCTGACCTCCCCCTCCAGTACTTCCAGACGGCGGGAACATGGGCCCCGACGTCACACACCCCCAGCCAAATTAAGGGTGGTGTTGTTGGGGTGGATGCCCTCTAGGAGTTCGTCTTCTTCATTCTTCCAGGCCCTGGCATCTGGTCCCTTGGTTGTGTGCAGCTGGGCGGCTGGGTCACGTGCACAAGTTACCATTTCGTCTACCCCACGTTTCGCCGCGTATCGCTAACAGTGTGGCTAGCGGTCGGGGTTCTCCAACAGTCAATAGTTGTCTTTAGACACTGCGGCAGCCACTTCTCAGGGACAGTCATTTACACTGGCACATAAAGTCTCTGGCGTTGGGACGGCTCGATCACACATAAAGTCTCCTGGCGTTGGGACGGCTCGATCACACATAAAGTCTCTGAAGTTGGGACGGCTCGATCACGAGCCTCAGTCGTTCGCTCCCATCGGTACCGCTTTCACTAATACATTTCCAGGGAAAGTTTATTAAATTTTAATGTTATTCCAGCAACAGGCAATGGATCGTTCCTCACAAAGGTTTGCCTTCTACAAAACATGTTGTCCTACGAGAGCCTATCTACCTACTCTAGTTTGCAATGTTTGCTATTGGTGTAAATCGCATTTATTTGACAGAAACATTAGTTCATATAAACTTACTCTTAAATACCCGCGGTGGTGTCCATTCCCTTATATTATACATATATCCTTACGTGTAGGTATATTCGACATTTTATATTAAAATACATTAATCAACTTTAACATGTCTTTATAACTACTTGAAGCGAGAAATTATAATTGTATATGAATAGATGAGTTTCATGACACATTCCGGAACCATTCAGCTGTTCTGTGCGAGTCATACAAAACAAAATATATTAATCCTCTATATTGCCCTTTCTTATGATCTAGTACAATGACGATATTCCAATTCAAACATGACAATATTATTATCAGAACTATTTACCAAATTACTAACTAGTACATTAATCCTTATTATCTACCCATACTATAACTTACTATTGCAAAAACACTTTTTTTTATAGATAATAACCTTACAAAGTGGATATTATTATAGGGACCCAAACTAAATAATTGTAATTATAATTCCACGACAAGGCTATTCTAGATATTTTGACATCTTCCTACTCATTAACGTAGACAAGTGAAACAAACTATAGCAGGACATTATAAGCGTAACCATGTACTACAGGATACAGATATTTTACAGTGCAAGAGGTGGTACAAAGTTTTGTAACTGAAGTTGTGCACAGCTGGCAGTGTCCTACGTGACAAAAGTAGCTGTGGTCAGCAGTAGCCGTCCGGCCTCTCTGGTCACCTGACCTCTCGGGTCACCGGCCTGGCTCTGATCTACTGGACTTCCCACCGGTGCTCTAAGACTTAGCATGAAATGACTTTCGTTTTTCAACAAAGCTCTTACCTCTTAAATTTTACTCTTTACATACATCTAACTACCTTTTAACATAACTACCTCAATACCACACAAGAATATGTTAATAGCTAACTATACCCGAACGACTTATAAGTTACTTTGTATGCATTGACAAGCTAATACTTGATTATTTTTTATTCCCCAATTTACAAACAAATTACAAAAGCAATTACTTATTTCTTAACATTGGTTAGCATAAACCATATACAACATTTTGGTTTCGTATACAGTGTTACAATCTTAGAAACTAACTTGTCAAAGCTTAATTCATAATTACGTTAATGACAACTGGAAGAACAACATAAATTATTATTAACTGTTTTACATCAGTGTTATAATACAATAGGCAATTATATTTTACTAACAAATTATTATGTCATTGCGACGTACCAATCCTCTTAAACATTAAGTCTTAACCAAGTCTAGGAATTCTAAAACTATTTCAAGGGTCCCCTGTATTTTACAGAATAATTTATGAGTTTACAATTTAATTATTATTAGTCAAAATCAACTTCTAACCATTCCACGCTGATATTGGCGTATGTATACGTACCGCTGAAAACAGAACATGTATTTCACCTAGTCAATCATAATAAAACAGTTTGAAATATAAACTCTTATATTAGCTAATACTCATATTCACTCACATTCACTCTGAGTGGCCACTCGTTTTTTTTTTCATTCAAACTTTCACACTGCCCACATTTTCATTCACACACTGGACTTATATGTTTACGAATTCATGATAACAATAATCTCCTGAAATAATATATTTTATACATTTTATTAATCATACACTATAACGTTCACAGTTATACAGTTTACCTCGAAGTTTACCTATGGTTACAACGATTACCTGGTATCCTTTATACCTGATCACGAACTTGGTCCCACCATTCAAGAGTGATTCTCAGCTCCTTCCATCCTTTCCTCCGTGATAGGTAAGTTCTTTGGCAAGCCATCGTCTCTGACGTCACGTTTGGCGGTCAATCGCTATGTCGTTGCCTTTTCGTCTCGATACCTTGGATCTCCAGTTTACCCATAATCCCACGACGTACCGACAACCAATCAGAACCAATATTATTTATAATGCCACAAAATAAATCCACAATAAATTGTTCCTGATTCGGGGAGAATATTTCATTTTCTGCTCTCACAAATGCTCCTATACCTAAGCCTACTAGATGGGGATTTCTCACAACAATTATGGTTAGTAAACAAAAATAAATGGAGTGCAGCACGGCTGACAGTGATGTATACATGTCCCTCTCCACTGACAAAACCTTAAGCGTCGGGATCTCTAACTTTCTATGTTCTGAAAAAGATAAATTCCAGTGCGGCAGCTGACTAGGCCATTCGTTGTCTAAGCATTCGTCTAGTGTCTCGAAAGTGCTGGAAACATGATTAATTTTAGAAGTGATTTTCAAAAGTTTTTAATTTTGAACCACGAAGCTGGAAGTATGTGTGCCACAGCTAACTTAATCCGCTTCCTGTCTACACGGATAGCTTTCTGAAACCAAAATGTGGGAGTCAGCGACTAAGCTACAATCACACGGCACTCTCACGTGTAGTGCACCCAGGCTCTTACGCTCTGTTATCCTTAACTGTAGTGTTCGAAGTGTATCTGCACACAAACTCTAAATGCTCAACAATATGGGTTAGTACATAGGTGAAGTCGTCTATCTGGGTGATAAGTGGCACGTCACCTGACACACATGAAAATACACATAGTGAGCTCAGCTCTTGTATGGTCGCACCCATAAATGTTTTTCTAGGGCAACGTGATCCGGACACAGCATCACCGGCGTATCTAGGGACATAGCATAGTGGATTAATATTCGGCTGACAGTGCTGCAAGGGCTGCTCCCTGTATCACTTACCATACTGTCTTCACTGTTAACCACAAATGACGTTTCCTGCTTAATGGTACAAGTCTGGTTATTCCATGCAAAAGGTATTATTAAAGGGGTGTACAATTTTCCATTGGGACGTAAGTTTCTTGATTGGAATCTGCAAATTTATTAAGATTGAGTTACCAGAAATTACACAATCAGCTATTTCTAACTTAAGGTATTTAGACACTTCCTCCACTGGTATCGCTAGGTCATAGCTGTCCGCTTTTAATGCAACTGTTAATTTTGTTAAATCCTCTCTTAGCTTATCTACAGTTATTATAGAATTCGGGATCTTCCCCTCTCGACATTGACTCAATATCTCTAGGCGTGTAACAAGTTTGTAACAATTGTAAATGACGTACTGTATGGTGCGCGCTCACCTGTAACAAACTAAAACTCTTGTGATCATTTCTCTGTTCGTTTGTGAATTCCTGCTTCTGAAATCGATCGATTAACTTGGTTATGTTAACGCCAACATCCACGACACGTGCGAAGGTCCTCTCTACTTCTGCACTGTAATTTCTTCATACCTAAATTGACATTCTCTATTTCTGAAAAGGCTTCAGTTACTTGCTCACTTAAGCTATTTTCAAAATTTTGACATTAAATATTGATTAGTGAATAAAGGTTTTAACTGTCGTTTAGTCGTTACTCCACAGCACCAATGGGCGAAATCTCCTATCACACTTAAACTCCTCTGGACTCTAGCAGACATACTATTAGACTTTACATATACATCGGGTTTCCCACTGAGGCTCGAGTTCAGCCATTTCACTTGCTGTCCTATTCTTTTATCGGCCTGAAGAATCCATGCGAACAACATACATTGAGGATCATTTAATACTCTGTTACAAAAACCATTATTCTGTGGCAGTGACAAAATGAGCCATATCGACCTCTGGCAACACACTTTGATACACTAGAGGAACTGATGACTCGTACATCACCATCTCGGGTATCTCTTTCCAGTACACCCCTGTAGTTACAGATATCGGCACCCGGGTGTCGCTGTGCATCCCGGTAACTGCGACTGCAAACAAAATACACATACACGTAACTAGATACATCACCGCTATCTGGTATTCCATAGCCGCCTCACCTCGTTCCTGTCTCTGTCAGGACTTAGGTACACACACAAGTAACACAATTTAAACAAGAAATAAAATGTTAAAACACTGTACGATAAATAGCAATTATTTGAAAATTATTAAATCAGTTCTGAGAATAAACGTACATGAATATATATATGAACCACGATTATGGGATCAGGTTGTCTTCAGTTCACTTATGTCCACGCGACACCGACACTAACCGAACTAATTGTCCTCAGCAAGGTCGTCACACTCTCCCCTTCCGTTCGAGCTTTGATCTTGCTGACGGCACGTTCATAGTTTCATTCACCGCTATTTATTGTCGTGAAGCACACACCGTCATGAGTTCCTCATTTCGTGCACTAATGTTAAGGTTTTACTACCACTCACTACGATTCACAATAAAATTGGAAAGTCCAAAAATTGAACATGGTCCTACATTAATAATTATTAGTCTACCTTTTACTAAATATTATTTACAACTACTTTTAGTCCACTTTGTTTTGTTTACCATAACCCTCTCACAGTGTCCTAGGGTAGTACCGCTTCAGCCGACTAACGTGAATTGTGTCCTGGAACGGAGGCTTCTTTCCTTTGGTGGACTAGTATCACGTAGTTCACGTCCGATAGCTTAGCCTCGACCTGGTATGGCCCATACCATCTGTGTAGCAGCTTAGTCGATCTACCCTTCTTGCGGATGGGAGTCCACACCATTACTTGTTCCCCTGGTTCAAATTCCACATGTCGATGGGTCCTATCAAACCTCTGTTTCTGCTTCTTCTGTGTACCGCTGACTACTTTCTGTACGTCTTCACGGCACTTCTGAACTCTCTCCAGCACTTCCTCGACTTGTGGGGTCCTCTGACGCATGTTGGCGTAGGGACACGTCTATGGGGAGTCGTGCTTCTCGACCATACATAAGGAAAAAGGTGTGTGTCGAGTGGTCTCTTGTACAGATGTGTTATAGCTAAAGCAAGTAAGGCTTACATACAAATCCCAGTCTCTCTGGTTAGTGCTGACATAATTCGACAGCATTTGGGCCAAAGTACCGTTAAAAATGTTCTGTCAGTCCATTACACATGGGGTGGTAGGCAGTTGTAAATACTGGTCGTATTCCCCAATCCTTTTAACAATTCTTTCAACCAAGGAGGATGTGAAATTCGTCCCTCTATCTGAACAATATCTTCTTTGGCATCCGAACTTACAGATTATCCTGTTTACTAGGAACTTCGCTGTTGTTTCAGCATTCGTGGTTCTCGTTGCCTCGGCCTCTGCCCACTTTGTGGCGTAGTCTACTGCTACTATTATATACACATTCCCTTTCGCTGACCTCGGAAACGGTCCCAAGAAGTCCACTCCTATGGTGTCTAATGGCTGTCCCACGGGAAATAGGTTGTAAGAGCCCTGCGGCTGCTCGTTTGGGTGTCTTGCGACTCTGGCAGTCCGGGCACGTTTTTACGTATCGTTCAACTTCCTTAACCATATTTGGCCAGTAGTATCTGCTTTTTATCTTGAAGAATGTTTTACTGAACCCCAGATGGCCGCCAGATAACGGACTGTCATGACATTCAAATAACACCTCATCTCTGATACTTTTTGGGATCACTAGTAACTTCTTGTGACCTACATGTGCGACATTCTTCTTATATAGTAACCCGTCTTCAACCATAAAAGCTCTTAGCCAACCGTCGATCTGCGCTAGCTGCTCCGTCGGGATCTTGAACTGCTTCTATTATCCTCTTGCAATCGGGATCTTTCTCTCTGTAGACTGGTGAGATCTTTCAGGTTAATTGCTAACATTGGGATATCATTGGTCTTGTCCTGATCCTCCGGATCGTCTACCCCTCCGTGATTCCTTGATAGACAGTCTGGTACCACGTGCAATCTCCCTTGCTTGTGTTTAATCTTGTAGTCAAATTCCATAAGTTTTGAGAGCCCAACGGCCCAGTCTGCCCGATAGGTCTCTGTTCTTGTCTAACCAACATAGCGCGTGGTGGTCCACCACTATAGTAAACTTTCGGCCCCACAAGAACTGCCTAAAATGTTGCGCCGCCCAGACCACAGCGATGCACTCTTTCTCAGTTGTAGTGTATTTCTTCTCGGCGTCCGATAACCTTCGCGAACCATACGCTACTGGAAAGCACTGTCTCTCCATCCTTTTGCATAAGGGCTGCGCCTACTCCTTGGTCACTCGCATCAGTGTGCAACTCAATGGGCAACTCTGGGTCAAAATGTCTCAGAATTGGAGGCTGAATGTTCAGGCGCTCCCTTCAGATCTACAAAGGCTGCCTCCTGTTCAGGACCCCAATGGAAATCTTACATCCTTCCTGGTAAGATGGACTAAAGGACCAACTACCTTAGAGAAATTTCGGCACAAAAGATCTGTAATAATTACACATGCCAATAAAGGATCGCAGAGCTCTTAGTCGTCTTGGAGCCTCAAAGTCTTTTACTACTTGTATCTTGTCAGAGGTTGGGACTTATACCTTGGGCATTTACCGTATGTCCTAAGATCTTGACTTCGCTATACCCGAACGAACATTTGGTTGGATTAAGAGTCATAGAGGCTGATCTAAGCCTTTCCAAGACCTGCCTTAATCTGCTCAGCATGTCATCATATGCTGGTGCCATGACCAATACGTCCATCAAGGTAAACCAGACAGCTCCCCATTTCAACCCACTGCTAGTACCTGGTCCATACATCTCTGGAACACCGCTGGGCTAGTCTTGAGTCCAAAGGGGGTACATTCCCACTCCCAAAGGCCGTCTGCCGTTATAAAAGCAGTTTTTGTGCTTATCCTCCTCCTTAAATTGGTATTTGCCAATAACCAGAGTTCAGGTCGAGGGTGCAGAACCATTGACATCCGTTCAAGTATGTCAATATATCTCCAATTAATGGTAAGGGATACGCTAGATCTTGGATACATAGGTTCAATTTTACGGTAATCTACACAGAACCTCCATGTGTCGTTCTTCTTCTTTACGAGTACAACTGGGGATGCGTAAGCGCTATTACTTTTCCGGATGACTCCTTTTCGTTAGCATTTCATCCACCTGCTCCCTGATAATCTCTCGCTCACGATGCGACACCCTATAGGAGGTTGATGCACTGGGGTATCGTCAGTGAGCGGAATGGCCAGTTCACACACGTTTGTTACGTCCTATTTGAGATTTCTTCCAGGCAAAGCGGTCTCTAAACTCTGTCAGCAGTTTAAGTAGGGCTTTTCTTTTCTCTGGGGATAAATTGCGGATTAATATCTATGTTCGCCTCCTCAAGCTCGCTCTTTTCTTGTCTTGCTCCCCTCGACTTCGCTGGTCGGTTCTTCTCGCAGTTCACAGATTTCATATACCTCCGCTAACACTTCGCCTCTTTGTAGGCACCTTTTATCATCTGCCAGATTCATCACCAATACTTGGTTAGGTGGCTCGGCGTGAGTCAATCCGTAGGGCAATAGAAACAGATTTTTCTCTAAAAATTCCTTCCTTTGGTTCCATAACTCCTAAAGTGGGCAACAAACCTTCGTACTTAATTTTCAGGAGTCTCTGACTTCTTGGAGGGAGTTCAGTAGAATCATCACATATTAATCTCGCCTGTAATCTGTTGTCTTTCTTCAAACTGTATGTGCTTCAACCACGAGGGGTCTGGAGGTGGACGCAAATACTTGGCGTCTTTTTCCGCGCTGAGGAAATCTACTGAGATTTTTCTTCCGTTGGCGATTATAAATTGGGCTCTTCTTCTCGAGAAATCTATTGTTGTACCAAACTTCAGGTGGAAATCGTTACCCAGGATACAACAGTCACCCACTCCTTTGGCCACAAACACTGGGAACAATATCACACAGTGGCTGATTTCTAAGATAATTTCTATTCTACCCAAAATCTGTACCGGCTCATCGGTGGCTGTCTTAACATTCATTCCTTGTACTGCTTTTAATCCTGTCTCTCACGTTGGCTACCAGATTCTCATCAACACAACTCACACAGGCCCCTGTATCTAATATTATTGGCATTGTCCTCTGATTTAATTTTCCTTTTATTTCCAATACTCCCACGGTCCTAACAGTACTGGCCTCGGGACAGGGGAATTCCTTGGGTATAGCGTTGGTAAAATCCCCACGGCGATACTCATGGCGTGGATTACGGTTGTATCTCCTCCATGTGTCATGCCATTCTCGGCGCTCATGTTCTTGGCACAAGACGCTCATCCTCTGTTGTCGGGAGCTCATTCTAGCGGAACCACTCGCTCCCTGATTTAATGGTTCCCTCTGTCGTTTCCCTGATTTCCTGAGCGACAGGCAACAGCATAAATGACCGTGTCTATTGCACTGGTAGCATATCACTCGACCGTCACTAGTTCATTCCACGATTCGAGGTGGAGTAGGCTCCTCTTGCTCTCCCTCGGTTCCACCTTCCATACTGTTCACCATCTTGCTCTTCTTTCCCTCGGAACTTCGAACTGAACCCTTGGCTGTTGCTTATTGTTCTCAGTCATGCGGCCTCGTGTATCTCGATTCTTCTCCTGCTGTTTCTAGAAGACGCATGCTTAACTTGGCAAATTCAGATGTTAAGTTTTTCTAGTTTGCTTTCTAGCTCCTGTGTTCTTTCCCGTTCTTGGATGGCTGACTGGCGTTCCCTGTTAGTTTGTCGCCTTTGATGAGACTTCCCCCAGTAGGTGGTCTACCCGCTGTCCAGCCATGAAACGTGCGGTCTGGATCTTCCTTACGTTAGCCAGTAGGCTTTCTAGAGTGTCATTGGTCATCACCATCACTTTCTCCAATAGAGATGGCCTTAATCCTCTTAAAACATGTTTGATCTTAGTTCTCTCGTTCATTTCGGGGTCCACTTTTGAACATAAATTTAACACACATCTTGTACATACGATTCTACAGGGCTCCTCCTCCCCTTGCATTCGCATCCGCAGTCGGAACTCCCATCTGTTCATCCAAGCGATTGCTTGAAACGTATCCTTCATTCCATTCTTTACCCGCTCCCAGGTGATATTGGCTCCTAAAGATTGCTCTAGGTTTCTCGTACCATTTCAGAGCTGCCCCTTCCAGGTAACAGGGGAGAATAACCAACATCTTATCCTCGTTCCAGCCATTGGCCTTTGCCACTCTCCCAAATTGGGCTAGATACTCCTCCACGTTGTCCTCCATTCCGCCCCTGAACTTTCCTGGAGTAATAACAGGCCCCCTGGCTTTCAGCCATAGCTTCTACTTCCTCTTCACCGTCAGGACCACTTACCAGGTAGGGGAATTAAATCGACTTCAGCAGCTACGGTTTCTTACTTCCTCAAGATGTCTTTGGGGTTGTCCTGGTTCTTCGGGAACCTCACTAACTGATGTCAGCCTTGACTGACTTCTTGTTTTTACACTAAACTTGATGTTTGGGGACGACATACGATTGCTCCACCCTATCACGAATTAAGATTTAAATAAAAAACCAAATCAGAACAACATTAAATCAAAACAAAATCAAAATCTCAATCACAATCCAAATCAAATCAACAATTTAAATATACATATTCCCCTGAACACAAGGGTTATTCAAAACACCACAACATTTCAATGCCGCGACAGTCGTCGTACCAATTGGGTTTTGACCTGGCCTACCCATGGACAAGCTCTCTTTTTTTTTAACTACTTTATAAAAAACAAAAACTATTTCTCAAAAATTATTCTATTCACCAATAAAAAGAAAACAGCTTTGTTTACATCACGGGTAGGTTGCCCTCCCTTACCGGTACCTTTGGTTCGACGCACTGTGGCTGCTAAGTAGGCTACTCTTACAACAACTACAAAATTTATGTTCGGCTTACAAGCTACGAGAAAACAAATAAAATTATTTACTCCAAATTACACTTTGCTTTCAAAAGGTAACTACAATTTATTTGGATCAAAAACTAACTTTCTCTCTTTTCCTCTTGTTCATTCAATCTACATTATTTTTTTTCAACTTAATCAAATTTACTAAAAAAAAAACAATTCGAATTTTTAAAAAGAAATATTCACTATTATATTATATTATTATTAAATATTATATTACTAACCTGGGATCGTTAATATCCGTCTTTGGTTCTGGATCACCTCAGGAATACCCGGCGCCTCCACCAATTTGTCACGCCTCCTGCTCAGCTGGGGCGAAGGGGTGTACTCAGGAACCAAACGCAGCTCAGATTACAGCAACTTTATTAACTTAAAGAACAACACTTCCGAACCCACGGACACCACGCGTCACGACCATCACTAGGCTAAGCCCTACACTAGATCGGCCCTCAGGGAGCTCGGACGTCTCCGCTCGCGCCGGAGTCCTCTCACGTACACACCGCCTCGGGCGCTCACCTTGCTGACCCTCCCCCCTCCAGTACTTCCAGACGGCGGGAACATGGGCCCCGACGTCACAATATCGACAACCATGAATGTAAAATATGAGTTTAAAATGAGTTTGAATGTAAAAATGTACAGTTTTCAAACCAATTACACAACAAGCCTACCAATAATAAATTGAGTATCTGGGAAAAGTAACTTTTAAAGTAACTTTTACTTTTTGAAGTAAGTTAGAAAATACATTACTTGTGCTCAATTACAGTTGCAGGTCCTAAAAATACTTTTAAATCTGTTTATTTTCAAGTATATATAAAATAATAGTGCGTATAATTCAGAAATATTTGATTGAATGTGAATACACAAATTTGTGTAAATGAGCATATACAATTTATATACGTATTTTTAAAAAACAATACGTATACGAAACTTACACTGATCACTTTAATATACATATATATTACAATAATGGATAAAATGTAACACTTAAACTTGTATTGATAATATTGCTTTGATACATACTACACTATACGAGCACTGCGTGTAGGCATAGTAAATTTCAGTACTGACAGGCATTCCTTATTATATTTCGTTAGATATACAGGTAGGAATATAGGAGTAGCCACACTATGTATCACAATAACAGTTTATGTTGAGATCAAATGCAAAATTTTAAATCCAGACAGTTGTTGAGAAATGGAAAATTTACTACTCTCCAGAAGACAAAAGAGAATCTGTGTCGACGTACTAAGTGATAGGCTTCAATGACATTTTACCAAGTTCCATGGTTAGACATACACTATCCTAGAACTCATATTTGTTTATATTAAAATGTTAAAATGAACATTTATGTAAAATTTAGTCTACAGATGAAATATTCCTAGATATAACATATCACATGATACATTCACATATGTCTTAATTAAGTTATTTTTCATAGCAGTGTTGGAATAATAAAGCTTCTGGTTAGCTCGGAAGGTTACTACAATGCAAAATTGTGTGTAATAAAATCTTTTATCAAACGTTTAACGGCAATTTTCCAATTTGTACATATTTTAAAATCTTTACTCTATGCATTACAATTTTACATGTCAATCTCTTAGAATCATTAAGTGTATTTAAAAAGTTGTTTATTTTGCTATCCTATCAATTGTTCAATCTTTTTATATGGGTCTACGGATCTAAATTCTTTATTAGTTATCTACTTTTGTCCTATTGCAACAAACAAGAATCCCACTAATCAATAACCAAATTAAGCAATTACCATCATCTAATTCTATTTCCTTTCTATTGAAATATTAGTGTAACCTTGTGCAAGGCGTACCAACCACTGTCTCAGAAATATATAAACGACTTAAATATGTTTTTAGACATTATACATGATAATAGCTTTATGCAGAAATATAAAGTGAAATTATTTATATTTTTGTCATCAACCTAACCATGAAGTCAATTTTGGATTGTAAATGTAAAAAAATTGTACATAAGACACTATGAAACACACGTCATATTTCAATATTGGTAAGAGATGAGAGTAAACTCATTGTTGTACAATTACGTTCAGCACCAAAAAAAATAAACTATTAAAACTTGAGTTAGATTTGCATTTGCATGCGAAACATTCCTCTCCAAAGATCAAACGTAGCTTATGGCATATAAAGTAGCTTCCTGATGCAACGAGTTTGATTTCGTGAATAAAACTGTTAAAAAATAATATTAATCAAGTACTTTCTCAATAACCGGTTTATATTAATACATTAACATTCTATGTTACATTCTAATATATGTATTAATTATATTCATCTTTAAAGTTCTTTTATATATTATCTCCAATGTATATGTCATTATTTAAATTCTAGTTATTATACACATTACTATTTCTCATCTAACGTTAAATAATGTGGTAGCTGACAAAATATAAAGTTTCTATTTCATTGAAGCAGATTTATTTTTATGTTACCATATATTCGTCAGCCTTTCCTTTTTCTATAAGATCATTTATTCAAAAATAAGCATATAAACGAAAGAAGGCAGTTTGTTCCCAAATAAACCTTTCAATATTAACTACTTTCAGAGTTTAATTCGAGAACTCATCGCTAAAGATCCAGAACAAGTTTAGATGGACTGATGGATCCGATTATATGAAGAAGACCTAAAGTATGATGACTTTAAGTTTGGGGAGCATTGGTCATACAACGCGCGTTTTTATTTGCTAGATTAGCAATACCACTTAAATGGATATGTAGTTATATACGTCCCACTCTAATTGTTGATACACATGAACAAAAAGGCCTTAAAAATACACATGATCATATCCTTTTCGTAATATGACATAATAACCTATGTACAATTTTTAATTTAAGGTTTTGTGATTAATTATTTTGTAACGACAAAGACGTGATGTAACACAACAAAATTAAAAATCGAAACTAGTATTCTAAAAATTATTATTACCTCTTACAACCTTTACTATAACATGAATTCATTATAACACCAGTTAAACATTTCACATTTTTGCATGGGATTTTGTATACCTAAAAAGTTAACATATGTACATATTTAAAGTGAAAAATATCAATGGTGCGTATTTTTTAAAGAGGAAAAATAATCTTATTTCCTTGTTGTATTACAACACACTTGCTTAGTTCTAATATCATTCATATGAGGAAGATGAAAAAAAAGGTTATTTACGAAGAAAATATACACAAACAATAATGTACTTCTTTAACATTTTATTGGTATTTAATTTAAATTTTTAGGTAAATATTGTGTGTATTATTATATGTATTAGAAATTAAAATAATGCAGAATACTGCTTACTGAATTATATTTAGGAATATCTATTTAGTGGAGAGAATAAAAGTTTTCTCGGTATAATGAATCAAGGAATCTGCCTCAGTCCTGCCTCGACAATATAAATAGATCCATTCCGTGGGATGTTTCCACGAAGATGTGGTTTCGTGTCTTAAGATCCGGTTACTTTGGGATCTGAAGAGTAGTGTTATTACTGTTCCTGTACATTTACGAGTTATATGGTCACAAAGGTATAAACTGAAACGTTGTCAACAACATAATTAATTATCTGTAATAATTTGTATTTTATGATTCACCACAGAATGGTATTAGTGAAATATACATTTTCTACTCAAATTTTCGTTGTTGCACATCAACAGAAAAGACTTAAAATACATTTAAAATAATCCTGGATAGCAAGGCACAATAAAATACTTTTAAGTGTAATATTTATTTATAATAATTTAGAAACAAATAATTGTGTTATAAATAATTTTGTTAGTGGCCACTGTATAATTACAATAAAAAAAGAAAAAAAAAATAGTTCTCTGACCTAATTCTGCATTTTTTTATCTTATGCAACAATTCACCTCAGCTTGTAGAATGAATACTTTTGGACCTCAGAAACTTTGCGCAAAAAATTCTTTCTAAACACAAAAAAACAAGAAAACGTGTCAATTGGATGAAATCCTTGCAATAAACCCATGTGTTTAGTATGTAACACGTGCTCTACCTAAAAAAATTTAAAAGTAGTTCTACAAAAAAGTCGACAGTATATTTGAAGACTTACAAGAAATATTGTTTATAAAATTCAGTGCAAGTTATGCCCTGAAGCTTACATTGGCTCAACAATAAATTCTCTTAAAGCAAGGATGGCAGGGCACTGATATGCATATAAAATAAAAATACAGAGCTGTACTGGCACATGACTGGCTCAAAATAATTAAAATTTTGAAGAAATGTATTAGGTGAAACCAATTAGAAATATATCACAACATTTAAATACAAACAGTCTTAGAACTATAGAAAAAGCCTTCAGCTCGTCACCAAATTTAAATTTCCAAATGGATTAAATTTAAGGTAACTTAGTCATCAAAGTTAATTTATAAAATCAAATCATACGTTTACCATTCTACATCATGAATTCTTTATTTTTATTTTCTGTGTTGATATTTATATTTCTTGTATTCTTATAGCCCTATTTATTATATTTAATTTCCTGAAGACGTTTTAAGCCGAAATATAGAAATTTTTCATTAACATTTTTTATTTATTATTGAAGATTTATGTGTGTGTGTGTGTGTGTGTGTGTGTGTGTGTGTGTGTGTGTGTGTGTGTGTGTGTGTGTGTGTGTGTGTGTGTGTGTGTGTGTGTGTGTGTGTGTGTGTGTACTATACACTTGGAAATGGCTACAACAGTTGTGAAGATGTCATAAGTTAGAATTAATTCAATTCAATATGAAGCAAGAAAATGAAAATTTTACTTGCTGTGATTTTACCTTTCTAGTAATTGAGGACCATAGTTTTGACTCCGGGCTGATTAAGATATGTGTTATTGGAAACACAGTTTCAGAATTTTTAAAAACGGCCCTAATGTGACTAGTAAGTTATACTTATATTGTGCTATACCGCACTATCAAATATTTTTATTACGACTATTAAAAAGCCAGACTAATACATTTCAAACAAGTTATCTAATATTTATAGTATAGGGTAGCTTACAGAGCAAGACATTTCTTAATAAAGGATTGGAATTCAAAAAGTTGTATCTCCCTCCCACGCTCAGTACGGTATGTGTTTCATAAAACGGAAGAATAAGTTTTATTTTATATAATTTCAAGTTTTCTCAGGCTCTCTTTACACTCATTAATATTTCCAGTCATGAATTTATTAACGTATTTGGGATTTGGCTTTAGCGAGGTGCACGATTAGTTGAATGACATTTTACGAAGCCTTAAAGGCAAAGATGAAATGATTCCAATTAAATGTGTGGGTTTAAACTCTCAATTAAGCGCAATATATCTACGAAATTCATGTTTTTAATACTTCAATCTTGTTATTTTATGTTTTTAATAACACCAATTATTAAAAACTTTAAACCAGTTATTGCAAAATATGAACACCAGCTTACAACATGTTGGTATCTTCTTAAATTAGATAAAAATTGTAAATATAGTGGTCTTTATTTGCCAGTAGTATAGTTTCTTAGAAAGCTTTTGGTGATATATTCACCAAATATCTAAAATGAGTTCAATGTCTAGTGATGACTCGTCATATTATAACATATACAAATATTTCCAATCTCCAGGAGAGTAAGTAAGTAAATGAACTGCATTTGCATAAATTTGTGTAAGGACACTCTAAAATTATTTCAATAATTAAAATTAATTATTCGATCAAAAACAAATGCGTTTGCATACGAATGGCGGATTTGAAATAGAAATGAATATTAATGATTTTACTTTCCTCACAAATTAATAAGTTAGAATTGCCTCTATTAGGAATTATTGACCTGAAATCTACATACCTTGTTTCATAGGCCTACCCTTAACTATTGTATTAACTATATGTTGCACAAATGTACACACATTTGTAATTAAAACTAATTTAATTATAAGTAACACTAGTAACTGTCATAACAACATATTTCAGCTGTAAAAGCACGACTCGTGTGATATTTAAGCCAATTACAGAGAATTATACATCTGGCGTACCTTAATACAGTACATAATAATTACTTGTTATTACTTGAACAAAAAATTAATTATAATGGTGTCAAAAATTCAGAAAGCATATCCTTCAGTTGTTTTATGTTGACTAGAGCTCAATAAAATAGAAACACAATGTTAAGGACTACTTTGAACCTCATTTGAAGTTGTAAATTAAAGACGTCAACATCACATTTGATAAAAGCCCCGTGTTATTGCTGACTGTTCATTAGAATGCCATGAAACCCGTCTGCATTGTTAAGTCTCTACTAATTGACTAATATTAAAACATTAACAAAGCTTAATACAAAGTAATTACATAATATTTTTAAATCGAAATAGCTCAGATATTCACTTGTTTTTATTTAATGGATTTAGCTCTAATGGAATGATTTTTCCGTTTACTTTACATATTTTTTATGGTAGGAATATCGTCGAGTAACAAGAGATATTTCGTTGCTGAATTAGCCTAAGAATTGGTAAAGATTATCAGACTCAATTTAATATTATTTTTTTTTTCTTTATATAGATTTTTTTATTTCTGTTTAGTTTGGACGTGGATGTGTTTTGTGCACGGTTGCTAGTTGTTATGCATGATTAATGTTGTTGATCATTATGAAATGTTGCACAATCCCTTTTGTTAATGCTTTTATATATATTTACGTTATTGGTTCTTTAGTTTTTATTATATATATATATATATGTATATTTATATTGTTTTATTATGATTATTGTTATTCATATTACTTATAGTATTGTCATTGGTTGTATACTCTGTCTCTTTTTTTTACTTGGATGCCTCTCGTGCACGATAGACTATAATTTAATTAATGTTGTTGCCTACTGCCATCTGTGTAATATATACCTATTTTGTTAATTTTTTCAAACGTTGAATGCATATTGTAATGTAGTTGCATGTAATGGGTTCCCGTTAAACAGATAAATATATTTAAAAATTACAACATTAAGTGGGTATGATGTTTAACGTAGACTAAATTATAATAGCAGCTATTGTAAGAAAATTGTAAATTGAAAATATACCCATTTCTTGAATAAATAGAGATTGAAATGTTCTCTTCAGTCTAACCTGAAATTGCAGAAAACAATGCATGAAAGTAACCAGTCTTTGTGCCCAATAACAAAACATTGTCCACACACCATATCAAGTAGCAACCAATTTAAGCAAATACACAATGTTTTGTTTAATTGATTTAGATAAATTTGTAGGTCTGATGTAATATTAATGCACTGCTCATACAAAACTCATACTACTACTCATACTTACAATATGTTTATGTTGAGTAGAAAATTATATATTTTGATTGACATAAAGCTGGGAGACAAAAAAGGTAGTTTTAAAAAACTAATAAGAGCTAAAAAATAAATTGCATTTATTTTAGGAGGAATATAAAAGAGGACTCGAATTAGTGACTCGGGGTAAGTCTAAAAGAGAAAAAGGTCGGAGACTCCTTTTTGGAATATCTATAATATGTAAGTATAAAATTAAATGTTGGATAGATGTAATATAAATGTTAATCTTTATAAAAAGATTTCTAATTTTGTGTAACATAAATTTGGTTCGTAGTAATAGTATATTTTATTCGTGTAGACACATAGTTATGTTTCAAAATAGTAATATGACGTAATTAAACGTATGACACACTTGTAAACGTAAACAAATATAAAATAAATTTAAATGTACTTAGTGAACTTTGCCACCTATATTACTTTTAGCTGCCAATGCACAATTTAAACCTAGTTTCCTCTCTGTTTTTACAGTCAGATCCGGCACATAGAGAATCTTTTTCATTACCTCTTAATTGGAAACCATTTGCACTGTACATAGCCTACAGCGTTTCGACTTTAATTTTGTTGTCTTAGAAAATGTAACAATTTTATGTGTTTCAAAAACACATTTCCCAAGTCTACATCAGATGTAATTTGTTTGTATTACTTAATACTACAAACACAAAATTACCATATAAGATACACGAAATTTGTATCTAATAAGTATGTGGAATAAAATGAAGACAAAATATGGCTACGTATCACACACTCTTTTCTTGGAGGCTTTTAGCAATATATTAATAGTGTATATATTAAGTAGGTACGTATGGTTTTACGTTGATTAATAATATTTAAATCTGATCATCGGTGTGTACACAAGAATAAATATGTAAATAACTGAAAACTATTAGGATTGATAAGAGAAAAATAATTAATTTTCACGTAACTTATTGATATAAATATACAAAACTGTGTTGGTTCCTAAGCATTAAACGTTATCGTTGAAGTGTGGTTACGCCATGTGTTAATTTGAAACAATCCATATACAAACTGTAAATTTACAAACCGAAATATGTCCCTACAATTTTACACATACACACAAAGGTATAGGTGATAACAAAAATATATAACGTTCTTCTATACATATCAGCTAATTTGGGGAAAATTATTAGCTCCTATGAACAAAATTGTATTAAAAAATGTATTGAGAGTTTAGAGGGCAGTAATGAAAAGCTAGAGAGATAAACAATAGTATTTTACTCGACTTATTAATAAAACTAAGGCCCTAATTCATTCATATTTTGATTTTCAACAGGTAATAAAGGTGATTACACAATTAACTTAATTTTAATGTTAAATTAAGGGAGAAATAGTTACTTATATTTTTAAGAGATACACCTAGGATGTTCTAAGGTTGAAGCTTAAGTAACAAATTATGAGCTAAAAACGTAATAGTTCAGTTTTAAAAAGTATCTAAATACAAAAAAAAAAAAAAAAAACATATAATTTACTTTTCCTATTGTAAAGAGATGAATGGGTATGTCTTCACCTGATTAACATGTGATAAGAAAAATATGAAAATTCATATATGCAGCATATATCATAGTGTTTTAAAACTAAGACTAAAGTTATACACTACAATTCAACCCTGATGTGATTTGAACTACTATTGTGTGAGACATATTATGGCAAGCCTGGAAATTTGGCTTATTATTTATTAATAATGTAATCGAATATCGATTAATAATTTTAATAATATAGTTGTCGCAAGAAACTTATCTTCTGTAATCATGTGAATGTTTAACAGTTCATTTGCTTGGAATGATGTATATTGTACTATAGGTGAATTCAACTTCATTGTTCCATTGCGATTAACCCAGCATTAGTCGCGATCGATCACACATACTGTTAGCATTGCGCATGCATGTTCTTGGAAGCTGGGAAGTATGTAAAACTATAACTGTCCAACATAAAGTCCAAAAAAGTTGAAATTTAGTACTAACACTTATATCATGAATATCTTACCTAAGGATTTTAGGTAAATTGGTACGCTATTTTGTTCCAATTTGGTGGGTGTTTAATTTAAAATTGTTCTTCCGGCTTATTCAAAAAAGGTATGTATGATTTTTTGAGGCACCGAATATTTCCTCATTAGGTATTGCACAAATGAACAGACATACACAAGACTACATAAATGCCGGGATTGGCAAATTCCCAATAATAAGATGCTTAAAAAGGTTATATTAGCCAGAAACAAAGTTCGTCTATTGGTGATTGGCTTGATGATTCATTAAAGCATTACTTTAAAATACTATATTTGGAGAAATTGTTCTAAAGTTCAAAACTCAACATATCCCAGTACCGGTATGTGCTTTAAAATCTAAAGTTTAAATCTGTATTTTAAATGCACTACCCATGGTTTAATGGCTTAAGTAATTAAATAACAGTCTCATTCCTCATAAAATGTGTTATTTTGGTGAAATTTTCTGTTTCAAAGTAAATAGAATGTAATTTTTTCAAAAGTAAAGCGCCAGTAATTTTTAAATTCTACAGACAATGAGTAACTATTAGTACAGTCTCGTTCTTTAAAAATGTGATTTCAATTGAAAATAACGGTGTCTTATGACTTATGACTTAATAACGGTTCCTTATGACTTTCATGACATAATTGAACTTAATGTAATTATTATATATCATATCGTTACTTTTAAAATTGAATGTAATAATGTAGAATTTCTTTATTCAACAATTGGAATATCGTTATGGAATAGTAAAGCTACCACAACATAAATAAAATATCGCAATGAAGTGTCCCAAGAGTTGTGACATGGAAACTGCCATCACGGACCTGAAGGTAGCGCTGTAAACTTGATACTTTTATACTGACAATTCCTGTTTTATATCTCTCGTACTGGAATGGAGGGTTCTTCCTATCTAAACATTTTTGCTATCACACACGTCTCACATATTTTGATTTAATACACAGTAACATATTATGTTGATTGCAGAAATTTCTAACTCTAAAAAGATGCAACTCAAGTCATTTACAACAAATTTTAGTTTAAGCTGAAGAAATATCAGTGTGCGTTACTGCAATGATTATGTTAAAATACTTAGATTGACTGCTAGTTTGAAACGAAAACGGTGTATTGTTGAGTATGAAGTGCGAGACAAATTCGACAGTTGGTAGTACGATATTTACTTGATCCTCGATTATCTAACGCTCATCGCATTTGATCGATACAACAAAACACTGTAAAAACATAATGTAATACGAATAAAGAATTATAATTTTTTGTCTAAAAATAATCAAATAAGTCTGATCTTCAAGTATATTGAGAATTAATGACGACGGACAACCTGTTAAGTTTTGGTAAAAAGAGATATACTATATTTTCTGAAGCAAATATCTGTGTAATGAGTTTTCTGACACACCGTAATAGGGTTGTATAATGTAGCCTGTCTTCTGGACCCTCTGTTACCTGGGACTGGTCCGGGCCATTTCCCGACACTATTAGCAGCCAGCACATCTGTTTCCTTAACGATTCACCTACTAGCTTCCTTCTAGATAAGAACTAACTTTGTATATCCGAAGCATAATTTTCGAAATATCATCAAGCATTAAACAAACATATACACAATTAAGATGAACTATATTAAATAAACGGGTGCAAATATGATAAAAACCTAAGTTATGGAGATTTGTGGAGTAATTGGAATTACACTTGGAAATAACTAAGAACTGAGATTTTTCAAGAACAATACTGTAACATGCTTGAAAGTATTAAGTTTAACTATAAAAAGAAATAACAGAAGTTTTTTTAGTTAATATTTAAATTAAGAAGAATGTTAATAAACCAATTCTTGATCTAGAATAAAAATCGCTTTTTGAAGACCTAAAACAGGTATATAACATGTCATCAGAAACCTTATTCAAAGCAAAAATGGATCTTTTGAATAAAGGTTTACATTCTAAACCAAAAAGTAACAATGATCACGAAAATATGATAATACATGTAGAAATTAGATGATAGTTTACATGTAAATTTAGATGGGTGTAATAAAATTACAATAAGATCTGATATACAGGGTGTCCCACGAGTAACCCCACAAACTTCTCAAGTGGTTTCCTCGCATAAAAATAATTAAAAAATGTCAGAAACATATGTACGGAAACACTTTGTTAGCGAGCCTCGCCTAGTGAAAGATTTCGCCCAATTTTCTAGGAAAAGGATGGAAAAAAGCGAAACTGATATTTTTACGGCTTAAAGATAGTTTATTGTATTTTATGTCACATGAACTGAAAAATGGAATGAAATACGTCCCAGACCTGTAATACCAACCATTTCTGATATATCACACAAAATATTACAAACTTCGGTCTCGAAAAATATGATTGAAATAGTTTTGAGGTACATTAACTTCATTAAATCATCAATAAACATGCACAATGTTTAACAAAACCTTTTAAAGAACTTATTTTAGAAGAGAATAATGTAAAATAGGCTAATAACAAACAAACACAACGTTTAAAAAATTATGTTTAATTAAATCGACACACACGCAAATAAGATAGAAAATGCAAATATATATTTATTAAATAAGCGTTCTTCGTAAAGACAAAACATTTCATGATTTAGTCAAGTAAAAAGTTACAAAAATTTTACAGCATTCACAAGGTTTAAGTTCACAAACATTGACGTTGGAGAAAAAAGATTTTAAAAATACAGCGCTAATGAAATGATTTTAATCTATTGAAAATTGAGAGTTGGCAACCTAGCTGAACAATACCTGAATACAAGTTATTATTGTACAGCTGTCCAACAATTCAGCTGTTGCAGTAACTCGTCTATCATCTTTGGTTTGTACAGTGTATGCGTGTTGTTCATTATTTTTTCTTTATTCTTTTTTAACGTCAAGATGCCATTTAAATTTTCAAATCAAGAGTACGCAGATATTGTTTTCGTCTGTGGTTTCGCCTATTGAAATAGTCGTGGGGCTAAACGTGAATATGAAAGACGGTTTCCAAACAGAAAAACACTTACGCACGTAATATTTTCATTGGTTTCCAATAACTTACGAACAAATGGATCTTTTCCAACGTGAAAAAGATAATATCATTTACTAGATACAACGCAGTCCTCAAATTAACACTCGCCGACTTTCAAATAGATAAAACATATCTCGTAGTACAGCCTGAAGAACATTGAAAGAAATGCAACGTTTATCCATATCATGAGTTAAATCAAGAGTTATAAATATTTATCCAGGTGACAGTGCATTAAGATTACAATTTTGTCGATGGGTGTTAGAAAATCGAAATAATGTTAAATTGTCTTTTGTTTACGGACGATTCGATGTTAACAAGATACAGAATTCTAAATTAGAAAAATAGTCACCGGTCGTCAAATGAAAATCCAAAAGCAGTTTTAGAGTCGAACTTTCAAATCCGATTTTCTATAAATGTATGGTGAGGTATAATTGGGGACCAGTTAATTGGCCCATGTGTTTTTGAAAATCACCTTACTGGTGTTGGAGATGTACCACTGGAACGAAGACGTCAAATAATATTCTAAAATGACCGGCACATTATTTACAGAATGTTAGAGTATATATATATATATATATATATATATATATATATATATATATATATATATATATAATTTCAATAAACATATAATTTCAATCAACATTGAATCGCAAAAAGTACTATATATATATATATACACGTTTGTTTATTACAGGATTGTTTCGAGATCGTTTTCTTCTTTTAAGTTAAATTGGTTCTTTATATTTGCTGTTTATGTAAAAATATTGCATACAGAGGCTCTTGAACTTGAGATCATTCTGCGAGCTGATAGAAACGGTTAGGTAATAAAATTCCATTTCGACATATTTAGTTACTAACACTGTAGGGAAGTGCTTGATCAAATAGCAGTATTCAGTATACGAAGTAGTTGACGAAAAGTTTAAAAAAATAGTATATATATATATATTATATATATAGTTTATATATATATATATTGTATATATATATATAGAAGTTTTTATAAATAGTATATATATATATATATTTACATATTTATATATGTATACACACACACACACACACACACACCAATTTTAAATTGAAGTTGGTGTAGTAACATGAGCGTGATATTGTGAAGGTCAGAGTCAAAGGTGGTTGAATACCGAAGGATGAAAGAGGAACTTCACTGTGATGTGGGCGATAATTAACAATTCGCTGAACGATGGTGAAAACTGAACACAGTAGGCGGGATGCAAAGGGCACTAGTTCAAAGACAGTAAAGTTTATTCAAACTGATTACTATAACATTTTGTTGCAAGCGATAACAATTAACAACACAGTGAAATATTCATTTATAAGTATATTTAAATCCTATTATATAACATATTTAATAATTATGAGGAGTGTAGTAGTGGATAACGTGAGATATAAATTATACAATAAATAATTAAATTACTTAAAGCTTTGTCACTACTGCAGGATCATTTATAGAATTGCTTAAAATAAAGAAAGTAAACGAAGTGATCCTTTCAGGGTGATGAGTATAATTAATTATCTTATTCGTCGACCTTTACCAGAAATGAATAATGTTTCCTTTGATTTATGGAGACTTTTTCGTACTAATCTAACGTTTTTCTTTTTATTTCACTTAATTCACTCTGTTTATTCTTAAAACTGTGCAAACCATATTCAAACAATGCTGTATTTATGGTTATACATAACTATCCTCTGATATGTTAGTTTCGATTGATTGTCACGGGCAGTGAGTAGATTGTTACAAAAATAATATATTGCATAAAACGTATTTAGTCTGATTGAAAATTTGCTGATAACTAAATTATTTATTTAAAAAGAATGTTTATTTCAAGGTGATTTTTATTAAAATAAATAAGTATCCTCTATTCATCAATCATAAAAATATGTTTGCAGTTCAGAAATTATTTTACTTGACTTTACAGTTGGGTAGTACCCAACTGTATGTTAAATATAGATATTAAACTCTGTATGTTAAATATAGATATTAAATTTGAAAACTTTACGTGTGCAATTGTATCTTTGATATTTAAACGACAACATAATATATCAATATAGACAGGGCCTCATATAAATCTTTTTGACTATAAATTTAAATTAACTCGTGATATTTCATTATATAGCGTTCTGAAAACCTCTTTTAGCTATACGCCACCATGAAGGAAGATACAAAGCCATATAAATTCAATGAATCTTCTTTGATAACGTAATTATTAGATACAATCTGTTTAATTTAGATTAAAAGGGACACAACTATCAAATAATAGTAGTTACCCGTGGCTTCGGACGCAATTTCGTAGGCTTTGCTCGAGTAGGTATTAACAACTCTAATTAGAATAAATTATCTTTTCGACGAAAATGTAGAGTTTGAATGAGATTGACATGATCTATAAAATATGTGAAACACTTTATACTTGTTGTCATTGCACTTTACTCCGGTCTAAGTAATTTTCGTACCATAGTTATTTTCCCTTGTTTTACTCATCAAGAAAATACACTCACAGGTGTGAGAAGCCTACTTATGACAAAAGTAAACTAAGGTGGGTTTTATAACAGTCTCCAAATGTATAGTAAAATTTAAATATTATCTTTGTCTTAGTTTCTATTAAGCTTAATCTATACCTTCAATACTATAAATATAAACAGATTGAATCTAGTGATTAAATTATTTAAACGCATGGTAGTTTAAACATAAAACGATTTTTACACAGATTAGTTAATTACTCGTACATTTAACGGACTCTTTAAAACATGCCATTATAGTATTTGATAGACACCTGATTCTTTTTCTATTTAACAGATTTTTTCCGTGTAAATTTACGAAATTTTAATAGTTATTTTATATTCGTTCAGGAAGCAAACCCAACAAATGAGAGGTCATTATAACCGATTTTAAAGTAACAATCCCAACTCAGTTTTATATATATCCTTTGCATTTGCGTAAAAATCTGTCTGTTAGGGTGCATCACCTGATTAGCTCCAAAACCGGTTATAAGCTTTATAAAAGTACATTTGGTTGAAGTCCACCCAACCGCAAGGTGTTCGGAGAAGTAACCGGCTATGATCCCTGATTAATATTTATTACATTGAACGGTCCTGCTAATTATGGTTTAAATACATCAAACCGCAAGACGTTCAATAAATCTTTAGCACTTGTACGTACAGTAAAAGGGTTTTGGCTTGGGAGCTCCGCCTCCTTGGCGTCAAAGCTGGTTATGAGCTATCCTTAGTTATCCTATAAAACATTCAAGTCAGTTTTGATTGACATTCATCCAACCAAAAGACGTTTAGCGTATTTTTATGCTACTGTTTTAACTTAGGATAATTACATTTTACCAGCTTCTTCTTATTGGAAACTAAATGCCTAATATATGATCAAACACTCCAATAAATGACAAATTTTTCTGTGAGGCCTTTCGTACTCAATGAACACATCGCCAGACCCACATAACTGAAATTTCAGGATTTATTGAGGATGTACTTCAAACAATATGTTTTACTGTAAAAAAAACTTGATGCTTACGTTTGTAAATTCTTAAATGTTATATTTTGGTGTTATAGATTGTTCGTAGCAGTAAAATAAATAAAAGTAATAATATATAATGTATAAATAATTATATATATCATATATGTTATACTAACGTTTGGTTTTGCCATACGTTATTAAATCACAAAGTAATAAACACTGCTTAATTTTGATGTTCAATGGTTACATTATTATATTTATATATCTGTAGTATATATCTCTGTAATGAATTTTACTGAAAAATAACATATAGTTTAAAAATGGGTTGTTTGATCATGCATTTTGACATATAAATGTACCTATGTATAAATATAAAGATTTGATTTTAACCTTAATACCGCTAAGGAATTCATTACTGAAGAGCCATAAAGATTAAGAATGCCGTGAAATTAGATGACGTCATAACCAACCACTGACGTAATATATGGGGTTAGCTATCTCAAGCTTTCATTTTAGTACACATTATTAAATGTTAGTTGGCGGAAAAAATGTAATTTGATGGAATATGTATGTAAATAAATAATTAAGGAACTTGTGGATTTGATTTGCTTGTATTTAAAGGGATGTATCACTTTGACTACAATAATAATTATACATTGCAAAGACCTGAAAATGTAAATATACATTGCTCTGTATCTCTAAGGGTAAAATACATTAAAATTAGTTTATTTCTTAAATTTTTGGAGTAATTTAATGTTGTAATAATTTAAAATACTGGATAATAATAATAATAATAATAATACTCTTTATTGCATTAACAACAGTTACAATTAATTGCATAGCATGCGTCATAAAATGGAATTTAAGTTGAAACTTAAATTTAACTTTAAAATAAAACCATCATAAATTATTAGGCCTATTTTGTATAAACACAGTATGCCATAAAGATGTCATTCGGTCTTTATTTATCTATATCAGAACCGGGTTAAGTGTTAATACTCTTGAATAACTTCATTAATTTCTAATGTTTTCATTCCAGCAGCCCATTATGAATTCATCAACAGAGTAAAAACGTCTTTGACACCAGCAAATGTTTTAGTCGAGCTTTAAATTGATTAAATCGTTTAAATTTGTAATATCCTCAGGGAGCCTGTTGATTAGCCTGACACCAACTTGGGACGGTAAGCGTCCATAAGCCGTCGTTCTGTGCTGATCCAGCCGGAAGTTGTCCCTGCCTCTGGTACCGTACTGGTGGGCATCCCTGTCCCGTTCCAACTCACATTTGAGTCGACAGTACAGGATAACCTCTAAAATAAAGAGACAGGGTAAAGTCAGTAATCCAAGACTCCTGAAGGCGTCTTTGCACGACTCTCTGGAGTTCAACTTTAACAAGATTCTAACGGCTTTCTTTTGATATCTAAAAACTCTTTGAAACATGTTTTTGGAACAACTGCCCCACAATATCAAGCCATAAGACATATGTGGATGTATAAGACCAAAGTAGGCCAGTTTTAAAACACCCAAAGAACAACAATTTGCAAGGTTACGCAGGACATAAATGGCCCTAGGTCAAGGTACATTCCAAGGAACTTGGTGGATTCAGCTTCATCCAGAAGAACGTCGTCCACCATCACCGCAGGCCGGAGCTCTTGGTCGTCATGCTGCCGAAGACATAAGTTAGTGACGTTTGATTTTAAACTGTTTGTTTTCAAATTGGTTCTGGAAAAATACTAGATACATGAATTAAGTTCGATGAAATACTTTATTTCAAGATCGTGTTTTGATTTTGATCTGATGCAGAAAGTCGTCTCGTCAGCATATTGAATCACTTTTCCATATTGGATTGATGAATTCAACCTGTTGACGTATATCAGGAAAATGACTGGCCCAAGTATTGATCCCTGGGGGACACCATAAGGCATTTTTACCTTCTCTGATAGAGCACTCCCAATCTGCAAGCACTGCCCCCTATCTTCCAGATAAGACGAGAGCCACTTATGCGGCAGACCCCGAATACCACTTGTCCACAACTTGTGCATCAGTGTCGCATGATACACGCAGTCAAAGGCTTTGGAGAGGTCGAGAAATATGCTAATTACATGTTCTCGCCTCTCCAGTCCATCGACAACATTATGAATGAGATCTGTTACGGCATCGATTGTCGACTTGTTTTTTCTGAACCCAAACCGTTCGGGACAGAGAATGAAGTTTGATTATTAAAAGATATTTACTCAGACAATACAAAACGAAATTAAGGACACATTTTTTCACGTTTCAGAGTTCTAGTTTATAAACCAAGTTGTTTACTTCTAGCATGGTTAAATAATTTGATCACTAATTTTATTTATATTTATTATATTTTGTAATAAATCGCAATAGAATACTATGGTTTAAATATGGAATGATTCACAATTACTCTGCCATAACTCGAACTCAGATCTCTCAATTTCCGAGTGAGCATGTTAATTCTACTCCTCAGTGCACTTACTTTATTATTCAATTAATTGTTATTCGAATGCTTCTTTCACAGAAGTATTAAATTAATTTTTTTAATACTGGGATGTAAGTGTACATGTTAATATTTTCATGAACTGGGACTTATAATACTTAATAGCTTATACATTTTACAAACTAAACAATAAAATAAAATTTATAAATTATTATAAGTTTTTGAAGTGTCTATGATTCAGGTCACTACCCCACTATCTCTCAAAACGTCTTGAGACATAAGCCAAAGAAGTTTTAATGCAGCATTATAATCTTTCCTTCGTTCAGTAACGAAACTTATTACTCTCTTTTAATAGATCCAAATAAAACTAGTTTATTAAAATTAATAATTACCCAATTTATGTATTTATTTGCCCAATAAGTATAATTTTTGCTGTTAGGCACAGACAAACTTAACATTGTTTTCGGTAACGATACATTATAAAAGCCTTAAAAGGTAACTAGGTATTGCTTTACATCTCTAACAGTAATATTTTAAATTATTTATAAGAAAGTACAGAGTTTAAGACTAAATTTGAACAACTTATCCCCGACTCAGATGCTAGAAGTAAACTAGGCTATTAAGACATTAATGAGCAACCCATGTTTATAGCACAAGTTTCCTACAATTTTGTGGAGTTTTATAATTATTGTAGCATATAGTTTCTACGAGTGCAATGTATACTAATAATATACTTGTAAGGTTTTAGCAAACCAACATTTTCAGAGTAGTATGTAATTATAATTTATAATTATGGCAATTGAGTATAAGGGATATCATACGATTTGAACAAATTATATATATTAAACGTTTTAACTAACTAATAAATACAGCTTTACAGGCTCTGAAATGGTCTCAAGTTGGATATTATAGTTTTCGACAGTTACGATTTATGTGCAAACCGCGCTGCAAATTGTCACACTGTATTAGCAAGACTTACAAGTATAGATAACCAACACTGTGAACTCATAGTGCGTTGTTTTCCAGGGGCAGAGAACAAGCTTTGTTGGCATTATTTATCCTTCTCTTTTATCTAAAGAAACTAATTATATGGATTTCCTTGAAATAAAAAATATGCATAAGAGTCATAACTAATATAAAAATTTTAATCCATTTTATTATATTCCCTATTAAATTAAGTATATTCATCACAATTTGTTGCTTTATTTGTTCTGTTTTTAATTGTAGTATGCCATAAAGTTAATTACATTTTAACTGATCATTTGTTCTATAAAATTTATAATGATTTATGAAATAAAATCTGAAACCAATAAAATTTCAGAAAAAATGAAATATTATCCAAAATTAGCAACATATTGCAGTGAATTCAATACATACAATTATTGAGAATATAATGAATGAATAAAAAAAGGCTTACATTCGTCGAACAAGAAAACATTGAATAATTAAATATTTAAATAATGTAATGAAGAAAATTATTATTTTACTGACTATGATTTCTTAAGGAACATTATTTATGAAAAAGATAGAGTATTAGTGTGCTTATAATTTAAACACTCTGATCATGAATTAAGGAATTCTTTAGTAATTCTTAAAATATTCAGTATTCAAATTTACGTAGTATGTGACACATTTACCCTAAAATTTATGTTAAACCTTTAATTCCTTTCAAATTATAGGCGTTAAATTCGAGTTTAGTTTTTCTTGTCGAGGGAAATTGCCATTCCAGGTGCTGGAAAATTAAATTTTTGCTTATCGGTCTGTCTATCCACACGATATATCGAAAACTAACGACCATATTGAGTTAGGGGTTTTGCTTGGATCTTCATTTTTACATAAGAAACACTAAGTTCAATCGGTGATAGTGAAAGTTATCTTATAGGTAACCATGATTCCAACGATAAAATAGCAGAAGAAATATATTTGTAAGCAAACTGAGTACAACAAGTATTGTAAAAAGTACATGAACATGAAATTTTACATGATACACTTGTATTTAAAGAAAAATTATACAATGAATATAATACAGTAAGTGTCATTGATTTTCAGCCCCTATAACCGCCGGATCGTTTATTATTTAAACACTGCTATGGAACACTGTTAATAAAAACTATGCAAATGTGCTCTCAGGCAATATATCTCGATAAATATTTCATCTGCACACTTTAAACGTTGGATTCTGCTAATCACTTCATTTCTACTAAGACAAGAATGAAACAATGCATGAGTGACCTTGAAATTTGGCTAAGCGTCATTGAGACAGACACAGTGTCTCTATTGTCTGTCGGGGAGATATAAAAGTTTATTTCCTGTATGCTCGTCTAACCGTCTGTCTTTGTCCGCAGGAAATCTCAAGGATAAAACGAGTTATATATGTGAAATATTACAAACAACCTCAGTGAAGCTTGTTACGTAAAATGTGGTGTAAATACAAGAAACTTTGCAAATATGAGGAACAATGCAAATATAGAGTCAAGGTCCAATTAGATTTAAAGATTGAATCTGGAAATCACAAGGATCTCATATAGAACGCCTCGAACTTTTATGGATCTTTTCAGACAGACATGGGCTCCAGATTCTAAAAGTCAATCTACTGGTGTCAGGTTTCAGATTTTGTACTAAGCGGAGGGTTAAATGGAGCTTAAATCAATATTCAGTAAACAATCAATCAATCTCATTGAGTCACTCCTCCCCACCGTAGCTACGTTATGTGGCTAGATCAAACACATTACCAAATCTTTTATCTTGTGTCGTTAGAACCTACATGTGGATAATCAATAGAAAAATAGCACTGTATATTGCGTCCAATCTGAGAGACAAATTTAATTACATTAAGCAGAAACTGTATTTTAATATTTTTTAATATTTCATTGTAAATTTTATTGTGAACTATTTAAAAAAATATACGACTTATACAAATTACATTAATATGTCATCATTTACGTTAACGCCACTCAGAAAAATTTACATACTTCTAGCTCTCACAATTACATGATCTAATAACATGTACCAGGCAATAAAATCAGGAGTTTTAAAATTTGCTTATTTATTATAAGTTTTGTATAATGTCATAAATATTACCTCACAATAAATAAAATTATGACGCTCTCAAAATTCTAGTATAAAAAATCGAAATAATTGATAAGTTGTACAAAATTCTAATATAAGATGTGCTATATAAAGTATTATAAATAAATATACCGATGAATTATTTTAAATGTACTTTAAGAAATTAACTCTATTGTAAGTATAAACATATTTGAACTTAACAATGACTATACGCATTTTCAATATTTTATAATAATAGTTTATCGATATGATAACTTTTAAAAATTGATTTCCAAACGGGCTTTATAACTTATAAGCATACATTATCCAATTAAGGACATTTTTATATGAAATTAATTCGATTAAATTATTGTCAACATTTAAAAAAAGATTAGTAACAAATAAAAAGACTTTAACTTTCATTTTTAGTTCTAATTTAATATAACTGTTGTAGAGTTCCACTGTAATTACTAAGTAAGGCATTTTATACAAAAGTAATCAAACATTTAAGTGAATGCTAATCTCAGTAATTTAGCCGAGAATATAGAGAGCAGAGTAAAACAACAAACTAGAGGCTTTGTAAATGTCTCGAGGTTTTGCTCGGTGGCCTGTTGTAAATATTGTTTGAACGTGGCAAAGTACTTCAGCAACATTGTATCAAAACTGGTGTTTAAATAGCTATTGTAAAATTGTCTAGTACCAACCATATCCTGTGATAGTCGTACGTCAACCGTTTACTCAGAATCAATAATACTTCTTTAACCAAGAAGACATTATGTACGATTTTTAAAGTTTCTACGAACTTTCTAACAAGAGTTTTCACACAGATTGACGGTCAGAGAGGCATGCGGGAAAAAAACGATAAGATGTAAATTTGGTCCTGTCTAGTCCTTAATAATTGACTAAAGACAAAATAATTTATCTCTGTATACTTTTCAGCCATCAAGTAACAAACAAAGACGAGGCGAAAGCAAAAGAGAAACGATCTCCTATCCACCTTCCAGCCGATAATGTAGGAAAATAGCTGTTGTCATATCTTTAGGTAGTGTTAAACATCTTCCAGAAGCATGGATGATTATTTAAGTGAAGAATATTTTAGGTCTGTTATTTATTTTTTTCATGTGGATGGTGACTCATTTGGATGGTGATATATCATAATTCACAGTGTTCATTCAACTTAGCTTATAAATTAGTACGGACTCCATTACTACAGCAATGCACTGAGGCTTCATAGTACTCGATAGCCTCGAAAGGCCTCACAAAAATAGAAGTTTTAAATATTGGTTTTATGTTTTAACGTAATTAAGTTAACATTAACCAATATAAGCTCCATCTACAATAGGAACTGTAGACTATATTGTGGTGCATTGTTAAATTCCAAACGGCAGGACTCTGTAGACGTTATTTGCATATTAACTAGTTTATGTCATAGTTTCATTGAATAATTCATGAGTCCGGTAATTCCATTCATGCATTCATAAGTGGTTTGTGGGGCTAACGTTACTTTTGTACAAGTTAGTGTTCATAATTAATCGTAGATTTTTTAATGAAGCAGAAATTACAAAAGAAAATCAGGTTCTATTGCGTTATCTTGAGCGATTTGATTAATGTTGTACCATTGTACCGTTTTACTGGCACATCTAAAATTAATTTTTGGTTAGCTTTGAAATTTAAATTTTTATGAAGGTTCAAAATAGAAAGAAAATCTGAAATAAATAAAGTTCACCATTACACATATACATATTGTGTGAAGAAGAACGCATTTCGGTAAGTTTTACAATAATTAACTACCTGAATAAAGGTTTTAGTGATTTATATTATTGTTGTTGTTATATGCACCATTACGTTATAGTGCCATACTGACATACACAATCAGAGCTTTGCATAATTACATAAAAGTAGAGATCGGTTTAAATTAAATATGGGCTTAAAACTGTTGTCAAGAATACATTATAATTTTAGTACTTTTAATATCATTAATTAACAGGGCGGTTCTATGATAACAACATGAACTATGTAATAAAATATTTTTTTAAATACATAAACATTTTTTCTCCACTCAAACTTATTATTGCTCAACTGCTGTGGTTATTTTGCAATAATGTACAACTTGTTTTGTATTTAATAATATTTTGCGTTTTTACATATGTTTATAGATGATTCTTAGTAATATGTACTCACAGAGGCACTATTTTAAGCTATAAATTGAATATAAAATTACTCAGTAGGAAGCCTTTAAAGTACTTTTAAAACCAAATTTTCCCCCAAAATATGCAACATTCCAGATAATTTTCAATAATAATGCTATTTATTAACTCTTTAAATAGATTAAACTTCCATTATTTCCTGATTAATAACGAACAATGATTTAGTTAGAAAGGACTTCACGTAAAGAAAGGATTTTATACACTGAGTGGGATTAGACGAAGTTGTGAACAAAGTAACTGTAAAATACCAAAGACAACTGTAATAACATCACACGAAGCGTGCGTATATCATTGTTACAGCTGTACATGGAGATGTCAGCTTATAAACTATGTATTGTATACACTGAGTGGGATTAGACGAAGTTGTGAACAAAGTAACTGTAAAATACCAAAGACAACTGTAATAACATCACACGAAGCGTGCGTATATCATTGTTACAGCTGTACATGGAGATGTCAGCTTATAAACTATGTATTGTATACACTGAGTGGGATTAGACGAAGTTGTGAACAAAGTAACTGTAAAATACCAAAGACAACTGTAATAACATCACACGAAGCGTGCGTATATCATTGTTACAGCTGTACATGGAGATGTCAGCTTATAAACTATGTATGCAGTCACATCTCGGCTCTGACATATAGTTTGCCATGTGATAGTACTACCATGTGAAAGGTCAAGATAACTAATAAAACTCTTTGTGCCTGAACTCTTTTAGAAAAGATGATTAATTTATTAAATATTTCTTGTACTTATAAACTACTAAATCATATAGATTTCACCGAAAATTTTAATTGAAAGTAAATTTACTTAATGAGTGTTTGCTAGTCGTAATCTAATCTAATATAATTAAGATTAGTTTCTAATATGCTTATTATGTCACCGAGTTAGTCGTACATTTTAGATCTATAGCTTACATGGAATAATCATACACAATTTTATATACGGGTTACATAGTTTTTGTAACTTTCAAAATTATTGCATTATTATTGTAATAGAATCTGTACCTGCAATTTTAACTATTAAATTTGGTTTTAGTTTGAGATAGTAAAAAAGTGACCACCATTAAGATGAACAGACGCAGTCTAAATAGAATGAATGATATCACTATTAAGACATTAAATGACCCTAAAGAATTTATTGTATATCGCTAGGAAAATAAATAAAGCAAGGTAGAAGAAGCTCGCTCGGTTTTGGGTAGGAGGTGGAAGCGTAACTTAAGCTAGAGAAATAATATAGAATTTGAAATTAGTATTCTAGCACAGTTTAAATTATCGTAACTACCATTTGTACAATAAATGTTAATTGCAATTTGTGTCAATTAGGCCTACATAAAGAATTTAGTATCGTAAAACACTTAAACCTGTTCAATACCAGTTCAAAATATATTCCATTGTTCAAAATTTAATTAAAAATCTGTCTCGTCCAGTTTGTGTTTCAAAGACCATTTTGTTTTAAAAAACGACGTAGTCCAACTTAAACAAACATTTTCACTTATTCAACAGTCTTTTGCTATAACAGAATTTTTGACTTTGAGATGATATTTGTATTCTATATATCCTATGTTTTCTATATTCTTTATATTCTACTCGTATATACCAAATTCGAAGCGATTCTCTATGTGGTACTTGATACACCACTATCGATTCAGGTAATGTTTCTTGCTGTTATTAGGTAGTGATAGAAATCCAAACCATTGTTATCATACAAGCTATGAATTCTCACCTATACAGTTACAAATTGTCTGTTTATTTATCAAATGATTGAGGATCATTATCATACTTTTCTGAATACAGCCCGCACTAAGTTTAATATTATTCGCATCATAATAATTGATTTCTGTAGATTTCACAGACATCTACTCGTAAATCAACCTCGGAAAATATGTATGGGTGTGCAATGCTTGTGTGTTATTATTTATTGGTTTTATGCAATATAAAGCGATCTTGCGAACATAGCAACTGCAGTAGTTTTTATAAGATTCAGGCTAAAGTTAGTACAGAGGTTGCAACTGCACATAGCTTGGATGAGTTCGATAGTCAGTTGTTACCAATAAATGTTTCAAAATTGTGTTCGTTTTATTTTTTGTAATAAATAACTCAGCCTACTAAAAAGAAAAAAAACGTACGCACGCTTTGAAAATATTAGGTATTTAACGAACCACTGGTATTCTTACACTTTTCTCAATATCTGTTGTTTCAATATGGTGGCTGTTTACAGTTTGGAAACGAAATTATTATGTTCCAGTTGTAATGCAACCTGCATCAGAGCAATCAAGTGTTTTATTATCCTCAGGGCATTTACAATAATATTTGTTCGTATGTGTTGTTTTTTATGACTCAACCGTCAAAAGTTTTGAAAAACATAGTGGAAATAATGGTTGACAGGATAATAGCCGTAGTTTATAGTCTATTCAAAATAAAATTGGTATTAAGATACATATTGCCTGAATAAGTTCGTTATCTAGTCTCAAACAGTAAAAGTTTTGTGGATGGCTGTCGATTTTATCAAACATTGTTTATCTCTGGTATTCCACAACATAAATCTAATTTTACACTTTTTATAAGATTTTAAATTAATTCCAGGCTATATTTATTCTTATTAACTTTAATATAACTTTCAAGGTTTCAAGATGGCAGCGTTCACGTTACGTAGAAGCATACAATTGAATTGTTTTCAGTGGATTACAAACGTAATAATATTTTGTATTGGTCGTGTAAAAATAGTCTAAGCTGCTACAATAAAATGTGTTTCTATCGCATTAGGTATTGCAAGGTTTTAATATGACAGAGTTTCTAAATATTTTAAATGTTACGAATATATTATCATACCAACCTTGAGATTCGTTACCCTATCAGTTTTGGGCAAATTAAACATCTCAACTTCATTTTGCGTTTTCAAGATCACAGCCAAATGGGAAATTTTTGCTTTCTTCCGACTAAGCAAAAAAGAGTATTTTTCTCGCATTCAACGAAAAATACATTTGCTGCTGGTATCACATGTTAATTAGCATATTACTGTATCACGTTATGCATATTCAAATCTATCCTCGGACTTCTTGATTTATATCAATCGTCCATACCATGCCTGTCTTGCTTTGATTCACATTTCAGTGTGCTACCGGAATATTTTTCAAGATGACTCATTACAAAAATTACAAAACTATTTTAACATAAAGGTTAAAATGATCAAGATAAGTATAGCACAATGGGTGACAGATATCCGAAAAAGTACTTGAAATTAACCAATATAAGTGCATTAAATTTTGGATAGACACATTATTCAGTAATTTTTGATTATATCCATAATATTATGTACTACTTTAATATCACGGTAATTAATCCAGTAAAAAAGATAATTATCATCATTATGAAGTAGCGTTTAGAAGAAAGATTAGTACATAGTACCTTAAAAGGCAACAGCTATCGCAAACTAAACAGCTTGGAGATAGGTGTAATATAATAAAGAAAAGGTTGAGAAAGTGCCTAAAGAGGTGATAAAGTTAGATAAGCGCCGTATAAAGAGAGTTAAAGTCAGCCAAACATAGGGATGACATAGGACTCTGCACTTTGAACCTGTGTCATCGTAATAAAGAAGCATGGGTCTAACAAAACTCCCTGCCTAAACCTTAGGATTTTGTTCCATGGACCAAGACGAGTTATAAACTAAATGCTACCAATAGTAGGCTACATTCTTTATGCTTACCACTGTCTGTCAGTATGTATTTTTTTGTTTTATTTTTTATTCAAGAAACCAGTTAAGATTAATGTTATTTCGTCAGTTCATATCTCAATATAGCGGTTTATTGAGGTTTTTAAAGCTAATATCTAAAATACATAAGTTTATTTATATTTCTATTTAAAAGAAACCGTACGATCAAAAGTCATGTTAAATTTCTTAAAGGGTTTGAAACTTGTACAATGAAAACTAAAATAGGAAGTTTTATACTTCTGTTTCATGTCTCTAATAATACATTAAAAAATAAATTCATACCAATTTTATCACTGAAAGTTTATTGTCAGTAGCTGGAAAATAAAAGGAGATTAAAACTAACAGAACAGGAACATCAGCACCTTAATTTTAGTACTAAGATCTCCTCAATAATCAAGGTCGTGTTTTAGATACATATATACATTGACATAAGATGTTAATGAATAAATCAATTTATACTATATGCATCTTGCAAAACACAAACAATTAAAACAAATGTCTAATTAAAACTGTTTGAAGTCTGAGGATGGTTTACAGAAATGTGATGAACTATACAAAGTATAAATTTGAAAATGAACACTCCAATAATATACTTTTTAGTTGGAGAAAATAATAAATTTATTATTGCAGTGTTTGTTTTCAAATTTATCAAGAATTCCAATAAGAAAACAGCTTCTAGATTATATACACAGTATGTATATAATAATTTTCCACAAGTATATCTTGTAATCAGCAACAAAGGTAACCCAACTGGAACAATTATATTACATTATGGCAACAGTTCCATAACCTAATTGTCCCTTTGCGGTTCCTCGAAGTGGGAAATCGATTTAATGTTCACTGACCACATTTCATTTCACATTTACGTGAATCTAATTACGCTATATTATTTGATTTATACGTGTAAAAGCTTATACCTGCGTAATAAAACCATACTAGTTTTGTACATAGATGTAATATAAATGTAATATAAATGTTATATAAATTATTACGACTGGTTAATACCAAATCAAGTTAACCAACGGATTTTACTTAATCAAGTAATCATAAATCATTACACGGGAGTACTTGCATTTTTTGAAAACAGAATGCGCTAAGTATTTTAGTAAGTTAGTGTAAAATATTTCTTATAATACGATATAACTAACTAAAACATTAAATTAAACCATTTTCATGCTGAAAAAGAACTATAGGACACAATTAAGAGCTTTAATATTAACTGCATTACTTGATATGACATAGTTTCTAAATATTTTAAGTGTAATTAATATATTATTATAACAATGTTTAAATCTTTTAGATCTCCACTAGTTCTGTGCAAAATAAACGTCTATCAAACTAAATGCTCTTGATAGAGTATACAAATTTCAAAGGCTATTGTACCGGATGGTAAGGTTGACCATAGGAAACTTACTTATCACTTCCATCATTCGTGTATTATGAAGGGTGGATATCAAGTGGGTAGAGACAAACATTTTAAAATCTTTGCGGTGTATTATTATTAAAGCTGTTTACGAGGGCCAATATTGATTTATTAGTTTTATATTCGTTTGTATTCTTGGCTTACATTGTCTATCTCGGAAGACATGGGATATTTCTTTTTTTAATTAAATTATTTTCACATTGAATTAATCGTTTGAGTGTTGGCAAATCCTCGAAGTCTTTATATCTGTATGTCCGAGTGAGTCTTGAGGATGAACTAACCTGTAGACTTGGAAGCTTTTCTATATGAGCAATATCGAGTTCGTGTCTCTTCATGGGATTTGGATGAGCTAACACTTTTATATCGGTCTTAATGGGAAAGTCACATAATTATTTAGTCAGGTAATTTGTATAATGGCTGGATAAAGTGATAAATTTAGCATAAGTAATCACTTTGACCGACATAATTGGAAAATATGCGTAATGTCTTGGAATTGTACATATTGCTTATGTATCAAAATGATACAATATGTAAATATTTTTATATTGTGTAATTTGATACATAGGAAGTTTAAATTGATGGGAGAAAATATGTAAGAAAACTATTTTAGACTTTAATTATTGATGTCAAAATATAGGTAAACAAAATAATGTAATTTAAAAAAAAGATCCGTAGATTTAGGAATGGTGCATTATCCTTACTTTTATAACAGGAATACAATAGTGGTAAGTTTGGGTTTAAAACGAGTCTCTCTGGCTATTTTGTGGATAATTAGAGGCCAATCAAAGACGTCGGTGTTAACTAATTAGGGGGAAGGAGACGGCATAAAAACCTTCGACGTCTTTTTGTGTTTGTTTTTGCGGTTTAATTGTTGGTGGTTCTATATGTTCTCTTTACTTCACGTGTCTGCGCGGGATTCTGCGTATTATTACATTATTTTGACACGAAAGGGTAATTAGAAGATTCACTTAATAATTAAAACGAGAGAGCACAGGTCGTTCGTTGCAAGTATTACTCGAAGTAAAGTCTTCAATTTTAATATAATTTAAAAGTTAATTGTAATAACCATTCATTATACAACAGTAAGAATCATTTTATACATCAATACATAAAATGTTAAGCAAGTATTTTTGGGTGAAAGATAGTTGAATTACAGTTTGAACTTTGAGTCTGTACCAATAATAACAGGTTGTGACCCAAGTGGTTCGAAGAATTTGTAGGAAGTTTATAGTTCAGTGTTTTTAGCTAAATTCTAATTCTAGTTCTAATTTAATTTTGACGTGACAACGTCTTAAATTAGGTTGCGGCTCGGAGTCACTCATGAAAAAGTGTAACGCCCGGTAACGTTACGATGCCCGTCCAGTGGGTCCGCCGCACGGGATCCGCACGGGATAAAGAAGATAACTGTGGGTCCGCCGCACGGGATAAAGCAGATAACTATGTTTATTCGTGAAAATGTGGAGTGCTTAGATTCGTCATTTACAACAACTACAACAATAAAGGTAAATAATTGTACACTGATATTTCATTATCGTAAACTATGATTGATTGATTAATTGTTAGATTGACACAAAAGTTGAGAAACTGAGTTTATAGGTTATGTCATACTATTGACAAATGTTGATAGTGTTAAGTAAATTATTAGTTTAAATCACTCTGCAATCAATCGTAATTCAGTCGATTGAGAAGAAACAGCGCGTATTGCTAGTCAAACATTTAAAATAACAAATTATAACCTCTAACCTGTCATAACAGTGCGACCAAACAAACGAACTAAACCGACCAATCATCACCACGCGCGGAGTTAGAATTTAACTGTGTTTAGCAAGAATTTCAAATTCCAATTTTAGTAAATGTTTTATTCAACTTTACCATTTACAATAACAAATTTTAATTAATTTCAAATTATGTACAATGTTTTAGTTAACAAAATATATTTCTATAGTTACAATTTGTGCAATTCTTATTTTCATTCAATTCCTTGTTCCTATTGTGCAATTTAATAATATTCATATCAATAAATATTCTACCGAGAAAAAGACGTTGTCACGTAAAATCTTCGCCCGTAAAACCGACTTTACAGGCAACCATAATTTTTTTAATTAAATTATAAATTACTTTTAGTTGAGATTTATAGCAAGTTAAATTTTTAGTTCAATTTTATTTTTGAAACAAGAAGTAAATTTTAATTTCATTCCTTTTATTTGAAAGAAGAAAATCTTTTCTTGACAAAGCTTTGATAACAACAGTGGTTTCGTAAGCTTTTGTGAACGAAATATAAATACAGTATCTAAAAGCACTGTTCTTTTAAGGATTCTATCAAGGATTGTTCTTTCAAGTCTACTTTAATTTGAAATGACTGAACTGCAAACTAAAAAGCAATTTTTGAAGTAATTTGAGAAAGTATTCTCCTTTATATTTAATCTAACAAATACAATTAATTAGTTTTTAAACATTTAAAAGGGTTTTAGGAAACTTTAGGTAATTTTTCATACGTATATGTATAAAGGTATAATAAATATAAAGTAGAATACTTTCTCAAAGTGTATACATGTATATATATACATATACATGTACATATATATATAATTTAAATAAAATCTTATTAAACTCTTAAACATTAACAACAATAATAGTTGAAGAAACATCTAAATTTAAATTGATCTATAAAGTAAATTTTACCTTAAGTTGTATTCTAAGCATACATAACAGGTTATTTACTTATGAAACGCCTAATCTAAATAAAGCAGGTTTTATATAGATAGGTTATTACAATTAAATAGAATTTAGATCAGTATTTTACTTAGTTATTTTATAAGAGTAGTGTTCAGTTTAATATGCAAATACAATATTAATTTCAAAACTGGTTAGTTAACTTTTTTCCTTTTTTTAAAATGGATAAGATTTCCGAACACAGGTCAAAGAATTTATATCTGGGAAATAGTGCCATACGTTTAGGATATCAGCGAAAAAATTTTGTGGAGGTTTTGCACTGATATTGTACACCAAGTAACTCATATAAATTGACCTTATTACGCTGATGTCAAATATAGTCGTCTGCATTTATTTTATATTTAGATTTAATTAACATATTATAAACTATTTCATTAAGGATGGAAACATTAAGGCTTATGAAAAAGCAGTAAACCTTTCCCAGCTGCCATCTTACAAGCTTATGCCATCCAAAAATATTAGGCTAGACCTATATTAATTTGTCCGTAATTACTTTAATTTGATAATGTATTCGGTAAAAATTAAAGAAATATGATTCATTTCACCAGCAGTTCGTAAACGTCAATTGCCAAAAATAATTAATTAAATGTGTGTATAAATATTATTTTCTGCATAAAAACAATTAAATATTATTGAATAAATACAATATAATTTCTGCAGTAAGAAACTGTCATATTACGAATATACAATCTTTTCATTTTATCATTCTTGTGTTATTATACTTTACCGATTTCACTATTGCTTAGATGCCATTTTTATTATTTCGTGTTTTGCTAATATATAATTTACGTGAAAAAATAGCATATTTTTAATGCCATATATGCAATATGCAATATTTGCAATGTGCAATATGCGACTGAAGTGAGTAAATATTGGATTAAACATCACAGAAACCAGTTATTAAGTTATTAGTGATGAGTGAATTTTTACTTTACCTACATAAAGTAAAAATAAAAGCTAAATAATAGTTATGCGACTTTCTACACATAATAAATTATCAGAGCATTTTATTACTATCAAAGTTTAATTTTGTTTATAAATCTCATTTTGCAGGATTCGTACTTTTATACTGGCAAATTAACTAAAAGTATGTTTTGCATTAAATCAGTTCCTTATTATACACATTCAAAGAGTTTGTGAAATTCCTACTGAACTTGTGGAGAATTAGTTATTGTTCTCTTACTACAGTACATAAATCAAATGTGTTGTTCAGCAGTAATTAGAATAAACGTTCAGTAGCTCTCACTTTTAATTAGTGACACGATTTAGCCCTCAATAGCAGTACATCATACATAGCTCGATGTATTACACAAGTGTAAAAACTGTATCTTTCAAGTGCAAGGAGGATGATGGATGTACGCTATGTTCCTCTTTGTTACTTCTTTAACGGTATTGAATTGTAAAACATGATCAATACACAGATATTTGAATATTTCCTCTCTAATATTAGGCAGAATAAAAGGTTTTACTGTCAGTTAAATTAAACTTTTTAGAATTCAAGTAATTTATGCTCTATTCATAATCTGTTACAGAAATAAATAATAAGGTATTATCATAGTCGTATTACGATGACGAAGTATCGTTAAGTACCTAGTCAATTAAAGCGATCGGAGAGATTTACAATACAATAGAGCAAATATATATATATATATATATATATATATATATATATATATATATATATATATTATATATATGTAGGGTGTCCAAAAAGTCCCGGGTCGGTTAAATATTTTTCTAAATATTTAAAATAGAGCTACAAAACCTTACACAAAGTTACTGGACATAAAAATCTATTTTATCACATATTCAGTGATCCGCTACTTCCTCAGGGGGGCGGCCCGCTAGGAGTCAGAAGACAATCTTAAATGTAAGCATAGGTTTATATGCATATCAAATAAAAGGTCTTTATTAGTAGAGTACAGAGCTCCAAACCCGACCTCAGACGGATAACCGAGTCAAAAATGACAGCCGTTCAAAGTTGTGTATTTTTTTACATTAACCTAAGTTGCAAACTCTAGCCATCTTTGATGCTTACATTTATAATATATATATATATATATATATATATATATATATATATATATATATATATATATATATATATCGTGTTGTAGCTTACTTCATCGTATGTTCCACACCAAATGGCCCATTCAATAACACTGCATTGTAATTACAATACAACAACAAGTCAAGTAAACACGATACACGCTAATGGGTTATTGGATAGTTGGTTAATGCAAAACCTAACGGTGATTAGTTTAAACAACATACGATTAGTTTTAGCCACAGTTTGTGTTACTAGAAATTACTATGCTTGATTACTTAGGTAGGCTACTTACTACAGAGAATAGACTGGTCTGTACCAACCAGATAACTTGTAATACATTAGTGTCAATGATTTAATTGTTGCATAGATTCAATTTTATTTTAGTACATAGTTTGTTTGATGAATTGTTTTATACAGTTTCTTAACTGTTCAGTATATTGTAAAATTGATGAAAATTTCGTCTTTACCTATTAAATTTAATGTTAAGATCTTTAAGCCTCTCACTTTATTCGCTTGAGACTATGTGAGACTGAGTTCTTTCATCCCTCAATCCCCCTCAATCCGATGTGCGCCAATCTTCATTAAGCATCCGACAAAACTTTCTCTTTTTTTTGTAATAATAAGAGAATCTTAAGGCTATTATAAACCATTTGGAGCAAATGGACAAGTACAGCTCTTAAATGGGTTAGATGAGATTTTTGTTTCTTGTTCTGCTGATGCCAAAACTAAGTAGGTCAAGGTAGTTCCAGGTAGGTAGTCTTTTTAGTACTTGTCATGTGTACGCAATGATATACATTTATATCCCTGGTAGACTACAAACGCAAATCGGTTTTATTGTATTAAAAAATGTACTATGAATTTATAAGTACAATAATCCTATGTTGGTAATTATTGATTCTATTTTCAAACTAAATGAGAAAATGTAAAGTATTGGTCAGGTTAACCTTTTCCCGTTTCACTTCCCGAATAACAAAATCATCCTAGCATTGAAATCTTTTTATTAATAATATTATAAATGCAAAAGTGCCTTTGTTTGTTTGTTTTTTTTTTTGCTTTCACGAGTAAACTATTTAAACGATTGTACTTAAATGTTACATGGACATTCTTAGAGCCCCTGGGATGAATATATGCATATTCTTATTTCGTATTCTTATCTCTCTGTGCTACGTCCCACTGGTCTCTAAAGCAGCGAAAAACCATATATTGGTCTCCAAGTTGTGAAATATGAATTGAAAGAGTCTTTCAAATATAGTCAACTGTTTTGCGTAAACATTGTTCTATGACATCACAAACATAGATTTAACTAATTTTACCACTATTTTAAGTTTATTCACTTATAAAACAGTGTGTACATTCTTTAAGGAGTAACTATTAGTTTTCATGACGATTTTAGAATTGAGCGATGAGGTAAGTACTCATATACCTAACAAAATGTCCTAAAACATAAGATGATCTGAATTTTTGTAGGAAAACAACCCTTTAAATAGTCGGTTAGAATTATGCTAGAGTAAAAATAGCTCGACAGTATTTTTGAGCTAATGTACTAATTTCAGCTCTGAATGTTTTTAAATATTAAAAATACTTTCAGTTTATAAAGAAACAAACACGCAAATATTTTAATTGTCAATGTTTAACTGTACATGTTTAGTAAATATTGAGTATTAGATTTTAAAGACAAAGTTACTATCTAAATTTTACTATGAATTTAAAGAACTTACATATAAGTTACAAAATCCATCTTAGTGGTATTTTGATATAAGTAGGCCTCTCTGATTTGTGATATTATTTTATTGATCGGGGAAAAGGAAAATCAGCTATGGAACAAAACTAATTTTTTGATTATTTTTTAATGTTAGCAATAAGGCAAATTCTACATGGCGTTGGAAATATATTTACTCGAACCAGAAGTGCACATATTCGTGCAAAGCCTACGAAAATGCTTTCGTAGTCGTGGGCGGCTGCTGTAAGTTATAAATAAAATAAAACAAAAGGCTCTCTTTACAAGTATAAAAAAGTTTACACAATTATATTGCATGATCATATTTTAGCTATTGCGACAACAGCGTATTTCTCAAGACATGGTACAGCTCGATATGTCGATTGCGATTTCGTGTACGTTAATCCTCAAACCTATTATTTGTTTTATTCTACCCTTATTATTTATTCTAACAATGGGATTACAACTTTATAAGGTACTAGCGGGCCCGGCGCGCTTTGCTGCGCATTTCAATAATTTTTTGCAAAAGTTGCCCGCGGCTTCGCACGCAATTTCCCGTTGAAAACAGTACACTATATTCACTTATTCTTTTTCTATCACATTCTAAACATTGCTGAGATAATTGATAGTCGTTCCATCGTGAGCCTCTTGGGCGTATTATGAAGGTATGTACCATATTCCTGCCTCTATCTAGCTGTTACCCACGGCTTCGCACGCAAATCTTAAGAACCGAAGTCCTTATATTACTTAGTAAATTTTTTTTTACTATAATAAATTTTAGATTAAATTAGTTATATCTCCGATGCCACGATTGAGCTTGCTTTGTTTGTCTCGATCGAGAGAATATGTACACACGGAGTTTTGAGAACCATACTTCTGTCAAAAAAAAAACAACTAAGGTTGATTTTATAACATTCTTTTATATTTGTAGCCAACGTAAGATAGTAATTATGATATCTGCATTGCTCTTCTGATCAAGCATGAGCATGGTTTATATTAAATAAATATTGCAGTTAAAGGTGAATTTTTACGTCAAATTTGAATTGTATTATCTGGATAGTAAAGTCTATGTTCAACAGTGATTGCAGAAACAGTTTAAACAAAATTTGTCGTTTCTCTTAAGCTTACTCTATGCTTTAAAACTATAAGTGTAATATATGTTTTACAAAGAACAGCTGATTAAAAATTTGAAAAGACGTTAAACATATGTTTGCTGCAATGCATTTTTTATGGGTATTTCTGTAACCAGTGGGGCGGAATCCTGAATCGGGAAAGGGATGGGCATAGCTTATAAACCTTCTCCGTGGAAAAATACATATACGTACAAATTTTCATCATGATCGGTCCAATAGTTCACGATTCCATAAAGGACAAACATACAAACATTCATTTTTATATATATAGATTAGTGTAATTAAAAAGCCATTACAATTTCTAAAAATCTGTAATTTAGATATACCTAGGGTAACGTGAATTACATAAAAACTCACAATAGATGAGTGTATTAATTTAAACACTGCGTTTAAACATTGTCGAAGCACTTAAATTGTAATGATCAGTATCGAGCACTAATCAGACAGTAAACAATATCTAACAAATGAACAATACGTACATAATACTGAATATGTATATAGAGATAGACATATATGCATAAGTTCAATAAAAAATAATACTTTTTACAACCCTTAAACTCTTTTAGGTAGCTAGTTAGTTTATCACATATTAAATATTGTTATAATGATAATACATAAAACTATACGTTGCTCCAGATTGTTATCAGATTTGTATTTTCGATAGCTGTTAAATAATATACTCCTAAGAAAGATATTTACAATCTGGAATAAATGTAAAGAGTACTCAGTTGCAAAAGCTAACTTATATTTGTAAGTGTTCAGTAAAACAGGTGTATTAAGATAATTAACGGTAATTATGCCAGTCAGCTACTTAGTTAATCCCACTTACTGTCGTTGCTTAAGTAACAATTAAAAAGGTTTCTCGTTCCTTGCTAATTATATTCACCAGTTATAAAACCTAACCTAAATACAAATCCAGCTAGTATATTTGTTAATTTCTCTAAGCATTGAGCTTTGGGTGGATATATTTCTACGAATTACACGTCAGCTGTTATCCCTCAAAGGTATATTCCCTGATATTCAATTAACTGCTGAATCAAGTGAAATGCATTTTGACTAGATTACGACACAGTAATAATAATGTTTTCTGTGCTATACTGAACATAGAATGAAAATAGAAAGCCAACACACTTATCTGAAAATATTAATTATTAAATTGTAAATAAATTTTTGTGAATTGTATAGTTTTGCTGTTTTCTGTCTTTCTTTAGTATTTTTTCTTGAAAATATCCTCATTTAAGATTAAATAATAACAATGAGTTATATACTTGACATCTTGCGTGCAATATGAGTGAAGTCTGTTACGCGACAGTGTACCTTGTATACCTGTATATAGACAACATTTATATGTATCGTGGTTAACTATTGCAAATATTATAGCCATAAAATGTTGTTAAAAGAAATGACTGTACAAGAGCATGCACTACTAGAATCACACGAAGCGTGCGTATATCAGTGTTACAGCTGTACATGGCGATGTCGACTCATAAATTTTGTATACAGTTACATATCGGCTCTGACATATAGTTGGTTAAGTATGATAACGTTTTTGCAGATCAAGAATATTTCTTCTTAAAAAAAAAAATGTTTATGTAATTTTAGAATGGGTATATCGTTAGTAAGAGTCTCGTCATATTATTTATATTGAACAGTAATAAAATCAGGTGTACTGTAGACAACTCTTCAAAAATAATTACTACTCAGGCGGAGCATTGTTTATTTATTATGTATGTTAATTTATAGTGGCACATTAAATATGTGTATTGTCTACAAATTTATATATAATTCCGATACAGATATATAAAATTTTATATAGAACAAAGTACGTTAATTAGATTTTTGGACAGTAATTTTTCAAATTAATTGAGTCTAACTTTAGTTTCAATGCAATTGTAATTTTGTAATACAAATTACTGTACTAAAAAAGGAGAATGCAACGTATGTGTAAGCAATTGTTTTTAACCTCTAAAGCACATGAAACGAACGTTAGAGTGTATCCAAGATTTGTTGACCGCAAACAAACTATTCATCTGGATAGAACCTCGCGTGGGAGTCAATTTATAGGTATTGCTGGAGTAGAAACTGCCTGTTTGTGTGTTGAAAAAGCGTATTGAACTTCTTCACTGGTTTAATATATACTAAAGGGTAACAAGATCCGTAATTTATAATTTTTGTATGGTATAACGGTATATATATATATATATATATATATATATATATATATATATATATATATGTGTGTGTGTGTGTGCGCGTTTGTGTGTATGTCAGCGAGCGTGCGCGTATTTCTATATGTATATATTTCATTACATTATTTTGATTACTTTAGTTATTTGTGGGTTAATTAAATTAAGTTTTGTGTTGAAAAGTTGTTAATGCGGTGAAGTAATAGAATGCCATTAAAGTTTTACTGTTGTCACAAAATCAAATCTTCAATACGAACTGTGTAACTAGTACCAGGAGAAAATGTAACGCGAACATTCAATCCTGCAGAAACGATAATGGCTCTAATATACTCCCCACAGTGCCCGTTCCGTCTCTAGACAGCCCCGTGGGGAAATCTGCCAATGTAGACTGAGTTTCACATACTTTGTGAGAAGTAGACGTGCAACTTTATTTATTCATATTATTTACTTGTTTAGTTACAACTTTTAAACATAACTTCCGTTTGTTTGTCTATCCTTTACTGCTGTCCAATACTATTTGTTTAGTTTTTTGTGATAACGTTTATCAGTAGAAGGGAGTGGTAAAGTACAAGTCGACAGTATGTTTTTGCAAAAATATTTTACATTAATATTACTCAGTCATGGTTTAAATGGTTTAAATGTCGGTCACCTATCTTGGAACTGTAGTCACAAAAAACAATTTTGGTCCAAAATTTGGTTACTTAAATGGCTTTCCACAGCAAGGTTAAAACATTTTATGATTTTAATGCTTGTTAAAAATTTTTAAGGCATTTATGATAGTCATGGCTCTGGTATAAGCTAAGAATTATGAATGCAATTAAACTGTGTATGTTAATCTTCAACTATAGAAAATATTTGAAATCTGTGTGACAGATTTTACAATATACACATAATTAAAATGATATATGTTAGAAAGAAATTGGCATTAGCATTTAAAGCATTAAAATAAGCTAAATATATCGCAATTGGGAATATTAAGGTAACAATTTAACAAAATATTTTAATTATCCATCTCTAAAACATGTATAAGTAAAAGATTGCAGTGAAGAAAAAAATGAACGGTGCTAGAAAATTTAATCTATTCCACTAACTTTAAAATTTGCCTTTACATATTTTCCTATACTGTTACATTTCATTATTACACTCATTTTTATAGTAACACCTTTTTGAAGTAGAGTAAGTTACGGGCGTGAATAATCGGTTTTGTAATAATTTTATAATAAAAAAAACACAGAATGTTTATAGGCTGTTACCTTATATACTACTTAAAGGTTTTACTCTTCACAGTATTTTGTTAATTTTCACAAATTGTGAAAAGATTATGGGAATTCAAGATAATTGTATTATAATCATCATCTTCTGACATTAAAAGGTAAACAAAAGTATTTTTAAAGTCAGTATTAAAATGTCTCATTTAATAAAATTCCAATTAATACTACTGCCTCTAATATACTATATCTAAATCTCCGTATGCTTTCTTATTAAAATAAATAACTTTCTATTTTATTATTATTCTTAACTGTAAATGCAATATGCTTAATACTTTACGTAGTTTTTTAAAATGTATAAACTATTATCATATTTACTGTAACATAATTTGGCTTTAAATTTAAATTAATTAATCTCTAATTGTGATAGTTTCAAAAAAATTACTGAGGAGAACATGAAAATTTAAAATTTAAAATAGGTAATAATGAGTTTTACTATATGAAATTCGGGTTTTAAGTAAGCAGTGCCTATATATATCCCCATGAGTTAAAAAATATTATTTATTTTATGATAAAAATTACATTGTTTAAACTATAATAAGTATTACGTTGAGAAAATATTATTTATTTTGTGATAAAAATTACGTTGTTTTAAACTATAATAAGTATTACGTTGAGAAGAAAATATATTTATATCTTAAAAGACGTTTACAAGTATGGTGGCCAGTAATAACTAATAAAACTCAAAGTTTATTGTCTGAGTCCAGGGCTATAAGCCGCACGCACACTGTGATGTTTGTATAAAACAGAACTCTTATTTAAGCAGAATAGTAAAATACAACAAATAAATACATTTACTAAATCAATTAAATTTCTTCTACAAGTTATAAACAAAATATACAAGAACTAAAATATAATATTTACAGATATATACAATTTAGTTTTAAAACCTAAAAATAACTCTTGTTCAGGAAAATATTACGCCCTTAGCGTGAAAACAAATATTTTGAAAATACGCCAAAATTATAATTTAAGATCCATCCTTTAGGTGTTTGTTGATATTAAAATCGTCAGGAGATTTTAAAGAAAAAAATAAAATACTTTACTTTATAACAGAAGTATCAAAAATGTATTGATTCTTTTATATTAATTGCGAATTTATTAAAACATTTGGGACCATTGAGTAAGAAATATTGCTTAAGGACTGATTCTTGCTCTTTTGGAGTTCTAAATATTCTACATTTTGTGTTTCTTGCTGCATAAAGCCAATCTGTAGAAACTGTATAACCAATCCTGATATAAAATAACCTGAACACTTTGTAAATTGAAACCCTTGAAATTAAACCTTTCAAAGAAAGAAAAACTTTTTTAAGGTCTGGATAAAGACAAAAGCGAAAAAGTAATATACATACTCAATGGCATATAGTAGGCTATAAAAGCTGTTTTCCTCCCTTCCTAACGAGCAAAAGTACAGGTAGATAAAATCCTATGTTTCCCTCCTTTCAATCAAGTAAAGAGTTACATTTATCTTTTTAGTTGGCTGATAGGGAGAACTTTTAAATGTCTCGTTGGAAATACATTTACCTGTCTCTATTAATGCCATACTTATACAAATAACGAGATGATTTATTTATTAATACACATGTTAAACTTTAATTATGTAGAACCAACTTCTGGGTACTATTTGTTAAAAATGTTAAATAATGTTAAACAAAATTAAACAACCTACTCAATATGTTTTAGTAGTCGATGTACATTATATTATTTCGTTACTCCTTAGGCGTTTGAATCAGACCCTCTACAAAGTCACTCTGTCACGTGATTGAATCGTACACTGTATTTGTATCTTTCTAAATAAATTCAATTAGATTTCAATCTGATTAGTTATGTTATCCGTTAATTAACACACATTTAAAATATTATTAGACAAATTAGGTTTCGGGTAAAAAGCCAGTGAAACCTTGATGATAATAAATGTCTTATATCATTATTATGCTTAATATATTGTAACAAGTTCTTTATTGTTTACTTACAATGTAGTCATTTAAGAAATCCACCATACAAACTTAAATGACAGAATGGATTTACATTTTCATACCATAAAACCCAATGTTTAAAAGAATGTTTACAGTCATTTAATAAGTGTCCAAAACAAATTAGAATAATCATTTAATTCTGGTATTTGAAACATTGTTCAATTAAATGTTCATGGACATCAGTTACTAAAACTAAACTAACAATTCAAATTATGAACTATTATATTGAATCTATTTTTATATTCACATATTAACCCCGGAATGTTTGAGAAAATAAAAGCCAATACTCTAGATCTACAAGTAAACGGATCGTGACGTTTCAAACAGGAATTTCCTGGTAAACGCTCACGGGAAGAGTCCATTTATATCGTAGCGGCAGGACTGAGGCAGACTTCCTGATTATCTGTACTGGCCAAATGTTACTCCAGCCTCAAATAAATACAGACCTGCCAATTAAAATGATAAGCAAAGACTATTATTATACAAAAAAACGTTCTAAAAGGAACAATTTTCAGTCTGCTTTATATTCTTAAAATAAACTGTTTAATGACAAGATATAAGATTAAACTGGCATTATATCTTATCACGAAAATATAATGACGTATCACTACCATTTGGATAATCTACCTTTTCAGTGATTGGTCAAGTACTGAGGTAGACACCAACGATGCTCTTAGGTGTACTCACGCATGTATTCCATATGAATACTGAATGGCGCTGGTTGGTATTTCCCTCAATACAATGTTCTGAAGTGATGACCGATAATACAATGTATTACACCACTCTGACTAAACAAACAGAAAGTACGCAACGTGACATGCGTCCACCTGCGTATAAAACAACACATATAGGAGTGTAACAAAGGATGTCGTATGAGATTCCAGAGGCTTGTCAGTGATGAAGGCTTGTCTGTAAGCTGTGACAAGCTTTGATAACTCTTCATCCAGCGTATTGTTTGATAAACTGCGGTTCTGTCGGCAAATGCTTGCGATACTTACACATGACGAGCTGATGACAGAACTTTGTTTGAAAGAATTTCAAATATTTACACTGAGAGTAGTAATAATTTTATAATAAACATAGTAATACAATTGTTTATGTTTGTAACTCAAGCAATCATGCATCTAAAATTTCTGCAAAACTTCACTTAACTACTTTAAAACCTTAATATTTGAACAATTTTGTCTCAATTCCGAGAACAACTATGCCGATACAGGCTTAAATTATATCTCTTACACACAACAGTAAACATGGTCTATTTATACATAGCCAAAGTGTGTTGGTATGGTGTGATTAAAACATATTTCAGGTGTCCTCTTGTTAATTTTGATGTTTCATACATAAGAAACTATGACATAACATTAAAAGAGCAAAACAAGTTTAAAACATTTTATGCAATTAAATTTTAATGTATTTTGATTATTTCATGTTTAACTATTCAGTAAGCTATAAAAAGTAAACTGTTATGAAAACCTATAAATTTACAAAAGTACTAATTGTTTCATTCTATTTATAAAACTATTTATTTAAAAATCGTAAATTAAGAGTTTTATTAAATGTATTAATATGTTTTATTTTTTAAATATAATCATCTATGACATTCTTTAAAAATAAACGTAGATGCATATGTACGATATTTATGTTCCATTACTTACTATCATACAAATGCCTTGGATGTTGCGGTTACTCACTATGCTACAAATGTCTTGGATGTGTGCAATTAATCACTTTGCTATAAATTCCTTGCATATATGCGGTTAACTTACTATGAGAAACATGTCTTGGATATGTACAGTAACTCCCTATGATAAAAATGTCTTGGATTTGTGCAGTAACTCACTAAGCTGGAAATATCTTGGGTATATGCAGAAACTCCCTATGATAAAAATGTCTTGGATTTGTGCAGTAACTCACTACGCTGGAAATATCTTGGGTATGTGCTGTAACTCCGTATGATAAAAATGTCTTGGATTTGTGCAGTAACTCCCTATGATAAAAATGTCTTGGATTTGTGCAGTAACTCACTACGCTGGAAATATCTTGGGTATGTGCTGTAACTCCCTACGATAAAAATTTCTTGGATTTGTGCAGTAACTCACTACGCTGGAAATATCTTGGATATGTGTGGTAACTCAGTTTGTTGAAAATGCCCTGTCATATAGTTTAACTCAGGCTGAAAATATTGTACTGGTGTTATAACGTATATTATACAAACATATAAGATTATACACTATTAATAATTCAAGATTTTATAAAGTAGTATAGTTTTTATAAATGACACTATCACAGTTCTAACATATCCTCCACCAATCATTGTTAAAACCTGCCTATGGTTAATTCTCAATTACGGCACCTATTTTATATACCTGTTCTCTTATGCACGTTTGAGTGAGTGTGATAGGTACTTTTTAGTAATGAAAAGGTCTCGATGTTCTGGAATGTCTGTTAATGTGTAAAATTATATAATAAAATGTATTAATATTATCAATGAAATAAAAAATAAGTTTTCTTAAAATTACTACAGTACTTTTTTCCTTCTAATTGCAGAATGTTAGCCAACAAAACAACACACAATATGAAAGGAAGATAACAAAGGATGCCGAATGAAAAGCCAGCGGCTTTTCGGTGATGAAGGCTTGTCTTACAACTATGACAAGCTTTGATCATCCTTCATCAAGCGTAGTGCTGTGGTAAACCGTGTTCTGTCGGCAATCGTTTGAGACTTAGGCTCCTCAGTGATTAAAATTTAAATAGCATTTATAAATATTTACATTACAAATATTGATAGTGCTTCATAAATATAAAGTGTTCTGTTTAAGCTTATAATTTACATCAAATTACTAAAACTACTTGAAAAAACACTATTACAATAATTACCTTTGCTTGCTCTAGAATAAATTTAAAAACAATAATAAATAATAAGCCATCAATGCTCTATTTATACACAATATTTGTACATGTATAAACAACGATTGACATTGGATAGCGTTGTTTAATTTGTAGTTTGATTTGGATTACACCATTTTTACGAAACTATGTGTTACGATTATTTGAGTTTTAAGTCATATTTTATTCGTTTTATTACCTAGTGTAAAACTCTAAGTTAAACTATGTTAAGGGTCTATATCACTATTTATAAATTATGTGATTAAGACGTAGTGTAGATTACTGGGAACTTTGTGAAATTATCTTCTACTTTACAAAATGGCGGCTGATTCAAAATATTTTAATCCAATCAGTAAGAGTTATTTATTTTAGGAAATGTAAGGTAAGTCAATGTTGGTCCATTTCATACAAATAATTACGATGCTTTAATTTTTTTAATCGGTTTAGCAGCTACAATAAAATACAGTAGGTTATGTTGCTGTCAATTCGTTGAGTGACGTAACTCTAGGGAGGATGAGCGAATACATACTCCCCCATCCTTCCCAAGAGCTCTTAAAGTATTAAAATATTCTTATAGCAGCAATCCAATATATTTTAAATAAAGCAGTAAAATGTGTTTAAACTGGAACTAATCCATTCAAATTTACAGTTATTCAGATTTATCCTATAAATTTTAGGGTATTCTGAAAGCTAACTCATATCACCATCCCTCTCCCCATCACCACCAAGACAAGTCCCAGTTATCCTAATCCTCCGCGTACTGTCTTAATTATTCTTTGCCACATTATGAAATTAATATTTTTTTAAAGATTTAGTAGTTAAGAAATCAATTCAATATCCTCAAACGTTAAAATAAATCTTAAACTGGAATTACTGATCAGTTTGTAAACCGTAATTGTTAACTTAGAAAAATAACTTAGAAAGCTGTTAACCGTCGTATAAAAGTGATAATACTTTTCAATAATGTCTGACGTCTTTGTTTCAAGCTTAACACATGGTGGTTATATTATAAATATATATTTATTTATCTCATAAAAGTGAAAATAGTTTTTATGAAATTATATAATTGATTTTGTCGATTGGAATATGTTAATATAATTGAAATAACCAAATTACTTCATTGTAAGTAGTTGATGTTTATCAACCCGTCAAACATTATGGGAATCTTTTTAATAAGAGATTTAGATTTAACTTATCCTTGCCATATCAACAAAGCACACTTCAAGGAAAAGTATCACACGGAGTCCTAAGGAATACACAGTAGGTCAAACATAGATTATTGCGTAGCGTTCACTTCACGCAACCTAATCACGAATAGTACAAACAAATACATTTATTGGATTACTTTATTCACCAGGTTACACAGGTACATGATTATTATTTAGAAATAAAAATCGAATACAATCGGTTGATTATGGCCGTAACTGGTATCTAGGTTTCAATTTTGTTGTTCTTCAAATGTATACCAAGCATTACAAATATTGAAAATATACGACTGTTTATGGACATTTAAACGTAGTTAATAACATTGAACTAGCAATAAATAAATGACTATCAATTCCTTTGAAATTATTGAAAACCCTTTAAGAACAGGTACAAATGAAATATACCTTCCATCTCAGTTGGAAGAAAGGAAGATTCCACACGAGGCTATTCGAGATTCCGTCACGCGTCATCTCTAAATGTCGATTTGAAGGTGCATTATTAGGTTAAGTGTTTTATTGTTCCAACACTTATGTGAACATACTCCTCAATGTTGGCATGAATTACTACTATATACATTTCTATTAAATGGATTTAATTACAATTTTAAATACGAAGTTATGTTTGATAACATATTTATTAATAACGTTAAGTATATATATACTTGTATAACTTAAAAAGTTCACCATCTTGAAACCTTAAAAGTTAAAAAGTTTTTAGGATTAAATATTTATTGGAATTATCGGAAATTATTATGAAAGTTATTTATTATGATAAAAATGAAGTGAATATGAATGTGCTCTATCTATAAAAATTACGATACATCGGAAAAAAGTAAAATAATAAAAGTTGTTTATAAATACGTAATATATTTTAAGAATTTAACAGTTTTATTTATATTAGGAATTATTTTAGTTCAAATTTTTTATCAAATTTAAACAGCCGTCATCTTAAAATTTTTGATAGGTTAACAATGACTAACAAAATTATATATGCAAGTACTGTCTTTGTACAAATTTAAATCTGGATATTTAAAACATTACGGTAGTCGTCGTGTTTACAGGCCGGTGTTATTTCATAAGTCTACACATACATACGCACACTTACACTCACACACAAACACGATTCTAGTTAACTACACATTCATAACTACAGAATTCATCAGATTCTAGTGCATTACAGATAATAGATGCACTTTGAACCGAATAAAAATCAATCCAATAATTACTGATATAAACTGAACATTATTTTAATCAAGTTAAATAAATTTCATATTAGAGTACCCTCAAAAACTTACATACGGAAGTGATGTTGATGAAATAGAACTTTTTAAAATTGGTTATGTATAAAAGAGGTCGGTTTTCACACTTGTAAAACGTTCACTTTCAGACGTTCAGTTGCCTTACAATTTTACTTATAGGATTGAAATACTTGACTACTTTTACTGTATAAACCCGTTCTCCCCTTCTACTATTAAGTTCATAAAAAATATAAATAAAATGTTAGAACGGAATATCGAAGACCCCCGATATAACGTAACGAACTAGAGTTTACCTTTTAACCCCAAACTTAATAGGGATTTCCTTTGGACCAGGATAAATCTATGCCCACAGTTTCGAGTTTCCAGGATCTTTAAATCAAAGAGTTATCGCAGAGAAGGTCAGACAGAGGGTCCTTTGACTCTTTTACTCTGAGGTCATTAGTGATCTTCCATGGACCCAGAGTACTCGACATTTCACGTTTCAAGTCTTTAGGACTTTCAATCCGGGTTCGCACAGTCGGACTACTACACGATTATACGATGCCCCTGTTGGGTTATTAATATATAGTTTTGAGGCACGATAAGGAATTGCTAGAATTTAAAACGGAAATTTAGTTTAAAAGCTGTGACTAAGTAAAGAAAATACTCAAGTTTCGCGTCACAAATTATGTGAGTTTATCTTTGCAGATTTCCCCTTGGGGCTTCTGTTCGCTTTTACATTTTCTCTTTATAGTTACAGTTTTTATTTGATTTTGAAATTCAATTTTGTAGACCTGATTTAATAGTAATAATAAAAGTTTAATGCCACCTTTTTACTTATCTTAATCGTTTCAACAATTTATTATAAAAACAACAATCACGACTAACAGCAATGGTAGGCTTATTAAAACCAAATTAAGTACTAGTAATGAATTTTATAGCTACTCGTTCTTTTTACTATTCTACTTACAAATTATTAAAAACTAGTAAGACAGTAAAGAGTTTTAAAGACATTCTTCATACATTGACGATAAAGTCTAAAAGCCATTTTTGCATGTCATACTTTTTATGAAAAGTTAATTGTCTGTCTTCTTTGAAAAATTAATTAGTAAACAAGGGCATACGGGGAAAATATTATAGCTGTGTTACCCTAACTTGGATGAAACTTGGTACCCTAACTAAATGTACACCCACAACAATATTCATAATGCAATGAGATGTCGATCAAATCGAAGTTAATAATATGATTCTAAGATATTTAGTCAAGCAAAATGTTTTCCTTAAAGATGGAACACATATATGTGATGCGAGCAGGTTCATCAAATTCTTTCAACATACAAACATACAGATCCTACTACAGAGCCATAAATTAACTCTCACACGAGTTTTCTGTCGAGATAAATGGTTTGTTTGTGCTAAACAAACCTTTGCGGTTGATAGTAAAATATTTGCGTACACGTTATCTAAAGCCCTACTTTCATAAGCACTAAAAAGTATATGATACTTTAATACAATGTTGATTCCATTATTCATTTTAACTGTAGTTAAACCTAATGGATAATTCGTAAAATTAATGAAATTGATGAAATTATTATCATCAAATATTGATAATGATATAATTATTATCATAAATATATATAAATCAGCAGTAGTTCATTCTTTAACTAAGTTTTATTCCTACTTGAATTGATAATTATGACACAATGCATTAAGTATTGTTGTAGGCATTTGTTTTATTTCTCTAAACCATATATTTCGTGTTAAGAATATTTTTATTTTCTGCAAAAAAAGCAAAAAACCCATTTTGTTTGGGGTTTGTCTAGAAAGGTTAAAACATTATCAAGAAATTATATTAGAACAAAAATGCAAAAGAGTTACTGCAAACATATATTCTTGCACGTAAATCTTTAACTTGTTGCATAATGGTGTAAACCTAACCTAAGTATAGTATGCTAGTCATGCACAGATGTTCATTAAAATCATTTTACGAAAGTCCCGTTAGAAATAGTTTGTGAGATAGCTGCTTTAAAAGGTGACCTTCTCAATATTTCGATTGAGCTGAATGAGCCTTCCAAAGAATTCGACTAGGAAAAATGGTTTTATGAGGATTTGACTAAAAAAATTACTGGCAAAACTGAGACAGGCCGGTAATTGTGTGGGGAGTGGGGATCATCTTTCATAAAAATTGGGCTTAATTTCGCGGCTTTTAGGAGTGAGGGGAAAACTCCTTATTCAAAAGAGAAATGTACTAATTGGGTTTATGGTTACACAATATGCTTTGAACATGTTTTAATTAGCCACATCGACATTAAATTTAAATAACTTGATTTTTTGGCTGGGAGCTGCTGAATTATGTTTTCAAGCTCTTCCTCAACGACAGGTGCCAGTGCCAGTGAGGATACTGGCTGGACACTGCCTCCGTCTCGGGATTACTTGTGGCGGTAATGGACAAGGGCCTTGCTCACAAACAACAGATCCGAAGAATCTGTTAAGCCTATTCGCAACCTCAACCGCGTCCTCCACAAGTCTGTCACCGTTTTTTTAATTTGATTTGATTTTTGCTTGATTTGTTTTTATTGTTGATAATGTTCCTAGCAGTTTTAGAAATATTTTTTGAAAATATAATTAATTTAGAAACATCATATGCCTTTGCCGCCTGGATCACTTTTTCTGTAAATTAGTTTGTAATTTCGAAAAAAACCGTTTGAATTCTTCATAGTGAGATGTTTTTTGAATTTCTGAGATTTTTTAAAATTCCTTTAGTGATCCATTTGTTGTTTACCGTCAAATATTCACATTTTCATTGTTTACTCTCAAGTCGCGCTAACATATCGCGCACACCGTTTATATAGTGGGCAATGATGTTGGTAGACAAGCTGGAGTTTGACAGCCGAATGCTTGTGGAACAATCAAATATTCACATTTTCATTGTTTACTCTCCGGTCGCGCTAACATATCGCGCACACCGTTTATATAGTGGGCAGTGATGTTGGTAGACAAGCGGGAGTTTGACAGCCGAATGCTTGTGGAACAATCAAATATTCACATTTTCATTGTTTACTCTCCGGTCGCGCTAACATATCGCGCACACCGTTTATATAGTGGGCAGTGATGTTGGTAGACAAGCGGGAGTTTGACAGCCGAATGCTTGTGGAACAATCAAATATTCACATTTTCATTGTTTACTCTCCGGTCGCGCTAACATATCGCGCACACACCGTTTATATAGTGGGCAGTGATGTTGGTAGACAAGCGGGAGTTTGACAGCCGAATGCTTGTGGAACAATCAAATATTCACATTTTCATTGTTTACTCTCCGGTCGCGCTAACATATCGCGCACACCGTTTATATAGTGGGCAGTGATGTTGGTAGACAAGCGGGAGTTTGACAGCCGAATGCTTGTGGAACAATCAAATATTCACATTTTCATTGTTTACTCTCCGGTCGCGCTAACATATCGCGCACACCGTTTATATAGTGGGCAGTGATGTTGGTAGACAAGCGGGAGTTTGACAGCCGAATGCTTGTGGAACAATCAAATATTCACATTTTCATTGTTTACTCTCCGGTCGCGCTAACATATCGCGGACACCGTTTATATAGTGGGCAGTGATGTTGGTAGACAAGCGGGAGTTTGACAGCCGAATGCTTGTGGAACAATCAAATATTCACATTTTCATTGTTTACTCTCCGGTCGCGCTAACATATCGCGCACACCGTTTATATAGTGGGCAGTGATGATGGTGACAAGCTGGAGTTCGATAGCCGAATGCTTGTGGAACAATCAAATATTCACATTTTCATTGTTTACTCTCCGGTCGCGCTAACATATCGCTCACACCGTTTATATAGTGGGCAGTGATGATGGTAGACAAGCTGGAGTTCGATAGCCGAATGTTTGTGGAACAATCAAATATTCACATTTTCATTGTTTACTCTCCGGTCGCGCTAACATATCGCGCACACCGTTTATATAGTGGGCAGTGATGTTGGTAGACAAGCGGGAGTTTGACATCCGAATGCTTGTGGAACAATCAAATATTCACATTTTCATTGTTTACTCTCCGGTCGCGCTAACATATCGCGCACACCGTTTATATAGTGGGCAGTGATGTTGGTAGACAAGCGGGAGTTTGACAGCCGAATGCTTGTGGAACAATCAAATATTCACATTTTCATTGTTTACTCTCCGGTCGCGCAAACATATCGTTCCATAAATAAAACATAACGTAAATAAAACTGTTACATTTAAAAAATATATTACGTAATTATAAACAACTTTATTCTTTTACTTTTTTCGACGTACCGTAATTTTTATAGATGGAACATGTTCACATTCATATCATTGTTATATTTTATATTTCACATCATGAAAATTTCCGATAATTCCAATAAAAAGCTATTCCTAAAAACTGTTAAAACTGTTAAAGTTTCAAGATGGTGGCCTTTTAAAGTTATATAAGTATATAATATACGTTATTAGTGAATATGTTTACAAATATAACTTCGTATTTAAAAATTGCAATTAAATCCATTTCATAGAAATTTATATGGTTGCAATACATGCAAAAATTGAGGAGTATCAATGTTCCCAAAAGTGTTTTGTGAATAAAAACCTAACCTATTAATAAATATTCAAATTGACATTTAGAGAAGACGCATGACGGAATCTCGAATAGGCTCGTCTGGAAACTTCCTTTCTTCTAACTGAGATGGAAGGCATATTTCATTTGTACTAGTTCTTAAAGGATTTTTTAATAATTTCAAATGAAGTTAGAGTATTGCTAGTTAATGTTATTAACTTCGTTTAAATGTCCATAAACAGTCATATATTTTCAATATTTGTAATGCTTGGTAATACATTTGAAAAAACAACAAAATTGAAACCTAGATATGAGTTACGACCATAATCAACCGTCTGTATTCAATTTTTCTTTCGTAATAATAATCATATACCTGTGTAACCTGGTGAATAAAGTAATCTGATAAATATATTTGTTTTCACTTTTTTATATTAGATTGTCTGAATTCTATTTTTCCCAGATTAATATTATTGTATAATTTAATCCTAACTAGTGAATGACGCAATAATCTATGTTTGTCCTACTATGTATTCTCTAGGACTCCATGTGGTAGTTTTCCTTGAAGTGTGCTATGTTTATATGGCAAGGATAAGTAAAATCAAAATAATCTTATTAGAAGATTCGTATAATGTTGGGCGGGCGGATGAGCCCCTATAAATATTTCCAGCTAAGCAATTTGGTTGGTTTGATTATATTCAGATATTCTAATATTATAATAAACAAAATAAATAATATAGGTTCTTAAAAACTCCCATTAAAAAATATTGCTTTACTTTTTATGTGATAAAAGATAAATTTAATTGCTTGATAAAGCACCATTTTAAGCTTTAAGCAATTAAGAAGTAAGCCATTGTTGAAAAGGAATATCACTTTTACACAAGAGTAAAAAGTTTTAAGAGGATATTCTTCTAAGTTAACAATAACGCTTTGCAAACTGAATAGTAATTGCAGTTTAAGATTTATTTTACGGGTTGAGGAACTTGAATTGATTTCTCGACTGCTAAATCTTTCAAATAATATTTATTCTCATAATGTGGCAAAGAATAATTAAGACAGTACGCAGAGCACTGGCGTAACTAGGACTTGTCTTGGTGGTGGGGAGAGAGGGGTTGTGGTATGAATCTGCTTTAAGAATACACCACAACGAAGGGGGGGGGAGAATTATAGGATAAATCTGTATAAATGTAAATTTGAATCGATTAGTTCCAGTTTATAGAAAAACATTTTACTGCTTTATTTAAATCATATGGGATTGCTGCTATAAGAATATGTTAATACTTTAAGAGCTCTATGGAAGGAGGGGAGGGTGTATTGAAGGCAACATAACCTACTCTATTGTAGCTGCTAATCCTATTTAAAATATTAAAGCATCGTAATTAATTGTATTAAACGGACCAACATTGACTTGTCTTATATTTCCTAAAATAAATAACTCTTAACGATTGGTATGAAAATTTTGATTTGACCGCCATTTTCAAGAGTAGAAGATATAGGTTTAAAAAGTTCCCAGTAATCTACACTACTTTTTAATCACATAATTTATAAATAGTGATATAGGCTCTTAAAATAGCGTAACTTAGAGTTTTGTACTAGATTATAAAACAAACAAAATATGATGTTGTATATATATATATATATATATATATATATATATATATATATATTAATCTAATGAAAAGTAACTAAAACCCTTTAAAATGCTTTTATTGACATACACGTGTTTCGTTTTTTAACCATCTTCAGTGTACATTAACCTCTAAATAAATAAATAATAAACAATTAAATATACACATTTGAACCTTTTAAACATATGTTAAATTTAAATGACACAGTTGTAATTTTTGATTAGTAATCTATATTTAATATTTTAATTTTTTCAAAAATTTTGTTTGTCTTATTTTTCAGACTACTATTTTTAACGTTATGAGGATCTTTATTATAATTTTGATAGATGTGTAATTCTTCTTTTGTGTTCAATTTCTCTCCTTTCCTTTCGATATCTAAAATTTCCATGTTCTTTCCAATATTTGTGTAGTTATGATCAGTTTTCAATAAGTGTTCAGCAAAATTTGATTTTATTGTAGACATATTATTTGTTTTCAAAGCTTGTATGTGTTCTTTCTTTAAACCTTTTATTAAAATTTCTACCAGTTTGCCCAATATAATAGCTTTCACAGTCATTACAGTTAATTTTGTGTACTCCAGATTGTTTGTATAATTCTTGTTTGTCATAATTTTGAATTAAACTCTGTTTTCAATAAGTTTAAATGTATTATTTCTTGTTTGGTAATTGATGGAAAATTTTGAATTTTGAAAGGATTTTTGAACAGCTTTGTTCAATTTAGGTACACATACATATTTTTGTATTTCTTTAGTATTAGGGTTAGGTAGTATTGTGTTGGTTTTATAGATTTTTCTTGTTTTCTTCTTAATAATTTTGTCTACAATATGGGGTTGATATCCATTTTTGACAGCTAGATATTTTATTATTTTAATTTCTTTAGTTTTATTCTCATCACTGCGATATATTTAACACTCTGCTTACCATTGAGTGAAATGCTGCTAATTTGTATTTCCAAGGATGGTTAGAGGATTATGGTATTAGAAGATCTGTTTGAGTTGTTTTCTATAAATTTTAAATGAGTGTTTTCCATTAATTTAAAAAATGCTTATATCAAGAAAGTTAATTTTGACTTGTTGGATTTCTTTTGAAAACTTAAATTTTGCTTATAACGAATTGAGGAATGTTAAAAAGTCTTCTGCTTGGTTCTCATCTCCATTGAAAAGACATAATATATCATCAACATATCTAAACCAATAGATTATTTTGTCTGTAAATGGATTAGTGTCACTCATTACTTTGTTCTTTTCTATATGTTGCACACACACACACACACACACACACACACACACACACACACACACACACACACACACACACACACACACACACACACACACACACACACACACACACACACACACACACACACACACACACACACACACACACACACACACACACACACACACACACACACACACACACACACACACACACACACACACACACACACACACACATATATATTTGCAAAAAGGACTGAAAAAGGAGACCCCATTGCCAACCCATTATCTTGTTAATTTTGATTAACAGTTGATTTTGTCAATTATAATATATCGTCAATTTCATTCATATCTAGTTTACTTTATTGTATTAGATCATCTTTTACGATTTGAATTGTTTTCTTTTTTGGAATGTTTGAGTACATGTTGTTAACATCAAAAGAAATGAAGAAAGAGTTTTATGGAATTTGAGTGTCACGAATTTGATTTGCCAGATTACTTGAATTTGATATACTGTAGTTATTTTCAAAATGTATGTGAGGTTTTATTTTGTTATTTAAAAATGTAAATACCTTGTAAGTAGGAGAGTTACTAAAGTTTACTACTGGTCTAATTGGTATATCCGGTTTATGTGTCTTTGGTTGACCTTTTAGTGTAGGAGCTTTTGGATTTGTCATTTTGAGTTGGTGTTGTTCTGCTTTTGATAACCTTTTGCATTTAGTTATTGTTGCATTTATAAGTTTTTGTATTCTTGAGTTGGGTCCTTTTTAAAATTTTTAAGTTTGTTGCTGTCAAGAATGTTTAAACTTTTTCTTGATATGTTTGACTGTCGATAACTACTACAGTATTTTCTTTGTCAGCCTTTGATATTATACAATTATTTTCTTTTAGTTTTCTTGATATGGATGTTACTAACTTTATATCGATGTTTTGATGTTTTAATTGATTTAGGATTTTGTACTTTTAAATTATTTTTGTTTAATTTATGGACAAGATTATATATCTGAAAGGTTCTTGGAGTTTTGTGTATTTTTTCTTTATGGCTGTCTATATATTGATTAGATCATCTTTGATTGTTTGAATGTTATGGTCAAGATTTATATTATATTTCAGCGATTTGTCTAATAGGGCCAACTGATCATCATTAAATTGGATAGATGATAAGGTTTGTATTCTTAGGCAGAAATCTTCATTTTCATCAAATGTTTAGTTATTCTAATTATTGTCTCCCTGTGAGTTAATCAATTTATTAATCTCTTTAAGAGGGACTTGTTTTTCTTTAAGATGATAGGTTTGATCCATTGCTGTGTATTATCATAATGTGTATTATCATTATGTGTATTATCATAATGTAATATCAATTTCTTCAATGCTATCTTGGTGAAATGTTAATTTGATTTCTGTTTTAATTTCTTCGATTTATCTGTCTATTACATTCATTTTAGTGTATAAACTGTTAGTTTCTTCTTTGATCCATATTTTTTGTCCCTCTTTTTAATGCATTTAGTGCAGCTCTTGATGTAGATTTAGTTTTTAATTGAACATAATTGGGAATAATATTTTCACTCAGGCATATCTTATTGAACTGTATATCTTGTCTTACCTTTGCCAACTTAAGTGAGAGGTATTTGTATTTGTGGACAATGGATTGGTTGTTAGTCATATCTGTTATGTTATTAACTCCACTTATAGGGTTATCTATCTATCTATCTCTCTCTCTCTCTCTCTCTCTCTCTCTCTCTCTCTCTATATATATATATATATATATATATATATATATATATAAAAGTAACTAAAACCCTTTAAAATGTTCTTATTGACATACACGTGTTTCGGTTTTTAACCACCTTCAGTGTACATTAGCCTCTACATAAATAAATGATAAGCAATTGAACAACAATGAACAACACATGTGGACCTTTTAAACATATGTTAAATTTAAATGACACAGTTGTAATTTTTTATTAGTAATCTGTATTTAATATTTTAATTTTTTCTAAAACTGGGGTTGTCTTATTTTTCTGATTACTATTTAAAATGTTATTAGTATCATTATTATAATTTATATAGATGTGTAATTATATATATACGGTAATTATTGTAATAGAGTTTTGTGAAGTGAGTTAAGTAATGATAAGCTTAAACAGAATAGTTGATGTTTATTAAGCATTATCAGCATTTGTAATGTAAATATTTATAAATCCTATTTATAGTTTAATCACCAAGGAGTACCCTAAGTCTCAACGTAACGCTTGCCGACAGAACACGGTTTACCACAGCACTACTGTTGATGAAGGATGATCAAAGCTTGTCATAGCTGTAAGACAAGCCTTCATCACCGACAAGCCGCTGGCTTTTCATTCGACATCCTTTGTTATCTTCCTCTCACATCATGTGTTGTTTTGTTGGCTTACATTTTGATATTAGATGGGAAAAAGTAGTGTAGTCATGTTAAGAAAACGTATTTAATCTCATTAATAACTAATATATGTTATTATATAACTTTAAACTTTAACAGAAATTCCAGAACACCAAGACCTTTTCATTATTAACGTATTGAATCGGGGTTGTAGCAAAACCAGAAAGTTCCGAGATTTTACTGGCTAGCTTCAATCTGGGATGGTTGGTGAATTCACCTACGAGAGTGTTTGGTGGTTCTCAGACAGCTATAGATAACGTTGTGACCGACATACCCGGGACGTTCGTGTCCGTTTGTAGCCACTGCCATATCTGACCATGATGCGCAATTAATCAAAATCAGTCAACAGGTTAAAAAAAACACAAGACGTCACTATATATAGAAGAGATACACGTCCTTCTAACATTAACCTGTTAAACAAACTGTTTGAATCGAGAACTTTGGCAATTCAAAAAAACCCAAAACTCGTCGCAAATGTTCGATTATTTAAATGATTGCTTCATTTACAATCTAAATGTATACTGTCCATTAAAAAAAAATTAATTATAAAGAGAAAAGAAAAACTAATTGGATTACTCCAGGAATAATTGTTTCTAGAAATAATTTACGGTTGTATTGGGAACAATCAAAACTATCAAACAAGTGTAGAATTCAAAAAATTTTGTAAAAAAGTATAAATTAATTTATCGAAAGGTTTATTAAAGCGGCCCAAAGCCTATGAATTTAATAAAGCAATTAAGGTAACAAAAAATGTACAAAAAACCGCTTTGGGTATAATTAATAAGCACAAAACTAAGGCGGCACCCAATAAACCTATAGAAATTGAAATCAATCGGGAAATTATTAAGGACCATTCAGATGTGGCAAACATTTTTAATGACTTTTTTTCTAATGTTTCAAATCAAAATCTTAGCTGTTCTTTTGAAAACGAGTCAAACACCAAGTCCCGTCATATCAATGGCGTTAACTCCTGTAACAGAGGAGGAAGTGGCTGGCGTGATGCGTTCTCTAAGGGTGTCGAAGTTCCAACTGACGTAAATGGCGTGTCGACATGACTTTTCAAGCAATGTTACATGCCTCTGCTGAAACCACTGACAATGATAATCAATACATCTTTCCAAGAAGGCATGTTTCCTACGGCACTGAAAAGAGCTGTAGTAATTCCAATTTTTAAGAAACATGATCCGTTGAAAGTAAATAATTATCGGGCCAATCTCAATCCTACCAGTGCTAAGTAAGGTTTTTGAAAAACTTTTCTTAAGTAGGATGCTAAATTTTTTTGAGAAAAATAATATATTATCTAAAAATCAGTTTGGCTTTAGGCGAGGTAAATCCACAATCGATGCAATCACGCACTTAATTGAGCTGATTGTTGATAGCTTGGACAAGAAAACAGTAAACGCTCAGCGTTTTCCCTTGACTTGACTAAGGCTTTCGATTGTGTGGATCACACCATTCTACTCAACAAATGGCACAGTAATACGGTATTAGAGGTTTGCCGCTAAAGTGGCTTCAGTCCATACCTCTCCGATAGAAAACAACAAGTATCAGTTCAAAATTCATTTTCACGTACAACCAGTCTTAGATATGGGGGTCCCTCAGGGATCCATCCTCGGACCAGTTTTGTTCCTGGTGTACGTAAACAAATTTGAATTCAAAGATTCATAAAGGACACATAGTCCAATATGCAGATGACACGACTCTCTCTTTCACATGCAAGTCAAAAATTTCAAGTTGAAATTCAAGCTTACGAAGAATTAAATGTATGTACACAATACTTTGAAAACATAAACTTGAAACTTAATTGTTCGAAAACAAATTACATGGTTTTTGGTGGAAGCACTGCACCATTTCAGTACAGACCTACTGTGATGTTGGACGACAAGGTCCTGGATGAAGTTGACTGTACGAAACTCCTGGGAATATACCTCGATAGAGGGTTGACTTGGAGGAACCATGTGGACAGTGTTTTTGCGAAACTATCAAGTAATATTTATCTCTTGAGAGGTCTTGCCGAATACTGTTCAGATCAAATAATGAAAATTGCATATTACGGTTTGGTCCACCCACATTTATCCTACGGTATTATATTGTGGGGTGGCTGTTCAAATGGCGACTTCCACAGACTTTTTGTCTTACAGAAGAGAGCTATTAGAATTATTGCTAAATTAAACTTTAGAGAGGTCGTGTAGAAATTCATTTAGGGAGCTCAAAATACTAACATTGCCATGTTTGTATATACTGGAGACTACTGTACATTGTCGGTTTAAGAGCCAAATGGTTCGAGGTTCGTGACATTCACAACTACGATACGAGGTATCGAGAAAATGTCAGACCTGCTCAGCATAGATTGAGAAGATACGAGCAACTTCCTTCTCAAGCCGTCATAAAGTTTCTAAATGGGCTCCCTGAAGAAATAAAAATCAATAAATGATCTAAATCGGTTTCAAAAAAAATTACATTGCGACACTTTTTAGTGTCTCATTCTTTTTATACAGTTGGTGAATTCATGGACCATCTCACTAGCTCCAATGTGCGGTAGTACAGGGGCGCTGATATCCAAAGTTATTTTTATTATATATTAATTTTACTGCTTGACAACTTTTATTGTTAACTAAAATCGATATTGTTTACAATATTTTAAAAATTAAATCGTTAGCATAAGACATTTCATTATTTTATGAATATACAATTATTATTATGTGACGCATGCTATGCAATGTTTAAAATTGTTTCTGGCAATAAAGTATATTGTATTGTATTGTATTGTATTACAAAAACTATCACACTCTCTCAAAAGTGTATAAGAGAACAGATTGATAAGGTAGATTTCGTAATTGAGATTTGGCCTGCCTATGGTTTAAACAATGTTTTGGTGGAAAATATGTGAGTACTGTAATAGTATAGGGTACCTTTTATAAAAGCTATAATATTTTATAAAACCACTTTGTAAAATCTTTAATCTTTAAGAGTGTGCAGTCTTATATGTTTGTATAATATACGTTATAACACCATTACAATATTTTCAGCCCGTGTTAAACTACAGGGCATTTGCAGCATACTGAGTTATCAGACATATCCAAGATATTTTTATCATAGGGAGTTACTGCACATATTTAGGACATTTTTCTCATAGTGAGTTAACCGCATATATGCAAGACATTTATAGCATTGTGAGTAACCACAAACATCCAAGACATATTAATATTAAGAACACACCCCTGCACGGTACCTGGAAGTAAGAGTCTACAGCACGAGTGCTCACAGAAAAATGTATCTCTCACGTTGAAAATTACAAAGTATTCATTTTGATAGTCACAAGATAAATAATTGTCATTTTATTCCATTAACACACTAACATTCAGTACGTTTTACTTTTCTAGCCTTGGAACTTTTGGAATTTCGTCCCACTAGTACAAAAATAAAATCTTTGAAACATAAACATATTGATAAACATAAATTGTCTATTTGGAAAACTGATGGAACTCACAAGTAACTACTCAAAACAATCCGAAGAACAGGAGATGGAATGCGTTACCATAAGGATTATGTAACATTTAGGAGTCACTTTTTATAGTAAAAATAATTATTTTAAGTAAGTAAGCAAAAGTAGTTGGTACACTTGACTGAGAAAATAAACAATCTGCTAATTAATTACGTCATTGGTTTCACAGTAACAGTTTAAATGAAATAGTCGCCACAAGTTACTTTAGTAGTAATGTCGTGATTTCCGTTTAAAGTTATGTTTTAACCGGTTAAGCATCACATAATTCTTAATAAATATCTTTATTTCACAGAAAAATATCTATTTAGTGTCACATGCTACTCCTTCCTTTAAAATATATAAGTATCGGTACTATAGATATGATTATTTTTCGGCTTTATTAAAAAATTGATAACACTACATACGAACTTAAAAATTGTATAGTGCTTTTTACCTTCGTGTTTTTGGCTCTCGTATTTACCAAACATGAGTGAATACCAAATATGTGCTTAAGATTTGTACTCATTTGGCGACCGTACAAACCAAACATACAAAAGAGTTTTTTCTTTCACTCTTGTATTACTCTTTCTAGAAACATATCTTCAAGTATTTATATGGTCTGTTGCGGACAATGGGAGAAATAACTCTTCATATAGATCTATATACAAATGTTATTCTCTTACAGAAAGTTGGAGTGAAGTGAGTGGAAGCTATGACTAACATATACAGTCTGACATATCTCTATTCAGGAGGTACGACAAAACTCTGTGTGTGTGTGTGTGTGTGTGTGTGTGTGTGTGTGTGTGTGTGTGTGTGTGTGTGTGTGTGTGTGTGTGTGTGTGTGTGTGTGTGTGTGTGTGTGTGTGTGTGTGTGTGTTGTGTGTGTGTGTAAATGTTATAATATGGTCTGTTTCTTAATGAATTTATACTGGACTTAAATAGTAAATTCAATATTATAATATGGAAAACTAATATTTGAACTAGGCCTAATATGGAAATAAAGTTGTAATAACATCAAACCGTGGAATATTGCTCAACTTAAGTAATATGAAATCTTACTGACCTTGTGTTAAGTTTTTGCAGGATTCTTTCTTCTCTGTATATTTCTGTAAATTTCCTAGAAAATAAAAACTGATTACTAGGTAAACCTTGTCATGTATTATTTATTGTATTTTCTTGTAAGTAATAGTCTATGAAGTAGGGCAACTTGATTTCAAGACTCCTTTAACCTTATCAGCGAGTCTTATGTTGATTTAAAATGTAACAAAATATGTATGCCCTATATGAAGACTCAATTCTTTCTGCCGGATATATTTGAGAGCCAAAAGTGTTATGTAATCGTTTTGGTAATGTATGAGAGAACTACATCGAAATGCTGATTATTATCATGCTAAAAAACGGTAAAACGTTCGTCGCATCACTTAAAATGTTTAAACGCATAGGGATTTTACAATGAAAAGAAGTACAATATAGGTGTCTAAACTTAAAATATCAATAGTTTTTAAAATAATTTCCCACCTAAATACATGTAAATTTTACTTACACTCTATAGTATTTATGATGATTATTTCCGTCTTTGATGTTTGTGTCGTGTAAGAAAGTAAGAAGGTAAGTCGGGTGGACACACTGCATCTGAGAGTTGTCGCTGGAGAATAGTAGCATTGTTTTTATGAATGTACTACTGCAAAGCCAGCCTTTATGACTTGAAGTCGACAGTGCATTATTTCTTCAGAACATTAAAGAGTTTCCAATACACTAACAACTCGTTAGTGAAAAGTTTGACCTTCAGAAATGGAGCTCTTAGGAAAATATGCTTTCCTCTTGATTCAATAGGACAGCTGCATAATGTTTTACACCAGAACAGACTAGAGTATACTTCCTTTGGCTTTCATAATTTATCACTCATTTTAAAAATTTCCCAATTTATTAACTTTTTCAGGTGGTTTAAAAAGTGCACATTTTAGATAACACCGAGAAAAGAAGGTTTGTCTTGAAATATTTGTATAACGTCCAACAGTATTAGAAATGAATAGAATTCCAAACTCATAAATCTAAAGTTTTAGGAGCACAGTTTGTAAAGGATGAAATCGATAGCGGGCGACCTCTATATTAGTTGACGAATGTTTGTGTACAAAATATCTTAAACATGGTCCAAAGCTATATTGCGTTTTGGACATAAGTATCTTGGTTTTAATAATTATAATGTTTTTTTAAGTTCTAATAAAATTTGCATTTAAAAATCCGTTTCAGTGCAGTACAATATATTGTACTGAATATTATACAGTGTAATAGTTGTTCCAAAATTTAGGTTGTTTTAAGTACAATTTAACTGCAGTAGAAAGAGTTTCCAGTTTTTGTTTCTAGTTCCCTGTTTGACATCTGGAGTTTCATTAGACATACATATAATATCTCCTCAGTCTCAGAGGTGTCACACTACTCCGTGACGAAGCCCCCTAGGGGTGGCACTAATACTGATGAATACTGGTAGATGATCATCAAGGAGTGTTACTTTCTTGATACTATCATGATATTGCTTCGTTTGTATTAACGTTCATACTTAAACTGATATCAGTACTAAGAATTTAAAACTAGAAACTAAGGTGTTCTATGAAAAATAAGTTATCTTAACTTTATTACTAACTCAGCAATGCAAATGTAATAGGGATTTTATTTGACAAAGAATAGTAAGGTTTTAGTTGTGACACATAAAAGATATTTTTCTTCAAATAAATATTTGATGGATTTTAATCAAAATAACGACAAAATCTGAATGTAAAATATGATTTTTTTTTTTAAAATTTACAGTTTTCAAACTAATTAAAAAAAACAACAGACTGCATTGTAACTTTAGTACATTTTAAATACTTTACGAATTATTGTCAATGGAAAATTAAATGTTATACTAAGATTATATAATCATATTATTTCTCTAAGAAGTCAAATACGAGTATTTTAGAGTAAAAACGAAAGCCAGGGCTTGAAAATAATAATAGTTTCGTCACTTCAAATACTGAAACGTTGTTGTAAATGGACGATTGAGCTCTCAGATAGATTACAGCGTGCTCAAACTATTCAAATCAAATCAAATATCCTTTATTTCCAAACAGACATATAACATGCATTGGATTGCGTCAAAAATATTACAAAAATATAAGTACAGTTTACATCTATACATACAGACTATTTACCAATAAATTCACTAAGGTTTTAGAAAAATTTTTCTATTAAAAAGCCTTCAGTGTTTACTTAAAGACCATTACATCATTTACATTCTTTAGGTCCACAGGAAGAGAATTATAAAAAATTACGGCATTGTAAAAACAGTGATGTTTGAAAAAAGAGGTTGCATGGGGGGGGGGGGGAATATTTAATTTGTTGCTATTTCTGAGGTAGTGTCTGGACTGTGGAATTAGTGACTCGAAAATGCCCTGGTTTTGCTTAAAAAAACCAATGTGTGGTAAATATAGATACTTGGTAAAGTAAGCAGAATGAACTTCTTAAAATGTGATTTTCAGGATTCTGATTGACGGATGCTAGCAATAGCTCTCACCGCTTTCTTCTGCAAAAGAAAGACATGTTTTGTTCTGCAGTTTTCAAAACCCCAAATCTCAACAGCGTGTGAAAGTTAGGGATAAACCAATGCAAAATATGAAGTCAGAAGCACATCGGTTCCCGAACAAGATGAAAGTCTACGAAGAACAAAAATACCAGCACAGACTTTACGTGCAACATGATTTACATGAAAGGAGAAGGTAAGATTCCTATCGACAATTAGGCCTAAAAACTTGACCATCTGCTCAGAACAAACCTCTGCATCGCCAACCCAAACACTCAAAGAGTCATTGCGTCTTGATGAAATCGAAAAGTCCAGCAATGTAGTTTTATCAGCATTTACGGCCAAACCATTACTCTGAAACCACTGGACTATTGAAGTACACTGAACAAACCTATTCATCTCCATATTGAAACGGCAAGACTCATCAATTACAAGTGATGTGTCGTCAGCAAACAAACACAACAAGCTGTTCGAAACACAACTGCTGAGGTCATTCACATACAAAATAAAGAGGAAGGGTCCTAGTATGGAGCCCTGTGGCACACCCGTCTTGACAATCTGCTCGTCAGAAAAGCATCTTTTCCTAGTATTTACGTCAACGTATGGAATTTTCACAACTTGTCTACACTGACTCAAGAAAGATGACAGCCATTGATTTGCCAAACCACGCACACCCACTCTGTCAAGCTTTTGCAAAAGAAGTTCATGCGAAACCATGTCAAATGCTTTTCTTAAATAAAAAAAGATACCAGCAGAAAACTTTACTTCATCAAGAGCTTTAACAACTTTATCCAAGAGAGCAAACATTGCCTTCACAGTTGAGCCTCCCTTGACAAAACCAAACTGTTTGTCAAACAAAACGTTATTACTCTCCAGGAAAGCCGTTAACCTTATCAAAACTGCCTTCTAAAACACCTTAGAAAATGTCGATCCGATCTAAATAGGCCTGAAATTATCAAGTTCCTCAACCAGTCCCCTTTTATTCAATGGCTTCACTATAGAAAACTTTAAAATGTCAGGAAACACGCCATTCTCAAACGAAAAATTTATCAAATGGGCAAGTGGCCTAAAAAAATACTCCGTACATGATTTAAGAAGCTTCGATGATATATTGCCGAAGCCAGAAGAAGCCTTTTCTTTTATAGATCTGATCATGTCAGGTACTTCCACTTCAGAAACAGGCGAAAAGAAAAATGAAGACACCCTTGCACTTTGTTGTTGATTGTTGTTGAAGAAGAGAAAACGATGAGGAAGATGAACTTGCATTCGACACATTAATGAAGAAATCATTGAACAAGTTGGAAACGTCTTTCGGATCCCTAACAATGACTCCATTAATATCCTTGATGGTTCAAGGAATATCTGCTGAAACTCTTGCCTTACTTCTATGCTCGTTCACTATGTCCCACACAGTCTTAACTTTATTTGAGGAAGTCTGCAGTAAATGTTTAACTTTAGATGACTTAGCTTCCCTCACACTAGCCCTAAATTGCTTCTTCAATGAAAGGTAGTGTTTTCTTCTCTCTTCAGAAGAACTCAGGTCTTTAATTTTGTAATACCAATGCACAACAAAATCTCGTAGCTCAATTTGATCCTGGGTTAAATACACTTTGGCATTTGGAGAACGCCCACGAATCCGAACTCTTTTCTCAGGAAAAGCCTGAATGAAATAAAACTCTATAGAGGACATAAACAAGCTCATTTTATCATCCATTGTTCTAGCCGCATAAACATCATGCCACCTTTCCCCACTCAGAAGATGTCTAAAAATACGAAGATTTTCCTCTACGAATGATCGCTTAGGCATAAACTTAGGGCAACCAGGACTAGATAAACACCTGACATGTGAGATTTGTGCATGGTGATCGGAGAAGGTATTTATCACGACAGAGCAACTGAAAATGTCTTCAGAAAGATCAGTATATACGTGATCGATTAGGGACCGGGAGTTTTAAAATTCCCTCGTAAATGAAGTTACTTTATTGCTTAAATCGTGAGATGCCATCATGGAGCTTATCTACTTTTATGTCAGGAACAGAGAGATTAATATTGAAATCATACACAACAACAGTTCTAACTGCTGGATTTGTGATATTGTGAAGGCAATCGGATAAACATTCATAAAACATCTCATGTTCTTGCACTGACGCTGAAAAAGGTTTCGGCTTATAAGCGGTAACAACGAGAAGAGGAAACTGTCTGAACTGAAAGATCGCTGCCGCAAGCTCACACCTACCCTCCTGAAAAAAATCGGGAGACATCTAAAACATTGTGTTTTATTGAAGATTTACAAAAGATGCAAACACCTCCCTTTTGGTAAAGTGTCCTACAGAAAGCTTTAACACCAGTGTAACCATGCAGTGACAAAACCTCAAACTCAAAATCTCTCAGGTGGTGTTCAGATAAACAAATTATGTCTACATTTTCGGCGTCAATAAAAAGTTGAAAATTATCAATCTTATTACTGAGACCCCGAACATTTTGATGCAGAATCTTTACAGTATTCGGTTTATACATTGTAATCTAAGATGCCAATAATCCATCATACCTTTCCATAAACAACTATCTTGCTGAAGTTGAATGAGATTCAATAATTTCACACATAATTTACATAATAATTGACAATTTTTGTATCTTTCGTGTCTTCCTTAAGCTCTAGTAATACTCGTTTGGTGCTTCTTTACTATGAATCCTCATTTATAGAACGTCTGTTATAATAGCTCTTTCACTATATCCACTTGGCAACTTTGGAATAAGCTTCATGATGTATCAGGACTGTTGGTGGGTGTGCTCGGTTTAGGGCTTCGGAGTTTGAGGGAATAACGAATTTCGGGGCGCTTTGTGTTTTTCTTGACGTTATAAGCTTAGTGTAACAATTATCGAATATTTATAATTGTTATTCACGTCTCAAATTGCAAATAGTAACATCAGTAATCATCATAGTAATATAAATGTTATTGTCAGTATTATTAACTATTATTCTAACGTTAGTGTAAATTATGATGGTTATTACGTATTTAAGTATTCTTTCATTTAGAAGAAACAATATTCTGCAGCACGCACGAGTTAGTTGAATAAGAATTAGATTGCTTTCCTTGAAAGAAAACAGATTCTGTATTATTCGATTAAATTCATGTGTTTGTATGTGTTTTAGTAACAAACTAACTTAGGTGTAGTAAACATATTTTTAAAGTTAGGCATAACAAATATATTTCAATTAAATTTTTACTTTGTGTAAATTATTCTTAGTAATGTTTTACAGGTCTTCAAACGGTATATTTCGTAATTAGACCACGTCAAAAGTATATCTAAATAGTGAAGAAGAAAAGTATAACACAACTTCTCCTAATGCGATAAAAATGAAGTTGACTTAGATAATGCAATAACTGAAAGTTATACTCTTTGAAAATGACAGTTATATATGATTGATTTTAAATTCCCTTTGAAATATATTCTATTTGAGATAGAACAATCCATTAGCTTAGAATGCTTTTACATTATTTGTAAAAATAACTTTTACTCTTAGGAGGAGATTAAATAATTCAATAAACTTTTTCATGCATAATTACAGTTTCGTGTACTACGAAAACCTATATAAATCTATTTGTTTTAAAGTACATACAAAATACGAGAATATGTAATACAGACAGGTTTTAGTGAATGTAAATAGAAAAATATGTTTAATTAAGCATAAACAATGTTTAAACTTTTACAATTACAAGTATTAAAAAATTAAAATTACACAGATCAATTTACTTACTATAAATCTACATTAAAATAATAGTAAAATTATCCTTTTTAATAATTTGTTGATAAAAATAAATTGATTTATTGCTTAGCTTAAATATTTATACCTTAGTGGAGTACCTAGTTATTTAGTGAATAATTATGAAATAAAATAGTAAATCAACTAATATAAGTGTAACAAGCGCTGATATTTAGTCAATAATTCCTGCACGGCTACAATGAATCTTTAATTAAACTCCTCTATAAATGTATCTACGTAATATATTCTATCCCTAATTAAAGAAATGAATGAAGTAGAGCGCTGTTGTTGTTATTCAAAGAATATTGAATTATAAATTATGTATACCTTAAAATGTTATGCTAGACTCCCTTCAGTCTATTTGGTTATGGCAGGGATATAAGTACATTGTTAATGAAAGAAACTCGATGTTTGGGAAGGAAGAAGTGAATAGTATAAATAAATATCAAAACTAACACTACATGCGAGGGCAAGAACAATCAAATTCTTCGAACAAGTATACGGATTTCTCTTTTACCCTTCTAAAATCGATACAATCCTAATCTATTTGTACGTCCTACTAATAAAATTCAACTATAACATGTAGCTATGTTTATTGGTATAGAAAACCCGAAAACCTCTTTCTTTTTATGTAGAGTTTTATCTATTCCAAATGTGTTAATCTTGATTATAAATCAATCCAATGATTAGTCTTTATATATATATATATATTCACTTCGAGTGTATAAAAACAGAATTGCTCTGTTATATCAATTATTAGACTTCTTGATATAAAGTTCCTTTAATATTTCGGCTTTTTGCCGTTTTCAAAAAGGAATAATAAGGTATAATACAAAATAACAACACAGCAACAAAATTTACAAAAGTAAATAAATAAATAAAAACTGACATATATATATATGATTTTCGTAATGACTAAACATTCAGATGCCAAAATAAATACGGAATAGCGTCAGAAGCTTTGAAAAGTATGTATTGACTTTTGGCATGCTAATTATAAATATTAAATATTGCATTGGAATACATTTCAGCAAAGAAATGAAAATTACTTAATCTAATTTTACTTATTTTTACAAAATATGTTACGATTTACAGTACTGTAATAAAATGTATTATATTGGATAGAACAAATGTATTATATACCATTAGATACATGTTTTTAAATACTGAAAAACATGGATTCATTACTTAAATAAAGTAATAAATGTACAACTCTTGTTACTCGGCTTAATGGCTAAGATAATAACAATGTAACAAAACACTTTATACAGCGGTAATATAAAACGGATCATAGACACAATGCTGGCTTGTAAAGGAATGTTCTTTATAAATCTAAATAATATTTCTAAACATGTTTGATATTCAAAGGAGTTATGAAGGCATGTATAGAAATTGAATTCTAAATGAGAGATAGTCATTAAAAAGATGTTTAATTAAAGTTGACTAGAATTATATTGCGTAAAAGGAGCTGATACAATCAACTGTTATGACTCTGTCTGGTTTATTTAGTGATAGAAGTTTATCCTTTACTATTTTGTCTAAAAGACCATAAACGTAGCAATAGCAATGTTTCAGACAGCTATCTACCTATTCCACGGATGGGTACTAGGTATATTCAAATTCATCATAATCATAGGTTGAGATAATCTTGCTACATGCCTTTTTAATCATAATTATATTCTTTTCATTAATTATTTTTATATTCAGAAAATAAAACTTTTAAAACTCTTTTAAGCATTATATTGTGAAGTGTTTCTGTACGTGTTCTTACTTTTAGTATATTTGGGAAAAATAAAACTTTCTTAACCTCCTAAAACGCTATTAGATGATATGTGTTTGCAAACTAACTTCTTTATAAGGCTGTTAAAACAAATATTTTTTGGAAGCAGTTACACTATGTAGATACCCTTCATCACATTGTCAAAGGGTAAATTTCCATATATCATGACATTTTAATATTGGCGAAGTGTATGAGTATATTTATACGATGTTTGTAAAAGTTATGCACAGCTAATTAAAGAGAAGAGACTAAGAAAACTAGGCATCTCATAAAAGATGGTGATGAAGGAATCAGATAAAAGCCAGAGGCTTGTCGGTGATGAACCCTTGTTGGACAGTTGTGACAAGCTTTAATCATCTAGCGCAATGGCTGCAGGCATAATAAGCTTCATTACTTCAGGCATTCGTTATAATATTTTGTTAGAAATTGGAAAAATTCAGACTTCTATGTACGAGACTTACGTCACACCACGTAACAAACTTTGTGGGTGTTGGATGCAAAATTTCAAATCTAAGCACATAGCTGATATCATTCTCGAGATACCCGGCCGACAGATAGACAGACAACATGCAGAACAAATAAATTGGTCCTCCAACAACAGAAAAAAATTGCATCAGCCCTCATTCACGTCATACGTTTCAATGACGTCCGAAAGAATTACATGATGGTACATGCACCATTCTATTAAAAATTTGTACTAAGTTTTATGGAAAATGTTCTTTTACAGTTTCAATATTTCTAGAGATTGTTTGCCACATTATACATCCACATTTTTCTTTATTACGTAAGGTTTCGTAGCAGTAATATTAAAATCAAATAGTAAAAGTTCTGGTGAGCTTGGGAGGTTGCTACAAATAAACGAGTGCGCTGTGTTCAAATATTCTATAATATTGACTTTCCATTTTATTATTTTTATTTTTTACTCCATGAACAAACATGTTACACGTTAATATTTCTTAGGGTTATCGTCAGTTTAATTACAAACTTATTTATTCTGCTAATAGCATTTACCCTTCATTTCACGTGCAATGTTGCAAATATAAGACCAGTTTGAAGCATTTATGATGTAATCTGAAAGAGCTCTACAATTTCTTAAACATATTATGTAGACATGTCAGGATATATTATTTCAGTATATACAGTTGAGAGATTCAAAACGTAAATAAAATTTGGACTAGTTATATGTTAGGTTTTTTATGAATAAATATATACACATGAGTATGTATACAGTGTCAACTTGCTTCTGTACAGATTACTTTTACATTTAAGGTATCAAGTGCCATAGTTGTGTTTGAATTGTGCCAAGATCAAGAGTATATAACAACAAACTATTATTCTGTTTGGAATTAAATTCTCTAAAATTTTAGGCTAACAATTTTGCGTGTTTATTACCAAATTAATTAAGTTAATGTACTTCAAATCTAAACAAAGCATGTTTTTCTAAACCGAATTTTACACATTTTGTTTGATATCTCAGAAATGGCTATTCTAATAGGTGTGGGACGTATTCAAGTTTTTGTTAGGTAATTTAACATAAAATCCAATAAATTTATCAACTATCTTTACGCCATAAAATCGTCAGTTCGCTTTATTTCCACCAAATGTTTCGCTAGCCGTAGCTCGCTAACAAAGCTTTGCCGGACATATGTTTACGTATATGAACTTTTTTCATTATTTTGATGAGTAGAGAATTTATATAATACATTATCCTGTATTTTCGCTTTCTAATAATCACAAACTGTATAAATCATTATTTTTAACGTACTTATAAAATATAATTTATTGGACATCTACCACTAGCTTAATCATTTAACATATTATAATTATTAAAAATCTATTTCTTCAAATATGTTAGATTTCTTTTGGTTTCACACGAAGCATTCCTCTGAAAAGATGAAAGTCACTGTTGATGTATAAATTAGATCCCTGATTATTTCATTAATCTTTAAAATTATCCATATATGATATCACGTGTGTATCAAATTATTTAAAGTCTAGTTATTAGCTTATACATATTTTTATGCTTCGTCTAGCGTTAGAGGTACAGAATTTGGGCAGGTGACAATATATAGTTTCTTTTTCGAGTAATCATATGTGTTTAGACATGTTTTAAAACTACATCTATGCCTCAGCCTGTCTTTTTTACCAAAATAAACATTTCTTTTTTAAAAAAAGCATATCTACAAAAGAAAGTTATCTATATATCAACCAAAATAAAGCATTTGCTATGAATACACTCAGAGTTCAACTCCGGATACCGAAATTAGACCTTTATCAACTGAAATACCCAGCCTCATCTATAAACACTTACTAATTATTAAAGAGCCACGGCCAGTTGAGGTGGACTGATGGACACGATTATATGTAATGGACATTAAGTCTGGATCCCTTTGAACATACAACGTGCTTTGTAATTCACTAGATTGTCCCGCATTAGAAACACAATATAAATTGATAAGTAGGTATCTATTTTTTACTTTTCGAAATATAGATAATTAACTAAATACAATTTTTAATTTAGGATATTTGTGATTAATTATTTTTTAATGACTAAGACATGATTTAACATAACAAAATTAAAAGGCCAAACTAATATTCTGTACTTTAACGTGTGATCTTATAAGACCAGATACACATTTCACATTTTTTGTATGGGAAAGTATTGCATGAAAAGTTAAAAGATTGAAATTGAAAAACACAACGGAAGATAAATATATTCTATGTTGCATTGCAGCGTATTCTCTTACTTATAATATAATGTATATTGAGAATATGAAAAGAGTTATATAAGAAAAAACTCTACCCTTAAAAATAATTCATTTATTTAACATTTGCATGGTATTTTGTTTCAGAGACAATTTATATGTACTTTATTGTCCCATAAAAAACAGAAAAGAAACTAAAATAATAGTTTAATACAGAATACTGCTTAGAGAATTGTATTTTGATATCTTTGTAATATTTTGACATCTTTGACATTTTTGTAATAAAAAAAAACATTTTTAGTACCTGAGATGTAATTCAACAACAAAATGAAAAATAAAACTAATAAAAATATTAGTTCTATCAACTATTTCTGCAAACAATTTTTCTAAATATGGAACCTTAACTTTTAGAATTAACATTTTTCGGTCTCAGAAACTAATTTTTGTAACATTTTTTCCTGAAAAATATTATTTAGCAGTAGTAACGATTTAGGAAATGTACTCGTACATAACATTTGACATTGGGTTCATGGTTAACTCCTTTAGCAGTGGGAAACATTCATTGTAAACATGTGAAGAAATATACGCATTGATACACATTTAACACATTTTTCTTTAATAAAAAAATGTTTATATTTTTTATATTGTACTGTATATAAGATAAAATATTATTACATATTATTAACAATAATCTAGTAATACAATTTTAAGCAAGTAATTTTTTTCATAGTTTTGGTACAGTACAACACAACAAACCATGAACAAGAGAGACTTAGAGTACGTATGTACTCTTTGTAGTGTATTTTGTTTTATACTTTATATAAAACACACATAATGGTTGTGATCTTTATACTTAAGTTATGTGATCAAAGAGAATAAAGAAGTTATAATTATTATACATGATATTATGTACTTCAGTTGTTTTTAGGAATTTTTTAGTGACTTTACAACAGTTATAAAGATGCAATCTAGTAGAACTATTTAAATTTAATAAAGGGCTTGAAAATGACAGTTTAGTTTGCTGTGATATGAACTTCATGGTATGGAAGGTTAGACCATAGTTTCGACATCAGGTTGATTACAATTCGTGTTAATGGAAACACAGTTTATATTACTTTCCATACGGTCCTAATATGATTAGTAAGATAGGCTTGCGTATAATCTAAATAGTCAATATTTTAAAAAATATATCGAGTAATATCTGCACTCTCACATACATTACCGTTGTACATAAGAAGATAGACTAATGCATTTCAAATGACATTTCTAACAGTATTTGCTTATCGACTTGCTGAAGGGTATGATGTTTTTACCGAAGAGTCGAATTGACAATGTTATAACTTACTCCCAACCTCTGTGTATTTTAAAAATTGGAATAAGAATTATTTTATATGATAACAAGTAATTTCCCGCTCTCTTTACACTCATAAATATTTCCTACCATAAATTCATACAAATCTTATGATTTGGTTTCAGCAAGGTACACGATTTGGTTGAATGTCATTTTACGAAGATACACAGTTGTTTTCGATATGTCCTTCATGAGGTTTATAATAATGGAAAACATGAAATAATTCCGCTCTAAATTGAAAACTATCAATTAAACGCAGTACCTTTACGAAATTCATGTTTTAAATAAAATACTTGTCAACCATTGAACCCTCAATTACACACAACACAAACTGGGTTCATTGCATATTTAAAAAGGTATTTATGAAATATTTATTTTTAACAAAAAATATTGTTAACCCATCAAGCAACCGTATACCCATATCATCCAGTGTCAATTTAACTTCAGTGATTTATTAAAAAAAAAGATAACGTAATGGATGCTCATTAATTATATATTAAAGAGATACATTTCCCATGATTTTAAGAATAAAAATATGATCATTAAAGTTTTTGAAGTTTAAGAACATTCTTTTCTTCATCATTCTATGTTTATAGTTGGTTCGGCTTTGTATATTTTTAACCCCACTTCAGTTGCTTACCAATGCTAATTGGATAGAGGGTTAAGTTTAAAACTAGGAGCGTCCTTTCATTTCCCCAGGTTCCCAGATTAACAAAGGGCCTAGTAATGACCTTCCTACCCTATTATCCCACGACCATCTCCTTAGCATTTGGCGACTGAACTGGTCTATGTTGAGGAGGAATCTGGTGAGACCATAGTCAGGTATATGGCACATGTCTAAAAATATGTAATACAATTTTTATCAACATTATTTATAAGATTAAAACACACACAAACCACTCACATAAAACATGGCCATTTATGAAATAGACGTCCATTTTCTTCCTTGTCTCAAAATGTTAACTCTATAGTAAGTTAACGTTAAAAGATAAGTAGATTATGAATACGAATTTCATTAAACCACTTACCCATGAAATGTTTATGCAATTGAGTTAACAGGCCAGCCTGTATAAATATAGTCAGAAGACAGTGTTCAGAGTAAGTATGCACGTAAAAGTGTTGACATATGGCTATGCTATTCTGGTACGTGTTACAGACTATTTTTTCAGATACATCATTCTTACTCGTACTTCGCGTATATGTAGCTACAATAGTGTTGAGTGCTACAACAGTGGTCTCACTAAGAAGAAATGCTAATATTATATTGTTGATCTTAACGTTTCCCATTCCAGAACGGTAAGTAGATCAGATGTTGCTGTGATGTTTGAGTTACACTTGCCGGTTGCTCTTTGGAATCACAAGAGGGTTTCTTCTAGACCGTTACTGTATACGTGATTCACTTTGGTTGGATCAGATATATAAGAAGTCTGTCCACCCGCCCCACTAGTCTGGCCTGGGTGAATTAGATCTCTTCCTATCAATCCTTTACTTTTTAGTTTCCATATGTTTATTTTCGTGATAATAAAACAAATGCCTAACTTTTAGGCAATGTACCTTGTATTTGATTTTTATTCAAATTTAACAGCTTATTACATGTACGGATCCACTCAATCCAGAATAAAAGTTTTAATTTAGTGGCCGTCATTTGCCAATATTGTAGTTGCCAAAAAAGTAATTGTTTTGGTTCACCTAAAATCCTAAATGAGTCAATTGTTCCGTTAAGGAGACATTTGAAACTGTTCAGGATTCATCATCTAGTTATGACTTTTTCCTCTAGTCGCATGAACATTTACAGGAAATTCCAATCTTCTAGGGAGTACCTAATTCAACTCCCATTATTTTTAAATACATTGTTATGGAATACCAGAACACTCAAAAAGTTTTGAATGGCTACAAGTAACTAGTAGATTTAAACAAATGCGTCAATGTACGGAGTGGCAGTTTTGAAAATAGCGATGGATATTGATGACGTTACTACCCACAAAATCAAAAAGTTACAGTTGCCTTTATTAGGAATTATTGACCTGAAATCCACATACCTTGTCTCATAGGCCCTACCCATAGCAAGTCTATTTAATTTTTTTCTCTTTGCAATTTGTAATTACTTTAAAATTAAAATTTCTAATTAAAAATTACTGAATTCCAAGTGACACTAATAAAGGTCATAATTACACATTTCAACTGTTACAACTCATGTGATCATTGAATTACTAAGATGCAAAGCTTGATACACCTTCTTACAAATAATCATAAAAACGTATTTGTTATTAATAAATTAAATATAAATTTTAAAGGTATTAACACGTTTCTGCAGTGAAATACAACATAGAACTTAATAAAAGACTAAACACTGTGGTTATCTTATTCTACCCATTCAAAACTTCATTAAAGACACAGAGTCATTGACACGGAACAGAATAGTTGAATGCTGTCTTTTATAGTAAGTAATGTGTGTGAAAAACTCTTAATCTGAATGCAAATTATCTGCACATAATCCCAATTTAAGATCCGCGTGAATCACAATGTTGCCATGCTATAGGGAGTGTCATCTTGATTATTACTAATTTTATCACTGTATGACTTAATTATAGTTGTAAATCAATCTTATCACAATATGTTATTTTATACAAAAATTATGTTTTAGGTGTCGTACTAAAAGTATTTCAATAGGTAGTGTATAGTTTAATTTTTGGGAGGCATTAACATAGATTTCTACGTCATTACCAGCATTAGTATGACTTTATACAATCGTTTATCTGCAGAATATTTTTCTTATGGTTTCTGTACATTTACTTCCAAAATAGTTGTTTACTCAAATAGTTGCGTAAGTATTGAAAATTCATTTTGAACCCAAGTAATTCAAATCTCACCCATTCCAGCTGAAACCGGAATTTTCTGTAGTAACAGGAAAGTAAGAAATACAATTTGATAAATTGTTCAATATTTTCAATCATAAAAAACCAAATATAGGAATGATTAAACTTAAAGAGGAGATACTACCTTCTTGATCGCTTAAAAATAACGAATACGCTTAGAGACATATTCTCGACCAACTAATAAGACATCCTAAGGTCAGCAACTTCTTCAACAATACTTTCCAGAGCAAAATCTGTGATCCTTATCACTTGTTCCCATTCCCAGCTTCTTCATAGCCGGATCAGAGACTGGACTACCATGTATACTCTGTACATGCCCCCTCAGTAACGGGCTCCTGCTGAATTATAAGAGTCCAACTAAACACTCTCTTTCCATATCCTCGAACAAAAGATGAAAAGATAATTATTAGTTTCACACATGCACATAATGTACATTTACAATTTTTTATACTAATTATATCTGAATTTGTAAACTTATCTTCAACTCGACAAAAACCATGGCTTTGCTCAAGTAACCCAAACCTTGTTAACGATTATCCATATCGTCTTAGTTATAACGTTAAATTGGTATGATGCATTACGTAGAAAAAATAATAGTAACCTTAGCAAGAATATATTATTTTGAAATACTTATATTTCTCGAATAAGCAGTAATTTTCTATTCTGTCTAACCTGGAATTGCAGAAAACAATGAATGTACACATACCAGTCATTGTGTCGAATAACAATACATTGTCCGCACACTTTACCAAAAAGTAACTATTGTAATCAAATATAGAGCTTGTTTGTATGACAATAGCGTTACGTTACTATTGTAGCTTTGATTTTATAATAACGAACTACTCATATCCTTGAAATATTTCCATGTTGTCAGTAATAAGTTATATATGTTGATCGGTATGAAGTTAAGGGGCATAAATAGGAGTTTTCACTATAGCTGAACTATATATAGCAAAATTAATTTTATTTTGGATCAGGGAAAAGATAAAAGAGCACGTATCGGGCTTCGAGTTACTGAGGAATCATCAACGGAACTTTCCAAATACATCTAACGAAACAATATTCCAATAGTTTAATCTGAAATTAGATTATACTGAACTCGGAAGCTTCCGCAAAATGAGGTGATAAAGACTGTCATTGCTCAGCACAGAACCATCAGGTGCTGAAAACGTTCAAAAGACAATAGACATTATGAACTTATGACAACGCTGAGAGAAGAGATGGCAAACTCTGTTATAAGTCCAAAAAACTTAATTCCATACTGTGTTTAGTAGTATTTTTGGTACATTACCTGTAACAGAAACTGGTATAAAAGAGAACCAGATAGATTAATTCTTTTTGGAATCCTTATGATATACAGGGTGGCGCAGAGAAACGGGAAATTTTGAAATAATCATAATAAACCAATGCATTGCACAAACAACTTTTTAATGCTTAAAAATGTGTTGGGCAAGAGTGTAAATTACATGAGAAATGTTGGAAATAACAATAAAGTTAAAGTCACTTTTTAAAAATGACATCAATTAAGTGCTGTCCATTGCGCCTAAAACATTCATTGAATCGATTTCGAAAACTTATCATTGTGCGACGCAATGTGTTCTTGAAATTATGCGCTCCCCAAACAAACGCCACAATGATGCCATTGACAGATAGGCAGTGTGTGAGGTGACTCCATCCTGTTGAAACCGGGTTTGCTGAATGTCAATATCTGGAAAAGCATGAAGCCGTGGAGCAAAAACTGTCTAAAAGCATATGAATGTAACGTGTACCATCCTCAGAGAAGTAATTATCCCTCGACAAGACACTGCACACCATACAGCAGCTTTAAGGCTGTGTAACGGACGTTGATGAAGTTCACCGGGATCTTTGCGAGCCCAGTAACGCATTTTCTGCTTATTGACATGCCCATTTAAATGAAATTGGGCCTCATCAGACATCCAAAGATTTTCAAGGAAATTTGCGTCCTCATTGAATTTGGTTAGTAGCTGTTCACGAAATAGGAAGCGTAATTCGCCGTCATTTGGTTTTATAGCGTGAGCAATCTTAAGCTTGTAAGGATGAAACTGAAGGCCGTGCAATATTCATTGCACACTCCGACGCTGAAGTCGCAATGATGAGGCGAGTTTTCGTACAGAACGATGCGGACTCCTTTCCACTGTGATTCGCACTGCAACAACATTTTCTGGGGTTCGAACAGTCACTATACGCCCAGGAGATTTTTTCTTTAAGGCCGAACCAGTCTCTTCAAAATACCGAACCCACGATGATATGGCATATGAAGAAGGAACTCAACCGCGGAGAGGAATATCATAATGGTGTCGGAACACTCATTGTACAGCTGTTACACTGTCGCCATTTTTGTAATACGCTCTCACGACAACGGCACGCTCTGCACCACTCCACTGCTCCATCTCAACTAAATGACCGTTACTATTTGGCATCACGACTTCCGTCCCCCACTCGTACGAGACTTACAGGTGTACCAACAACAACTTCAAAATTTCCCGTTTCTTTGCGCCACCCTGTATATATATATTTAATATAAAATTTAATATTATATAAACATAACATAACTGATAATCTTTATAATAAAGTGGTGTGTATTTTTCTATTGTATGATTATAAAAGTTTAATCTTAGTAATTGCATATATTATTTATGTACATAGATAGTCATATCACGTAATGTAACATAATAACTTGTAAACGTAAACGAAATATGAAACAGTAACACATTCAAATTGTACTTACTGACCTTTGACACCCACGTTGCTTTTAGCTGCCAATGAATAATAAAAACCTAATTTCCTCTCCATGTTTTACAGTCAGACCTGCCAGATACAGAATCTCTTTCATTACCTCTTAAATGGAAGCCATTTCTACTGTTTAGAGCCTATAGCGTGTCCATGTTAATATTATTATCTTAAAAAGTGTGCCCCTGTTACGTGTTTTACATCTAATCTTCATGGCAAGTTGAGTATGAGAAGGAACGTAATTCTTTATATACTTTTCAACTGCAATTGTAATAATTATTTATAATTTGAATAAAAAATATACTTAAAATGTTAATTTTTGTAAATATTATAAGAAAATGTAGGTACTTTGTTTTACCATAAAAATTAGTAATGAACGTGCTTTGGACTAAATAATTGTAATGCATTACATCGTTTCTACATTTTCTTCTTCATTTAAATGGAAATTTCAATATGTTTTCCAAACAACCGTTTGTCATATTTATAGTGAGTAAGTAAATAATATAGGCTAAGTTATTTGTCCTTATTGTCAATATTATGGAAGACGGCGAATATAGAGAGAAAGAACACTGTTACAAAAAATTAACCTACACTCAAGTGTAGGCTGGAAACCAAGAATTTCAAGAATTTTGTTAAAAGAAATTCCTTCTAATTAATTACTTTTATATTTATATAAACATTTCTTATTGAATATTTTAAGTACCGTTTTCAAAAATTGTCTAAATTTATATTGTTTATTTACTTTAAAATAAATACATCTTTTATTTAGTATTAAATCAATTATTGAAAGTTTTAGTAGAAATATGGGTTGTAGGTATAAATATAGAAATTTATTAACAAATATTCTTGAGTAAATCTTAATAACTATTACAACTTGTTTCTTATTTATTTTTTTAAATACTCGGCAATATTTCTTACCACCTTGTTAACATAATAAATCATTTTGGTGGATAATGAGCAGTATAAATAGTTTAAAAAATAAAGCAAAATTGTTTAACTAACAAAATTTATGTTTTTCAAGATAAATCATAATATATTTCGGTGCCATAAGTATTAGAAGATAAGTTTGAGTACAAGACAAAAAGTTATATTGTAAAACATTTACTCTAGGGTTAGTAAAATCATAGTGGTCTTCTGTCAAGTTAAGTAGTAGTTTAATAAAAGTGAATTACGTTTTTTTATTCCTTCACAGTCGTTTCTTGTAAAGTAAACTAAGTTTCTGTAAGGAAGTTTCAAATACGTTTAAAACTCAACTATTTTGCGTGATATTATTTAACAGGTATTAGAATGAAAAAAGACTAAACATAGTTACACACCTTTCTCTGGGTGACTTTTAGAAAGTTACAAATACGAGGTGTATATATTGAGTAGTAGCGAATGGATTTAACTGTTTACATCTGATTATGGGCGTGTAACAATAATACAAACTGAAAACTGTGCGGATTGATAGAAAAACAATGATTTCCGGGTAACTTAATGATTTCAATACTCACAATTTGTGGGTTTTAAACATTAATTTAGCTGACGAGAGCCGGAGGTAAACGCGCACGTAATGATGGTTACGCTATTTGTAAATTTGAACCAACCACAATACAAATGGTAAATAACCTGTATTAAATGAACAGATTCTTCTGTCTTCACTTGATTAAGCTTTTATAAGAAAAATATTCAAATTCAATTCACATATATATATATATTATATATATATATATATATATATATATATATATATATATATATATATATATATATATGAATGAGACAAAAGTTAAATTCAATTCAATTCAAATTTAACCCAGGTTTGGTTTGAACTACTAGATGAATTCAACTTGATTGTACCTTTACATTTAAAATATATAAATTTAATATATTGTAATATGCATATAAAACTCAATGTATACCTCAGTATTTAAGAAATATAACACGATTTAAATTAAAAATTTAACCCAGTGGTTGTTTGAACTAGTAGATGAATTCAAATTGATTGTGCCATTATGCTTACCCCGGCGGTATTCACGATCGATTTCACACATAGTTGGCATTGCGCATGCATGTTCTTGGTAACTGGGAAGTAGGTGAAACTATAACTGTCCTACATACAGCCCAAACAAATTGAAACTTAATACTAATATCTATCTCATTAATATATTACCTAAGTTTGTTTGCTAGTTTGATACACTATTTCATTTCAATGTGGTGGCTGTTTAATTTAAAATAGCTCTTCTGGCTCATTCGGAAGAATTAGTTATGTTTCCGCAGATAAGAAGATACCAAAAATTTGCTTATAAGGTATCGCACAAACAAACATACAACAACACGATTGAAAAAATTGCCGAATTTCATATAACACAATACTTTAAGTTCAAAATTCTAACATAGCCTAGTACAGAGACGTGCTTGAAAACATTAACTTTAAACCTTTCCTTGTAAATTATTCCCCTGTATTTTCATTGTAAACATCTTTTTCGAGTTATACTAACAGTCTGACTCCACATAAAAATTTGTTAGTTTGGTAAAATTTTATTTTCAAAACAAAGGTTTTTTATAAAATACGATTTTAAACTTTTGAAGGGTAAAATTAATGTATCTAAGTTTAATTATTGTATTATATGTCATTGCACTTGCAATTTGATTACAATGACTAGACTATCGTTATGGAATAGTAAGGCCATCACTACATATATAAAATCTCACAATGAAGTGTCCCAAGAGTTGTGACATGGAAAATGTAACTGCCATCACGGGCCTGAAGGTAGCGCTGTAAACTTGATACTGTTATACTGACAAAGGAAGGGAGTTGTTATAGCTCCGTTTTATATCTCTTGTACCCAAATATTTGTTTTTGATACCTAACCAGTTTCGTTACTATAGCACACACGTACTTCATGCATGTTTTCTGAATATTTTTCATCTTAAATGTAGAATCAGATTATTTTGATTGATAATTCTAAAGTATTTTAACACATTCTTTTCTAAACCAGTTAGTTACTTTAGGACACCTGTAGTAGTAAAAAGACTTTATTTAACTTTTAATTATTTTTCAAAGTTTTACAAAGACGCAACAGAGTGCAAAAAAGTTTTGAATTAAAGACCAATTTTTCTGTTGGATGAACAGTTTCAGTCCAATATTTAACAATCTGCGTACAATATTCCTACAGCCAGTTCCGTGAACATCTGGAACCGTGTCAGTAGACTTCGCCACAAATGTCCAAATTTGATACTTGTTAAATAAAAAAAAACTTAGGGATTTAATAGCAGGCTTATTTATAATGTGATTGTGTTTTTACTTTATACAAATTTTTATTTTCTTATGATATAAATAATAAGAAACCTAAATCCGGCAATATGTGAGGATATTATGACTACATTTGAAAAGTGTAATGCTACAATCATCTGAGTATAGTAGCTAAAATTAAAACAGTTGATTTATGTGGCTTATTAATTCCCTTATTTTTATTAACAGATTTTCTGGTATTTATATTATTGGATTTGTAATTAAATTGTCATACTAATATTTAATAATTGAGTCATTTTGTTAAATCTTGTTTTGAACATATTAAAGTTTAAAGTTTTTATGAAGCCGCCATTTCAAAAATAAAGGGTTTTTATATGAAAATTTGTTTTTAATTAGGGCCTTACATTTTTAAACCTATATATAAAATTTCAACTCATTACAATAATCCGTTTACCAATTAAAAAATATATAAGCGAAAAAAATCAAAATAGCATCTACTCTGGTTATTATTGAGTTTTAGAAAGTTTTTGTTTTAAAAATTTTGGCCCAGGAATAATACTTTAAATATTGATAGAGATTTCTGGGAAACCATGTATATATTTATTGAAGCAAAACTCTCTGTATAGGTACATTTTTTGATACTCAGTAATATAATCTGTATTGTAACCTGTATCTTAGACCCTCAGCTACACGGGACTGGCCCAGGCCATTTCACGGCACCCTCAGCCGGCCACAACTGTTTAAGACCTCGTGAAGTTGCGTCTTTTTGTTTACGTGATAACTGATAAAAAAGTTCTAGAACATTATAACTTGGTAGATAAGTTCTTCTTGGTTCCAGAAAAAAGTTTATCGATTTTTAGGTTAAGGGACAAACCTGTCGAGCAAACCTGTTAACCAGCCACCCTCTGTTTGTGCATTAACTCATTTGTTACATTCTGTTGGGTCCTTAAATACTTCGTTATATCGGTTTATGTAATTTTGAAAGATTATTATTCGATGCACGGAAGCAAAATAATTGAACCATACAAAGTAAGGGTTCTTTGGTTATTCGCGTTATGTGTATTTTTCATATTTTAATTTTAACCTAATCCAACAATCAGAAATCTGTTAAAACATCTCTCTCTATCTCTCTTTCTTTATAATATATATATAATTAATTGTGTGTATATCAATATATATAATTAATTCGTGTGTATAAATCAATTATATATATATAAATTGTTCTAATAGAAGTTGGTATAGTAAAATCAACGAAACATTGTGAAGGTCAGAGTCACAGTTTGAATACTGAACGATGAAAGAGGACCTTTACTTTGATGTGGGCCAATGATTAACAATTCACTGGACGATGGTGAAACTGAACACAGTAGGCGGATTGCAAAGGGCACGAGTTTGAATGCAATGAAGTTTACAAGTTGGATTAGTCCTTTTGTCGTTAGTGATAAGAGTTAGTACAGCAAAATATTATGTACGTATGTATAGGTATTTATTAATCGCATTATATAACATATAACCCCAGAGGATTTACAAACTCGTTTATTAATTATATAAGTTATCTCAGAAGAAACAGGCCTTACAGGCTGATAAATGATTTCAATATTATTACCACTTATGTACAACATTACAATTATTAAATACTAGCCATTTCATGGCTAGAGCAAGAAAACTTAACTAAGATTTCCATCACGTGAGGGAGCAATACGCCTTGTCACTGTGTGTACCTAGGGTTTTGTTAAACACCAACATCTATGCTTTGATTGCTAAAATAACTCTTTTTCAGTTAATATATAGGCTTTATACAAAACAGAATAAACGTAACCCGTTCATAATTACTTAAAGTACATATTGGAGCACTGAAAATGACTGTGCCTTGTCTGTTAAGGAAAAAAAAGTTTGCTTGTTTTCATACAGATATAAAGTGTGGATTTTATATAAATCTAATGAAACTTGTATCTAACAAAATATACATCGACCTGGATACAGGTAAGAGTCTAAATAAAATCCTTTCACAATACGTCATCTAGTCAGTACACTGATTTCAAACAAAACATTGTTATGCATTTTTATTTTCTGAAGTAAAACAAATGTTTGAATTAAATTTGGGGCCCAAAAAACCACTTCATATCTCAGGTTTTTTTCTTGAAAATTTCTTAGATGCCTCAGAATAGACCTCCAGGGTCTAACACTTTTTATAGGACATGCCATAATTTTCCACTTCTATTAAAAATTATTTTTAAAGTGGTGGACAAATAAAACTTCGCTCGCTAAAGGGCTAATGTTAAGGAAGTTGCAAATGGAGGAGCAGAGGAACCGTATTTGGTTGGAAGGTAATTATACGCACAAAATAATTTTGCGTTAGCTATTCAAAAAGGATTAAAACTTTGTTTGTCCCTCCCCAGTTTTCAACATAGTTTAGTCTTGACTCTATAAGTGAAAAATAAAGCGCGGCGCTAGACTGCAAACGTTTACGTCTATTCCAACCAGTACTTGGGATCTTTAAGGTAATAGGTCAATACACTTCCGGGTCTAGTGACAGCTCAGAAAACTTCTTATACTGAGACTACAAATTATAACCTACCACTTATTGCTATCTTTGAGAATACGACTTATGATTTCCATCACGTGAGGCAGGCTCATGGCCAAGCTTATCGTGGTAGCTGGGGATTGTTTAGGGATTGTCTCTCTCTTAAAAGCAATTATTTGAGTGTCTTTTTCAGTTAATTTGCAGTTTTCATACAGCAAAGGCAGGGGATGGAATCTTTCCGTTCACTGCTTAAGTACATGATTGGAGCACTGAGAATCTCCTCACCCTTATTTCTATGAAATTGTAACTATACATCAGGGCGAGCCTAAGCTTATGGGTAGATACTTTCTACAATACTGTCTACGTGGTTACTCAAAACAGGGTGTCCTTTTATTTTCTGAATAAACAAATGTTGAACGGTATATTCTTGTCCCTAAAACACCACATCAGTTTATCTTCGTTTCTACTAAAAAACAATAGAAAGACATTGAGAGGCACCTGATTGAATATAGGGAGTTCTCTCAGACACTCCCCTTCATCGCAACCATCATGCTACCAGCAAGGCAAAATTCCTGTGAATCAGCACTGCACCAACTAGTCAGTAGATTGAGGATAGCTGTCCGCCAAGGAACCGTATCTGTGCACCTATCATAGACATTGAAGACTTTTGACAATGCTAAATTCACTGCGATGGTAAGTTTTGCACAAGAAGGTAATGAATTAAGCCTCGAGCCAGCTCTGTGCCGGTGGCTTACTAGCCTGTGCTCCAGACGGATCAGGGGATCTTCAATGAAGAATCGCTTGTGATCATTTCATCCAAGCTTGTGTGGAGTGCTTCAACACTCTGCTAGCTTGGATCACGCAACTTTGTGCGTCTTGAGGTTGGGTACCGGGCCATTACAGGCATAGGTGGCAACGAATGCGCCGACAGGCTTGCCAAAAGCGGAGCACCGGTCCAGAACCGATTGTGGTATAGCAAGTCAGCTGCTTACCAAAGTACTATAAACAAATGGTCCAGGAAGACACACCGCTCGCGGTGGCAGAGTCACAAAGACAAGCACTCGGCAAAAGACTGCTTACTGATTCTAGCTCCGGCTTCACCACAGATGGCTGATGGGGCTGGGCAGGGATTCAGGTTAAGCAAGTGATTGCCTTGTCACTGGACACGGCCACTTCAAGAAATACCTAAACACTCTAGGTTTACGAAATTGAGGACTCGGAGTGTCTAGACTCTGCAATAAGTCTGAAGAGCCAGAAAGGAACACATAATACTGGACTGTGAGCGACTGGGAGGAGCAAGGAGAAGGGGCTCTTTTCGGTGATAAAAACCAGGCGACGAACAAGATGCTAGTATCGGGGAAATAGCTTCTTAGTCCCACAAAGATAGGCTTACCCTCTAACATCAAAGGGGCACACAATAAGCTCAGGTTTGACGTGGAGAGGATCTGTGAATCCACCCCAATACCCGAACGCAAAAAAAAAAAAAAAAAAAAAAATACGCGTTGTGCTTGCAACCGGATTTGAAGATAAATTTTAAATGTATTTCTACGTTATAAGTATTTACCTTTGTGGATTTTCGGTACGTTTTTGATGCAATGGAGTGAAAAAACTGAATTGTTCAGGTTCGGAACAATTGTATCAAATTGTTTTTATACAATTACACACTCGTATTGTGCTTGTCAAAAATTTCAATCCTAATTTAACATTGAATAGGACAAGTAATAACTAAGGATAGATCATAACCGGGTTTAAAGCCAAACATATGGAGCTCCCAATCTAAAGGCTAGGATCCACAAGTCACTTGTGAGTGGTTGTGGCTAAATTAGTGGTAAGTGGTGACTTGAGGCTGAAAGCTATCATAACTGTGGCGTTTTAAATATGAAAAGACTGAACCATGTTGGTACAGTGACGACCTATTCCAGAATTACGAACTGCAACGGAATCAGCCTAAATCTTGAGTCTGGGGAGCCAAAGTTCTAGTTTGTATTGTAGTAGTATTTTAGTAATCTATTCCTGAGGACTTTAGTTGTTCTGGAAAACAGTACAATGTATTTGAGATACGATTGCAAATAATTGCATTTATGTAAGCCTATTTATATTTAATATCGACTGCCAACATATTTGAGTCTACGTCAAATCAACTATATTTCAACTGTGGAACTACATCTTTATCCTTAATAGTAGCTGGGAAATCGCAAAGTAAATATAAAATAAAAAATAAACCTTATTAAAATTATATCGTATTGTTTACATGATAAGTCTGGTATTTATTATTGCTATTTTATCAAAAAACTTTTAAACAGTATTAATAAATCCGAATATGGCCTCTTTTATTGAAATGGAACATTGTATTACCTAACATTTCCTGTCAGCTTCTCAAAAGTATCTCTAAGGCAACAATCCCCTTCCTTTTTTTCAGTTCTACTTTATTTTGTTGAAACATTAACTTTTTCTCAGTAAACTTCTGTATTTTTAGACAATTGCACTCCTCAATATAAACTCTATTCTTATATAATACTTATAACATCATATATCTGACCCAATGTGACTACAAAGAACAGGCCTGAGTGTGCTGTGTTACATTGTTACCATTCCCATAAATTTCTGAATGCAGCACAAAACAAATCTTTTATACAATTAATTACAATCGTCCATCATGCATTGCCTACTTTAAGAAGTATTGATAATTTTTAAGAGGAAATAAAATTAACAGACATAACTCCTATCTAATGATAGACATTAAAGAATATAACGAAATATAGTAGGATTCAAATGTTTACAATGAATTGATAATAAATGCAATAACGGCATATTAATATTATACACTAGTTTTATATCAATAACAAAACAGAGTAAGATATGTTGTAAGATAGGGATTTACTGGGCTACTACCTCCTATAATTTTACCTTTGAAGATAAATTGTCCTTTTGAGAATGGATTTAATAATAGGTTATGACAGGGCAAAGAAATCATTTGTATGGATTGTAATCGCTTTCAATATTATACAAAAAAATAATTAAATAAAACTAATAGTGGATGAGTAAATAATTTCTCTTCTCAATTATCAGAGACGCTTCAATACTACCTTAATTATAGCATGAAAATGTAGCATATTTAAGATCAATGGATTAGTTGATACCTGTTTACTTGACTTTGTACTTAGGCAATATAGTGGACAGCAAAAAATTCAGGCTTGTATCATAAGTTTGCAAATTCGTATACATGGTGTCAGAGTTGTGTCTATATAAATTTTAATCAATACATTCATAGTATATACAAAAATATTCTCAATGTTGCAGTAAAGATTGAATTTGCCATAACGTTATGAAACACATTGTAGTAAAACATTGCTTAGCATTACTTTGCTTGTGGCTAAGTGGCTTATATGAGTAATTCTATCATACCTGTGTATTACATGAAAGATCTGAACCAAGTATATTTTTACTGAAAAATACCATCTAATGAGAAATGGTTTTCTCGGTAAAACGTTCTAGTTTGTCATTGTATGTACCTATGTATAAATATTAATAGTTTATCTGAGAGCTTTAGTTGTTCTGGAATTCATTAATGAGGATTGCATAAAGATGGAGAAGGCCATTTGATTTAATTAGATGGCATCATAAATTTAACCACTGACGTAATCTTAGAACAGCTTTTACTTCATGTTAGTAGGGCCTACACACTCTTACAGTAGCTGAAAAAGTAATTAAAATAGAATATAAAACCTTTGTAAAATAATATAGTAGTTACATTTTGGGTATTTGATTTGCTTTTATTTTAAGTCGTGTATTATTTGAGTAAATGGCCTCTTTTAGGGGAACGAGCTAGAAATTGTATTACCTAACAGTATTCTCTATATGAGGAAGAGGTAAGTACAACAATATATTCTTTTTTTTAGTTTACTTGTAATTTTGGAATGAAAACATGAACTATTTTGGTAGGGATGCTGAATCCTTAACTTACTTTAAATATTTTTCTTTTTATATTTAGAGTATTTTAGTTGAAAACCATTAATAGCAGTTGATAAGTTTGCAATATTAAACAACATCTAAACTTAGTGATTTAGATGGATTATGAGATAATTTGAAATGTATTATTTCTATTCGTTCTAAATAAATAATATGACAATGTTGATATATATAATATATATATATATATATATATATCTAAGTAGACAGTAATGTGATAGGTTTTTGGGAAACTTTTGGAGCCAAAATTAAAATTAATGTAAATTTCTGGTCTAAAGTACCTAATGAAAAATAATTACGGAGAATCTGTTAAAAATTATAGTGAAAAATGTTTTTTAAAAACAAAATCATAAAACTTTTAAAACATATTATACATAAGTTTTACGTCAAATCAAAAAGAAAACTACCGTACTGTAAAAACCTTAGAATTTGTTTAAATCCGAATCAATTGAAAATTCTAGTAAAATCTGTAGAAAGATCTTTATTTATGACAAAAATTACTGGAATGGATTGTATATTGGTTATTAATTACATCATATATAAAAATATTATCGGAAAACAAAACTAATAGTGGAAAAACAAATTCTTTCTTTGTTACAGCATTTTGAAAATGGCATATTAATAATATTTATAACGATGTTGTCATATCTTCATTCCGTTTCTGCTGTCACGATTTTGTATTTTTGTTGTCAAGTGTCACTTTTTTTGTATCAGTATAACGTTTTGTTGTCTATTTTTATATTTATATAAATTACATCAAAACATTGAAATCACAAATAATACTAGCCCCGCCGAGACCCGAACCCGGAGTTATCACATTGCCGATTAAGTCTACCATTGTATATTCACGGTGCCCTTACTTTCTACGATTAAGTTATTTTGTAATTGTTCTAATTGCTGTCAGTAAATTTTTAAATTACCATCTAATTGTAATATATGATCGCACGGACCCAATACTTGTGTAAAACGAGTTTGGTTTACATCTATTAAAATTTGTATTAATTGACAATAGCCTAATTTAATGCATTTAATAAAAACATTGATTCATAAAAAAAGTACTTTCTCCACCTGGACTCGAATCCGGATTTGTGATTAAATGTTTATTACAATTCAATTAATATATATATATATATATATATATGATATAATGCATTATTTATTATTTATAAAGAACCAGTAAAATATAGTTAAAATTTTGGTGAAAAAATTAGAAAACGTAAAGCACAACCTATATAGAAGTTTAATAAATATGACCAGCGATTAAAGTTAATATTCTTGAAATCACAGGGTATAAAGCTAGATAGTAATAATTCTTTGAGGATAGAGTAATAAAATTTCCATTTTGGACAATTTAGAAGTATGTTAGTATAATATGAACTGTAGCGTTTGAGCAAATATTTAAATATGGTTTTCTTGGTCCGAGTACTGAGCAAATTTACATGATTATTGTACTATCTAACATTGATTAACACATTTAAAAAGACTTCTCTCTCTCTCACTTCTATCTCTATATCTCTCTCGTTTATAAATCACAAATACCATTACTATTATACAGTTAATTTTTGAAAAAGTATGAACATCGACCATTAGTTTACTTCCACACTGAGCCTTAAATTAAGTTTAATTGTTACTGAAGTACCGTTTGATTTTCAATAACATAGATCGTGGAATGTTGCACAGAATGAATATTTAATTACCGATACTCAAAAACAAAAATGTTTTGAAAATTTCCTCAAGTTCAGGTTCCAAAAACACTGGTTAGGTTTTAAACTAAAACCTAATATGGAAATCCGAAGATTTGAATATCTCTCAGTAATCGAGACTTATTCTGGAGTGTTTACAGTGTAATTTAAAAAAAATGCTTTATGTTTTTATTAAATTAGTGTAAGCATGGAGTCCTCAAAAACTAGTAAATAACAAAACAGACTCAATCTTTGTACAGCATTTTGAAATTGTTTATAAGTCTGACACATGTTTTAATTAACATCTGCTGTCTGTCACGATATTGTATTTTTGGTAGAAGCATTATATATTTATATCTTCACGTATAACTTGCAGAAGTGTACTGTATTTGTTTGATTTCTCAGCATCTGGAAGAAATAGAAGATAGTTTCGGGGTTAAATCTCATTTCATTGTTTTCGGGTATCAGAGGGGTTGGATGACAGAGTAGATCGGAATATTAAGTACGGTACAGCTATATGGGTAGCTCACCTACATCTTACAAACCGTCCTTATATTTAGATAACTATTTAAAATTAAAGATTATTACATTACTGAAGTTAAACATACAATAATATTAAAACACAATTTTTAAAATCTATTTAAGGCTCTGAACTGTTGTATATTACAACTATATTCGTGACAATTACGATTTATGTATACTTTCCACGATGCATATCGTCACGCTGTATATAGCAAATATGTTGCAGGAGTTAAAATAGTAAAGATTACGAACATATAGCATTCTAAAAAATGTTCTATAAATGTACAAATGTTCTACAATATAGACAAATTTTTTGGCATTGCTAATTCCTTCTATTTTTTTAAAAAGTAACCAATTATAGAATTTTATTGTAATATCAAAATTAATGGAACAAACCATGGCAAATATAAATTATTTAATCTATTTGATTGTATGATTTGTAGCACGATAACAAGTATCGCCGCCTTAAACCACATTATGTTTAATAATTTTTTTAAGTAACTTATCTTAAAGGCAATTGAATAAAAGAATAAAAATACGTTTTATTTACAAAACTTGAAACATAGAGAATGGTCATTTATGTAAACATTTTATATTCAGTCCTAATTATATTATCCAAGGTTTAAAAATACATTACAATCAAATTTTTTGAAAAGCTAGAATCACATTAGTGTCACAGAAGATTAATAGTACATTTTGAATATCTTTATTACATATTAAACATTTACGAATTTTGGGTATAAACCCCATTAATATTGTGTGATAATTTGATAAAAAATACGATTGTTTAATTCTTAATGGATATTAACAAATTAAAATATACTCTACTTAGAAATAGGAACTAGAGTCTTTTTTTATGAAACGGCAGTGACTCTACAGAAGTATATTTGCTTTATGTAACTAGTTTATGTAATAGTTGCACTGAATAATTCATGAGGTCCGGTAATATTCCATTCATGCATTTATAAGTAGTTTGTGGGTCTTAACGTTACTTTTGAAATGCGTTTGTGTTTAAAATTATACATTACATTTTTATTATAACGTAGCCAGGTTTTATTGAGTGGTTTGATTTTGTTGTATTAATGTTAATTTAATTGTTATTGTTGAAGTTAAAAGTCCCAAGTGCAATATATTGTGGTTCTGATATACATAGCCAGAGGTTTCTATAACTATATTATACACGCAGGGATTGGATTTTAATCAAAACATGGGCTCTGAATTGTAATAAAAAATAATTAAAATTTATTGAACGATTGATATATTATACATTTTACTTAACAACCAATAACGAAAATATGAAGTAGATAAAAAATATTTTTTTTAAGTGATAAAGATTCATATTTTTTAAAAATAACCGTTGGGGCTATTAGTTTTTAAGAAATGTGTTGGTAGTATGATATTTGTTAAAGATAGATGCTCTTCAAAGAAGGATGCAATTGATTCAAACATTGAAATGTGTTGAAATTTGCCTACCTGCAGCTTAATAGAAAGTTTATTTTAATTTTAATAAACTACATATTAACATTATACAGTTTGAATTGCATAATTAAGTAGCTCCACCCACTTAATATTTTTTTCTTAAAAGTTACAATTAATTTTATATATATTAATATTTTGATTTTTTTACAGATATTTGTAGATGATTGTAATTACTATGAACTCACATAGACTTAAAATATATTACGTATACATAAAATCACTAAATTTATATACATTCCAAATTGTTTTTAAAAGAACTTTAAAGTTCTACAAACGATTAATAGAATACACTTATTACATTTACAGTAATTTTGTTATAAACCCCATTAATATTGTGTATAGATTGAACTACAATAACGATCCTGATCATAAAAGTCAACATAAAATAATATTGGAAAGAACTTAGAGTACATAAAGGATTTTATACTCTGAGTAGGATAAGCAGCATCTGATACGAAGTATATTTGTAAAAGAGTCATAGGCACTGGAATAATTCATGAGTCCGGTTAATCCATTGCATGCATTCATATAGTCACTGTTACAGCTGTATATGGAGATGTCGACTTATAAACTATGATATACATGTACATCTCGAGTTTGTCTTATCGTTTTTTCATGTGATGTAGCCTTAAAAGCTTATTGGACATGTTATAAAACTCTTTCTGGATCAAATTGTGGTTTAGATATACAAAGTACGTTTTAAATCATTAATAGTTCTAATTGGATTTTGATATTCTTTGTACCTATGAACCACTAAATTATTGCTATATTAATATGCCATATATGTAGCTAACTAGTGAAACCAATATATAAACATGTATAGTTTGCGATTAATAAAATATTTTTACATTTTAATTTTCACATTTAACATATAATAGAAATAAATTTTGGCAACTTTGCTTTCAACTATATGTTAAATTTGGGATTAGTTACCAAATCAAGAGTAACCAACAATGTCAAATAGACGAAGCCTTTTAAGAAAGAAAATGCCATTTAAAGTAATTCAATAAAATGAATATAAAGAATTTATATTTAATCGGCAGGACAGTAAATAAAGCAGTTGAATATTCCAGTACTACCAAAGTAACTTAACAAAAACACACTCGTTCCTTGTTGTCTAAGTCTATTTTCATAATAAATATCACTTTTAAATATAACTTCATTTATTTAACTACAGTTTTATTTTAATCTAACAGAATTTCTGGCTAAGAGAAATCCCTAAAATATACCCAAGTTCATTTACATAATATAACCCCATCAGTATTGTTGCAAATTAGATTGAACTACAATAACGCAGCTGATGAATTATGACATTAGAGATAATAGGTACATGTGAAATGTACATATCTAGCGACATAAAAACCAGTAGGAGTATTTCTCTTATTTCTATATTTATTTTACCTGACAAATACAATTTTGCTAGCTGATACACGATTGCATATATCTCTGTTAGCATATAATCGGGTCACGTCGATCATATACAAATTCATCCTTGAGAATTTGTCCTTGATTTCGTAAAAATTCTTCCAGATGATGTGTGTCCAAATAGTGGCAACCCTTCAGTGTGCTGCCAGACCAGTTCTTCAAGATGAATCGTTAAAAATCATAACAATATATTTTAATTATTGATATCAAAATGTACCAACATCAGTATAATTACAATCTTTAATATGAAATCAGGAAGCTAGTGACGTGCAACTTGTTAAAAATTGTGTTATAAGCTCATTTCTATTGATTCGTTATAAACATATTTTTACATTGGTATATTTTACACACAAATTGACATACGATGTTCAATCAATTGATACTAGAATTCTGAGGATGGTAACACATAGACTTCTAGAAGCTACATCTAAGTGTAATAATTTTTAACACATAGATCCAGAGTAAGCAACAAAGCCAACACGAATACATAAATTGGAACAATTATATTACAAATGGCAGGACAGTTTCCTAAATAAAGCAATTGTGCCTATTCAGCTCCTCGGAGTGGAAAATCTTAAATAACATGTTCACTGAACACGTTTCCTTTTTAATTATGAGTATCTTCATATACACTATAACATTTTAAAATTATAAAGGTAAGGTATCTATATTTAACTGTTTCATATTTATAATAACTAAAATTTGGTACTGTTTATAATACGATATACCCAAGTTCAGATATTACTTATATAACAATATGTGCAAATGCTGATCGAAAGAGCTTTAAAAAGGATAAAGACGGAAGGAAGCAGGATATAAAAAAGCTTACCAAATTTCATTTACTTATGAAATGTCCACACTTTCAGGTGTTAGCATGATCACTTCCTCATAGGTACCCCCCTGGTTGACATACCTGAGCCCCACTTGTGTACTGCCTCTTCTAAGGACTGTATAGTACTGGCAGCTCGTCCAGACCATCGACTGTAGTACTGGCAGCTCGTTCAGACCATCAAAATGAAGTATAAATCTTCCATACCACCGACTTCAGTACTGGTAGCTCGTTCAGACCCATTGTAAATGTGTTACTGGCAGCTCGTCCAGACCATCGACTGTAGTATTGGTATATTCGTCCACAATCGACTTTAGTACTGGCATACTAGACCATCGACTGCAGTACTGGCAACAAAGACTTCTAGACCATCGACTGTAGTACTGGCAGATCGTTTTAGACCATCGACTGTAGTACTGGCACTCGTCTAGACCATCGACAATGTATTACATATGGCAACAGTCCAGACCATCGACTGTGGTACTGGCAGCTCGTCCAGACCATCGACTGCAGTTACTGGCAGCTGTCTAATCCATCGACTGTAGTACTGGCAGCTCGTACAAGACCATTCGACCGTATAAAGGTAAGGCAGCTCGTCCAAAACATAAACTGTCTAGTACTGGCACCTCACCCGAACATTGATTCTCGATAAAAAAATCAAATAAGACTGGGTTGGGTTGTGCTAAATTTAGGACGTTAAATTTAGGTAAGTAATCTTACCCATGGGCCGTGTGACGTCGCGTGATGGTCTTATTGTTTAGCATAGCGTCTGCAGGACACTCCTTGGGCAGGCGAGGTTCGCTGTTCATATATCAGTTAGTATCAAGTGGGTTGGAGACGTTGAGAATATGAATTCTTGGAGTGTTATCTCTAAACAAAGTGCTGGTGTTGACTCGGCTTACCCCTTTGTAAAACTTGGTTAGTTTTCATAGTATGGCTTGGTAGATGTATTCTATTCTACCATCACGTGTACTGGCCCGATGCCAGTTAAGTTTATTAAGTGATAATGGTGTCCACCAAACACCTATCTACCAGGACATCAAGTCGACCCCCATAGGAGCCCCAACAGAGGATAGATGCTGGACGTAAAACATTAATCTGTAGTACTGCCATGTCAATATAGGATTCTTAAGAGATTCAATTTTGTTAGATTTTGCACGTTAAATTAGGTAATCGTTACACCATGGTAACTCATATAAAACTGACGTCCGTATTATGTTGATATTAAACAGGCAAAACCTCCTTAAGTTTAATATTATATTGGAATTTATTTTACATTTTATAAAACTATTTCACTAAGAAAACAGGAAGGATTTGACAAGACAACTTTTAAATTTTACATGTATGACTTCCCAAAAAGTATTATGCTATCCCAATTTATTTGGATAGACCACAATTAATTTCCAAAAATATATTGGTCCATAAGTACTTTAATTGGAGCATTATATTCGGTACACGATTCCTAAAGGTAAAATTTTATCATCACCAACTGTTAGTCATGTATATTAATTTGTTCCAGTTTAATTTTCATTGAAATTTACGCCTGAAGGTATTGTGTGTATAAAGACATTTAAATATTTTCATAATTTAAATTAAATGTGATTTCTGTAGTAAAATAGTATCATATTATAATATGGAAATCACCTTATATTATCATTCTCTTGTATCCCATTGTATTTTCCATGTGTTGCTTAATGTTCATATTTTCAATGTCAACACTGTGCAATTGAAAATGTAAGATTGAAAAACACGGATAAAAAATACTATTGATAAGTTAATTTCTATTCATCTATAAAGTCAGAAGCTAAAAGGTAGTTTTTAGTGGTTTGTACACATAATACTGTTATTTGTTTTAAAGCATTTCAATTGAGTTGATATATTTTATCAGACCATTTAATTATTATTGAAATTTTAAATATTAATTATAAAACCCATTGATAGGATCCGTATCTATATAATGGCAGAAATTAACTAAAATTCTGTTTGTGATAAAACTAGATGCTTATCTAGTGAAAATCACTTAAAGAGTCCATTTAAAATTTCTTACTAAAATTCTAAGAAATTTATTGCTCATTGTTCATTCTTATAGCAGTTCGTAAATAAAATGTGTTGTTTACAGTTCAGCAGGTCTCTATATTACCTTAGTGATTCAATTTAGCCTTTGATAGCATTTAGTTCCATGTTTCACATAAGTGTAAAAACTCTATCTGTTAAACGTAAACATGATGATGACTTCCTCTTTGTTTCTCAATTAACGGTATTGGATTGTTAAACGTGATCAAATGCTCAAGTATAAGAAATATTTTCTCTTGAAATATACATATTATTCGTTTACAAAGGGACAATAACTACGTTATTGAATGTTTGTTCTGATTTGACAAATATAACAGATACAAAAACACAAGCAATTTGTCATTAGTTAAAGTGAATTACCAGAAAACTGGATGAACTATAAACTAAAGTAAATAGATTATTCGGTCAAACGGCCATTGAAATTGAATGCAAGTGATTGCTTAAACATATGTCACTGAAGTTCTATTAGTGTAAATTTGTTACATTGTATTAAAATAATTGGACTTACAGCACTCCCAATCAGACTAGATCAGTCATTAGTATAAATAAATTTTATTATACAGAATTAAATGTTAATTTAAAAGATTTAATTTGTTTGATGCGTTATTTTATAACCGTTTCTGAACTGTTCAGTAGATTAGAGTTCGTTATGGAAATGTTTTCAAGATTGCAATGCGAATAATCAGATTCAGAAAACCGTATGAAAAAATGTTTGTACTATTATCAGTTATATTATAAATGGATGAATGAGTACATTTGTATGGTAGTTTCAAATGTTTACTTATTTTATGAGAAAAACATGACACACACACCACACACCACACACACACACACACACACACACACACACACACACACACAACACACACACACACACACACACACACGTATATACAAATGTCAAAGGAATTGAAAAATACCAATTCACAAGTATAGTACTCGTATTATAATTTTTTTTTTAATTATTGTATGTCATAATATTTAAACTGTGTTTTATTTTTAACATCTGCTATTAATGAAGTTTGAGATGTGTTCAGAAAAACTGAAATTGTAAATTTTAAAATTATTAGGTTTAAAATAGTATAATGGGTTTGTCTTCTTACACATATTCTTTTAGATAATGAATATTAAATACCCCTAATGTTATACTACAAAACTACTATGAGTCATAAGTGATAAATGCTACATTATAATATAATATAAGTCATAATAAGTATTGTAATTATATATAAGTGTATTATATATACATTTCATGTTATATAATACAGCCAAGGGCTGTACAAAGTTATCGGTAAAATCAGCGCTACAATGATAATTTCCTGATTATCGACGAAAGGATACTGAAAGCGTTCTTTGGTTTGGCTAGAGTAAAGGGTAATTTCAAACCTTACTCAACAACTGATACACCCGAAAAGAGAATTAATTTACGTCCTAATGATTTTATTTATCACATGACCATTTAATTATCATTTATAAATGTACCCCATACATTTTATAGTTTTTACGAAGGAGTACATTACTATAGTGATTAATGCTGTTGCAGAACGCATTTAAATGACCAATTCCTTCACCACGTGAACATATTAATAGTTTAATTTTGTGAAAACAGAGTTAACTAAATGTATGTCGAATGTTACAGCTTCTACATATACATTGAACAATTTTAATTAATTTTTTAGATGTCTGCTTCTGGCTTTTCTTGCTTCCGTGAGGACTTTAAGGTCGGTTCGAGATCAAATAAAATGAGTAAAGACCTCCTGTTTTTATTTAAAAAAAGAAAAGAGTTTAAAACAAATTGTTTTAAATCAATCATTTCATACCACTATTTGCGCCGATTTAATTAACAAGCTTTGATCGATGTTAGTTAGTCTGTGACTTTGATTGCCAAAGAATGTGCTTATAAACCATTTTCCAGAGTATCGTGGGATGAGAGAGAGTGGTTCATAATTTCCCTTTCTGGTCTTAGTCATCTCTATTAATAATATTTGCAATGTAGTAAAGGTTCAATAACTCTATATCACCAATTTTCTGGGGTCCTAATGTCCTGAATGATGATGGTAGAGAACAACAATGGCAACTATAACAATTACATCTTCAGGAGTTCGATGTTTAAATTGTAAGATTGTTACTGCTTAAACTACATAAGTCTATTCTGCTTCAAAATGTAATCTGTATTGTATTTTATGGTTATATCGTGTTATATAACATTTAAGATTCATTTCGTGTGAGTGCCCGTTAACAACAATGCACATGACAAAGTGATAATTTTCGCACGCCACTTATCAGAGCATTAAGGTCAACCTTACAGTTCACCTAATTCACTCTGGTATAACTAAACTGTTCTATGAAAGATGGATGAGAGGATTTAACATAAAGTACTTTCCGATTGCAAAGAGGATAATATTTCTGTGCTTAATCCGATACTCGTAGGCGGCGATACATTAAACTTGGTTTCCAAACTTTTTACTTGTGTGACCCACCACCGTGAAAAGAATATCTATCTTATATATAGATCTTATATAAGAATATTTTATATCTTATATATAGAAATATATAGTTTATATATATATATATATATATATATATATATGTGTGTGTGTGTGTGTGTGTGTGTGTGTTAATGCGCGCACACGTGCGTGGGTGGTGGGGCGTTTTGTATAAAATAAAACATTAGTTACAGGAAAACTTAATCTAAGATATTATATGAAAAGAGAGAGTGTTACAGGTTGGCCTATCCACAAATAATATTTTAATAGTTATTTTTCAATATATATAACTAAGTTTATAAACAAATAAAATAACTTAATTCTATTTTATTTGTAATTGAATAATCTTGTTTAGATTGTTTATAAATATTTTAAATTTATAAATGCACTAGCAAAACACTAAAAAAGTCAATGAGATTTGTTATATTGTTTGGAAGAATAAATATAAAGATAATTTTAGTCGCAAATTGTTTTTAACACATAGCTTATTCCTTTATTTCTTTTTTAGGTACCCCAAACTTTAAAAAAAGATTATTCAAATAAATAGATGTATTGAAGCCTATCAGTTATATTATTGCTTTTTTGCAAATTTTTTATTTACTTCATGTCTTAACGTTGGTCCAAAAACCAATATAAATGTCAACTGTCATCAAATTTAGGATATATATATATATATATATTTATATATATATATATATATATATATATATATATTTATATATATAAATAATCGCAAAAAGTATTTATCCTGTGATTAGAAAGTAATGAAAGACAAGTGCTCCTTCAATGTTCTTTAGCTGTTTCCTTCGTTCACTGTTTAAAAAATAATTTTATATTTAAAAAAAACGTGACATTTTTTTAGAGAGTGTAAAATACACATTAAAACCTATGGGTGTCTGTTTATTTCTAAAAATCGTGCATTTTTTAAGAGTGTAAATACACATAAAAAATTCCATAGAATGTAATTAAATAGCTGAACACTTCAGTCAAATAAGCGATTCACAAAAGCCAGAATTTTATCATTCAAAAAGCTTAAGAATATTTGTTACTGATATTTTTTCATCATCATCATAAGTTAGAAAAAATTCGTATTTAACCCTTTAAATTCTAATAATCTGGTGGAGAACTTTATCCTTTGATAACCACCTAATTTTCCGCTGTAGAAATGTAGAAGAAGATGATTATTGATTACTATCAATTTAATCACATACAATTGAGAGAAAAGTCTGGATTATTTCGGTCTGGACTTAATTTAAATTACGAGTTTCGCCACATAATCCAATATTATCTTCAGTCTGCTATCCAAACCGTTCACAGCAATTGCCTCTCTATGGAGATTTACAGTGAGTCCCAATTCATCAATCCAATCAATCCTCTGAAGATGCCAGACATAGCTGCTGTCCCTCGGTTGTTCAAGCCAACGCATTTGACCAGTCCAATATCTGTGTCTTTCATAAGTTATCCACGCATTTACAGAATCTCTTCCTCCGTTGTTATGGTTGTTAATAAAATTACAAAAAAAGATTTCCTCTTCAATGGATCCATTATATCGGAACCAAACAAAAGCCAATAAATTAGCCAAGCTAGGAACATCAAGCTGTAGTGCAAAGAAATAGCTTTGCTTAAGTGATGTGATGAGAGCTTCTTTCACGCTGTCTGCCAATGTCATCAATCCTTATCTTGCGAGTGTATTTGATAAATGTATGTCGACAAATAATCTTAGTATATTTCTCGTTTCATAAACTTTCTGATATTATTTTCCTTATCAGTAAGAAAGCTCATAAGACGCAATCGTCGCCTGCTTGTTTTTATTTCCCGTTGATATTTTAGTCATTACTGATTTTGACATTAACAGATCCTCGCTTTTAGTGAAAAAAAATCAATTGGTTTACATCTGTACTGAGCATGTTTTGCTGTTAAATGTGTTTTCCAGTTTAGTTGGTTTCATGCTCTCATTAGATAAATTTTCAAAATGAGGGCTATATTTACGGAAACCTGGTTTTGCCTTTTTAATAACAGGTTCTGATCTAATTATTTTTGTGCTAAGTAACACTTACATTTATATTTAGATTATCAGTATTAATTCTAGTTGAGGTTGAGGGTTCATCATCGACTGGTGCGCTCTTTTACGGTCTTAAACCATGCTCCATAGTATAATAAAAAGAAAAAACTATAATTCATTCAACTAAAAAAAAAAAAAAACAACATCCACATCCTCACAATCGATTACAACTCAAAACACGAAAGCTAACCTACAAATCGTATAGATTGTTAGAGTTCACTCACTGTACTCCTGTAGAGCTATACACTACACAACAAAAACGGCGACAACTAGAAGGGTTAAAAATCTAAAAAATAACCTCCTAAGTGTTGGTGGGGGTGGGGTGGGGCAAGGCGGAAGCGTTGACTCGTCGTCTGTGTTTGTGCTATAGGTGAGTAAGAGAATCAAGGCAATAAAATATTGAAATATTTTGTTCTCACATTAGATTTCGCGACCCACGAAAAATTGTTTCGCGACCCACTGTTTGGTAAACACTGCATTAAACAACTAATTACATTTAAATAGTAAATATAGTTCCAGTGGTTGTAATTCTGCGAAAGTTATCACAAGGATATAAGCGTAACTTGGCAGTCTTTGAGAGTGGGTTGTTTCAGAAGTACATGTCGAAGCTAACAATAACGCGCTGTAATCGTGCCCGATTTTTTGCTGTAAGATGAAGCCTTCTTAGTACTCTGAGGTTTTTGTGTATCAGGATTACTTATTAAAAATCAGTACTGAACAGTTACAATTATACTGAACTTTGTGCTATCCTAGGTCCCTTATCCTAATTAAATTTAACGAAATATGTTTTATTTAGTTTTTAGAATTATGGTAAAAACACAGAATGCATTTTTACGTTTAAATATAATTGGCATTATTAACTTTGTGCGTTTATTTCTTGATAAAGTTTTCTATTTGAAGGCAATAAATAACAAAAAATACGTATAGCTACTATTGTTTTAGATTATAAATCATGTCCTCTTATTTAAAAATAATGCTGGGAAGCACGGCATATAGCTACCAAAATTAAAGTAACTATTTTTTCTGTAACGATCGATAGCAGTAATATTGTACATATCCCGTATTTACTTACCTACAGGATTATATAAATCGTAGATAATTATGACTTTGCACACACTACCCAGAGAATTCACTTTCTTTCTGCTTTTATACAAAACAGTAGAATCTATTCTGGATACAACAATATTGTTTTGATTTACATATTCTGGTCAACCCAGTTGATGTCCAGGAACGGTCCATCACTAACTGAAAATTTCGAGATAAGGTAAAGGGATAACTTGATCGATATACCCATTACTCCCAAGGACGATAGTTACCTGCTCAGTTGGTGGCCCAATTTCTCACCCTTACTTATCCTTAGAATCCAGTCTGTACAGAATTACTTTTTACAAGTGCTTTACCAGATCAATAGGCTATATCTTTCCTCACCTTCTTGTCCACTAGACAACAAGTGAAAAACTCGTTAATACTACTTGAAATTAAATTCCTCATAGAGTATAACTAGACTAGTAACCTTAAACATGAAATTGAATCATTGGGGTGTAAGTAGCTCTGTAAACATACTACGTTTACACTGAATTAAGAATGGTCTTGTTATATCCTTGTCTTTTATCTCCGTCGTAACGTTGTGGTAGTTCCGCAGTGAATGTAACTACAAAATTGTGGTAAAGCCTAACGGCCGGACAACAGACGGAACGTTTCGAAATAGACTCCGTAAACGTGACAGTATTATACCATCAAAAGGAAAGCTTCGTTATAGGCTCGTTTGTTACGGCCTAATGAAATAATAAATAAATAAATATATATATATATATATATATATATATATATATATATATATATATATATATATATATATATTTATATATATATATAAAACAGGTCAATGGCATAAATATGTATATATTAACTTACATATAGTGTAAGTGGTATCTAGATTTCTAATAATATTGTCATTTAAGTAAGGTATAGTACGATTACTATACCTATCCTGGTTTATTAGAACTGCTGGATTTGAATATTGTAGTAACATACAGCGTAAATTTTATTTATAATATATTAAACATAAAAGTAAGTAATACTATACGTTTAAACATTAAAAGTGTTACTGATTAGGGTTATTTAAAAATTTGTGGTAAGTATGTAGCTGAGGTTCCCGGCTAAAAGCAAAAACATATATTTACTTTGTTAGGTTCATTAAAATGACCTTTACAACTGGAGATTATGCGCGGCGTTGAGTAAAACGGTCAGCTCTCTAAAATATGGTTTATTATAAAGCGGATTATTGATATGGATATTGGTCATTTATCTGTAATTAATCTCTAATGGAATTTTCGCCATTCTAGTTTCAACGTCTGCCAAACGTGGGCTAGTTACTTAGTTATTTAAGTTGATTATTATGAAATCGATACTTAATATAGATATACAAGCTTTTTCAATACAATTTCAGTTATGTCAGTTAAAACACTATAAAAGTGTATTTAATTAGAATATGGAGATCTTTTAGGGTGTGAATTTTAGTTGCAGAACTGCTTTGTCATTACCCAGCTCCATACCATTACCACTTACCTCATTACCACTTTAACTCAAGTACACTCCATTCTTTCCGGTTTCCTTTTGTTTTGTTGACAACATTACCATTTTAATTGCAATTTTCTTAACTGTGCACCTGCTATCAGTAAAAAAAACTCTGCCAAATGAAACTAATATGAAAATATTAATAATATCAAATAGCAAAAATCAATGTAACCATGAAAAAAACCATTTAAAAGTCCTGTACCAAGATAGATATCACCATTGTAACATTCAATTCCAGTAAAAATGGATTGATAAATGATAGGTGTACTATGCCTGTGTCTGCCTATGTTGTATTATTCAGTTCAATGAATCTTTACTTGCAGGGTACACCTCTTTTTCATAACTAATTTAGAAGTTAATTGATGTATATTATTTTAAAATCGCCCGTATACAGTTTAAGGTATAACAAAGATACAGATTTCATTCCAAATTAATAAAAATTTTCTAATATAGAGTGATATAACGTTTATATTATATTGAATCTAATTAAAATATATACATATAAAATGGCAAATAAATACACAGCAGTCACCATTTATATTGTGGAAGCAATGGAGATTTTATACGTTGTAAAGCTTATTGTAAGCTTATACCAAGTTCATTGTCTCAATTGTACACCTGATGAGACAATGAGAATACCTCTTCACCTAGATTTCATTATTTTTGTAGTCTGGGTCTCTGATGTCGATGCAGGGGGTTTGTTTTAAGCGTCATCATTTTTCGTTACCGACTATTTTTGGATCCCTTCAGACGAACATGACTCCAGATTTCAGGAGCGGCGCGTAAGAAAGGAAAGTGAACTGGAGCTAAATTCAACACTTACATCGAATCAGCCCTTCTCACCATATCTGTTTTGTGTGTTGAAGACTCGGTTGCTCCGCAATTCATTGTGTTAATCTAAGCATTTTAAAAACTAAATTAGTAACTGATACTGTACATTTACTTGTGTACGGGTAAGGATCACAAAATGAATACACAAATTATAAAATATTTAAAGTAATATAGTGAATTTTAAGATCCAATATTCGAGACATAACTGAATGAAGTGTTTAATATACAAGTCACCAATTATCACCATGTCACAGAGTCAGAAGTCGAGTAATATTAAGTGAAGTGGTACTCTAAACTTTAAACAGGTTGACCTTATTTCCTGTGTTGAAGCACTATGCTCTCTCTTAGTATACTTTAAATACGACTGTATAAAAGCAGAATTTAATAGTGATATATCCTCAAATATAATCTATTATAACTTGACCCGGTAAAACATTATTCTCTTTCTCTCTTAGATTAGGGTTACTGAAATAATAAACAAAAGAGCAATAGTTGTTAATAATAATATAGATTATTATATGATTAATTAATGTTATGTTTTAAATTAAAGGATTGTCTCAAACATACTTTTGTTTAGTAATGCGTGTAACACAACATTTTGTTTGTTATAAGAAACATAAAACACTAATAGTTTACTGCATTAACACTACGGTACTGAAATTGTTTGAAGTAAACTCCAAAGTTTTACTTTGTCAATTTCTTCAGAGTCAAAGGCAATTTGTAACTTTCAATACTCGGTAAGCGACCCTCTTTATTCACTTAAAACTCACAATCTGCGTCCCACTTTCTTCAACATATAAGTTATTTCTGTACATTGTAAATAAAAATTACTTGCTAAATGTTTTGTTATATCGATAACGGTTAATTTAGCAAATTCTTTTTTTATACATCCGTTGAAGTCCGAAAAAGGATTTGATGAAGAGAAAGCAAGAAAAATTTTACCGGAATATTTTTTAATTCGGAAAAATAATTATAATATTTACGACATATAAATCCATATTTAACTGAAATATAAATATTTAATAATAATTTCAGGTGAATTTACAGGGAAGTAAAAACACTAAAATTTTAAATAATTATACAGTGTTAACTCAGAGGTGTAGTAGAGATTGCACTATCTACTCTTTACTTTATTTTGTACCAATGACGAATAAACCAACTAATGTACTAATGTACCTCTCTTAATGAACAAAGCTGTGAATGTTTGTACATAAGATAATCGAAACTGGTTGTCTTTCTTGACGGTGTGTATAACATTTTTGCTTAAAGGAAAAAAACAAGATGGCACGCGTTTCTTCTTAAAGCAAAATACAAGTGACGGTCTTTTTAAGCTTAAGTGTGTACATATTTTCTTGTTAGGGGTAAAAAAATCACATTTTGACCACAATAAGTTTTACATCGTACGTAATATACATTCGTCATCGGAACAAAAAAGCAAACTTTAAGTATGGTACTTGATATGTATTAGGCTGTAAGTACATTACAAGGGCTGGTAGTAGACATTTTTTGACCCAACTAGAATTTGAAAACCTACACATGTGTATATTTTCTTGGTCAGGTAACTAAATTACACAAGGTCTTGATCAAGTAAATTTAAGCTATACATTTTATTCAGAGGAAAAAGGCAACTATAACTATAGCTCTTGAAAAATCTAAAGTTAATTAAGAGCCACAAGTAGACGCTTTATGATCGAAGTTGGTTTTCGTTGGTATATATTTTCTTGAACGAGGCTAAACTCAAATACAACTATGGAACTGGAAAGAACTTAGACAGAAAGTTCATTTGAACAGATGGAAGTTGACACTTTTTGACGAAGTTAGGTTTTCGACACTTATTTGTATAAATGTTTCATACAAAAAACTTATATTAATAACACCATACACAACTTTAGAATTTATTAATCATGGATAGTGAAATAATTTGTGTCTGATATGTGTGCTTTTATTTCAAAAACACCATAGGGCTCCATTATATTACATCATAAATGCTTCCTCTAAAAAAGCTACACGTTTCGATTTAGAAAATTAAGAGTGAAGCTGCGGGTATAAGTAAATTGCTAGATAAATAGGCGAAGAAAGTACTTTTTGGCTTACTATTTTTACATAGTTTTTTGGAATTAAAAATAAAATCGAGCCAATTTTATTTATTCTATACTATATAAAATGTGAAATTGGTTTAAAAATAATTTAAGGAATAGTTTTAGGGAATAAGTAATTTTCAAAAAAATTGTTACTATTATATGAATTTATTTAAAAATAGTTATATGTTTGCACACACTCCCAATAAATCGCAATAATTTTAGTACTAACATTAGAAATTCCCAAGCTAAAAACAAGTTCTAAACAGGTTAAATAAGTTTAATTTTCCCCAATAAATAGTTTCCAGTTTAAAATCTTAATATGCACTCTGTTTAAGGCAATATAAAAAAAATTACTGGTACTATAGTTGAAGTTGTAATGTGGAAATGTTTTATACATATATATATATATATATATATATATATATATATATATATTATATATATATATAATATATAATTTCAATAAACATTGAATCGCAAAAAGTACTTGCTCCGCCGGGAGTCGAACCCGAATCTCTCACTTGTTATATACATAATTATATAACAATTATGTATATATAATTGTTAAGTTATGTATATTTTTATTTTTTTTAAGGTGAATGGTATTTATTTAATGTATGGATGGTAAATCTTATACAAAAATTTTATAACGTTTAAGCAAAAGCCAATTTTGTAATACGACTGAGAATATCGAGAGCAGAGAGAAACAACAGCCTAGAGGCCTTGTGATATGAGGGCTGTACTGGCTGGCCTACCGTAAACATTATTTTAACCTCTAGAATGGCTTTGTAAACATTGTAACACAACAGAAGTCTGGTGTTAGGATGTCTATATTCATTTCTTTCAGACTACAACAATTGATATAAAGCACCTACTGAGAATGTACCGTGAAACATTGAGTACTAGGAAAACAGTGATTCAAAACCGAGTTTAACTAAAGATCTTTTTGAATGTAGTGCCTAACTTAAACTGTACCAACATCCTTACTTACTTGCCTATTTTTACACTGATGGATCGATCCTGATTTGGCCTTTCTACCAATACTCATGAAGCATTTCCTTTTTTCTCCGTTCTTTTTTAATTTGATACGTGTGAGTGTCGCATTAGATAGTCAATTTAAACGTAGAATAAATACACGCATTCACGGAGTAAGGGTTCTAATGAAACAAGGGTTCAAATTAATTAGGACTATGAGACATTTCTTTTCATTATAAATATAGTTGTCCCATACATCTGGAAATTTATTCCGTACTATTTTCTCGGAAGTAAGGGAATTCCTATTGGACACAATCCCAATCCCTTCGATCCCTTACAAGAAGAAACTAACTTAATTACTGTAAAAAGAGATTTGTACTACGGATTTACCAGCTACCGAGTGGGGTGATAGCAAGAGAGATACTTCCACATACCGTCCGGTATCGAGTGGAAGATAGTACATTGGTCCAGGGATAAACTTTATGTATGTACGAGTACCATATATTACATGCTTTATATCCATACTGCACATGCATGAAATTATTAAGTCATAGTTTAAAAGTTATGTAAACATATTTAAAACTTACTACAAATAGTAGTGAATTAAGTGTGAGGTTTGATTCTATGGAGGTCACAAACTATGTATCTGTATGCTTTCTGTTGTGGCCATTTTCTATTCATCTCAAAGTGTACAAACAACAAAACAAGTACATCTTTGCTCTTTCGTATAAATTTACATATTAAAATAACATTTTTAAGACCACTATAGGTTGATTTTAAAATTAATTTTAAAAATAAGTGAGAAAGGAAAAATTAAGTCAGTGATAAAACTTTGAAAGTTTAATTACATATTTACAAGTGCTTGCTTGTATATAATTTTAATGAAATCTGATTGTAATTATTAGTATCAAGCACTTAAATAATATTTAAATACCCAATAGTACATTTTAACATCCCTTTCTACTCTCAGGAAGCTAGTTAATTTATTATATGTCAAAAGCTGTTATAAAGAACATCCATAATGTTATACATAATGCTAGATTGTTATCAAATTTGCGTTTTTGATAAAGGTTATATAATGTACGCAAAATGCATTTGAAAGACATTTACAGCCTGTAATAAATGTAAAGAGTATTCAGTTGCAAACGCTATCGTATATTTGTAAGTGTTCAGTAAAACAGGTGTATTAAGATAATTAACGGTAATTATGCTAGTTAGCTCCTTAGTTAGTCCCACTTACTGTCGTTGCTTAAGTAACAATTAAAAAGGTTTCCTCGTTCCTTGCTAATTATATTCACCAGTTATCAAACCTATCTTAGATACAAGTCCAGCTGGAATATTTATTTACTTCTTCTAACTTTGAGCTATGTGTGGATATGTTTCTACGAATTCTACGTCACGGGCCATGTGATATTTCAAATCTATATTTCCTGTTATTCAGAATTATAACGACTACTCAAGCAAGGGCCATGCATTTAGGAATGATTACAGCACATTAATAATGGTGTTAATTTATCATCAAAATATCTTAGGTTCTTATATTTAAGATTTGATAATTAATATATTTACCAATGGTGTAGTAAGATTTTTCAATCAGTATTTTCTTTAGTTTTATTGTAAATTAAGCTAAATGCTATGCATACGTTAATAATTATTTAGTATATAACAATATAACAGGCTTGTATATCAATCTTTTCTTATAAAAATATGTTGTGTGAGTATGAATGTAAAATATATTTTGTAAAAATAAATGATAGATTATATAATATTAAAATAATAATTTATCATTTACAATAAAAGAGTATTCATAAATGCATTAGTTTTGGGTGGCTGAGCGTAAGTGAAGAATATCAGAGAATATCATAGAATAAATATATGCTTAAACAAACAGACTACATATGACATTTTACCATGCAATATAGCAACGTACTGTACGAAGCCTAACTATCCGCAAAGTATATCTCAGAAAGTTTTCATATGAATACTGTACATTGCATTGCACGTCACTTCTAAATAGCCAAGAATGAGTTATATGATGGTGCATGTCCATCATTGAAGTGTATGACTCAATAGGCTTGTACATTCTAAAACTTGAATTACAGACATGGTCTATGTTGTCTAAAAATCGTGATGTCCTTTAGTGTGTAAAAAGAACACGTTTAAGATAGATAATAAATTACTACCTGCTCCCAGATGGATTTAAAATATGTAGCATTAATAATAGAAAAGAACGGATAAACTACAAGAAACCACATATATACCGAGATTTCGTCTCCCCCCATTTTAAATATGTTAGAGTCAGAGGTGACACGTCACATGCTGGGCTCGTACAGAAATTAAGCGGTCCCATGACCTCGGTTCACGGCGTGTGCATGACCGGTCCATCGGCTTGATGTTGTGATCCTGGATCAAACGTCACCGGAGCTTAATTTTCATTTGTAACGAAATTAAAATTAAAATCAGTGGCAAACACATGGGTGATTAAAAAAAATCTTCCCGTCTGTATTTTGTAAGATAAATCCTCGACCATTAAATCCTCCAGTAAATCCCAAATTAATATCCTCAATGGCACTTTCACCTGTCGTTAAGGAATATCTCGATCGTATTATTCAATATCTCCCACCCAAAAGTTCAACTTATCTCAACTTGATGTAAATTTGCCTCATAAAAAGATGCTCTCAACACATTTTGAGACCTTTAACCCAACTCATTAACTTTGTCTTTCAACAAAGAATTGTTCCCCCATTCCTTAAAACCGAGAAAGTTAATAAAACTTTCAAAAAGGACGATCTAAGGTTACAAAAGTTTTTACAGACCTGTCACAATTTTGCCAGTTTAGAGCAAAGTCTTTGAAAACATGTTTTATTCATGCAAAATTTCAAATTTATAGGTTTAGGTCGTTCTTGAGATATCATGCGTGAAGACACACACACACACACACACACACACACACACACACACACACACACACACACACACACACACACACACACACACACACACACACACACACACACACACACACACACACACACACACACACACACACACACACACACACACACACACACCACACACGCACGCACGCACACACGCACGCACACACGCACGCACGCACGCACACGCGCGCACACGCACACACACACACACACACACATATAATATGTATATATCAGTAAATATTTTTAAAACTTTTATAAAATAAAAACCTCTCTACAGTTAAGCTCTCTTCTTTTATAAGTAATTAGTATTTTTAAATCCTAGATATAGCGATCTATATTCTATTTATTACAGATATATTAAATTGTTTATCAGAAAGTAATTTCAGGAACACGTTTTGTAGATCTGGACTGGCAAGCTAACTCTGATTATAATTTATATTCTACCGGATATTTTTTTAATAAAGTGTAGTTGAGGAATAAATAAATTTTATTTGGACGTATAACATAAACTTAGTTATTGACCTCCTATAACATGAATGTACAGTTGCAATACGGTGGTAAATTGCGTCATCGTTCTGTACATCGTAAGTGATTCAATTGTGCCTTACATAACTGGACACAGTTCCATGTGTTATATAAGTGGAAAATCTCTGTTTAATATTCGCTAACAGGGTGTGGAATATGTGCTCATTGTTTCTCCATTAATGGCTATGAATTGTTAAAAATGCTGAATTCAAAGATATTAATTCAAATATTTGTGTTCGTTACATAAAAAGTGCTGCACTTCATTTCAGTAGAATAAATGTGGACATTGTTGGAATAATAGGTCCACGTCCTTTATATTCTTGCCAAACATCGTTACAGAAACAATATGGTATTGGCATAGTCATATTTTTATGATGAGCTCTCTTTAACAAATTATTCTTCAATTGAAATAAGGTAAGAGATGTACAATAATGTTTATCAAAGCGCTTTGTCAAGGGAAAACGTTACTTGTGATCATATGCACTGTTGTATAACAAAAATAATATTATAGGTAACCAAGTTTCTTCGCTTTTTATGCCACTACAGTTTTTATGCGTTGAGGAAATCGGATCCAAAACAGGAACAATAACGTTATAATTATAAAGGTGAGAAATTTGAGAATAATAATTATCAACAATAAACAAAACACCAAAAGTGATTTCAGTAGAAAGGAGAAACTCTAATACCCAAACACGAAACCATACAAAGCCGTAAGGGATAATTAGATAGTTGGTTAATGATAAACCTAATAGTGATTAGCTTGAACAGTATTAGATTAGTTTCAGCCACAGTTTGTGTTACTAGTAATTGCTACGCTTGATTATTCAGTTACAGGTTTTAGAGTTTAGTCTGGTCTGAACCAACCCAATAACTTGTAATACAATGTTTTAGTACATACATAAATATTATCTTTTACAATGTGACAATAATATCTGTTATTACGGCTTAGTTTAACTTTGACATATGGCAGCTACTTAAAACATTGGTAGTTGAGCACTATTAATTAATTGTACTAAATTGATTGACATAAAAGTTTGTCCAATAGATAATTCGGTTAAGCGATGATTCGAGTAAAATAGACGTGATATAGCACAAAATTTAAAACTGTTCTTTTTGCATATTACACAGTTTATTTCTATATTTATACACAACCACATTATTGAACGGTCCAGAGGTTATGATGTTGTAGAAATGTCATCTCTGAATAAACTGAAATAAAATTTTCAGATTGTCTTTGATATATCTATGATATTTCTTAAATTTTAAATGGGAAATAGTTTACGAATCTTTGATCTTTAATTTTTCTCACTTTATGGGAAATTGGACTAAACCTCATTAAACTTAGTACCTTGGTTTTAACAAAAAGAATAAAATAAGCCAAATTATGAGATTTGTTAATTCGCCCCATAAAATGTAATCCAAGGTTCTCTTTTACACTTTTATGACGGGTATTGGATGCATTTCTTGTATGTTAAAAGCCATGGATAATTTATTGTGAAACACAAGTAACAAATAAGACATTGATATTAATACACCATACTGCCAATTGCATAAGGATGTTATTAAAATTTGAAATAAATTATAATAAATTAATTAAAATTGATTGTTATTAATTATATTAATTAAAATTTTATTAAATGCTCATTATTATTTTTTTATTATTTGACATTTTATTTTCTGAATTTTTATATTAATTTATTATTGTTATTATTATTTTTAATTTATGAAATAAAAAATAATTAGTTTTCTAATTAGTATTAGTAGTACGAGTAGTCATATAGTATTATGATTGAATGCAATAAAAAGAGTCACAAATATTCAAAAATACACGATCAAAACTACTTTTTAATATGTAATAAGTATGTACTGAGGCCATGTTGGTTCGATATTGATAAACCAAGAAACAAGAGAAGTAAACAAATTATGCATTTACGAGTGAAAATAACGAAAATTTAAATTAAATAATTAAATTTAGTGTATAATATCAACTAATTTTTGACAATTCAAATGGGTGGTTAAAATATACAGGCAACTAAAACATGTTTAAAAATGTACATGTTTTTGACAACGAACTATACATGTTGTTCTAGTAAATATTAAATGGCATATATTACGATATTCTTCCCCTCAGTTTGCTTTCAGTAAAGTCTCATTGTTTTCCAATTGCAGTATTCTTTTGATTCATGTCTGTTGTAGGTAATTTACTTTTTGATACTTCTAATAGTTGGATATTATAGACAGGTAGAAGGACACGTGATAATAAGTGATGGAATACATCTAAAATATTTGAGGTTTTAGTCTAATCAAGCTTAATTTTTATTATCGAGTACAATCGATAAAGTTATATAAACATTTATCAGGAATTCTAATATAACGTTGATCACAATGGTCAGATTAGAATAAGGACTGTTATTTAGAAATTATTTAGTCGAAAAAAGTGACAATAGTACAATACTATGGTAGTTTCGCATGTGTATTATAATTAACTTATTGATACATATAAGGTCTTGCAATTTAGGGTCTAAAAAAAGTCACAGGCTTTAAGTAACTTATTTCAAGACAAGAGCAAAAATTAAAACTGGTTTTGTACACTAAAAGAAGGATTATAGGACTCAAAACAAAAATGAGTGCAATTTGGTAACAAGACCAAACAGGTGGTGATAAAATTTTTTGCTGTTTTATTACATGTTTTATAATGATTTACACGACTTGTGGAAATTAAATGTTTGACACAAAAAGTTTAAAGAATATTAGGTATTGTTTTAATTAAACATTGATTGTGGAAGTAAAACTATTTATAAATAAACATTTTCTGTAACCTCAAGAGTCTTCGTCTTATCGGAAGAATGGCCACAGTTGGACTCGTTAGTAAAAGTTACATTGATTGATATAAAGTTAGCAAGAGTCATGTTGCAAGTAGATACTTAAAAGAATATTGAAGAAAAGCAAAGCCATTGATATTTGGTAAAATAAATGTATATTTTTGTATACCTCATCAGATAAGTTGAATTTCTGTTGATTCTGATAAATACATTCATCATTTTATGTTTTAAGATATTTAGATTAAATATTTAATGTAATAATGTATACAAATACTATAATATGAAAATTATGCCCAGAAAAATGTTTTATCTAATATTAGAATAAATGTTTTTTTGCAAGAAGCATTTCTTAACATCATGTTGACGATGTATCAAGATCATAATATAACTATTTCCTGTATGTCACTGTTAAATATTGCATTCCTTTCTAATATATAATAATTTACTTAATATATGAAGTTTAAAAATTCCGAACAGCCTGGGTAGTCTATGGTTATCGCTATACCTAATCGAATTAGGACTTCACACGTACATAAAATTACACTCATGTCGATTAAGACTCTCCTCTACTCCTATTATTGATTCTATGTCCTATTAGAAATCCAATGTCAATTGAAAAAGTTATTAAATTATTGAGTTATTAATACAACTTAACTTTTATTTTATCTTTTAAAATATTTAATGATAAATAGAATTTATGCATCGAGCCACGATAGTAAAAATATAAATATTCAGAATTTAACCATAAATGCTATAAATCAATACTTGATATATTCCCATTTGTATTTTTCGTTCTCTGTCAGAGCATAAAAAAAAATGTAAACCTACAACAATACTTGATCAGTATTTGCCGAGAGAGTATTTAGATAGATTTGCAACTATTGTACTACCCAAGCTCTAATGTAAAGTTTACTTAATTATAAAAACTATATACTCGTAAGATTAATTACTAAAACTTGAACCTTAATTTACATTTTAAAATTAAGTACAAAATAAATGCTTAACGCAAAATAGACCAAACAACATTTTATCAGCCCCTCTATAGATTCTTATATAGAATAACATAGACAATAGGCTAAACAGAATTCAATTCCAAGAATCAGCTCCTAAACATAACCGCTACCTGGGTTACCAAGCTATAACCAATAGATGACCCGTAACCACAGGCTTGATGAGACATACGAAATAAACGATTTAGTAGAGGCAAACTATTCCCTATCTACAGTCTCCTTACTGTACATTCCATTCAGTCTTATTACACACATTAACCTACTGTACATGACCCGTAACCACAGGCTTGATGAGACATACGAAATAAACGATTTAGTAGAGGCAAACTATTCCCTATCTACAGCCTCCTACTGTACATTCCATTCAGTCTTATTACACACATTAACCTACTGTACATGACCTGTAACCACAAACATAATGAGAAATACGAAATAAACGATTTAGTAGAGGCAAACTATTCCCTATCTACAGTCTCCTACTGTACATTCCATTCAGTCTTATTACACACATTAACCTACTGTACATGACCCGTAACCACAGGCTTGATGAGACATACGAAATAAACGATTTAGTAGAGGCAAACTATTCCCTATCTACAGTCTCCTACTGTACATTTCATTCAGTCTTATTACACACATTAACCTACTGTACATGACCCGTAACCACAGGCTTGATGAGACATACGAAATAAACGATTTAGTAGAGGCAAACTATTCCCTATCTACAGCCTCCTACTGTACATTCCATTCAGTCTTATTACACACATTAACCTACTGTACATGACCTGTAACCACAAACATAATGAGAACATACGAAATAAACGATTTAGTAGAGGCAAAACTATTCCCTATCTACAATCTCCTACTGTACATTCCATTCAGTCTTATTACACACATTAAACCTACTGTACATGACCCGTAACCACAGGCTTGATGAGACATACGAAATAAACGATTTAGTAGAGGCAAACTATTCCCTATCTACAGTCTCCTACTGTACATTTCATTCAGTCTTATTACACACACATTAACCTACTGTACATGACCTGTAACCACAGGCTTGATGAGACATACGGAATAAACGATTTAGTAGAGGCAAAACTATTCCCTATCTAACAGTCTCCTACTGTACATTCCATTCAGTCTTATTACACACATTAAACCTACTGTACATGACCTCGTAACCACAGGCTTGATGAGACATACGAAATAAACGATTTAGTAGAGGCAAACTATTCCCTTATCTACAGTCTCCTACTGTACATTTTCATTCAGTCTTATTACACACATTAACCTACAGTACATGACCTGTAACCACAAACATAATGAGACATACGAAAATAAACGATTTAGTAGAGGCAAACTAATTCCCTATCTACAGTCTCCTACTGTACATTCCATTCAGTCTTATTACACACATTAACCTACTGTACATGACCCGTAACCACAGGCTTGATGAGAACATACGGAATAAAACGATTTAGTAGAGACAAACTATTCCCTATCTACAGCCTCCTACTGTACATTCCATTCAGTCTTATTTACACACATTAACCTACTGTACATGACCTGTAACCACAAACATAATGAGACATACGAAATAAACGATTTAGTAGAGGCAAACTATTCCCTATCTACAGTCTCCTACTGTACATTCCATTCAGTAATTATTACACACATTAACCTACTGTACACGTGACCCGTAACCACAGGCTTGATGAGACATACGAAATAAACGATTTAGTAGAGGCAAACTATTCCCTATCTACAGTCTCCTACTGTACATTTCATTCAGTCTTATTACACACATTAACCTACTGTACATGACCTGTAACCACAGGCTTGATGAGACTACGAAATAAACGATTTAGTAGAGGCAAAAAACTATTCCCTATCTACAGTCTCCTACTGTACATTTCCATTCAGTCTTATTACACACATTAACCTATTGTACATGACCCGTAACCACAGGCTTGATGAGACATACGAAATAAACGATTTAGTAGAGGGCAAACTATTCCCTATCTACAGTCTCCTACTGTACATTTCATTCAGTCTTATTACAAAACATTAACCTACTGTACATGACCTGTAACCACAAACATAATGAGACATACGAAATAAACGATTTAGTAGAGGCAAACTATTCCCTATCTACAGTCTCCTACTGTACATTCCATTCAGTCTTATTACACACATTAACCTACTGTACATGACCCGTAACCACAGGCTTGATGAGTCATAACGAAATAAACGATTTAGTAGAGGCAAACTATTCCCTATCTACAGTCTCCTACTGTACATTTCATTCAGTCTTATTACACACATTAACCTACTGTACATGACCCGTAACCACAAACATAATGAGACATACGAAATAAACGATTTAGTAGAGGCAAACTATTCCCTATCTACAGTCCTCCTACTGTACATTCCATTCAGTCTATTACACACATTATAACCTACTGTACATGACTCCGTAACCACAGCTTGATGAGACACATACGAAATAAACGATTTAGTAGAGGCAAACTATTCCCTATCTACAGTCTCCTACTGTACATTTCATTCAGTCTTATTACACACATTAACCTACTGTACATGACCTGTAACCACAGGCTTGATGAGACATACGAAATAAACGATTTAGTAGAGGCAAACTATTCCCTATCTACAGTCTCCTACTGTACATTCCATTTCGGTCCTTATTACACACATTAACCTACTGTACATGACTCGTAACCACAGGGCTTGATGAGACATACGAAATAAAACGATTTAGTAGAGGCAAACTATTCTCTATCTACAGTCTCCTACTGTACATTTCATTCAGTCTTATTACACACATTAACCTACTGTACATGACCTGTAACCACAAACATAATGAGATATACGAAATAAACGATTTAGTAGAGGCAAACTATTCTCTATCTACAGTCTCCTACTGTACATTCCATTCGGTCTTATTACACACATTAAACCTACTGTACATGACTCGTAACCACAGGCTTGATGAGACATACGAAATAAACGATTTAGTAGAGGCAAACTATTCCCTATCTACAGTCTCCTACTGTACATTTCATTTAGTCTTATTACACACATTAACCTACTGTACATGACCTGTAACCACAAACATAATGAGACATACGAAATAAACGAATTAGTAGAGGCCAACTATTCCCTATCTACAGTCTCCTACTGTAACATTCCATTCAGGTCTTATTACACACATTAACCTACTGTACCATGACCCGTAACCACAGGCTTGATGAGACATACGAAATAAACGATTTAGTAGAGGCAAACTATTCCCTATCTACAGTCTCCTACTGTACATTCCATTCAGTCTTATTACACACATTAACCTACTGTACATGACCTGTATCCACAGGCTTGATGAGACATACGAAATAAACGATTTAGTAGAGGCAAACTATTCCCTATCTACAGTCCTCCTACTGTACATTCCATTCAGTCTTATTACACACATTAACCTACTGTACAATGACCCGTAACCACAGCTTGATGAGACATACGAAATAAACGATTTAGTAGAGGCAAACTATTCCCTATCTACAGTCTCCTACTGTACATTTCCATTTCAGTCTTAATACAAACAATAACCTACTGTACATGACCTGTAAACCACAAACATAATGAGACATACGAAATAAACGATTTAGTAGAGGCAAACTATTCCCTATCTACAGCCTCCTACTGTACATTCCATTCAGTCTTATTACACACATTAACCTACTGTACATAACCCGTAACCACAAGCATGACAAGATTGGCGAAATGTGCAATGTAATAGTGGCAAACCGTTCCCTATCTACAGCCTCCTACTGTACATTCCATTCAGTCTTATTACACACATTAACCTACTGTACATGACCCGTAACCACAAGCATGACAAGATTGGCGAAATAAACAATTTAGTAGTGGCAAACCGTTCCCTATCTACAGTCTCCTACCATACATTCCATTCAGTCTTATTACACACATTAACCTACTGTACATGACCCGTAACCACAAGCATGACAAGATTGGCGAAATGTGCAATGCAATAGTGGCAAACCGTTCCCTATGTACAGTCTCCTACTGTACATTCCGATCAGTCTTATTACACACATTAACCTATTCTACATAACCCGTAACCACAAGCATGACAAGATTGGCGAAATGTGCAATGTAATAGTGGCAAACCGTTCCCTATCTACAGTCTCCTACTGTACATTCCATTCAGTCTTATTACACACATTAACCTACTGTACATGACCTGTAACCACAAGCATGACAAGATTGGCGAAATGTGCAATGTAATAGTGGCAAACCGTTCCCTATCTACAGTCTCCTACTGTACATTCCATTCAGTCTTATTACACACATTAACCTATTCTACATAACCCGTAACCACAAGCATGACAAGATTGGCGAAATGTGCAATGTAATAGTGGCAAACCGTTCCCTATCTACAGTATCCTACTGTACATTCCATTCAGTCTTATTACACACATTAACCTATTCTACATAACCCGTAACCACAAGCATGACAAGATTGGCGAAATGTGCAATGTAATAGTGGCAAACCGTTCCCTATGTATAGTATTCTGCCATACATTCCGATCAGTCTTATTACACACATTTACCTACTGTACATGACCTGTAACCACAAACATAATGAGACTGGCGAAATATGCATCGCAGTAGCGGTAAACTTTTCCCTGTGTACAGTCTCCTGCCTTACAACTCCCAGACGCCCGGGACTCTACTGGCGATTTAACTTTCCGGGTGTCAATAGCTCTCATGTGTCAGTCGATGAAGGATTAAAGAAGGACTATCTTATGCTGGAGCTTCTAAAGTCCAACATATTCAAGGTAAACATTTCCAGGTGCGTGAAGGTAAAGAAATAACGTACCCAAGGATCTCCCAAATGGCATCTTCTGGAATGTAAGAGTTGTCAGATGCCTGAAGCACCTTAAACATATGTTAAAATCTCTAGAGGATAGATGATCTTTCTCTAGATACCGGAACTAATCAATGCAGTCAAGATTATAAGAAAAGTTATTTATTTGGAAAGTAATAAAGCTACGGAAATGTGAAATTGTCTAGAGACATGATGCCTTAACTCTATAAATAACTACAACACTTTAAATAAGTATAATAATCATATATCCGTGTATATGTAGTAATAGTCACAAGTTATAGAGCTCTTGTAACAAAGAGTTAAAAAATGACAAAAGATATATGGGTTTGCATCTGAACTCGAGCTAGTAACATACTAATTTATTGAACTATTATATTGATTCTCCTGAACTACTATCCCAAAATCTCGTTCCGCCGTTCTTTGAGAACAACATCTAAAGATCTCTTTGAGCACATGCGTACAAATTAAGAATTTAACGTTTCAATGGAGGGAATCCAACGTGTGGGAAACCAGGTGGCACCTTATGTAGATTTTTTTTATTCTACCCCAAATGATTTCAAGAAGCATCTTATTGGTATTTTATCCTTTGCCGATGGAGGTTCCTTGAATCATACTGGTTTTTGGGTAAACTAGTGGTGGAGTGAGACAAGTTTGTGGTGCCTTTTTTAGTAGACCACTTCAGTGCTAGCGCAGGTACCATCTTTTTCAATGAGTTATCACTGTTGGCCAAGTGTCTGAGCATGCGTGCAATGCTTTTGTGGCGCCTTTAAAGGACCACGCTTGAACATGTTTTTAGGCCTCTCACTTAATATTAAATTATATTAGTTAGTTATCCATCTTTGATCTGTAGATTTGTTTGTGTCTCTCACTTCATATTAATTATTATCATGTATTATATTAGTTATCTATCTTTGATATGTCGATTTTTTCCTATTCTGTATCATCCTTCATTGTTATTTTTGTTGACAATTAAATGGTAATTTTTGCTGTTATATTCAGAAATCAAATATTGTTGCATGTTGAGTATTTTATTGGTATGTTATTAATTATTATTAGTGTATATATTTTTAGAATCAATTGTTATTTTTGTTGTTGCTTTAATATTTTACTGTACTGTTACAATTAGAAATTGATTTATCTCATGTTGAGTGTCCATGGGGAAGGCTATTTCATTATTGGTCATGGCTTTTAGTATTCATTGTTATTCTTGATGACTCCTCAATAGTTTTCAGTCGAACTTAGAAACAAATTCTTGCATGTTGAAAGATATTAATTATTAGTTGCAGGCTTTTGGTATTTATTGGTATTTTTCTGACGAATTAATTGTCATTCGTCCATTAAAATTAAAATCAGTAATGTTGTTGCATGTACCATATTAAATAGGCAAAACATATTGAAACTTATTGCATTATTGCACATACATGATTATTTGCATGTTATTACTAACAAATTTTCAACTTCATACTTACTATGATTTTAGCTATTTAGTTCTAGTTATAGAATACCGTAAGTCTTTAATTGTTGATGCTGACTACAAGCATTGTATTGATTTTAAACGGTCTTGTATAAATGAATTGTCCGTTGGTGAATAAATAAATAAATTTGAAAAATTAATCCGTATTTCTATGAGCGAGCATGTTTACTGACCAATTCGGCAAATGCCGGGAAGTCCTGTGCAGAAATAATGAACCAAGACGGGGAAATACTTAATTCTTATGATGTGTATTGACAGTATTGATTATCACTTTTGATGTCTTGATATATCACGTGATTGATTTGCTTTTCAGAAACGAAGAAGCAAAGTTACCTAGTAGTTTTAGTATAATGGTATTAATAACTTTTTTTACATCACCAGCATGAGGATTTATTAGAATTTAAAGTTTCTAAAAATATATATAATACAAGGTACGAGTAGTTTTAGTTTCTGAATCAATAAAGTAGAAGAGTGGAGGTAAATATCAGTCCATTTGAAGAGAGAAAATATTTGAGATCAGAGAGGCGAGGTATTCATACAAATTCACATAACGACGTTGGGGTTTCCATTAGCGAGGAGCGGAAGAAACAAGGTCATACCTTCCTTAAGATTGAAGAACCTTCTGAAAGTAGACTTGTTTAAATGCAAATAGGAGACCGGTTGGAGTGCCAACACTGTTATGGCAGTTAGTAGGCCCTGGTTTATATATTTTAATAAATACGAGTTTTACTGTTTTGGATTGAGGAATATACATATTTCATATAATGTATATGTAGGTAATATTTTATTTAACTTTTCATACTATTTAGGTGCTGTAATAACTGTAAATGTAAAATATGAACTATTTTTAGCTCTTTGAGAAAGCATTGATTTGTGTTACTAATTTTTTTATATGTAACATGTATATATGAGTGTTGTATAATACGAACATAGAAATAGGTGACACTACAAAACATCTTTAATGTCTCGTTTAACTCTTCACAGAAACGAGGTTTTTACGAAAAGTAAAAAAAAGTTTTACTTATTCAGCATGATTATTTTGACGAGATTTAAAGCCACTTAAAGAACAAATAATAGTGTTCATTTTTAAAGGAGCCACGACGTGATCTACGAAATTATAGATCAGTGTTTGTAGTATATACACGAAATTTCATGAAAAATTATGTATTATTTACTTAAATATTTCATGTATATAGGTCTATTCATTTTCGAGATATAGTGCGGACAGACAGACAAAAATGGAATTGTTCCATCGAATAATAGGTGTCACTCACTATCAGGCAATTTTAGATTTCGATAGAAAAAGTTATGTAAAGAGTCATTGGTGTTCTCTTGTTAACGAATATATAAGAGTAATATTGATAAAACACCGCCCTTATTATAGGCGTCCATTTTAATATTCTTAACGGTGAATTTACATTTAAATTTTACATTTGAGATTTTTTCGTTTGTTTTAAAAATATTTATGAATGTTTAAAAGGGAAAAGAGACTTAGTCATGTTAAGGGGAGAAATAGCACTTAACTTACACTTTTAAAAAACTATTAGCTAAATTTTTTTATTGTTGAAAAAATTTCTGATTCTTCTAGTTTAAGGAAAATATATACATGTATACATGAATTGTAAAGGTAAATCGGTAAAAAATAATAATAAAGTATGCAGTATCATCAGATTTTGCTCTCTAAACGCCAGAATTGCGTCTGCTGGACGTGAGCTATTTATTACAGTACACCTATAGATAGAGTCACTCTTTATTTTTTACCTCTATGAAACAGCTGTTTGTTGTTTTCTTTGTTTATTAGCAGACAGTTGAACAACATTACTAACATTAGTCTGATTTTCAGTCTTTGTGTTTACACAGTTTTGAATATTATCTTGTGCTATAAATTTGATTATAAAAATATCAGCAGTTGAGTTATTTTGTTAGTTTAGTGCTGTTATTAGGTGATATACACAATGCTCAGAATCAAAAAGTTTAATAAACATAAGTTTAGAGGAAACAGGTACACTGTGGAACCTGAAGCTAACCTTACTAGTCCTAAGCCTAGTTCTTCAGGTGAGCCTAGCCTAGAAAAAAAAAAAAACAATCTTCTACCTCTAAAAAACTATCCACCTCAAAACTGTCTCAGCTTACTGATGTAACTTATAGTAGTACTGATGTAAATCTTTTATTTAATTTATAACTGTTGTCAAGCATTGTAAAACGTTTTACTAAATGTAAGTTTTGTGACAACATTGATTATGTTTCCATAACAATACATGACAACTATAAAAATGGTTTGGCACATAAAATTTACATAAAATGTTCCATTTGTAACAAAACTGAAGATGATATGACAAAAAATTGTATTCAAAAGCTGGCAGAAATAAACATCAGGTACACTTATGCCCTTCAATCTATTGGTTGTGGTAAGGCGGCTGGGCGAACTTTCTAAGCCATTAATGAATCTAGCTCCACCCAGTGCTAGAATGCAGAAATATAACAAAAAACTATTGACTGCTGCTTGAGAAGTATGCAATGTTTCTTTATTACAAGCTGTTGAAGAGGCGGTGATTGAGAATGGTGGTAACTCAGATATAGCAGCTTGTTTTGATTAAAGTTGGCAAAAAAGAGGCCACACTTCTATGAACGGTGTTGTAACGGTCACCTCGTTTGACACTGGAAAAGTTCTCGACTTTAAGTGCCTTTCTAGGTTTTGTGTAGTGTGTGTTAACAAAAGCAATGTAAGTGACCCAAATAAAATGGAACAGCACAGATTAACCTGTAAAGCTAACTATTGCGGATCAAGTGGTGGCATGGAGGCGGTTTGAGGAAAAAGATCTGTAAACGTTTCGAAGGCAAATTTAGGGTTAGATACACAAAGTACTTGGGTGATGGGGACTCCAAATGTTTTTTTTTCAGTCTTAGAGAGCAAACCTTATGGACCTAATGTTAATATTGAAAAGCTTGAGTGCATAGGCCACGTACAGAAGCGTCTTGGAACTCGTTTACGTAAGTTGAAAGAGGGGAATAAAGGCGTAAAGTTGGATGACGGAAAAGGATTTGGAGGTAAGGGGCGCCTCTCTAAAGAGGTAATTGATAAGCTGCAGGCATACTATGGCTATGCTATTAGAAATAATAGTTCAAGTGTTGCTGATATGAAGAGAGCCATTTGGGCTATATATTTTCATAATCTTTCAACTGACGATAGGCCTCAGCACTCTTTATGCCCATCTGGTCCTGACTCTTGGACCAATAGATCTATAGAAGCAAATGAAGTGTTCAAGCACAAGCACTCTATACCTGAAGCAATCATGACAGCCATAAAGCCAGTGTACAAAGATTTAACCAAAGGATGAACTAAGTCGCTGCCTACATGGGAAAACACTAACGAAAGCTGTAATAGCTGTATTTGGCAAAGGTTACCCAAGAGTGGGTTTGTAGGACTTGAAACACTGACACTAGGAGTTATTGATGCAGTGATAACATTTAATGAGGAGTCACTTATTAAAGCCAATGTGTTGGAGGGAGCTGGAATAAAACCAGGTAAATTTACGATTTAAGGACTTAAGATAATCGACCGGGAAAGAATGTTAAAGGCAGACAAGGAGACCGAAGATGAAACTAAAAAGAAGAGAGTGAGAAGGAGAATTCTGAAGAAGAAAAAAGAAGACAGAGAAGATGAAGAATATGTGCCAGAAGTATTTTAAATGTAAATTTTAACCTGTTAAACATAAGTTTTTCTTCAATCGCGTGTTCGGAAAACTTGTTTTTTCTCACATAGATACGTGATTATCTCCTAAACTATATGAGATAAGAGCTTTGAAATTTTTACTAAGCATTCATCTGCACTGCACCAACACAAAAAACTAGCGTTTTTAATTTATGATCATCGAAATCAAATTTATAAAATAAAACAATAAAAAAAAACTTGGATTTAAAAATTGATTTATACAAAACTTTTTGTTCTTACTTAATTTATTTATTTTGCCACAAAATTTAGTGTGTGATGTTACTGAAAGTATTAGGGATATTATTGCAAAATTTGAAGTTAATTGGCCTAATAGTTTGTCAAATCAGTGTGCTTAGGTTAAATACTGCATTGCCATTTAAATAACGTAGGAGCACGCTAAGCGTTATTCTCCCGAGCGGATTGTTCAAAGAAACTAAACAGAAAACTACACTTTGTGTGACTAAAGTTCCTTATATATTTAAAATTTACAGATACTACATGGTGGTGTTTTAAAAACCAAGGAAATTCCAAAATGTAAGAGGTTGTCTTCACAGTTTAAACGAATCAAATGGACGTCTATTTCAAAATTTATTTTCTCATCGTTAAACTACACAAGGAATCACAACACTGAGCGCTCATATCTAAGTTAATAAAACGTGCCCTTAATTACTTTATCAAAAATACTAATACTGGCAGGAAAAGCAGCTTACGTAACTGAAACAATTCAACTTTCTATTGTTCATCCCAAGAAAAGTCATTGATCCGCCATTGCTTCAGGGAGTTTATAAGCAGAGAATTATTTTTTAAATATATTTTATTACTTGAAATATTACTGAAATGAAGCATATTTTAAAGAATAAATATTTTAAACGCTTGAAAACCACGGGTATATTTAAAGGTTTCCGTTTATTTTACAACCAGGTTTAATTTATTTAACGAAAATAGTTTTATTGTAATTGAATTTTAAATAAAAAATGGCTTAGGGCTCACCATAATCTGTGATCAATAACATATTATAAATACTTCTGCAGACTATAAAAATTAATACCATTATTAAATCAATGCATGTAAATTATTGCATATTTAAGTAATTATCAGCTATTTCCATTTTTCGACTATATGATGAAATATTGAATGACTCTCTACAATCATAAACTTTCTTGGTGTTCACACGTCCTAAACGTTAAATCTAAACTTAGAAAGCTAATATACGGGTTCACACAGTTAAGCCGGGTGTTGACCGTGGGTCAGTGCAGGTCTGTTTATTTTTGCCTACGTGCAGTCAGTCTTGCAGTATGGTATCCTGGCGTGGGAGGGGTGTCAGCCAATGTCCTCCACTCGCGGTCGCACAGAGGTCTCTCATCAAAACTGTACTCAAGAAAAATCATAGGTATTCTACTAAAACTCTTTTCAACGAATTTCCAGTATTAAATGTGAGGCAGTTATATATAAAAAAAAATTATTATTATACATCAAAATCAATAAGATTGAAATTTTTATCAGAAATACAGCATGACTATACAACAAGGCACAGGACTAACTACGGATTCATTACCCCTAAATTAAATCATGGTTCAGAACTTATTAACTCTTTTTAATCTTGCTCAAATCATCTTTAGAAACTTGCCAGAGGAATTAAGAATGGAGAGTGAAAGTGTGGCTGTCTACAAACAAAGGGTGAGTCGATGGTTGTACTGCATTGGCTGGGAGGCTGCTGAGAGGCTGTTGCGTTCTCCTTATTTTTAACATAATTTTTATTTTCTTTTAGTATAATTACTAGTAACATGTCAGCATCGCATATTCTGATGGATACTCCAAACTTGATAATCTAAATATTTTAAATAGTACAAAGTTATTATATACTTTAGAATATATTTATACAGGGTGTGGCAAAAAGGGATGAACGGTTTTCAAAAAAGCAATATGTCGTTACCTGTGCATAAAAAACCCATTTATTTACAGAATAATATTCACATGATCTTACCATTTTAGAAAATTAATGTTTGAAAACAACATCTGACAGGTGACGGCCCTTTTCAGCGATGCACTTTAACAAGCCGCTCTCGGAAGTTGGCTTCCCACTCTTCCTAACATTGCCCTGCCAATTTGTTCGACTTCCACACGAATGGCTTCCTTTAGCTCTTGAAGTGTACGTGGTTTATGCTGGTAAACACGTGACTTGAGGAAACCCCACAAGAAGTAGTCGCACATGGACAGGTCTGGGGAACGAGGAGGCCAATCAATGTCACCAAACGGAGAAATGATGCGACCACGAAAAAAAAAACAGCCCGAATTGCTTCCATTGAATTTCTTGCTGTGTGAGCTGTCGCCCCGTCCTGCTGAAAACCATACTTGCCGGATAGGAATACGTTTTCTTCTTAGTTCAAGTAGGAAGAATTCAGTGAACATCTGTCTATAACGTTCCGAGGTTACAGTTACAGTGGTCCCGTTGTCCGTCTTCAAAAAAGTATGGACCAATAACAACTGTACTGCTCACAGAACACCAAACTGTCACCTTGGGACTGTGTAATGGTCTCTCATGCATTAATTTTGGATTTTCATCTGACCAATAACGACAGTTCTGCTGATTAACGGTACCATTCAAATGAATTGTGTGCTTCAACTGTCCGTAAATAAAATGATGTTTTTCATTTTGGTCAAGTATGGTCTTCATTGCTCGAGCAAAAATTTAGCCGCTTTACATAATCGCCAGGATTCAATTGTTGAACCATGGCAATTTTGTAGGGATGAAATCCTAGATCGTTATGTAAAATACGCCTTACTGACCGATTACTGATGTTTCAGTTCAGAAGAATATCTCCTAGCAGATCGACCAGGACTACGGAGTATGGCTTGCCGAACTCTTTCCACATTTTCTGGAGTGCGTACAGCGCGATGAGCCCCTGGCGGTCGTTTATTCATCACTGTTCCTACTGAACGAAATGATTGAACCCAACGTAAAATGGTGTTACGAGTGGGTACACTGTTATTTCTCGCAAGATTGAAATGACGATGAAACTCGCGCTGAACTGCAACAATACTCTCATTATTACGAACAAAACTGTCGTAAGTAAACACACGGTGTTGCACACTCCACGACTCCATGATGACGACTAAACAATGACTAGACAAATGGTATGTTCTACCGAACACATGGCCACACTTCAGTCGCCCCACTCCCACTACCCAGATGAGAATACTATCTGTTCTAAAAACATCAATCCTTTCTTTCTGCCTCACCCTGTATTAGTTAACATTTTTTTTTAAAATTATAAACCTTCAATGTATATTTAATTAAGTACCATGTGTAAGAAGTTTTTTTATTTTGTATTTTTTAGATTAATGTGTGCAACTGCAACTGTTCCGTTGAACTCTCCCCGCTCACAGACCTACAGTCTTTGCGGGGATTAATTCCTGTATTTTAATTTGTATTTCTAAAGTGTGCATTTGTTTAAGGAATAAATGTTGATTTGATTTGATTTTTTTGATTTTGACAATGAATGCTATTATTTAAACACGACCATTGTTTTTTTAGAGTAAGTTACATTTTTTCTGTAACTCTTGAACTCCGTAAATTTCTCCACTTCCACCTAATTTTCATTGCTATGAGAATCATTGGTTCTTGACTCTTCTTTTCCTTAAAAGATTTCATACAGTTTTATAAGGCTGGTATATTGATATATTCTTAGAAGCTGTACTAAATTGATTCATTATGTATTTTCACGGCTCTTTAATTGACAGGGCATTCCCTACATGCGCATCGTACCAATCATCTGTACTGACTTCTCTCTTACAGTTCACACTGGCTACTTTATTCCACCTTGATATACTTGTAGCACCTCACAAGTTAGTTATACATGAACTATTACCCTGGAGCTTTGCCATTCTATATACACGTTATAATTTGTCCCTTATTCTAACGAAACACTTCACCACTAGGCTGTGGTTTCTTTCCTTCAGAATGTATTGTCCTTCTCACTACTTTGTATTTTTTATCCCCTTAAAATGATTCACTCCCAGTTTTGTTCCTTTAATGAAGTGTTTCGACATCTTCGTCCTTAATCTCCGTCCTCACACCATAAATAATAAATTTTTGTTCCAAAAACGTTTTTCAATACTGTTCTTTCATTACTGACTTGGGCAGGCACCTCTGGGTGAAATTTACCTTTGATGTTTACTGCAGTTAATATTATATGGCATTAACTTTCAGTATAGTTTATGGAATTGAGAAGAAAAACACATAGGACTAGGTGACTACTTTAGTGACAATTTCAGGTTAAAAATCACGCTATAATATAAATATAATGAAGTTTTACATTTATAATCATCCTCAGAATTTATAACAGATTTCCTAGTTAGCACACGTATTCCGTTGGAATTACAGTTTTCTTACTTAAGGAAATCTTAAATAAATTCTGAGGAAGTTCATAGATTTAAAAATTCATTTTACTTATGGTATAGCGTGATTTTAACCTGTGTAAATACACTATGTAAATATTTATATAGAATAGAATAGAAGCATATTTTTTTTTAAACATATACAGCAATATATTGGATTTATTTACATTTGATAAATAGTAAATTACCCTTTTACTATACTTACTAAGTGGCGATAAAATAAAACAATTTAATTTTAAGTACAGTAGTTGGATAAATATTAATTATATAATTTAAGTAAACTATATATTAGATATTAACATATATTCTACAATGGAAATTAGCCTACATGGGCAAGCAGCCTGTGCGTAGGCTAGAGTCGTACTAAAAAGTGTTACTAAAAATTATGTTATCTAGATGTCGAAAAAAGTGTTACTGTTACGTGTCGGTGTGTTTTAAGGCATAGAATGTAGAAATGTAGTTGTGTGATGAAGGCGATAAGAGATAATACTGTCGTATTAGACAAAACCATCGGTAGAATTAAGACCACATACACAAGACCGTGATATGACGAGCGCCGCCGGGGGATGAGGAGGGGTCAAGGTCAGGTGGGTCCCCAGTCTGAGTGAATGAAAGTCTCGGATCCTTGGACTCCAATTTGTAACAACAGTTCTGTGACATTATATTTAAATTTCGTAATACTACCTGATTCAAATAAATTTAAATTCTGAAATTTGTTGCATATGTTTCTAAATATAATATGTGAAATATAGTAAGAATTGGTTTTTGAAAAGGATTTATCTAATATAATTACATGAATACCAACATGTTCTGGATATCTTGTTTGGTAAGAGTGCAAAATTTGTGGTAATATTGTATTAGCATTTTTGTAGATGTGAATTAGTAAATTTTTTATATATAACTGTCGTAGTGAAAGTAGGGAGGATTCCTGAAAGAGAGACTCAGTTGGATAACGCACATTTTTCCTCAACCCTGCCTTTAGTATACTCTTTTGCGTAATGAAAACAGGTTCAAGAAGCGTTTTACACGCACCGCCCCACGCAATGTTACCGAAGGAAGGAAGTGACTGGACGTAAACATAATACGCTAATTTTATCTCGTTGCCGTCTAAAATTTCACTTACTTTCCTAAATGCATAAATATACTTTCTAATTTTGTTAAGGACTTAATCAACGTGCTCAGACCATTTTAAGCGAGAGTCAAAAACAACTCCCAGGTATTTGTAGCGTTTTACGAGCTCTATTTCTTTGCACCCACATGTCGAATTCGAGTAACTACCGCACTGATGAACACCGGTCTGTCAAATTATATTCTGTACTAGAATGCAGAGAAATAGGCATACATTTTGTTTTGGAAATATTCAATGAAAGAATATTTTGTTCAAACCATTTAACGTCTTTAAGTCACTCAAAACATCGCATTAATGCATCGTCTTTAAGTCGTTGCTTTTAATTTAACATCTCGCCAGTTTTTATCTGAAATGAAAATCAAACTGTCGTCGGCAAACAAATAAAGCTTCCCAAATAAATTAATCCTGGAAATATTATTGCTATAAATCAAAAATAAAACTAACGTACTGCCCTGGATTACCCCGTAATCGACAGTTTGTTCGTCACTATTATGTCCACAGATTGAAACCACTTGACGCCTTTCTTTGAAATAACTACTAAACCAAGCCAAAGCAGTGCCGCGGACGCCTATAGCTACTAATTTGTCCAATAAAATACTGTGATCAATTGAGTCGAACGCCTTTTTCAGGTCTAAGAATATAAGAATGCATCTATTGTTTTAAGATAGATTGGTATTTAAATCTTTATTTATGTCAAATAAAGCACCATTTATACATTTTTCACGCCTAAATCCATACTGATTTTTACTTAAAATGTTATTTTTTCCAGGTAAGATACTAGCTGACCTTTAACTATTCGTTCTAGTACTTTAGAGAACACGCTTAGCTAAGAGATTGGACGGAAGTTGCTTTTATCTGTAAAGTCGTTAGATTTGTATATGGGAATTATTTTTGCCAATTTAAATTTATCAGGGAAAATTCCTGTTGAAATACTGGTATTAATAAAATGTGTCAAAGGTTTTAGGATAAAGTGAATATTATTTGTAAGAAGGTTAGCCGATACCCCATCCAGTCCCGGGGCAGACCCTTTCCTAAGTGCAGTCACCTGTCGTAGTACATCTTGTTCCGAAACAGTACACAGTGTGAAGTGCGTGCCCAGTGTGTAGTCAGAGTCTCTCACTACTAGCTCCCCTCCTGTGTCTATTTCTGTTGCCAGGTTACTTCAAACAGCGGAAAAAATGTATTAAAATCATTGGAAACTTTTTTTAGAGCATTGGATTCATGATGGCTCCTGGAGGATGCTTTGTAATGGGAAACGAGTCCTTGGTGTTGACTCTTCCAGCTAACTCATTTATAATACCCCAAAATAATTTTGGATCCCTTTTTGTCTCATTTAATTTTGTTCTATAATATTTTCGCTTTGCAAATTTTACAGAGTTGGTTAAGTGTTGTCTAAGATCAATGTATTGTTTTTTCAATTACCTACTGACAGCCGTGTTGAGTGTTATGTTGAGTCCTGTACTGTAGTAGTCTGTAACACGGCTGCACGGACCCTACTCATGTTGTCGTAACTCACAAAGATGTGGTCGATGCAAGTCATGCTAGTCCGTCACACGTGTGGGTTTGTCCACACACTGTACAAGTCCGTAACCGTTAAGACAGTTTAAGTATCTGTTTGTAATGTCGTCATTACATGTAAGCAAGTCTATGTTGGCGTCTCCCAGAAAAATGCACCTTTTCCTTCGTTCCATGTTATTGTAATAATTGTCTAGATGAACGTTAGCTAGCTTAAAAACATAACACTTATATGCCAATGATTCAATATCTAAAATTAATCTGAATTTTATTTACAATAATAGCTTACGTATCACTAAACCGTACTCTTCTTTAACGTATAGAACGTATAGAAGAGATAATTATGATATATAATGTTAGAACAAAAGAAAGAAAACATCTGAGAAATGATTGTTTAGCTAAGAGCCGTTCATAGTAAATTAAATTAAAATTATTTCATTTAACAAACGTAATCTACAACTTTAAAAAAACTATTTTTAAACAATTAATTAAATGTTTGTTAACGCTTTGGTGAAGTAAAGCGTGCGCATGTTATAATTCCTATAACACTTACATAGTATGGCACTCATAAATAATAATACAACAATAGATCTGTGTAGTTTTAAAAACAAAATTTAAATTCTTTAACGAAAATAGTTATTAATATTTATGAAATAGTTCTAGTGAAATTGTTTGTATGTTAAATAAACAAATTTAAATTTTATAATAGTAAAAAGTAACACAAACGAACTGTAGATTGACTCACATAGTTTATCCACTGTTTACTTGCCGTGTCCTGGGCTCTGCTCACGATCTATCTCCTCGACGCTGCGGTAGACTCGGATGGCGCGAGATTTCTCGGTGTGGCTTACGAAGACTTTGCTGTCCTTACACCATGCGTAAGCCAGAGAGCCGTCCTTTACCTTAGTCTTGCAGCGCCACAACAGGTCCTTGGTGTGTAGGGTTAGGTGCTCGTTCCCGAACACAGGTCCTGGGCTGAAGGTTTCATGAAGATCCGTCGTCTGGAAACGTGTCTTCTTAGCTGCAGCGAGCCACTCTCCCCTCACGGAGCGCCGGGCGAACTGGACCACGATGGCTAGATGGAAGCGGCGATTTCTGGGTGCCGGGAGGCGATGGAAATGTTACGATGATTAAATGTTAACTTTAGAGCTTTCGCTACTGATTCAAACACTGTGTACACGTCCTCTTTTTCCGTTTGCGGGACACCACGTATTTTAAGATTCGCCACTCTTGAATATTGTTCCTGCTCGATTACAGAATCTTTGAGTTCGTTCACTCTACGTACGAGAGTTCTTCGCACTCTTCTCTAAACTTGTTGTTCTCGTCCTCTAAGACAGTTAATCTCGCCACCACTGCAGCAAGAGAACTTTCCACTTTGCTCATGCTCTGATTTAGGGAAGTAAAACTTAGCTTAAACTGTTCACTGTCCTGCTTCATCTGCCTCTGTATTGATTTAAGAGTGTTGAGCATGGAGAAATCTTCTGTTTCAGACTTGCTTCCAATGGATGTCGAATCCTGGTGGCAGTCCTCACATTTCCAACCTGCGCCACTTGTGACCAGAGCTTTCAGTTTTGCGGCAGTACGTATGCGGCAACACCCAGTATGGTATTCAGCCTTGCACTCCACACACTTAGCTATCTCCATGGGATTGGAGAATTCCTTGCTGCACTTAGTACACACCATTGTTCACAAAACACAATTTGATAAATCAAATATTAAACACAAATTACTAACGTTGTTAATGCGAGCAGTATATGGTTACTAGTTATAACAGGCACTGTGCAGGCAGGCACACACACGATCTACAATTGTACGGGGCTCATATCGATGCGACCTTCCACCTTGACTGACTGATAATGAGTAGAACTGGTCTAAATTATTTGACTATATATTTGAATTAAGGAAGAAGTGCTAACTGTCAGTTGTGCAAAGTTTCTACAGTGATTGATATTTGAACGTTACCTCAGGATTATTGCTTTAGGTGGGTTAACAGAACACTTCTTGCAGTATATACGGAACTTTTGAGCTATAGTTTTCAACGGCACTTAAAAGTATAAAAAGATATAATGTCCCTACTCCAACACGTTGCACTAACCTCATTTGATTTTGTACTGTATTAAAAGTGTTTCCATTTCAAAATGTTGTGTGTAATAAATTAATTTGAAGAATTAAAGAAGTGGTAAGAACGTAAATATAGATTCTATTAAATAGAAGGAAACTATTTCTGTAGAGATAAACAGTGATTGAATGTAAACAAAATATAATTTTACGCTCATTCAACCTTAAGTTTAAGTAAAGCACTGCTATTATATCACCACTGTAACGAGGAGCTAAAATTGATGGCAAGAACTGTGTCGAGACTTAGGTCCTCAACGAGGGAACATATATCAGCGCCACAAAACGAGATGTCGCATCTTGTGAAACATTTATAAGGAAACCGAGATGTTATATCTGAGAACATGTTTCAGAATAATGTAAATACATTATTAAGATCAGCGTTTCCTTCCTAAACACGAAAAGTGTTACAAAACTAGGGTTCATACTTTGAAAAGCTAATTTGTAGATAACGCCTATATTTGAAATATTTACTCTGTTTTGATTACTTTTGATACACTTGTATTATTCGTAATAAAGATAACATATTTTAAAAATGTATTGCAAATATAGTTAAAAACATATAATCATAATTAATACCAAATAATAAATACATCGCATATAATATCATCACATCATAAAATAATAACACAAAATATAATATTTATATGGCTATGTTTTTGTAGTGTAACTATATTTATTTGTTTTCGTAAAAAAATAGCTGTTTTTCCCCCGCTTGTGACGACCCTAAACTGATGACGAAGAATAAAAGAATGGCTGTAAAAATTAGAAATTACAAATTATTAAAACACAAAGTATACAAATTTGGCTCGGTGAAAGAGTAACCAGTAAAATAAAAAGATTGCATCCGGACTCCGAAAAATTTATGAAATTACAGAATTAATAAAAAAATAAATAAAAACCCACCAAATTTATTCTTTCTTCATAGCAGTCACTTGGGGAGGGACATCTAGCTCGGTCAGGGTTTCCAGGGGTCGACCGATGTCCATGGGTAGAAGGGCGTTGGAGACACTATTAATACTCCATGAAACAGTCACTGGCACCGGGGTGGGCACATGTTTCAAGGGATTCCATATGTCCATTGCACAATAACGGATTACAACCTAGAGAACCTCCAAAACCACTCCAGCACACTGCCAACGGGTGGACAGAAGTGAGGAGACCCATACTTTGATGAAGAGATAATGAGACCAATAATGCTGCATTATTTCGAGATGAGTTCAATAGCGGCAAAGAGGGCAACGAAACCCAGAGTTTACTGTGCAACCGCTTTCAGTAAATTCGAGACGAGATTTCAGGGCGGCACCGCCGGGGATAGCGTCCAGCCTGACGCTTCTTTCGGACAGACAAATCTCACCCTATGTTAGCCCTGCACTAACAAACGGTCACCTCATCGGATGACAGACTCCAAATTCCATCGAACTGGTTTATTGGTTTAGATAGTGGAATGCAACGAAATATTTTAAATGAAGAAAATTAATAAAATAATCTTATTCTCTATATTAAAGTTAAAGCTTACTCACCCCATATACAATTAAGTCTGGAACCTCTTTTTTAATATTTGAACCATAATAGAAAGAAATACCAAAGTTCACACGTGCTTACTGGTGATAGTAACGCACACATCTGCCCAATTACCGACCGGATAATCCCTTTGGGGGACGGTCCACAAGGAGTCAGACAAAATTCTTAAATAGCAGCATAGATCTTATCAAATTAAGTTTGGTATCAAATTAAAGGTCTTATTTAGCTGAGTATAATGCCACAAACCGGACTTCAAAAGGTGGATGCATTCAGTAGTTATAGCTATGTAAATTTTAAAACAATTGAACAATGAAAATGTATTACAAGTAAACACTAATTTTTAAGTACCTGTGATCAAAGTAAGGGATTATCTGGTTGGTAATTGGGTAGATATGTGCGTTACTATCACCAGTAAGCACGTGTGAACTTTGGTATTTTTTTATATTGTGGTTTAAAAATTAAAAAAGAGGTTCCAGACTTAATTGACACCCTGTATACAGTATATTGTAAATGTTATACAATACGTTTAAAAACCAACACAGTGTCACAATTTCAATCTATAATAGATAAGTTATCATTCTTCAGGTTTTGATATATCCACTATCTCGAAGAAATGAAGAACGCATTTTTGTTGTTTGTAATATAAAATGGTTGTGAATGAATTATTGGAAACAGAGAAAATGGAAATCTGTTATTGGCCTATATAGGACCTGTACTACTAAAAACTTCTCAAGCATTTAGTCAGGGTTCTTCAAATCCATGTATTGGGGATTTAAAACAAGTTTATGTCTGCAATGTCGAGTTACAAAAAGGCATTAAACTTCATCGAAAAAAAGTATTAAACTCACTTTTGTACCTAAAAGAGTTAACTTTGGTGCCTATTTAATGGTAAAGTGAGAAAACATATTTCTCAATTTTCTGAAACGCTGAAGTCAAAGTATAGCATATTATTATAATAGATAGGCAGTACATTGCTAAATAATTTATTACACGAAACTGCTACAGAGAAAAAAACATACAAAAAACGGAATCGGGTTATATATTGATATAATATGTTTACCAGTAAATTATGATATTCTATCATCTAGTATGATGTAATTCAAAAACATTCAAATACAGTGAATGAAACGAGAATCTTTGGGCTTTTAAAAAGAAATAATATAAACGTTTCATATTTTTGACAATTAAGTTCCATATAATAAAAGTAAAATATATTGCTTCGGAAACAAAAATATAACAAAAAGCTTGTAAACAATTCTTGGACAATAAATGCCCAGAGAAATGAAATGTAGCTTGAGGTCAAAGTATTTTTTATTAAGTTTAATAAACAAGAAAGATTTATAAAGGCAAGAGTTAACAATTGAATTCGTTTAAATGTTACACATACATTATTCCCTTAACTCGTTTCTTGGCATTATATAGTGAGTGTGAAATTGCTAAATTATACAGAACCAGGATGATGTACCTAAATTGATACATGGTAAGTAAGGGGTTAATATGTTTAATTACGCTTGTGTAGGGATATTCTCAGTTCTCAACCATCCTTTTGTGTTAATACGCTTAACGACCTATATTGTAGTCTAATTGAAATACCTCTAATTTTTAAAAGAGGCAGGACTAAGGTTTACTTACCATAACTCAACAATGATCCGGCATTTCTGTGTATTTGATTAGTTACGTTATATAAATTGTAAATGTTAGCCTATCACTCTCTTGATCAAGTTATTTTACAGTTAAAATGAAATGAATGTGTATTGTAAGCACTGTCGTTTATCACTTAAAACACATGATTTTAATGGTACCTTTTATTAACAAGAATCTAAATTTATTATTATATAATTACATCGAGTTAATTTTATATACTTAAAGTGGAATGTTAACCGTGGAATGTGTAGGCCATGTCCAGAAGAGGATGGGTGCTCGTCTGAGATCTTACAAGTCGAAGAAAGGTCAAGAAAAGCTATCAGATGGCAAATCGGCTGGAGGTCGTGGACGTCTTACAGAGGAAGCGATCAAAAATATACAAAAAAACTATGGATTAGGCATTAGAAGAAATGTGTCCAATTTGCAAGACGTGAAACAGGCTGTTTGGGCTGAATACTTTCATCTCCTGTCTTCTAATAATGCTCCATCTCACGAACTGTGCCCTAAAGGTGAGGACAGCTGGTGCAAATTCAACAGAGCTGTTACTGATCATGAACCTTATGACCACAAGAAACATCTCCATCTTCCACAGGCCGTCATGGATGATATAAAACCCATTTTCAGGGACCTAGTTGCACCTGACCTTTTGAAAAGGTGTTTGCATGGTGGCACCCAAAACTCCAATGTATCTCTAAACAGCGTAATATGGTCGCGTGTCCCAAAGTCCACGTTTGTCATGAAAACAACTGTAGAACTTGGAGTATATGAGGACAATAGCCACTTTTAACAAAGGATATATAATTAGATGTTACATTTTAAAAAAGCTAGGGGTGTCACCAGGAAACAACTTGGTAAGAAGTATGAAGCAATTGGGTGAAGTCAGGATTCGTAAAGCCGAGAAAGCCATCGATGAACTTGAAAAGAAGTGTCGGAAGAAGACCAGTTTAGCCAAAGCCAGATTAGAAGATATGTACCAGCAAGAGGAAGACCCAGACAACCCTTCGTATGGAGCCGGAATGCACTAAGGTGGGATAAATACCATATTGATGTAATACTAACCTTAATTCTCGATTATTGAAAAACTAAATTTTTTATACAAAGGTACATTTTTCTCAGGAACTAAAATTGATACAACCGTGCAGTTTTTTTATTTTGTTTGTTACATTTAACTACACATTTCGAGAGTACAACTTTTCATAATTCACATTATAAATTTTTTATGCTCTCATATGTAGAGACAAATCAAACAAAAAATTTAGTTTTTTTGTAAAAATATGAAAAAAATATTAAAAAATATTATTTTAAAATTCTTTACCCTCGAATTGTAGAGGAAGAAGTCATCTTTCAGCAACATAAAATATTTTGTTTCTATCATGTACAGTATCTGAGAAAAATGTACCTAAATATGTGAAATTTAACATGTGCAGTATAGGGCCGTCCGACTCCCCTTAATAGAACAGTATATACATATTTTCATTCATTTCTAATAGTTTGCCAAATCATATTCAGTTTTGCATAGGCATAGGCTTTCATATATTTTATAACGAAACTAAAAATAACTAAAATGAAATTTTTCATCTTGTGCAAACTTTACCGACAAGAAAAAATATTCATTTTTATACCTATTACATTTTATCAATCTCAGCGTGACAAGTCACCTTTATCGTAGGTGTCCCGTCATCTCTGCTTACTTACATCTTTTAACCTCAAACCCACAGGTGCCGGTAGTGTGTGTCTACATTGTTTAGGGAGAGTTCTACTGGATATCGTTACTTTTTGACTACAGCTACGTTAAAAGTCTGTCTTCTCATATTAGCGTTACATATATTTCGTTGCCTTGAATGAAATCTAATTATCAGAGTTACCAAAAATTGTAATATTACGTTTCTCAAAATTATTCTCAAATATGTAAAAACATTGTTGAGTAATACTGTTTTCCGCATTCAATTATCATGCCTTGTCTACGCTTGTTCCTGTACAGATGTTTTGTCCACGGGGTAATTGTTCCTGTTTTCCTCATGCAATTATCCTGCCTTGCCATCTCCATACCTGTAGAATCGTTTTGCCCGAGGAGTTATTACTTCTGTTTTCCTCATGCAATTATCCTGCCTTGCCTTCTCCATACCTGTAGAATCGTTTTGCCCGAGGAGTAATTACTTCTGTTTTCCTCATGCAATTATCCTGCCTTGCCTTCTCCATACCTGTAGAATCGTTTTGCCCGAGGAGTAATTACTTCTGTTTTCCTCATGCAATTATCCTGCCTTGCCATCTCCATACCTGTAGAATCGTTTTGCCCGAGGAGTTATTACTTCTGTTTTCCTCATGCAATTATCCTGCCTTGCCTTCTCCATACCTGTATAATCATTTTGCCCGAGGAGTAATTACTTCTGTTTTCCTCATGCAATTATCCTGCCTTGCCTTCTCCATGCCTGTAGAATCGTTTTGCCCGAGGAGTAATTACTTCTGTTTTCCTCGTCCAATTATCGGGAATTGCCTGCGTTCTAGCGAAACATAATTAGTTTATAACGTTACATTGGCACAGACCCTCATATCTTTTGTCTCGGTTTATGCTTCCGTCAGGGTTGTAATATTAACATCGTAGTTTGTAAAATAAGTTCTTTCCCAACCTTAATTCTTGATATAAATCATCTGAATATTGTTCCGTGCAATATTTTTTGTCATGAATACCCTTATGAATTCTAACGCAATTTTGAGTAACGCCCCGAACAATAAATATGAGTGAGTACTGTCCTTCAACAAAAATATTTTGTTAAATAATATTGCATAACAAATTTTAAAAATTAATACATTATTCTGGGCGACATAAATATTAGATTATAAATTTTCTCATTTTATTACAAATTTTTCGTACTTAACATTTTAATATTTAGTTTTAGTATTTAGTACTTACTGTCACGCTGGTAAATAAACTATCAGCTGGTCTTGTCAGAAAGGAAAGGACAAAAGGACATAAAGAAAGCGGTCCCTGCACAAAAACAGTGGGCCACAATAAATTCTCCTTAACAACCCACTCCCATGTACTCTAAAAAGTTTTGTGCATAACCTTCTGTTCCTAAAGCTTCACGTAAGTGGCGGGATTTCCATTTTTATAAAATAAGAAATGTTTTCATATGCCCTAAAAATGAATTACCTTTCAACGAAAAATATATTATTAATGTCATACATATATTAATGAGTCATGAAGGGATAGAGTTCAAATGTGAAGCTAATAACTCATACAAATGCCAATATTATACAAGAAAATACATTATTTTTATAACATTTAAAATACAAACAGAACAATATACTCTTTTCTTACTATTTTAAATAATATATAATTAATTTTTTAGCATTGGAATTTTTTAGTTTTAAGGTGTTTTAACGAGACTTTTAACAAATGATTGTAATGTACTTTGGAAATAAGTATTTTTGATTCTCTTAATTTTATGTCAACTATGCATATAAAAAGTGTCTTGTAATCTATCTAACTGATTCATCACCGTCCAGGAAAAATAATGTAAGATAGAAACATGACATTTGATATATAAATTTATCTTGCAGCAATTACAAATCAAACTAAAAAGAGCCGTTTAGACACAACCAAATTTTCTGTGTAAATATTAGAAATTGACAGCACGACCATAAAAATTCTAAAAAGCATATTCTAAATCTGATAGTAACAAACCACTCTTATTTAAAAATGTACTGTACTCGCTGATGACACAGAGTATATCCTAGTTTAATTTATAACTAGTTTGATTAAAAATATACTTTGAATTTGTGTCAAGTATTAAGAACTCATTTGTTTACCAGTAGTGTAATAGATATATCGAAAGTAGTTATACAGGTTTAAAAACATTCATAAAATTTTTTTTGACAAAAGTAATTTCATTATACAAATATATAAGATTATATCTTCTTGGTCAGGAAACACAGCAGAATCAACTGTAACACCAGAAATATTATAGATTGGAAGTAAATTACAACGGCTCGAAGTAGATGTTTCATCACCGAAGTAGGCTTCGCAGACTTGTGTATACGAGTATATGTATATGTATATATATATATATATATATATATATATATATATATATATATATATATATATATATATATATATATACAATGATTTGTCAAAGAAACAAGGCCAACTCAACTATGGTACCAGAAACACCTAATACAGGAGGAAATTACAATGATCATAAGTGTACTTTTTGTCACATTTTCTTGATCGCTACAAAATAGCATAGTAAACATTGGTGTCAGATATATTATTCTTTTGGAGCAGAAGTGCTCATACACGGGCAAAAAGTAAAATAAGAGCCACAACAAATTTTTCTTAGGCATCAGAGGTTTAAACTATACTTCCAAACAAAAACCAAAGGCAGCCACATGAATCTTTTACAGGAAAGGATTACAAAGAATTTAATTTAAATAAAATAAAATCTTGGTTGAAGTCGATACGTAGAACTGTGACGAGAAAGGGGGTTTATGGTGACCTTTATATGCAAAGTAAAGCTGTGCTGGCGAGATAAAGGGAGATATGGGCGAGAAACGGTTAACTTCACTGTTTAACGCTTGTTTCTGGTTTCTTGTCTCGACAAATTGTATAGAGTAGAAAATGGTATCTTTTATTATCTTTGTTATATGTATCCAAAAGTGTGGCTGCAAATTATTTCCACACAAAATATATGGACTCTCACCGCTTATTTTTCCATGCAAATGACTTTAGTTTTTAACTAATGTTGACTTATGTCTTAGAAACGAATTGGACCATGTAGCTTTTTTAATTTTGTGCATTTATAACTTACATATGTTACAATTTCCGATGTATGCAAATGAAAAATGTATATGTTTTCTATTATTAAATATAAAAACCCAGTTATTATTGACTATGCAAGTGTTATTATTGAGGAGAGTTATTTAAAATAATTTTGATTGCATGTGATTTTTAAGATGAGAAACATGTCTGCTGTTGTAATCGACTGATAACTCCCAAGAAATAAAGTGAACTGAATGCAGACGATGGGTTATGGTGGTCAAGGGGGGGAGTTATGATTTCTCATAAACTTGGCATTGCCTTCGCCGTGTCGGCAAAGCATAAATATCGCACATACCAGGTTCATGTTCATCATCTTGCATTTCAATGTTTTTATATTCAGTAAACAGAATATTCTACTATGCGATCATCTTAACTTACACTGGATTCTCTGATACAAACTCATAAAAATGAAACAAACACTTTTATTTACTAAGTTGACACTGCCACATTTTATTTGCGAAGCAGTTTATTGGAGCTTCAGAGGAATCTGCGTCCATTGTGAATGTGAGTTTTCCCTAGCCATTTACCGCCCATTGAGGAGATGACCATTAAGTGAGAGAATTTTGTGAAACCAAATAAGAGACGTATATATGAGATGAGGAAAGGAACTTGTGGTGAGTTGAGAGAGAAATTTGTGGGGTAGTGAGAGAATCATGTAGGGAGTTGAAACGGACACTTGTGACGACTTAAAGAGAAAACTGAGGGGATATGTGTGTGGGAATAATCATTAGATGATCTTTTTGTCATAGAAATAATAGTAAGTATATTAGTTCAAGTTAAGGTTTAGAAGTTTGTTTTTAAAATTAGGGAATATATATTGCGGCCTTTTACAATCCCAAAATTATTAAATGATTAGACATACTACAAGAATCATTAAAACGAGAACTAATTGGAAAATTTCTTAATGAATTTTAGCCAATACTAAATACAGTTGTCAGTTTTATGATAGTTGACTAGACGATGTCTCAAATGATATTATGAGAATATGACATCCATAGTGAAAAGATGATATATTAGAGAGAGAGTATCTTACCTTTGAAATATAATATTGTCTTGGATGGTGATCCCAGACTTTACCTGTATCTTGTTATTGAAACAATATTTGGCGAAAAAACAAGATATATTCAGTTTTATCGTTATCAGTATAAGACAAGACAAGTATGTTTATAATAAGACTAAGTGGCATGTACAGTGGTTATTTTGGTATATCTAATACCTGTAAATGAGCAATTCTTATATATATATATATATATATATATATATATATATATATATATATATATATACGAGTATCTGAATCAAGGAAACGGCTCCAACGATTTTCATGAAATTTATATGCGGGGGTTTCAGAGGCGATAGATCGGTCTAGCTATGTTTCATTTCTAGAAAATTTTAATTATCCTTGTTTTCAAGTACCGAAAAGCTGCTACAAAGTCAACATTTATTTACTTTTTATTTCTTTGTTTACATTCTATAGTAAATGACATCTAACGTATCACAAGAAGCGTAGTAAGCCAATACCTCACAGCTGATGTTTCATCAGAAATGCCAAAGAGTAAAAAATTAAAAAACTGTTTATAAATTAACGAAGATTCAAACCGAAAGGCAGTTTTTATTGTAATATAAGTTGATGAATGATTTCACTCCTTTTAAAATAAAAATATTTATCTACATCAAATACTTCGCCCCACACGTATTGCTAAAGTCAAATGTCTGCAAGCCTTAACAAACATTTTACGAGCAGAAAGGTCTCATGATTTAGATGACGTCTAAAAGATTTGCGGCAGCATATGGCACAACGTGTAACTACTGAAAATACCGAACAACAAGAGCGATGTCTGTACGGGTCATGTACAGTAGGTATAAGTGTATAATAAGACTGATCGGAATGTAACGCAAGAGGCTGTAGATAGGGAACGGTTTGCCGCTACTACATCGCATATTTCGCCGGTCTCATCAAGCCTGTGGTTACGGGTCATGTACAGTAGGTATATGTGTGTAATAAGACTGAGTGGAATGTAACGCAAGAGGCTGTAGATAGGGAACGGTTTGCCGCTACTACATCGAATATTTCGCCGGTCTCATCAAGCCTGTGGTTACGGGTCATGTACAGTAGGTATAAGTGTGTAATAAGACTGAGTGGAATGTAACGCAAGAGGCTGTAGATAGGGAACGGTTTGCCGCTACTACATCGAATATTTCGCCGGTCTCATCAAGCCTGTGGTTACGGGTCATGTACAGTAGGTATATGTGTGTAATAAGACTGAGTGGAATGTAACGCAAGAGGCTGTAGATAGGGAACGGTTTGCCGCTACTACATCGAATATTTCGCCGGTCTCATCAAGCCTGTGGTTACGGGTCATGTACAGTAGGTATAAGTGTGTAATAAGACTGAGTGGAATGTAAAGCAAGAGGCTGTAGATAGGGAACGGTTTGCCGCTACTACATCGAATATTTCGCCGGTCTCATCAAGCCTGTGGTTACGGGTCATGTACAGTAGGTATAAGTGTGTAATAAGACTGAGTGGAATGTAACGCAAGAGGCTGTAGATAGGGAACGGTTTGCCGCTACTACATCGAATATTTCGCCGGTCTCATCAAGCCTGTGGTTACGGGTCATGTACAGTAGGTATAAGTGTGTAATAAGACTGAGTGGAATGTAACGCAAGAGGCTGTAGATAGGGAACGGTTTGCCGCTACTACATCGAATATTTCGCCGGTCTCATCAAGCCTGTGGTTACGGGTCATGTACAGTAGGTATAAGTGTGTAATAAGACTGAGTGGAATGTAACGCAAGAGGCTGTAGATAGGGAACGGTTTGCCGCTACTACATCGAATATTTCGCCGGTCTCATCAAGCCTGTGGTTACGGGTCATGTACAGTAGGTATAAGTGTGTAATAAGACTGAGTGGAATGTAACGCAAGAGGCTGTAGATAGGGAACGGTTTGCCGCTACTACATCGCATATTTCGCCGGTCTCATCAAGCCTGTGGTTACGGGTCATGTACAGTAGGTATAAGTGTGTAATAAGACTGAGTGGAATGTAAAGCAAGAGGCTGTAGATAGGGAACGGTTTGCCGCTACTACATCGAATATTTTCGCCGGTCTCATCAAGCCTGTGGTTACGGGTCATGTACAGTAGGTATATGTGTGTAATAAGACTGAGTGGAATGTAACGCAAGAGGCTGTAGATAGGGAACGGTTTGCCGCTACTACATCGAATATTTCGCCGGTCTCATCAAGCCTGTGGTTACGGGTCATGTATTGGTAATGGCTTCGTAACCCGGGTAGCTGTGTTCTGATCAGCAGCTGAGTCCTGGGATTGGGTCTTGTTTAGTCTATTGTCCTTGTTGCTTTGTAAAAATAAAGAGGGTGATAAAATATTGTAACGTTTGTATATAACTTATCTTGTAGTTTAATACTATATCTACTCAATTAGAAAATATGAAATATTTTAAAATGTATACTATAAAATTTTTTATACATAATTTTATAAAATAAGTAGATTTTATTACAGAGCTACAACTATTTTAATACTCGTGGAAAATACTGATAAAGTATTGTACTGGTTTGTATTGTTGTTTCACTCTCAGAGACTAGAATGCAAACGAGTCTTTGTCAAGTATTGATGTAATATTTATAGATAGTTTTTTCATACTTATTATATTTTTGCTATCGTGGCTCAATGCATGAATTCTATTTATCACTTTTCTATATATTTTGCGAAATACCAAAAGAGTTACTTTGTATTTATTGCTCAACAACTACATACATTTCTACAAATAACATCGTACGTTTTAAACGACAAAGATTTATATTTATACGTTTTTAGGTGGGTTTAAGTAATAAATAAGTAAAATTAATAAATTAGGTAATATATTCTTTATTTTGTAAAATTTTCCTAAATACTCTATCAATTTCTTGAATACATCAATACATTAATAAATAAGAATTTGTTTATACCAAAACATAGATAAAAAAGATTCCCTTGCCAAGTCTGACCAAAATGTAAAAGCAAAACCTTAAATGCATTTTAAACTAAAAATTACTCGTAAATGAATACATTTTTCAATATAAAAAGATTTGTTAAAAATTAACGGTTTTATTATTAAACAAAATTACTTCCATACAAATCAATGAAATTGTTCCCTTCTATTCTTAAATAGAAAAGCAAATAGGAAAATTTAGACCCCTCAAGGCACTTTTACTAATATGGGTTTCCTATTACTTACATTTAAGTTGTTAAAACGTGATCATATCATTAAATTTTATTATTTGTATTTATTTAATCGGCCAATGCTCAAATTTGATTTTATGATTGCTTCAAAATCAAGAGTTGTAATTTACAAGAAGTAATTCTCTTATAAACAACAATTCTGTAATGATAATGATCGTAGTTAATACTATAGAAAAGGGCATAAATAATTGACGAATACTAATAATGGACTAAATTACTAATGTTAAATTTTAATCAATGAATCAAGGTTATCTAGTATCAATGACCATTCATTAGGTCCTTTTAAGAAAATCCTGCCACGATTGGATTGACTGATATTATTGTGTAATTTAATAAATATTCTTTCTACTATAACATTTTGGTAAAATAAGTGTTATTTGGTTTGTTACTGGAAAGTGATTCCTTGATCTTACTTTTTTTACATTACACAATTTTATAGTCGTAGCCAGGTAAATTATAAAGACATATTGTGAATAAAATGTTTCTATTACAAAATATTGTACTTACTGAAACTGTTTTTATTAAAGAATACAAACTTTTCTTATAGACTACTGTTTGTGTCCAACATTTATAATTGTCATAAATCGCAAACAATTAAAAAACATAAAACAGCAATAATTCTAACTTTTACCCCTAAATGCTTATATTTTGGTCTTGTTCATCAATTACACAAATGTACTCAAATATCTTTCTTTAAATTACTGTAATTCTTCTTTCATTATTAAAAACGAGTTTTTTTGTTGCATGTCTTCTGAAAAGTTTCTTTATACTGTTGTGTCTTATTATAACTTAATTCTACCTCCTTAAATAAATAAATAAGATACTTATAACACACAAGCGAAGCTACCATAATACTGTGATAGTGTCAATGTTTGTTCAGCGGTAATACCTTTTTTGTCATTGACATTTCCCGAGCCCTAAACTCATGCTGACAACAAATTCCTTTCAAAAGTTTATGCGATCTTGAGACGTATACCATCACACTAATTTAAGACAGTATTTATACTAATATGACCATTGAGATCAGAGTTATATGATAATTCCTGAGAAATAATTATATACCTTCGTAGATTGTACCCCATACCCAAAAGCAACCTTGGTTCGACAAAAACCTCAAAAATTTTATATGTCTCTCTCACCCAATTATATTGCATATTATTAGCCTATTTAAAGTATGAAAAATTCAATGACCTAAAACAGTGCTGAAGTTAAAGAACGCCGTAACTAGGAAACAATGAAATCTTACCGAAAATAAGCTGAAAGAAATATCCTACATGACATTTAATGTTTAATAAAACAATATATCAAATTCGGTTCTTGAGACACCAGGTTATTTAACCGTCTATTTTTCTTCTGAAAAATTGGCAAGTATTATTTATTAAAAGAGGATATTAGTTAAATTTTTCTTATTTAACCAATGTACATAAATAATGAAATTTTTAATCTGTTTTTTTTTTCTTTTTTCACCCTATAGAACCAATTTGGCCTCAATTACAACACGTAAAAAGGTAATCATTAAGGTCTAACTTGTAAATGTTTAAAAACCGTTTATTGTATAAAATTATGTAACTTTTATTGCGTTAAATCATAATCATGAAATTTTGCATACATACTCATTAACTTATGTAGAACATCACTGAGTATAAATGGAGAGAAAACAATAAATTAGAAAGTAAAACTAGATTTCTTTTGACTTTTAAAGATTTTTTTTAAATTTGTACATAAAATTATTTTTATTTCATTTTGCAAACATGCAATACTTTTACCACAACTTACTCAGGTTATTTTATAGTACACACATGAAGCTTTGGTAAAAATTTCGGCTTAATATATCTTGTAGTTATTGAGAAATAGATACATACGCGTAGAAATTCATTAATTTTACAGGAACGAACATTTAAAATTAAATATGTTATTTAGTAGGCTCCACTTGAGTAAGATGCCCGAGCTTCTTCATCACTGCTTCCAGTGCTTCCCTCCAACTTCCTTTTAGCTGCTTCAGTCCTTCCTCGTGCCTTCTTCAATAGTTCATCTAACTCACAGTCAGCATGGCGTGTTCGGATAGGATCAACATTTCGCATGAAATTAATGCAGTTTCCCTCTGGTTCAAACCCAGAGCCACCAAGACCCTGCACTTTGAACGCCCACCCGGTCACTATGGCAACTTTAAAAGATACAGTTTAGAAATCAATTATTCTTATTTTATCAAATAAATAATAATAAAGTCTTAAAAACAATCACCTTTTATTGACTAACTGTACAAGATAATCCGGTCTTAAATTAATATCTTATTTATCATTTCTATTGATCCATGGTTTTTACGTACAAGGCAATTATAAGTTATCGTATCTGTCATATAAGTTACGCGAGTGTTGCCTGCAATTATCAACATTTTTAATGAATCATTGACGTTTTGAGTTTTTGTCGTCGTATATGGTTTATTTTTATCCGTTTCAATAACTAGTAAGTTACTATAAAGTTCCACTTAGCTTCAATCCGATTCCATATAACGAAGAGTTTAACTAAGTCTTCGAATATTCCTAAACTACTGAAAATTGTAGGTGCGCCATTAAATAATATTAAAGACGATATCACAAAAATAATTTAAAAATAATGTTTTAATTTGATCAATGAATCTTAACTGTGAATAAATAGAGAAATAAAGTGAATAATCTTGAAGAGAACTGTTTTCAAAAATCTGTTTGCATTATCGCCTCTATTATATTACAATCATCGCTTGACGCTTTTATCTATTGGATAGACTTCCAATTTTGTACACCGATTTTAGTAGTGGACAAATACCAATGCATTTGTGTAGCTGTTTTGTTTGTTAAATCTAAACATAGATCTGAATAACGGAGTGTACAATTTTCGCTTTGTTAAAAATGATATAACGCCACACATTTAAATTTTAAATAACTGTATTACATTTTATATTGTTGGTTTAGACAATACTAATCTCTGAAACAAGTAGCTGAGTAATCAAGCGTAGTAAGTTACTAGTAACACAAGCTGTGGCTGAAAACAACTAATCTGATATTGTCAACCTAACGAGGTTTAATCATTAACCTACTATCCAATTATTCCTTAACAGTTTCGTGTTTGAGTATTAAGTTATCCTCCTCTACTGATAATCTAGAAACTAAAACTCTGATTCTTTACATAAAAATCGCAGCTGATCGTAAACAACATGTCCAAGCACACACGCACAAACCAGTGATACTTAAAATAAAGGCAACATTTAGAATTTGGTTGATCTTCAAGTACAGGAAATATACTTCTTAATGAATACGTTTTTATAACTCTTGGAATGATTGATAGATAAATAATAGTAGTGTACTCATTATATGTACGGAATGGATTTGTTAAAATAATATAAGTTCGAGATGTATATCTGAGTTTTTTATTTTTCTGAATACATTATAAATATTAATAGCCTGAGGGAAAAGTACAATCCAATATCTAATATATTTTTGACTCTGTAACGGGATAAGACTGACAAAGTCTATTTGGAAATCTTATATACTTCCAGTGTAAGGGACATTTCCTTATTAAGCTCAAGCAAAATTTTAAAAATAATCGTTAATAAGGCTTTGCGTTATAGTAGTTCTTGTTTTCTCCCGGACTTTAGTCTGTTGCGATATTTTGACGCATGCATGTATGTTTTAATGTAATAATTGTTAACGCAATAAATATCATTATTATTATTATTTTAGTTATGTTATTATTTATTTCGCTTATTTTTCGTTAAACAACTGTTTAAATTGCATATAACAATGTGAAGGACACTCGCCAATTTGGAGTAACTTATTGAAAACATTCACAGCTTTGTTCATTAAGATCCGTCTTAGAACAGTTAATTAAAAAAATATTATTTAATAATATTTACGATGCATGAGATGTATTTAATTTGTCACTGGCGCAAATGTAGAGTACAAGTTAGATAATCAATTTTGTCTTTACTTTTTGAACTGTAGTACTGATCAAGCACTGTTAATTTTTCCTAAAATTTTAAATGTTTTTAGAGCCACTATTGCTGAACTTCAGGTAAAAAATACCAACAGCTGAATTTAGTTTAAGTTAAATTTGTATTATAAAGTATAAATAATATTAAATTATTTCCTAATTCAAGAAATGTTTTTATGTAAATCTTTCCAAATCTTTCTCTTAATATAAACCAAACTTTCCTCCTGTTTAAAAAAGTAATTTACAAAATGAATTAGGCCGAATATGTTTAGCCATTTTTCTAAGTTATCGCCTAGACAAACATTTGGCAATTAATTTTAATTTATAAGATCAGGAAATATTTGAGAAATAACACTGTTTCGTATAACAGCTGACGTGTAATTCGTAACACGCACACAAACACACACACACACACACACACACACACACACACACACACACACACACACACACACACGCACACACACACACGTTTCCATGCATTTAGCACTTATTAATTAGTGAATACTTTCTTTTTTAGAGCGGCTTCTTTAGAACCCTTATTCCGAGAATGTGCGTGCAGTTTTTCCGTATTTTTTATTAACTATCAAACACGACCCTCCCTTTATTCTAGTTAATAATGCTCTGCAAAAATTCTCATATGGTTCATGATATTGGTAGAAAAGGCAAAAAGAGGGTTGATCACTAAGTTTTAAAATCATCACAAAGCCTCTAGGCTGTTTATCTCCTCTGTTCTCGATATTCTCAGCCAAATTACAAAATTAAATTTCATTAATACTTTTTTGTATACGAATGTCTCGCTTATTCATTACAGTTCGTCGTTACAAGTTCAAATGTAAGTAGTAGTAATTTTATAGTGAAATTCCTTTAAAACATTCTCCATATTAATATTTATGCCTGCCAGCGTCTTTAATTCGGAAAGATTCAACGTATTTGTTATAAACCTGTTTAGAGTTTTATGTTTAGATTAAGAAGTTCACATTATCATATATATATATATATATATATATATATATATATAAATATATATATATATCTATATATATATATATGTATATATGAATTTAAAAATGATATGATATGCAAATAAATTAAAAATAATATTAAAGATCAAAATTAAATGTAATTAGCTTATTCATTAAATCCATTTATTTTATTATGTATAAATTAATTCCTACTTTTAATTCAGTAACACAATAAATTATGTTTTTATTCAATAGAATTTTCATTTTGAGGTATGTAAAAATTGTTAAACCTAAAAGTACTTGCTCCCCCGGTACGGAGTTTAGTTATTTTATTTATAATATAAATAATAATTTATATATTGAAGACATTAAGTTGTAGATTGTGGTTTATAAGCGCATGAAGATGGTTTTACTTAGCGATAGGCTACTAAAGGCCTTAAATGGTCTAATTTGTTTGTGACCATTTGAAAAAGTAAAGCTTGGAGCTTACTTCAAAAATCCCAGTAGCTTTAATGGAGAAAACTAGTAGTATTTGTATGCTTTCTTATCACAAAAAGACTTTTAAAACACCGCATGTTTTACTACCGGTAACTAAAGTAGTGATTGATTATATTCCAGCATCCTACAGGAACCAAATTATAATTTATTTTATTGTTATTATTTAATTATAATTATAATTTTTTATATATACTGGCTACCAAAATTATTTTTAAATGTAATTGTTTTTAACTAAATGTTTTTTTACTGGAAATTCGAGCTTTTTGAAGAGCCGCACGCGTACCCCCGCCTTGGTGCCGCCCACTTTCACTAGCGGGTCGTGCAGCAGAAATCGTAATATTTTAATTTTCGCCATAACTTCAAAACTAAACATCCAATATTTTAATCATTGAAAGACCAAATATTATCTACATAAAACTGTACGAAGTAGATGAAATAATTTTATTTTTGATAATTGATTAAACCAGTATATCCAAGATTTTTAAATAAAAAAATGGTTGTTGTGCTATTCTTTACTCGACATGGTCCTGTTCCGTGCACCCCGCTTTCATCCGACAGAGATAGATATACCCCCGGTAGTGTGTCGAGGACTTTTTTTGTAGATATTTATAAGATCTACAATTAATTAGAAACAAATTTATGGTTCTTATCTGTATATTTTTGGCAGCGTACGCAAAATAAGTAACTTTTCTGGTTGATTTTTTCTCCTTGTGTCCGAAAATCCCAAATATCTTACGGAACCCTATTTTTCCAAAATAAAATATAGCCTATGTTACTCGTTGATAATGTAGCTTTCGATTGGTGAAAGAATGTTTTAAATCGGTCCAGTAGTTTTTTTTAAGCCTATTCATTACAATCAAACAAACAAACATACAAACACAGTTTTTTCCTCTTTATAATATTAGTGCAGATAATTTATTATTTTCATAAAAATGCTTTAAACTACAATTAAACTGGAATAAACAATAAAAAATAATATAACATCTGACTTGTGAACCTTTCAATTACAGTTTAGCCCACTTCAAAACAATGTTTAGTCGTATCTGTTATTATTTATTTTACTTTAATTTGAAAACATACAGGAATTTCATTTAATAATAAAATTCCCATTATTATCTTCTTCCATAAATTTCACTAATCATCTATAACCTAAATGAAAAAAATAAATAAAACAAATCAAATTATGTGCATGATAACATTAGTTACCTAAATAAATAGGTTTTACTACTGAATATTACCTATATTAAACTAAAAATAACTCAAGATAATATCCATTGAAATGAATGTTTTGAAGTAAAGCTATACTACTAAGTCAGTAGTTGATTTATGATATTGTGTAACCTAGGGCTTTCTCTAACTTATGGAACACTTTTGTAATGAATTTTAGTAAGGTCTCATTGTTGAATGTTTCAATACTTTTAACATAAGTACTTTTATGACTTGCTGCATTAGTGGATAAAAAATAACCATTTGAAGTTGTTTTTATGAAAATTATATATATTTAAATATTTCATTTTTTAAACGGAAATGCTATTAGTCGTAATACATTACATTTGGTAGACACTGCAGTTTCTCACAGATGGATTCAGTAAATACCTTTAACGTCACAAATTGTCTATTTAAGGTTCATATAACAGTCATGATTATCATTATGTTGCCAATATTGTGTAAACGCAATTTGTTTAAAAAAACTTAAATGCCTGGTTCATTTCAATAGTTTGTTATCTTCATAAGTATTCCAGCAGGGATATATGCACGTATTGTGCACTTTCACATTCGTCTACGACAACGGTGGTGCAATTTTGAGTGGCGTGAAGGACTTAAAGTTTGCTATAACCTTAAACCTGAGCTCAAACGAAAATATCCTTATAAAGCCTACTCAATTGGTCATCAAAATCCGTGCTGTTTCTGTATAAACCTCTTGCCTGATCGGCTCTATTGAGTATACTTCTCTGATTTGGTCTCTATACGAGTTTGGCCATATTGCAAGTCAAGTCAAAAAATGCGCTAATTGTGAAAACGTTGTTGACGTGTATAGAATAGCAAAACGTCTAGGAATTTAAATTTACATAATTTGTCATTTATACCACAATATCCATTCAGACACACTGTTTTTTACATTCTTTCGTTTTCATTCCTAAGCCAATTCTACCCACTTCTAACTTTTCGGGTCGGTCTAGTAAAAGATCGGTCCCCCCAGTTGTGTGATATAAATTCGCCGACATTATAAAATGCCTTTTGACGCTAAAAAGCGTTTGAGGCGAATTTTTTTTACGCCCCCCCATTTTTTTTGGCGTTGAGACACGTTTTTTTGGGATCTGATAATATGTTTGATTAAATGAACACCATTGCCGCCTGTGCAAGCGCTCATGAGCAACCATTCTGTGCATTTCAGTTTTGGTAGCTGTCTCTACCTCTGGGTCCCATACCCATGCATGTCTCGTCCCCTTCTCAGGGCACATCTTGACTTACAGAACAGAATTCTTTGTAAAATGTAGACTCAGCCACAAACAGAGTAAACAGTTGCTATTGTTTGAAAGCTTGTTTGCAGGATTTTCTTAAATGTTTTTGAGATATATTTCGAATCGCTTTTTTTTTGCAATTGAACGCTTTTAAAAATTGATTGTTTGCTTCACGTCTCCCACAAAACCAATCCGTGGGATAGTGTGGACAAATTAGGCCATAATTCGCCGTCAATAGTATTTGATTAGGGGCAGTTATTGGGCTAAGGACCTTAAAGCCTAAATGCCTGGAGACAATTTTTGCGCAAACCGAATCGATGTGTGTATTCCACAGCAACCCCTAGATTCTAGAAGGAACATCGAGGCATAGACTTCTTCTAGCATGGAATCTGCTAGCATGATACATGGGCCGTTCTCTGATTCTACAGAGCGCAATGGAAAAAATTCAAAAAGTTTGATTCAGATGAATTTGTTGACAGATTTATTCTGATCAGATTGAGACTTTGAAAGCACTTGACACAGTTGTTGAGGTCAAAAAAAAGCCTGTTTGTTTCACAGCTGGCTTGACTTTCCAACTGAAGCAGACAGTTGTTGGACATCAGCATACTGCACGAGTTTCCCATACAGAAGTGATGATCCTGTGTCATTGACATTAAAATGTCAGTAGAAACCTTTGTTAGTAAAAAAGATAGGAATTTTTAAATACAACATCATATGCTTTCGTAGCTTGGATCACTCTTCTGTACGTCTTTTTTAATTTCGGAAATAGATTTTGAAATCTTCATATTCAGTGCTTCTGTATATTTTGGATGAAAATTTTTAAAACAGAATTCCTTAGTGATCCCATTGTGGTTTACCTTTTTTTGGCAAAATGTAACTTTTTTAGTAGGACAAAAATGGCAAGGTATAAATTTAGAGTAGCCTAGCAATTAACAATTTTTAATTGCTGCTCTACATTATCTGAAGACTTTATGAAAGTCCAAATTTTCTTTTGGAAGAAATCTCTTGATGAGAACGATAAATTGGTCTGACCTCGTGTCCCTTATTAATTTTGTAATTTTTGGGCTCCCTTTCAAGTTTTTTTCCACTTATTACGGGGGTCCATAAGTGGTGTGATATAGGCCGTTTTAACCACAGAAACTGTGAAATTTGAAAGATTCGTGATACAATTTGCCGATGCTGTAGTAGGCGTCACTCGTGTGGGTGAATTTCACCAGCAGCGTAAGGTGGAGCAATCTTATATATCTCCAACAGTGGAAGATGCACGCTGTCCAAGGCCGTCAGGCGTCAATGTTGAAAACACCCATGAAAATGAAATCTTGATTGCGATTGGTCAAGTATGTTAATTCATTACCACTGGAAGACCTGTGTATTCTAACAACCGCTGATTTTGATTCGTTTCTTTAAATTTTGATTCCGGTTGCTTCAAAAAATATTTTTCGGATACTTAATTAATTTGAAAATAGAGGCTTAGAAATGTTGTTTAAAACATTACTGCTATACAACCTCCTTTCGATTGTGTCGGCAGTACGCGTTTGCCAGGTTGAAATTTGGAATTTTACAAAGATCTATGTTTTTTGCCTGTTGAAACTGTTTTCAGTTATGACAAGCAAATCGGATATCTTCGCACAAAAGGTGAATTTTATCCAGTTTGTTAGTAGCGAATTGGGCGTTTTTTATAAAGCAGCCGAAAATTGGTTCTAATTAGAAAATCTTTATTTTGTATTGTTTCCAGATTTTTTGAATTTGTAAATTTAGTTCGTCACTGGAGAGTGGGGTCCCTTTCTATACAGTTTTATTGTTTTGTCGGTGAATTTTCGGACTGTCGTTTCACCGCTTTACCACCACTCCTGACAAACTTCTGCGAAGCTGTCGTGCGGGACTGTCCTTGGTATGTGCTGGAGACAGCGGCGATGTTCGCTGCGATATCCTGGACACAGGCGGGGAGGAGGGAATGTTTCAGAAGCAGAAACAAAAGGAGCAGTCTGGTGCAAGGCGGGGACGTGCAGCAGACAACCGAGCGCAGCGACTGAGGCATCCCACCAGTAAGATCGGCCAGCAGCCTTCCAATCGTATTGAATTCTAGCACTTCACTTCGATTCATCTCAAGACGAGGACAATTTGCTGGTTCACGGTATAGTACCAGTGGGAGATCGTGGCGACGAGGCAGGATCGACACGATAACGGCCGAAGAGCTTAGACGAGCCGTTATCTGTCACTTTAGATGTTTTAGTATTCACAGCATACTCGCCAGCGGCAACATAGCTTGTACCGGCAAAAACAGTTTCCAACAATTCCCGGGAGGTGGTGGTCTGCCCGCAGTAACAGTCAGTAGCTTGGCACCCGACCTGCAAGTACCACTTACTCTGGTCGACAGGTTCACGCGCTGTTGTACTAGGTCGGCCAGGTGACGGGCATGACTGTCTCCTTCAATATGGACAGTTGAAAATCTCAAGTGTTTTATTTTATCGTTGTTTATGATCTTGAGCCGATTGTTTGGTGGAAGGTGGTTGACGAATGAACAATAGGAAGGTGGAAATGGATTGTGGTGTGGTCATATGTAGTTGATATCGGGTTAAAAAGCTCTGAGATATTCTAGATCAGCCTCGAGAACTTCCAAGATGGTCTTAAGGCTAACCACTAGTTCTCGGGTCTCACTGAAGCAAGGATCCTGACAGCCAGTGTACGACAGTTCGCACTGTACTGCGCAATCGCTGGTGGTTATGCGCGGCGGTGGTTGTTCTGGCGTCTCAGTCGCCGACTAGTTCGCTACGAACAGTTGATCAGTGAACTGAAGGAGACGTGCGTCCGACTGAATGGAATGGTCAAGAATTTGATCCCTTTGAGCTGCAAGTTGAGCAATACGCTTTTTTAATTCTACATTTTCCGCTTGATGATCGGGACATGTTGATCCGTCAGACGGTGACTCAACCGGAGATGATGTTACGAGGATGACGGCTGGTGGCGTGTCCTTTTGTGTTTGATTGTTGGATGACATCTGACTGGGTTACAACTATCTGGGTTCTCTCATCGTGAAGCTGGAGCAGCACAACCAACTGTCTTTACATCCTCGCGTGCGCAATCTATGATCTCCTCTTCATCAGCAAGCTATTCTATTGTCATATGGTCTTGACGTCTCTCACACAAATTCACTTGCTGGTGCCAAGAAGTACTTGATCAAGACTGTCTCTAATCATAGGTATCAGTCAACAGATATGCATGTAACAGTTGCATTTAACTGTTGAACGTGTTGCAGAGAATTGAGACTGTATTTGCAGGTAAGAATAATTCTTTTAGAGGCTTTCCTTTAGAAAAATTCTCCATCTGGTCAATACATACATTCTGCTCTTTGTTTTTGTCATTTAGTGTAGTTTTGACCAAATAGTTTGTTTTAATAATGTGATTTTATTATTGTCATTATTAGCTATAACTATTGTATACTATACTGTTTTAGTTGTTACTATTTGATAAATTTCCTTTTTGATAGTAATCTTTAGTAACACTAATCTTAATAGTAAGCAAACCATGGGACACATGAATTTTACCAGTCAGCTGACTATCAACGTTACACACGTCGTTTCCTTGCCGTGTTAGGTTTATATTTCCGTCACCAACATCGAATAACTGATTATTGCCCCAGATAAACCAAATTCGATAACGCAGCAGACACAATGTCACATTTATCACCATGGTTTATGACGCGAATACTGCAAAATGTTTAGCGAATTTAAATCACGTAAACGATAAAATTAGTTACGCGGGAACCAACCATGCGGGTCGCCATCTTCTTGGTTAGACCAGCAGTTGTTGGAAATGCCTGAAATTTATACGGGAATATATTATTACCCGCCATCGCCAGTAAATTAACGTTCTTATACAATGGTAATTTATATTTAGTTGTGGTGGTTAAATCTTGCATAAACTCTTTAAACATTACACAAATTTATCGTATTTATGAACCAATAAATCCTAAATAACAAATTTTTACTTAACTTTGAAAACGCATAAATAGTATTAAGGTTCCATATACAATATACGTACTTGTATACAACACCTAAATATGTTTTATTCAGAACCCAATTACGTAATTGATAAGCTGGTGTCAGCTTTCAATGACCTTTAGAACGTATAACATTTCCATTCCTCCCACACTATAAATGGTGACTGTAATACTCATAATAATCTGTGATTGATATTTATCTATTGTAAAATGTATTAATATCTGACGTTTTATTTTAATGTTATACTTATTTACACATTTATGTGTATAGATTGCAATTAATCAACATATTTTTAATTAAAACTAATATAGAGATCCTGAGATATAATTTTGTGAAAGTTTTCCTCATTGTGCACTAACACCCAAAACTGATAGAAGTTATCCTTCTGAAGTATAAGTAGCTTAAAAGATTACACATTTAAGACTGGTAACCCACACAAACCCTACACTTACTCTTTCTACCTACACTGTTTTGTTCTTAATAAGAAACTATACTATGCTACACATAGTGATTTACTGCATTTTTAGTTGTTCAAGATCGTTGCTACAATAACGTAAATAATATTTTGTTTCACATTATATTATCAAGGTTGTATTCAAATGAATTAACATATTTAAATTTCCTCATTTATAGAATAAACTGCTTACGGACATTTAAAAATAGTATACATTAATTAACTTATAAATCAGTTATGAAGGAGAGGTTTGCACTGCAGGTAGAGATTTATGGAACTGAATAATGCAACATAGGCAGACACAGGTATAGGGACAGCTGTCATTTGTCAGCCCATTGTTCCTGGAAATTACAATGTTACAATGAGGATATCCTCCACATCCTGGGATAGGACATTACTGGATTGTTCCAGGATAATCCTGTTCTTTGTGGTCATATTATGTCTCGCCATTTGTTAATATTAATATTTGCATAACAAATAGTTTCATGAGGTAGAGAAATTTTACCAATATACGGTGCGTAATTAAGAAAACATACAAGAAAATAAAAATAATTTCCGTTAACAATAAAAGGAAAGGAACATAAAACAATAGATGGATAGTTCAGTTAGGGAAGAAAAGGGATGAGAAATTACAGGGCATTTTTCTAATAAAATTCACACACAAAACAAATCTATTATTTAATTCTATACAATTATATACTATTGTATCGGAACAACAATAAAATTTAGCTTTTATTCCCAAATTAATGATCCATTTATAATTACTTATATGATAAGGAGCTGAATGGTTTACTCAACGCTACTAATCTTTTTCAACCTTTGTGATCATTCTAATGATATGTTCATATATATAAAGTTTTATCAAGTCCTTATTGTTTCTGAAAGTTGACATTTTTAGATAATAGCTTACCAGATTTGTGTTAATAACCATAAACAGCATCATGTTTGATCTGTTTACAGGATTTTAAAGTATTTCTAACTTTAAAGTGTTACTTTTAAAAACAAATTTAAATATTACTTTCTTACTTTATTCAAACCTAGCATTTATAATAAACGGGAAATGTATGATAAGTATATTAATAAAACACTATACTATTATACATTAAAATAATAGATTTGTAAGTTAATTTTAAAATATTCGTGTTATTAGGCTGTGCATATTATACTAATCTTTGAGACTGGAACAAAAGGGGTAATAAGAAGACTTATCTTTTGACAGTATATGAGTATCGCGTTTACGGAGCTAATTTCGACCCGGTGTCGGCATATAGACATGGCCACCATTCTGTAGTTACATTCACTGTAAAACTACCACAATGCTACGAAGGGAAATAAATGGCGGGGCTATAACAAGGGGCTTTAACATGACCCTTCTTTGTTCAGTGTAAACATATCATGTTTATAGAGCTACTTCAACCTCAATGATAGCAGTTACAAGTCACAAGTAATTGCCCTCAATGAGGAATTTAATATAATGTAATGATGACCTTATTTGTTCACTTTTTTGTAGGGGACAGGAAATTGGGGAAACGTACAGTTTGATGATCTGTTCAGGAAATTTATGCAATCTTCTAATTAATGGATTCCAAGATAAGTAAGTGTGAAGTCTACTTCTCTTTCACGTTCTGGGATCCATCCATTTTAACTAAAGCTTTTGGAGTAATTTGTACATCGATCAAGTTATCCATTTGGCTTACTCGAAATTGTCAGTTAGTGATGGACCGTTCCTGGACATCCACTGGGTTGACCAGGATATGTAAATCAAAATATTGGTTATTGTTGTATCCATTCTACTGCTATGTATAAAATCGGAAAGAAAGTAGTGTGTGCAAAGCCACAATTATCTACCATTTATATAATCCTTTTCATAATTTAGTTATAGATCTTATACAAATTATAATTTAGTTTTATGATACTGTACATACCGTACCAAATCAAGTTACCAAACAGAATAAAAAGAATCATATTACTTAAAGAAATATAAAGGGGAGCTGACCATTTTGATTAACCCTATACTTGTACGAGTTAACTTAGAAACACCTTTCTCATAAATCGTTTAGCATAGACAGATGAAATGTGGCTTAAACCAAAAGGTAGAGTACTAATGTAGTTAAAACTATTAATGTGCATACCTGATATATAAAAATCTTTGATTACATTTTTGAAACAATATTGTGTTGTGTATTGAAACCATTCTTTTTATGCGTTATACATTGTGATTTCAACTTTTTTCGTACTACTAATAAATGAATACAGGGATAAGATTATATTTAACAATAGAGTATCTTGCTTTCGCGTTGAATTTACATGAGAATCAAGATAGTATTTTTTATTTCAACACACTACATTACTTAGAACAAAGAATATGTATTTAAAAATTTAGAAAATGTATTCTTACAATAATCGTTTTCATGATTTCTCTGGATGAAACGTTTTTAGTATATGAAATAATATATCATTATAGTATATGACATTTTTAAACATACATAACATAAAATATGTAACATAATTCCTGTTGAACATGGCTATTACCATTGCTTTTATTAAACAGCTGTATGCATCAAATACAGCTTTCTCAGCATTACGTGGCTTTGTAAACGTGAACATGCCATGGAACTGCTCAAGTTACAAAAACTAAGATTCTTTAAGATATTAGTAAAATGTCTGTTTTGTGAAACAAATATACAGCAAAGAATTACATGTAGTGTTTTGGATTCGAATTAAGAAATGTAGCCAAGTGAATCTAATGTATTAATTATACATGATTGTATTCGATCATTCATACATGTCCTACCCAACCAAAGAAAATAAACTACATTTATTACCACAATATGATTACTAGAATTATCGATTAAGGTCTTTGACTTATAATCGGTTATCTACATATTTAGTCTTTACACATCGACCTCACTATTCCCCACGTGAGACACGTATGTTCTACTGATACGGTATTGAAAATGCTGTAGGCTGCTTGTAACACATATTATAAATATTTAAGAAGGAATAGATATCTTCTCTCTGACAAGTCTGACTGTAATATAGGGAGAGCAAATTAGGTTTTTAATATTCATTGGTAGCAAGAAGTAATGTAGCCGGTAAAGTTTACTAAGTCTCCAGGAGCAAGTTTCCTGTTTCGTTTGACTTTTTACAAAGAATGTTTATTTCATTTTCCTATTCTTACATAGAGGTAATGGTATTTAATCTACAAGCTCTTGTGTATATTATTTGCTTGTAAGTTTTACTAAGTAGATTTTTATTCGTCCTGTGTTTCTATCACGATACTAAAAAATTTAAGACTAGTAAATTTCAAAACAATAATATAATTACAGGGTAATACTAATACCCCGATATGTTAATGAAAACTACAAAATAATAAACGGAGTTTGATGGTATTTATATATTAAGAGTTATAATTGTTTTACAATTGAATTATTACTATACAAATATTTCTTGATTATAAAATGTTTATATCCATCAAAAACATATTCATTACATAATTGCTCTACGTCATAATGTATTTAAAAATATAAAAAATATTCCTAGTAAATATTACGAAACTTTTAATTCAGTGTACTTACTTACCTAACTTATGATTATTAGAATCCCTCTTTTAACCCTTATCCTGGATACGACTTAAAGGTGACTTCCGAACAGCCATGATGGGGCTGCCTGGAATATCAAGACCGCTTAGCGTGCACCCGTCTAAGGAGCAGTCACAAGAATTCCATGTTGTAAAACGAGAAAATTATATTCGGACTGATAATGGATTAAAAAAAGATAATATTATGGTTAAACACTATATAAAAGCAATAAGCTTAACGAAATAATGATTTTCTTAGAGATTGATTGAACCTATTTTCAATGTACCAGGAACATATTTATAAACATATATTTTTGTTCAGCAGTTAAAGGAAATATTAATATTTTTAATTTGTGCCCCAGAGAGTATATACTTCGTACTAAGATAATAAAAACTGTTTAAAAATACAATAGCGTGATAAAATCTTGCTACCGAGCTTTAGCAGTATAGTAGTTACCGTGAATTAGGTGGTTAGTCTAAGGTGCAACAGTCTCTGACACGTGAGAATAAACATCAAAAACTGTCGCTTTACTCTTGTTGTGGGCTTTCTGGCAATTCGCCCAAAATGCAACACAATGAACATCATACAATTTCAATATAGAGAAATAAAAATTAAATGAAATGAAATGCCTTTACTAAAGAGGCAGAGTTAGGGCTATAAAGTCCTGTCAACCGCTCAACCTCATATCCTATACAGTAAATTTACAATAATTAAGTACAATGCAATAAATTATTAAATTATAATGAAATATAAATTGAAAAAAAATAAAATAAACTTAAAGAAAAAATAAAAAACACACATGAAACACACACACACACACACACATACAAACACATGAAAAACACACACATATACACAAAACACACATACAAAAAACACACACACATACAAAAACATACAAAAAAATACACACATACGCACATTGAAATGAATTAAAAACTTGAAGCATCACCTTAACATTAATGACGGATACTAAGAGAAGCAGAACGAACATATGTAGTTTAGTCACAGACAATCGGACTCTTCACACATTAACCTGTGAAGAGTCTGACCACTTCCCCCGGAAGATATAATGATAGCTCTGAGAGCTGTTCTCTACCATCACGATTCAAGGTAGACAATTCGCTATTATAACCATTCAGTAGGGATATCGTTGTATTAATCGCTGAAGAATAGCTATTAAACCCGCGCCAGTATTATTTCGGAAATGATTAAAACCAGAAATAAAATATAGTATGATCAACTTGCACCCATGTAACTATGGAAAAATCTTGTGGCCACGTTCTTTGTTAATCACAGATATAGACTAACTTAGAGAGCAATAAAGCAATGTCACTTATATCACCTCAAATGGTGGTGTGAAACGATTGCTATTTTATTATTATTCATCTGTTTTCGAATTCCAATCCAAATAAAAAGTAAAGCTTTTCTCTTTTTGTTTTTTGTAGTATGATCACGTGGTGAGGGGCTTAAAACTGTTATCTCAGTAGTTTACATGCATTCAGTAGTAAGAGTAATAATCTGTATGTTAAGAATCCTAAATTCAACTATAAAATTTTATAGGGAATATTCACAAATGATAATTTATTAATTACAATCAATTCGACCTAAAATTCATTCTTCTCTCCGGTGGTGTATCAGTTGCTGAGTACGGTTGAAATAAACTTCGATTCCAACCTGAACCGAAGAACGCTTCAATTAATATCCTTTTGTTGGCAGTCAGATAAATAGCATTGTGGCATTGATTAAACGAACACTTTTGTACAGCCATTACTGTTAAATATAAAATTAAAGTATATATTATAATGGTAACTACTCATATTTTAAAAGAACTATTTGTAAGAAGACAACCCAGTATACTATTTTAAAATCAACACTTAAAAAAATTAAATTCCAACAATTTAAATATCTATTAATACGTAGTTATTGTAGAATTATGTGAAATAATAAATAATACAGTCATGTTATTACATACAAAAGTAAAAATTGTCAAATACTACACTGTGAATTACTGTTTCTCAATTATATCTAAAAAAAAAACTATACTAACAATAATTTCCCGAATAATAACTAAATCTTTTAAACGGTCATAATGTATTCCGCTTTTAACATCCGTGTATAATACAAATGCCTATTATAAAACCAATTTAATGCAGTTTTGTAAATCAGATTACTTGCACTGCAATTCTGAATAAATTTTCTTATAAAAATATAATCTACTGAACCTTTAAGGATCTATATTCAACAATTCGAAAAAACAAAATATCTTCTAAAATAACAATTCATCTTGTGCAACAATGAAATCATTGAAACTAACGACTAAAAGATCTAGTCTGCCCAGGAGTGTGGTAAATTTTAATATTTAAATACAGTATCAAATTTAAGTTAACAGATTAGTACTTGACGTAGGTTTGGTCAATCACTTTTATTCTATTTCTATGAACGTTTTATCTCAAATCTATTTACTACAGTCGATTGTCATCCATTTTCGTGTAATGAACTGTAATAGTGGTAAATTGTCAAAGTTCGGTGTATCTGCTATATTTGTCAAATCGAAACAAATGTTCAATAACGGAATGTTATCGTTCTTTTGTAAAAGATAATTTATACATCAGCACTTTAAACAACCGTATTAAATGTTATTAGGGTGGTTCAGACCAGACTAATCTCTGTAACAAGTAAACGTAATAATTACTAGTAACACAAACTGTGGCTAAAACTAATCGGATATTATTACCATAGTGAGGTTTATCATTATACAATTATCAACCACCGTGTAGTAGCTATCGTGTTTACTATTTTATTCTATTCATTAGTACAAAGTAACCCGATGCAGCGTTATTAAACGCTTATTTATTAATTGTATGAAACATACGATGAAGTCTAACAGTCCTTTGTATTACATTTATTCATTACGTATATATTGTGCACTTTTGCTAACCACTATATTTAAAGTTTAATATTTAACACGGAATTAAATGGTCAGGTTATGTTAATTTACCGCGGTCTGCATCTGATCGTATGATGAACACGCAAACCGCCAAACTGTCGAGGCAACACTGCTCGCCTGGTTACATAATTATCCTTGTATAGTGCATGAAGTTCATAGAATATATATATATATATATATATATATATATATATATATATGCATCGGGTACTTTGTAATAATGAATACGATAAAAAAAATAAGTAACACGATATCTGAACAGTGATTGATAATTGTATAGTTGTTTAATGATAAACCTCGTTAGTTTAACTATGTGTGTGTGTGTGTGTGTGTGTGTGTGTGTGTGTGTGTGTGTGTGTGTGTTTGTGTGTGTATGTGTGTGTGTGTGTGTGTGTGTGTGTGTGTGTGTGTGTGTGTGTGTGTGTGTGTGTGTGTGTGTGTGTGTGTGTGTGTGTGTGTGTGTGTGTGTAAATTTGTCCTATGGTATTGTGAAACTCTAATTGACGAGTGGTACTTAAAAAGATTTTGTAAAAAATGTAATGTAATTGGAAGAAACACTTTTTATTCTTTTTCATTTTCAAGAACAAATATGCCAATATCTGAGTATTTATCGCATTTAACAATCCAATACCGTTAATGGAGTCACAAAGAGGAACACACATCCATCATCGTACTTGCACTTAACAGATAAAGTTTGTCCACTTATGTGATACATGGAACTATGATGTATTGCTATCAAAGGCGAAATTGAATCGCTAAAGCAAAATTGAGAGCCGCTGAACGTTTGTTATATTTACCGCTGAACTGTAACAACACATTTGATTTATTTACATACAATTTTCCATTCACGTCCAGAGGAAATTTCATAAACTTTTTGAACGTAAATAATCCAGTATAATTTCTAATAAGAAAATAATAATTTCTGTTTATTTTCCAGTATATAGGTATGGTTCCTACAAAGTGGGTTTTAGGAACAATATTGAGATGCAATAATGATACATTCGAATATATAATTTATTATGTGTACACAATTATCTTGTACTTAGATGAAAAGGGCTTTCGCCTTTATTTATACAGTTCACTCGTCCCTAATGACTTCTTTCCGTAGTGTTTAATCCAATATTTACTTACTTTGGTTACATATTGCTCAAAATTTTTGTGATTACACAATAATATGCAGTGTCTACAAATAAATTATATTTCAATCACAAAACTAACTATAATATTGCAACTAAATAAGTAAAGCAGGTCAAAAACTATCTACAAGGCTTATATTAAAATATGAGAGTGTTTAATATTCGTAATAAGGCAATAATATTGATGCAAAAACTAATTGCATATTTAAATGTATTCATGTAAAGTGTAATACCAAGAGACGCAATTAGATTGAATTTAATTTGACATATTATTGAAAATTAGGAACTTTTGGTTAAATACATCGTACTATATAAGCTGTTTATCGAATACATTCTAATACTAAAGCTCTATATTCTAAGATAGAATGTCATCCCTGATATATCAGATAAAGAGCAATCTTTCCTGACAGAAATTTCCTCCCATGTCTCCTCAATTTGTATCTATTTTCAATAAATTAAACATACAAACTATCCCGTTTTGAAAATAATAATTTTCTTCACATAGTAAACTCATCACTGTCTTAGTTAACTACTAACAAATTCAATTTAAATGTGATAAGTTACGTTTAAAAAGTAACTCAATTAAATATACATTTATAGCTACCTTACGAGACGCTCAAATTAAAAGAAAGCAAGAGTTCTTAATAATGAATTGAATTTACAGACAATTAACCATGATGTGAGATATAAATCTAAAAAGTACTAAATAATCTGTAATCTACGTTTAATTATAACTATACATATATATATATATATATATATATATATATATATATATATATATATATATATATATATATATATATATATATTATACTCAAATCAATAAACCTAGTAATTATATATTCTATCCAGTCATAATGTATAGTAGCTTTTGATTCTGGTCAAAGACATTAAGATCTATTTAAAATTTTATCCAGCCGTTATACACATAATATAACTAAAATTGGTCAAAGTGTTTATTACGGTGGTCAATAATCTTTGCCTATTATATATATATATATATATATATATATATATATATATATATATATATATTATATCATTATTATATATACAGTATATACACATATGATTTATGTATTACTTTATAATTATAAATACACATGGTTCTTTACCGATGAAAATGTCAATATATTATACATAGTTTTTATTATTTTTGGGTATCTACATTGTTATACGGTAATTTGTACGTGATACCTGGCATTAAGGTACTACTATGTTAAAGTGTCATATGATTGTATTTATTTTGCTTGAACATTTATTTATTTGCGATTATCGCTAACACTAATGCACAAATGTTTGCTAAAGATCATCCAAGGACGACATGTGCAATAATCGAACTCGACGTAGCTCTTATAGACATAAAGCTCCATGCAAAATTTTAAGTCCGTGGGTCAGTTAGTCCTCGAGATAATGTTCGGAAAGACAGACAGATTGAAAGAGAGGGATAAATAATGTTTTCCAGCCCTTAAAGCTTTAATTGAATATGAAAAGCATTTAGTTTATTAAAATATATTTTATGGGATATAAAATAAAAACCATGATAGGAATTATTAACCTTGATTTCCTTTGGTACTCATGTGTTAAACCTAGCAAATTTTTAACGGTTCGTCTTTCAAAAATCGAATGAACTAAAATTTCCCCTCGTAAAGAGCAATGTTTTTTTTTTATTTCTAGGTCTCAACCCACCCCATACTATTCTTTATATGCCACAAATTATTGAAATAAGAAATGTTTCCTACAACAAATCTTACATTCCGGGAAGCATGTTTGGAAATTGTATACTTCTTGTCCAATAAGTGAATTTGATAAGTAATAAAAATGGTATATGGCCATTCTTTGTTGCTTAAAATTATATACTGCTCTCCTTCCATCAGATAATCTTCTAAAGTTCCTGTTTCTGCTAAAATATTATATAACGTGATATCTTAGTTGGATATCTTGTATTATAAGTATTATTGTACACTAACTTGTAATTATTGTAAAATACATAGCTAGCTCTGTTTCTATATATGTACATATACTTCTCTGTCATGTATGTATTGACTTATGATTGATAAAATTCCATTCTTTGATCAGGTATTAACCAGTTTTAATAATTTATGTTCAATCAAGAGCATTCCTTAGTTTTAAAACTGTATCAAGCCTTATAAACCTTTATTAGGCATTCAAAATTTTACTGCTGTATATACTAAGCTAAATCTATATAATAAGATATTCAGAAATAATTTACTAAACAAATGTTGTAATACATTTCTGTAAAAAACTACTATGATTTTTTCGACACACACACACATATATTATATAATTTTAATACTTATATAATGGCGGAGCAAGTACTTTTTGCGATTCAATGTTTATTGAAATTATATATATATATATATATATACACCTTATGAACCTATTTTCATAGAAATGGTAACGTTGGATTTGTTACACGATTCGCAAAAAAATAGTATTCTGAACATTTCTTTATAAAACGGTTGGTTTTCAAGTTATTTAAGTTTTAATATTTTAAATGGCCGCCATTTTGAAAATACATATAAGATTTTTTTAAATATTTTTTTACAACTTATGTTCATGTTTATAATATTTATGCCAATTTTAAACAAAATCGGTAAACCCGTATTGAAAATAAAATTAATTGTATGTAAAAAACAAAATGACCGATCTAAGGTAAACGGAGCAAGATAGGACTATACGTTATATAACATTTTTCGTTCAGTTTGACCTCCTGTAATTTTGGGACACCCAGTATACTAGCCAGCGACTATATTCAAGAAATGTGTAAGTACTGTCCGAATAATAAGTTTTGTTTGAATCGTATAGAAATTACGGTAATAAATTATAGTGTTCACCATTATTTTCAAAATAATGATACTGAAAACATTTATGTGCTACCTAGAAATCTTACACGATAGATGTAAAAAACACGTAACAGACATTATTGTAAATTACTAGAGAAATCTAAAACACTGTTTGCTTTACTACATGATGCATTAAAACTGATATATAATAATTTACTTCCCCCCCCCCCCTGAACACGCACCATACTGAAAGGTTAACAGATGTCGAAAAGACTGCAAGAATAAAATGGTTTGTAATCCTAATAATATTATAAATGGGAAAGTACCTTTATATTTTGTTTTGTTTTCACGGGTAAACTATTTAACATATTGTACTTAAATTTTACATCGATATTTTTAAGGTCTCTGGGATGAATAAAGGGATATTCTTATTTAAAAAAATCCCTCTGGTATACGTCCCACTGGTCTCTAAAGTAGAAAAGAATCTCGTATTGGTCTCTAAAGTTGTGTTATATGAAAGAGCCTGTTACATGTTCATTCTGTGTATTTTTTATTATGACAGCACGATTGTATGTTTAATTAATTGTACTATTATTTTAAATTCATCTACATTAAATTTTTATACAGTAAGAGCATAACAAAATTAACAAAACTTTTTATTTCAACATCGTGGCAAGAAGGTAAACCAATAATATGTGTTGGATTTTACGTATTATGGATGTAGGCCTGTGTATATGTAAGGTATTGATTTAGGTTTCCTTAGACGATGTGGAAACAAGTGGAATGACAAAGGTATACACAAGCCACTAAATGCAATTTTTATGACATAAAATCTTCGAAGGGACATCGCATCCACTTTTCACTGTTCAGGTAAACGATTGTGATTAGATATATAAATACTAATATAATTCCTAGACTGGACCGAGGAAATAGTATTATATTGCGAACAAGGATTGGGAAGCAGGAACATATACTTTACTACATCATGTATCATATTTACATATGGAGGACAATTGTCATAAAGTAAATATTGAAATGTGTTAGCATTATTGACGTTGATGTTAGTTTTTTATTTTCAATACCAATATCCATATAGTTTAGAAAACTGTACTGTTTGAAATCCAACCTTATTAAAAAATTACATATAAGTCTATATATTGTTTCTTGGGGAAAATAGCAACCTCCAATTTTGCGTTAGAAATATAATTAATCAGAACTAGAAGTGAGAATCCTGAAAAAGGAATTACTTGCAAATTTGCCTAACTTCTGGTCTTCTTAATAATGGCCACTAAAGAATGGGTGCCTACCTGACGTTTGAAATATGTTTACATTATAAAACATCATACGAGACCTATCGTATTCAACAACAAAGGCTTTCACTAAGAAAGCTATGAACTTCGACTTTGGAGTTCCTCTATACAACTCCAAAGTCTATTTTAGACCGAGTGGTCTAAAATAGTTCGTGTTAGTGAAAACATGTGAGGTTTTCAATGAAATATACGGAATGTTGAAATAGCGGGCGAAGCCGCCCTATATATATATATATATATATATATATATATATATATATATATATATATATATAATTTCAATAAACATTGAATCACAAAAAGTACTTGCTCCGCCGGGATTCGAACCCGGATCTCTCACTTGCCGGGTGAATGTGCTACCATTACTATATATATATATATATATATATATATATATATATATATATATATATATGTATATGTATGTATAGAGAGAGAGAAAGCCAAGGGTAAATGAAATAGGTAGATTTCTACGAAATCTACTGCAAGCTATGTAAGATGAGATCAAATTTTATGCGTATTGTTTTTAGAAAAGGATCAAAATGTTCCAAATTGATTTTTATAAATAAACAGATAATTTGTAAGGGATTAAAATAATAATTCACAATTTGCATTATAAAAATCGTTTGGATTCCTTTAACTACCTAATAACAGTAGGACAACTATCATACTCGATGGTGCGATATTGAGCCTACCACGAAGACAGTACATTCGAGTTTTGTGTATGAAATGAACTTGGGTATATTTTAGTACTTTAAATCAGTCAAAAATTGTGTTAAAGTAAAATATAAACTCAGATGAATTATTGAAGATGTTCATTTAAACACCTATATGAAAATGTTTGTAACATGGACTAAACAAGTATTTTTTACGTTTAGAATTCAACTTTGATTTATTTACTTTTCTACCGATACAACATAAATTTCTTTAGCTTCATTTAATGTCTTATTTGATATTCCTTTTATTCTTTTCAGGTGGCATCTGTTCGCCTTAATGGTACTTACTCTTGATTTAGTATCAAATTGAAAATCACAATGTATAACTTTAAAACATTGCAGATTGATATTTATTCTATTGAAATATCATATTCTCAACTTATATCTATTATATTTATGTATAAATCTTGTATTTGAGCTATAGATATATTGATATTGTACAAATACCATGGCTATGTAAAAGGCATACCAAAAACAAAGCTAAGTAGTTTCTAAGCTTAATAAATTCATTTCAGTGGATTTCCTTTTATAAAAATACATTCTTTATAGTAAATCAATTACCAATCTCTTCTAAAAGATCTCAACCAGAAAGAGTGTTATAATGAGAATAAACTTTAAGAGTACCATCACATAACAAACGACAGAAAGACTCGAAACGTAACTGCATACATAGTTTATAAGGTGACATTTCCATATACAGCTGTAACAATGATATATGCACGCATCGTGTACACTCGTGAAGTTGTCTTCGCTCTTTTATAGTTACTTCGTTCATAAGCTCACTTCATCCTACTCGGGGGGTAAAATCCTTTATTTTCTTCCTTTCTATCTACATCCATATTCCTTACTAGACAAGAAAAGATAGTGGCTCAAATATTTATAGATTTAAAAGGGGAGTCCGACTCCCATAAGAACGCAATGTTAACTATATGTTGCATAACTTGAAAACTATTTAAGATAGCTTACTGCTTTTGGTTTTATTTTGAAGATCATGTATTTTTCTAGTGCCCTAGGAGAGGTTTTTTAGTTTTTTTCTTTTAATAAATAAATTATGAATTTTTAAAATTTTTGTGTTTAAAAATTTAAAATTTAAATATATATAAATATTTTTAAATCAAATTAGGATAATTATATCCCAAAATCCTCTCCTAGGGCACTATTATTTTAGCCAAGGAATGTGTGTTAAAAATTTCATTAAGATAGCTCAATCGGTGTAGGTTTTATACAGTTACAGTTTAAAAAAATTTAAGTTTCGGTAAACAGCAAAAAACAAAAAAAATATCTGTAATAAATAATTTCTTACTTTTAATAATGTCCAGCACAGTAACTAGGATTGTCTGGATCATCTTCTGCCTCATACAAGTACTCTAACTTCCTTTTGGCAACATTTCTTGACTGTCTAATTTTTTTTCCATATCGGAAACAGCTTTTTCATCTTAGGAAACACGGTCGAAATCAAGACGTCTTGCAGTTTGAAGTAAATTCCTTCCAATTTGTAGGCCTAAGTGTTCCATTAATTTTACTTTAGCTAAGTGTCAACTGTTGAATGTCAAAACAGCTTCAAATACACCGAATTTCAGGGTTTCAAGATTTACAAATGTTCTTTTAGGTATTTTACTGCAGATAACATTGTTCAAAGATTCATTGGGGTTTTGGGATTTACCTCTGAGACATTTTTGCAACAGTTCTGGCTTGGCAAGATCCCTCAATATAGGTTTGATCTCTTGAAGTATCACCTCAGGCAAATGGAAGTGCTTGGTGTGGTCGTAGGTATCATTTTCACGGGTTGCTTTTATGAGTCTGACTATAGTAGCGGGGCTGGATCGACTTTTTGGTGTGCAAGGTTATTTTAAATAATTTTTTTCACTTATTTAGAATTTTCTGTACCATATGTGTTATATATCGTTAGAAAGAGGAGATTTCAAAGAAAAATAAAGTGTTATAAACTAAAAATTACACACACAAAAATTTCTTCGGTCAGACTGCCCTTAAATATTAAGAATATAATAGTTACATAGTTTTCTAAATAACAGGTTTAGTAATTCTTTGATTTAAAGAAACCGGTTTGTCTACCATCAAGGTTTTCCATGTGAATTTGCGTCAGAAAGTTTCTAATACGATTGAATATTGTTCTTGAAATGCATACATGAAGGCCTCGCTTCGGAAAGCCTTCCTTAGTCAATGATTCTCTTCACTGAATATTCAAAATGGTTATTTCTGAAAGAATAAATACGGTAGTATTTATTAGTTTAAAACACATTTTTTGTCTAAGGATAATCAAAGTTAATGGATATTTAATATGGTGGTACAAAGTAAATTTCAATTCTATAATTGCAATATCAATCGCTGGCCTTATTTAATTTAAATTAAATCTCTTCTTTTAGCGAGTAATGGTTACATTTATCAGTAACACAATTTATTGTACCCCGATGTATAACTACATTAATAATATAAATTAACATTTATTACTGAAACCTGTAGTCTGAAAATTAATATTTGTAAAACTTCCCAAAATCCCTTTTGTCTTCTCACAATATGTATGTATGTTTGTATAATGGTATAACACAAAGCAATGTTTGAAAATTTCTGCTACATTTGATACAATTGTAACGAACTATGATTTTACACTAAATCAAAGATAAGTAATTTTATACCAACAAACCACTTATGAATGCATGAATGGAATTACCGGACTCATAAATTATTAAGCGAAACTATGACATGAAATAGTTCATATGCAATTATCGCCTAGAGAGTCCTACCTAATGGATATTAAGCAATGCACCACGATATAAGTTACAATTAATATTTCGAATTAGGCTATATTAAATTTGATCATATCAGTTTATAAGAATTAAAAGCATTCATGTTTTTATCGGTTGATCATTTAATATTAATAGGAATTATGCCAAAAATCAATATAATTTTAATGAGTTCTAATGCATAGTATTCAAAACAATAAATCTTCTTTGGTACAATGGGAACTTTATATTAAATGACGTTGGTCTAATGGGTTTTAAATATTTCTATTATAGTTAGGGCTAAATATACATCCTTGACAACCACAATATACATACAAATAATATTACCAAGTATAGTAGATTATTTTTATTGTTAATTTAATTGTTTCACCTCTTTATTTGAGTTAACCTAATGACTTTACAATTATTTATAAAACAATCTTGTTCTGAGAGATAAAAAAACATGTGTTTTGTTTATATCATCAGATATACACGGTTTGTGTGATCTTTTTGTTAGATGCCATTTATTCTTTTCTCAGTCTTTTAATCTTTGAGACATTACACAAATCTAATGGAATATAATAATTAATCTTCGGATAGAACCAGGCTACTAATGAAGAATGATTGATCTGTTCGTGAAAAAACTCACGCAAAATAGCCGATAGCTCTTGTGTCAAACCCACATAACGCAAATTTGCAAATAACCACCATTAATAATTATAAATTATGAGTTTATAATAACTGAAGTTGATGTTTCAAACCGGCTAGTAATATAGGCTTTATATTTCTACTATGTACTATGGAGCCTTAGCGCATTGCCTCAGTAAAGGATTTCATACTAAGTTATAAGTTAATTTACTGGAATGAATACAGTAAATTATGGCTTTTCACAATATAAATGAAAGCAAGACATAGTACTACCCAGTGACCCCAAGAGTAGCCAACTTATAAATGTAGTTATCACTTAAACACTCCTCCATGCCTGAGGGACTAAAGCTATTTTGAAACTGTATCGGCGGCGCGCGGCGGGAAGGTGGATTATTGGGAATCGTCTCATTTTTGCTTTCAACCCTTGATTGTTAGTTTTAAAGTTATATTAGTGATATATCTTAGGTATATATATTATATATCTTAGGTATAGTATAATACGACCTATATATATATATATATAGGTCGTTTTTTACTATACGGAGATAGACAGGACTTAATGAAATCGTATTGTTCCTATCCCTACTTGAAAATTTGTCATAGTTTCCTATTAGTCCAATAAAGGGATCTTTAATTAAATGTAAACGGTTCAAAGACTACTATCACGTTGTATGGCTTGAATTAACTACCGTAATCTAAACGATATTACGAGTCATTTAAACACTAGACTTTTACTAAAGTAATTTACCCGGTTAAAACAATATTTACAATAGACCACTAAGTTAAACCCTGAGAAAATTACAAAAACCCCAGCCTGTTATATCTCTTTGCCTTCTACATTCTCGGCTGAATGACTGAGATTTTCTTTTATTTTAAATGTTTTATTACTTTTTGTATAAAATGTCTAGGTTATTAATCCCAGTGGAACTCTAAAAAAAGTCTCTATTACATTTTTATTAGAAATGCAAGTTAAAATTCTTTTATTTGTAACTAACATTAGTTGATATATTCACAATTCCCTGGCCAAATTTTTAGTCATTAAAATATCTATAATGGGATATTGTATACTTATTGGTAATAAAGCCCATTTTCAACTTACATTAAGAAGTTCCCATTTCGATAAGATATTACTATGAAGTATTAAATATACGTATAGTCATTACTAAATGCAGAGTTATTTTTATTTACAAAAACAGTTATTTCTTAAAATATACGGTATACAAACAATTTAGTAACATTTGTATTTATAATATTTTATTTACTGTACATTATATTAAATTCTGCATAATTCATTATTCACTTTGACATTTTATATAAGAACTTTTGAAATTGCAATACAGTTACCCCATTATGCAGCAATATAACTTATGTATTAAAAAGTCCAAAACATAAAATAAAGAAGTGAATCCTTAAAAATACTGAGTTATGGTCATTTTAGTACATCATTTAATTGTGAGCACTTGATGTATACTGGTTTTTCCTAATGGCGAACGTTAACAACAATCATGGAAAATCAACACAAGTGGTATATTTTATAGAGTTTATCAGAACTGATAATATAATTTTCTGATTAAAAATAAGAATAGCAAAATACTAACCACAGTTTTTGCTTACCGCAATTAAGTTTGTCTCTCAGTATGGACGGAATATTTGGTGCTAGTCCATCTATTTATCATCTCCTTATCCACATATGTATAAGATCCACATGAATCAGATAACAACCCGAGCTAGAAGACTGTCATTATTGGTTGTTTCTCGTACACATAACGCAGCTATGGCACGAAGGGTTTATTAAATGTGAATGTTGGGGAAAAGTTCATATCACCTCCCGCTTAGGTGAGGCGTCTGAAATCTGACACCTGTACAGATTGACTCCTAGGATCTCAAGAGTCAAGAGGCAAGTCTGTCTGAAGAGATCTCGCTACATATTTGCAAAGAAGAGGGTTTAAATAGGCACATTGCATCATTGCGATTCCAGGAGTCACTCTGCAAAGTCGAAATGGAGGTTAATTCCAATATTCGCAATGTTCTTCATATTTATAAGGTCTTTCGTATTTACACCACGTATCGCGTAACAGGCTTCTCTGATTTGCTGGTAAAACTCAAATCTATAGCATTCTCGTAATTTCCTGCGGGCAAACAGACAGACAACAAACACAAAACAAAATGTTTATATCCCCCGACAGACAAAAGAGAAATCGTGTCAGGCTCCTAAGGGATAAGCTTCAATGATGCTCAGCTAAATTCAATGGGTGCAAACAAACCATTATTGTTTTTTTCTACGAATTAATTAAATGCCATGCAAAAGTCAAAGTGTACAGATGAAATCTTTCTCGAGATATCTTGCTACTTGACCCATTCACGTGTTTTTCATTAACAGTTTTTCATAGCAGGGTTCAAATAATAAAATATCAGATGAGCTAGAGAAGATACTCAAACGCAAGAGTGCGCTGAAATTAAATTTCTCTTATTTTTATCATTGACTTTTCACAGTATTATTTCCTTTGTTCTCTGAGAATAAGAGTTCCACCTGTTAAAATGTAATATTATTGTACTCTCGTACAATATTTTATGTACTAATTTACTCAGTTTGCTTACAAATATACTTACTCTGCATTGTATCGTTCATATCATGGTTATCTAAAAGACAAATGTAAAATATTCAATACCCCTCAGCCCAATCATATTAATTGATATGCACTATCGTCGAACTCACCGATGTCTGCATAGAAATGAAGCAAGCGTCATGAAAATTTAAAATTCAATAAGCGAGTTCGTTCTCGGGATATTGCGTGGAGAGACAAACTGGTAGACAGGCAGAAGTAAAATTATTCCAGCACCTCGATTGATAAAATTCTCTCGACAAGAAAATACTAACTCAAATCGCGTTTGAAAACTTTAAATTGAAGGGAATTAAAGCTTTTACGCAAATTTTTGGATAAGGGTGTTATATATATCGTAAACTTGAATGTACAGTAGAAGACAATCAATTTCTTAAACATGCTTTCATGATGAATGTTTCAATTATACACACACTAATTTCATAAGCTTTTAAGTTTCATAATTAATCCCACTATCCCGTTAATAATTAATGCTTCCTACAAAATCAAGTAAAATAAAAAAGTTTACTAAGAAAGTTATTAAATCTCGAATGATTGCATCTCTTTTTGTTCAATAAATGTAAGCTTTTTATATACATTATATTCTCATTAATTGTATAGCTTTACAACAAATGTAATATGTTGACAGTTTTGGAGAAAATACTGTAGTATTCATTCATTCAATAAGTCTAAGATTTTATTATAAATTCTATTATAAATTATTATTATATTTATAAATTTAAGTTTTGTAAAATAAATTTTTACCTAAAGAGTAAATGCCTACGTTTATGTCATACAGCAAAGATACATATAGCGAGCGACACGTATTGAGTAATAAGTTGCGGCTGAACTACTTAATTAATATTGAATTTATTGAAATTGATTAAATGTTTGATATTTACCATGACTTACATTAAATTGTTAATTTAAAAGAAATTTCAATAATCACTTACTCTAGAAAAAAGAGAAGAGGAAACGATTCCAAAGAGTGTTTGCTAATACAGCGTGACAGTACACAGCGTGGTTGAATCATACCTATCGCGAACTATAGTGTAATGTCCAACATGAGATAATTTCAGAACCTTAGATATCTTTAAAAATATTTCATTGGCACTAATACTATTGCTTTAGAAATTGTGCAATTAAATTTGTTTACGATTTCTATTTCATTAGTAATACGTAATTTATTATTAGTATACATTGCAGTTGTAGTAAACTACATGCTACAATAATGATAAAACTCCACAGAATAGTAGACAAATGACGCTATAAACATGGGTTGGTCGTTAAGTTCTTTTAATAACCCAGTTTACCTCTAGCAACTGAGTCGGGGAAAAAGTTGTTAAACCCCAGTATTATAACTCAGTATTTCTTATAAAAGTCATATGCTGAAGATTGTTATCAATAATGCAAAATATAATGCGCTTTTTAGTTGTTAACAGGTTCATGGATATTCTCCGAATTAATCAATAATATCGTTATTATAAATATTACTTTTTACTAACAAAAATCTTATAAAAGTGTCATTTAAATAGTTTTTACCGTTGAAATAAGTCACCATAGCATGAACTTGTACAAGTTACATATGCCATAAGATATCCATTCCAAATTAGAAGAAGATGTACATTAATAATATGACATCCATTTTAGTGCTAAATATCATTACGTCAAAATTAGTGTGCACTTTAATCGTCATATTTGTACGATTGTAATATTGATACTGAGCATATAAATCAATTAATCAAATCCCTACATCTATAATTCATAGGACCTGGATGTATATAGAGTGTATTAATATTTATATAAAAAATGAATGAATGAATGAATATTTATTTATTTCCTCTCTCATAGTTACAAAGATCTCAACATACATGCAAAAAAACAGGAAATGATCTCCACATGGGCATAGCCTGTGTGTGGAGATCGAGACGCGATCAGCAGCATGAATATGTACTCATCAACATAAAAAGTAATGTAAATCTTCGTATGGAAAAACAACGTAATGATAACATGAAATGCAACTTTTGTATGCTCGTAATATAAGAAAAAACAAATACTTCATAGCTACAACCAAGCAAGTGTTTGACAATAAGATTACAACCAGATAACAACCGCAGAAATGATAATGTGATAATGGATGATTAATAAATGATAACAAGAATATAAACTGAATTTATCCAAAATACGAGATATCGGTTAATTAGGAGGCTTGGAACCTCTCACACACTTATACACTCACGCCACACATAACCATCATAATATCTCTCTCTCTCTCTCTCTCTCTCACTCTCTCTCTCTCTCTCACTCACTCTCTCTCTCTCTCTCTCTCTCTCTCCCTCTCTCTCCATCCCCCCAAGACACTCTATCAACACTCAATCCTACACAGTTAAAACATCATGACACCAACCCACTGTCAATGCTACCGATGAACGAACATAGGTTCAACAATTATGCTAATGTGCATACAAAGAAGTTATAAAATATTCTAACTCAACTTTATCTATGTTTAGTAGCCATGAGGTTACTTTCTTTTTATAAGTGACGGATTTGTAAACACTTGGTAACTTAAGACAATCTGGTAATTTAGGAAAAATTATATTTGCAATGTAGTGTGAATTTGTGCAATTGATGGACTTCTCTAATTTCGGGGTAATAATCCCAGAGGACACTGCCAATCTGGTCGAGTAGTTATGGCTTACTTGATTAAAAATATTACTGTGGTTTTTGAACATGTACATTATAATATTTCTAACATATAAATGTCTAACGTTAAAAACCTTAAATTCATCAAATAATAAATCTGAAGGATAAAGACGATTTTTTTTCAAGGCAGCTTTAATAATTGCTTTTTGGACGATTTCTAATGCTAACAGCGAGCTCTTAAATGCCCCACCCCAAGCAATAATTCCGTACTGCAGAATAGACTGTACGAATGCGTAATAAACCATTTTTAGTAAATCAAATGTTAATATATTACAAAGTTTTTAAAAATAAAAATGTGTTTCCTCAACTTACTTCTTATATATTGGATATGAGCTGTCCATTTCAACCGATTATCAAAAAATACTCCTAAATACTTGTACTCAGATACACGCTCTACACACTCACATGACATACAGCCAGCCACTTCGCCACAAGTGTAAAGCCTCAGGTGTAAATTGTCCGGATCATGACCCGTCCGAAGTGCCACTGCCATGCACTTTGTTTTTTTGACGTTGATGGTGAGTCCATTTTGGTCAAACCAGCGCTTTACAGTGTTTAGACCACGCTCAGCCGCCCCATACACCTCTGGCCAGCTGGACCCCTCGAAACACAGAGCTGTGTCATCCGCGTATAAAAATATTTTACCACTTGCCATATTTATTTTACCTAAATTGTTCATATATATCAAGAATAATATAGGACCTAAAGTACTTCCTTGAATTACACCGTACTGTATGGTCTTCCTCGAACTCAGCTCCCCCTGAATTGTGACCACCTGACTTCTGTCTCGGAAGTAGTCTTTAAACCAGTTCAAGGTTGTATCGTGAGCCCCCAAGAAATTTAGTTTCTTAATTAATAAGTCCTGATTAATTGTGTCAAACGCTTTAGCCAAATCAATAAATACCAATAGAGCCTTCCTGTTTTTGCCCACAGCATCATGTAACTCTTTAGTCAACAAATACAAAGCGTCATTCAAATTCCTATCGCTCCTAAATCCAAATTGGTTTTGATAAATTATATTGTTGATTTTTAAATAATTCACAAGTTGGTTCTTAACACATTTCTCTAAGATTTTTGCAAGTACACTAGATAAAGTAATAGGTCTATAGCTTACACACTCATGTTTCGGACCCCCCTTAAAAATTGGAATAACTTTACCCACTTTGAAAACATTCGGATAAATTCCTTTTAAAATACTACAGTTAAAAATATGTAACAGTGGTTTTATTAGTTCGGTAATATTATCTTTGACGATCCTAGCGGGAATCCCGTCAATCCCCGGAGCGGAGCCCCCCCCTGAGTTCGGTGACACTCCGAAAAATATCATCCTGAGTGAGGGGAACCAACCTGAGGGCCGAATCAACTGCGAAGTCACCATCATCAATAACAAGCTCAGTCACGGGAGGGTATGTAGTTAAAAGATATGTAGTTCAATTTTAATAATTAGTGTTGTGTGCAGTTTTTTTATTAAGTGCATGTTTTAGAGTTAGTGAAGTGGACACACAACGTGGTGGTTGCGATTCCTCACTTAGGCGTTTAACAACGCTCTGGTATGATTTGTTTATTCTAGCCTAGTTTGTAATTATATGTTAGGTTAGTTATTTAACTGAAGAAGAGATCATATCTTGAAACGTAGTGTTATTGATTTTTTGTTTCACTGAAAATGTCCGGAAAAATTCTGTTTACTTCACAATTCTTCCATTGTCAAAAATAAACTTCAAACAAAGGATTTATCTTGCGTGTTAAAGGCGCACTAAGGAAATAACTCAGTGAAATAAGGCAAAATAAAAAATATGCAACCTCGGAATGAAAGATAATAAGCTAAAAATTTGCATACGTCTTTATTTTGATGGTATAAAGCTTACCTCAAAAGTCTCAAATAATCACGTGTACGCAACTTAATATATTTAAGGTCAAAGGTCACGAAAATCAGTTTTTTGCAAATATCTCGTTTCCTTTACACTAAATGACTTTGAAGGTAGTTAGAGGAATTGTAGAACGGATAATTCTCTTTAACTTTTGTCTAAAGTAATTTTATGTACGTTCAACCCTTTTTGAGATACAGCGCAAAGAGTAGGGGACCGCTTACCTGTATATACGATAATGCGAAACTAAGATACTCCAATTCATAAAATAAAGAAAGTTACAAATACGGCATGCCTAAGTAACAATGCATGTGTCTCTTCCAAAAATATTATAAATACACATTTTTTGTGTGTATTTTACCCTTAAAGATATAGAGCAATGGATATTTACACATTCAGGTCTTTCTAATGTATAATTAATATTGTACTCAAATGATACATCTTTTAATATAAAAGCAACTAATCAAACAAAATATTACCTTAATTAGTTACAAATGTATTTAATTCAATAACATTTTTCGCATCAAGCAACATGTAACAATGTGTGCTAAAATGAAAGCTTGAAGTAAAGCTATTCTAAGATATCACGCCAGTGCTTGTTTATGACGTTATCTAATTTCACCGCCTTCTTCTCCATCTTTATGACTCCTCCGTAATGAATTCCTTGGAGGTCTTAAGGTTGAATTAAAGTTTTAATATCCATAATAGGTACGTAAATGGCAAAAGGCAGAAACGAACATCATTTCCAAATTAGATGGTATTTTTCAGTAAAGTATACTTCAGATATGTATAATACAGACATATAGATATACTTATATAATTAATCTACAGTCTGATTAACCCATGTTTATCACATTATGATCCTATAGATTATGGAAAATCTAAACTTTACTCTAACATATATGATTCATTTTAATTTTCTACATATAATGAACGTATACTAAATGGACGTTTTTTTTGTTTATTGGACTGCTATTCACGGTTTATAAAATCAAAATATAACTTTCATGAATTTGCACATATGTGTATCAAGTCTTTTAGCAGGGCAAGGGCAAGAAGTAGTAAAAGGCTAGAAGTACATATTCAATAAACATTACATTGCTCCCACTCCCAAGTGTTATCTTCCAATGACAGCATTAAAGTAGTATTGAGCGTCGTCTGATAATTGAGAACCATAAAATGCTAATAGCGTTTTATTCAATAATTTGTTTACATAACATTTTAGTGATAAAATATATATACATATCTTATTCAAGCCTTCTATAATTGTTCATGTACTGGACTTCACATACCGATCTGCACTTTTAATTTTAATGTTAATCGTTAGTTTAGTGTTGGTTTAGGGTACTTATACAAACAATGTCAATGTTACTTTAGATTTAAGTTTTGATATATTGATGACGTTATTCTTAGAGGCCAACTACTCACTAGCCTGCACATATTGACAATAATGTTTTCGTGTTAATCGTTTTTGTAGCCTTTATCAATAAGGTATTGGTGAAGTTCTACGCTCACATATTAAAAAAATATGCCAATCGTTAGGTTAGTTTGCGGAGATTTAACGATAGTTTTTAATTTTAGCGCAGTAAAATTTGCTTTGAAACTACTGTGCGTGCCAACTTGAAATGTGCAAGTTTTCTATGAAATCCATTCTCTAAAGAAAAATTATCTTCAAAATGTAAAAAAGTAAAGAATTTAACCCAGGCAATTCTTCCTGATATCTTACTTTGCCCATCTACACTGTTTTTATATTAATGTAGACAATGCTAATCTACATATATAATTTCGAGTAACATAAAAAAGCGTTACTTATGAAAAATGTGACTGTGTTGAGATTTATGGGTTTGAATAATGTAACACAGGCCGAGGTACAGCTGGCATATTTTGCCTATCCATTGTTACTGAAGATTAATGTTACAATGAGGATGTCCTCCATATCCGTGGTGTGTTTCGGGATAATCCTGTTCTTTGTAGTCACAGTGGGTTTTGATATTTTCTGTTTAAAGGTAATACATAAGACATAGTTTAATTAGGTAGAGAATATTCAATTCAATAAGAAAATATTTATGGTTCAAACCAAATAAAAGAAGACTAGAATGAAAGAAAAGCACTGTTGATATATCGTTACATAATTCTGACAGCCAATAGATAAGATCACGCAATAAAATGAGTTTTCAAACATATTGTCGTATTTATATAGTAAAACTATTGGAAAGTGGTTGATAAAATAACATAAATCACTATTAGATGTAATCATGTAAACAATAAAAAATTATAATAAAAATAGGAATAATATATTTGATTTGTTGTATTTTTTATTATATATTGTATTATTATATTATTCGTTGTTAGTTTTCCAGCTAAAATTATGGTAAATATGCAGTTGTGCAATTAAAATATAGTCAATTGGAAGCAGACTAATACAAATATGCAGTAATATATGAAACATGAATAAGCTACTATAACTGCAATTATGTACAAGCGTGTCTCGGTGCATGTACTGTCTAGAAAAACTAATGCTCCGAGCAGTAAATTGAAAAATACTTGTATAATACAAAACAAGACCTTGCTAAACTTAAGATTTAGATAGATTACCATTGTAGTTCGTTAGTATAGTATGGGACGTTGCTTAACCACATGGTTCCGTAAAGCCACAAGAATATACGTTAAATCCATGAAAATTATGAAACGCTCTAAGCTCTCGTGTTCTGAGAGTTTTGGCATCAGTCAGATCCTTGATTTTGGGTCTTCACAAGCTCCGAGAACTTTTAGTTTCTATCAATTCCTAGTCACTGTCAATGACCGTCCTTTGGAGGCCCCCTACCCTTGATAGCTCCCGGCTTCTGGTAGGCCCCAGCCCCTTAGTAGGTTCCGCCCTCTAGACCTTTTGGTATTTTAAATCTCTCAGTCTTTAGCCAGTCCCAATCTCTATTAGAAGCTAGCCCGTGGGAGGTCTTATCGTCTAGGACGTCCCGGCCCCTGGAAATGACCCGGCATTTGTCAGACCCTGACTTCAAGCAGGCTTCAGCCTCTAGCAAGCTCCAATATCTGGCACCTTTCGGTCTCTTTGAGCTCTCAGTCTCACACCACAGTCTTTAACAGACTCCTGCCTCAGGCAGGTCTGGGCGTCTAGTAAGTCCCAGCCTCTGGCAGGATCCAGCCTTTATTCTGCTTCTCTTCAACTACGGAAGCTCATAACCTCCAGGAACCCCCTTGTCACTACCAAGTTCCGGTCTTCGGGGAGACCAGGCTCTGGGATCTCTCAGCATCTAGGACCTCCAGACCTCTTGGAAGGCCTAAATGACACCGTTATTAGAATTTTATCATGTAAAATGTTCTTGCAAAATGCGGTTAAAATATATCCTAGCGTACCTTAAGACGACTATAACAGTGCTCCGCCCCATTGGCTCCAAAACCAATTATAAGCTAAATTAAAGTAAAATTAGGTTAAAGTCCATTCATTCATCCAGAAAGTTTTCGAAATAATAGGAACAGGCTCTGAACCTTGATCATTGGTTAATATTTATCAATTGGAACGTTCGTGCCAATTATGTGTGAAATACATGAAAGCACAAGGCGTCTTTAGTACTTGTGTGTGCATTAAAATGGTTTTGGCTTCTGGGCTCCGCCTCCTTGGCTTCAATGCTGGTTATGATTTGTCCTTGTTTGTTTGAAGTTTGTTTTTGACCATGAAAGGATTGTGAAGGAAGCAGGTTTTTTTCCGGACATTTGCGACATTTGCCATCGGAATTTCAAGAAAAATCTTGTTTTCTTCATTTATCCTTGGTTATTAGTTGTCCTATAAAACATTCATGTTGATTTTGATTGAAATCCATGAAACAAAGATATGTATATATTATTGTTTATGCAATATTTTAAGCCTACGATAATTGTTTCCCCCAATGCATTGTCTCAAAATCGAACCAACGCCCCATCAAAAAGTAAAAATGTATAACATTGAAGGTAAATTTAAGTTTTCATTCAAATCCATCCTATCAAAACGCGTCTATAGTAGTTGTGTAAAATGTATTGAACCTGGGCGTCTATCCTTCTTGATCCTATTGGCTCCAACAATGAACTTAACCTTGCCGTTCATTTTAGAATGTTTATACCAAGTTCCGTAGCGATACTTTGTGAATTGGGGACGTAATCGTGCTTATACATAATATGTATGTTACATAAAACAAAGTCGGGTTTGTTACACAATTTACAACTCAAGAAAGACTGTGCTGATTATAATGATCTCTGATTTTTGGGATTCGTCTCCGCCCCGAATATCAGAATAATTTTAAGCCCTGTACGTTTAATCAATACCCGAGGAGGGTTTACTTATGGCTCCCAGTTGATACCACACTAGACACAGGAAATAAATTAATAAGTTGATCAATTACTTGTAATTTCCTCTTTAATAATAAGTAGGTTAATAATTAATGCATGTCTCTTTGAATGTAGTCAAATATTTGCTGATATTTACAAAAAAATTTGATGATTTGATTTAAATAGTTATTGATGTCCTTTTATCTCATTTTAACGTTAGTTATGCATTATATATTTATTATTTAAGATACAGCATGTTGTATTTTGTCTGATTTGTTGTTTAAACTATGTATTTATAAGTTTAGTCTATTATTTAATCAACATGAACTATATAATTATATTTAATACATGTGCAAGTATTCTGTGAATATTATTACTGAACATTTTAAACTGAATTGAGTGAGCAGCAGGAAGTATTGCTATCTTGTTGAATATTTTATTTATTTATTTTCTTTTATAATCCTGGTGATTGTATAATTTTATGTTGATTTGCTGCAATGTAAGTGGATATTCATATGTTTTGTAGCATTTGAACTTGTATAATTAAATAAATAAATAAAAACCGATGTGTTACTTAAACCTGGGCAACTTTTTTATGTCTAGGAGCAGCGGCATACCACTAACCGCAAATGTCGAAATTCTAGGGGGCAAGGGTAGTTCGATAGGTCGAATCTACTGTTGGGGATGACTGATGGAGTTGGTAGGATTTTTTAAGTGTCAAAGGTTCTTGCTAGCCCAGACATAAGGGCGTACTTATTCCTGGCTGCTTTGAGTGGAGCACCCCTCCTTCTTCCAAGGGTAAATTACAATGACCTTAAATATACACTTTTGACATATTTTCTTGCTCACGGTAACAAGGCAAACATTAGCGTCGGAAACATTCACTCGAACCAGAAGCGAAACGTGCAAAGCCTACGGAATAGCGTACGAAGCCGTGGGTAGGCCTAGTATTTGATAGTGGTGTACATTTTAATGTAAATATGAAACAGAATATATCTGATAATTACGTTATCATAGGAGAGTATATTTGAAATCAAATGGATATTTGATCTTCCCTTAATGGTATCATTTAGCTAAACGAGGTTTTCAGAACGTTGAATGTGGCATTATAGGTTCATTTAAATAGAAAGTCAAACCTATCTACATTGAGATGTTGTGTTCTCGTTTAAATATGTTGGAATTCTTCCGTAATTATTCATAAAATTATGTTCTTCAATTATTGAACTGAATCTATAACATTTATATTTTTGTTGAATAAAATCAATACTGACAAAAACCGTAAATTTCTAGTAAAACAATATCTTTTTTTAATAACCAAAATATTTAAAAAATGACTTGTTTATTTTACAATAATTACAACAAAATAAAAACCTCTTTATAAATAGCGAATATTTTCATTGAATTTTTTCATGAAATTTCTATTTTAATTTGCTGCTTCACAGCTCCACTGCTGATAAACTAAGATTTATATATACTAACATATGCGTGCATTTTTTAATGTAGTAATTATTATTAATTATACGTAATGATGACTCAAACCTGTAAACTTTATTGTCTGATCACCTGCCCTTTGTACCCCGCCTACTGTGTTCAGTTTCACCATCGTTTACTGAATTGTTAATCGCCCACATCAAAGTGAAGTTACTCTTGAGTACTTCTAGATTCAAAGTTTACATTAGTCTGTAACAGATATTTCGTTGTGTTTGTTGTATTAATTATATATATATATATAATATTTTATATATATCACATATATATAATATTATATATATCAATATAGTATATATATATATAAATGTATGTATATACTGTATATATATATATATATATAAAATATTTTATATATATATATATATATGTATCAAATTTACGTTGGTTAAAACTATTATGTTTCCACATTTCGACAATTTTTACATAGTGAAAAACTACACGACTGTTAAGCTGACGGATGGGCTGCATCATGCCCAAAACTACTGTATCAAATGTATTTTCTAGTATTTCCTTATTTCCAACAATTATCTCTTCTAACACTTCTAGATTTGTGAGTACCATATTCTCACTCCTTTATTCTCAGTAATTAAGTAAAAATCTCATACTTATCTGTCCGACAATTTTTTTCATTTGTGATATCAGTTGACGCTCTCACGTTGGGAGTGCCTTTCTACTTACTAGTCCTGTCCAAAGTTCGTTCACTGTTCAAATTTTCCCGTTTATGGAGGTCACTCCCAGATATATAAAAATATCGAGTACCGTTCTCCTGTCAGAGCGATTGTTGGGGATTGGTTGCAGGTTACGTAGAGGTTATAGTTCGTTAATACTTGTGGGTTGCATGTGGGCGAGTGGTGAATAGGGAGCAAATGAGGTTTACATTATAGATATTTGATTTTATTGGAAATTTTATTGAATAGTGTGAGTATATTTAATTTCTTATTGTAATGTGTTTCGTATTAATGTTATTTCAATACATATGGCTTTAGTTTTGAATGATACTTTTTGTATAATTTTGGAAAGGAATTTTATTTAAACTCACGGATATACTGAAATTTATTTCATAGAGTTTTCGTTTAAAGCTAGCTATCAATCCAACAGTTTTAACATGACTGCAGTGGACACACATTACTACTACTCCGGTTGTCCTAAAGTAGGTGCATATGACCCTTGTTGCAGTTAATGCGTTTTTCTGCAATCAGCATACTATGATTCTGTGTATTAAATCAAGATATTGAGTAAACGTGCATGACGTACGTGTGTGATATCTTAGCGAAAGTGTTCAGATATGAAGAAACCCCATTCCGGCGGAGAGAAATAAAACGGAGCTATAACAAGACCCTTCCTTTGTCAGTATAACAGTATCAAGTTTACAGCGCTACCTTCAGGCCCGTGATGGAAGTTACATTTTCTATGTCACAACTCTTGGAACACTTCATTGTGAGATTTCATTTATGAAGTGATGGCCTTACTATTCCACAAATATATAGTCCTATTGCAGGCAAAAAATACATCCTACATTAACACATTTAGTTTCAAACATAACGATATGATAATATAATAATTACATTAAGTTCAATTATTTCACGAGTCATCATCATTTCCATAATTTTCTATAATAATAAAAACAGACATCACGTTTTTCTCTTTAAAAAATCAAAATCTTCAAAAAAATTTGCTTTTTTGCTGAGGGAGAATATTAATAGCATATATATATATACCACGAAATAATAGAGGAATAATTTGTAAGGTAGATTTCAACTTGCGTTTTCAAACGTGCTTCTGTACTGAGATGTGTTACATGTTGAACCTTAGAACGCCTTCTCGCAGTACGATAAGTACGTATTTGAAAACAATGATTTAATGAATCATCAAATAAATCGCTAACAGACAGAATTTGTCACCAATATAATTTTTTAAGCATAGAAATCTTAGGAATTTGTCAATTCCGGAAGTCTTGTAGCCTGTACATGTTCTTTTGTACTATACCTATTGAAAAATGTTCGGTACCTCAAAAACATAACTAATTCTTCGAAAGGAGCCAAAACAGCTATTTTAAATACAACAGCCACCATATTGGAAGGAAATAGCTTACCAATGTGCCCAACGAACGTAGGTAAGATAATCCTGAGAAAAATGTTTTTACAGCGTTTCAACTTTTGAACTTTTTTGACAGTTTAGGTTCCATCTACTTTTCAGCTTCCAAGGAAAAGCACCCGCAGTTCAAACTAGTGAAACCATCGTCAATAATCACAATATGTTTTTATATTCAATTTTGTTCTTATTAATGAATATAATAAGAACAATGTCCTCCAAATTAGCAAATTGGTGATTAGCGAGGAAATTATTTACTATCAGAATCACATGTGTTAAGTTGTAAAATATTAGAGGAACATTATTATATTATTTAAAGTTTCTATCGTGATGGGATTCAAATTAATAAATGGCATAACCATACTTCAACAATATTCTTTAATGTTTGAAACCCAGCAACATTGTGACTTTTTAAACTAGTAATCTAGGTGAAAAACATTGATTTCCAATTAAATTTTACAGTGATTGGTTATTTATGTTTATGTGCACTCCCTTAACTAGATGTAAATATTATTAATATACTAAAAATTACGTTAATATATGCACTATTATTATATTTCTAAATATTCACAAGATAAAACTGTGTAATGTTTAACCATATTTAGTGATTCTTACATCCCACTACCTAACAAATTATATTATGCAAAACATTTATGATTAAACTTTAAACGAATGTGAAATTTCCTCGGAGAGGCTTAGTTTGCTTTATCAAAGTACTCTTTTTTTGGAATTAATAAATAGTATGAATTGAAGTCACTTTTTGTGTTAGTCTACTTGTGCATCTATACTTTTTAAACTTCTCAACGAATTTTTATATGGTTTTCTCTGTCGGATTTGATATAAAATAGGGCAAGTTCCTAGGTATAATACATAAATATTTTAATCATAAAAAGTAGAAAAATATTGTGTAACATGAATAGTGCCGCTTTTAATAGTAAATTTCAAGAAGGCTACAAAAAGTCCGCAATGAAACAAACACACACACACACACACACACACACACACACACACACACACACACACACACACACACACACACACACACACACACACACACACACACACATAAAATATTAAATAATATAATACATTTATATAAACGGCAATAAAGTTTAAGCGATGGAAATATATAATATTTTACCAAAATAGCAGTTTAAGCAACAATACATAATGTATGCCCGATATGGAAGCGTTTTAATTTATTACAGAGAGTTATATATGTATACATTTTCTTAGTCAACGCAAACCCAACTCTGAAACAAAAAATAAGTTAAATAGCAAGTGAAATTAATCGGCTGGAAGGACAGTTTTTGAGTAATCACAGTCAATTTTTAGTCATACGTAAGTACACAATTTCTTTCATAAAAAGGAAAACACAATTCTGGAACTTGGGACGGTTTAAAACCCAAATAGGTCTTGATAACCGCCATATACATTTTCTTGATCTGGGTAACAAGGGAAACTCGGCACAAGCGGTACATTAGATGGAAAGATATTTTAAATGATTTAAATGAAATGAATAGACACTATTAGACAGTTTGCTGAGGAAAATTACGTAGACATAAGGGCTTTTTAAATAAAAGTTTTAAAAATTTTTAAATAAATTATTATAATATCTTATTCATGATTATTGAGTACAATATTTCATATATTTGTCGGTAAGTTTGTGTAAGAAGTAAAAAGTAATACCAAAATAAAACGCAGTTGTAAGGTATTTTTGGAATTTCGTTTCATATCATACTCAACTTTGCCATGAAGATTTCAGGATAGTATTTATAAACCCAAATAATAAGTACACTTTCTAAGACATTAATAATAACGTCGAAACGGTGCAGACTTTATACAGTGCAAATGGCTTACGTTCAAGAGGTAATGAAAGAGATTCTCTATCTGGCGGGTCTGTCAGTAAAACATGGAGAGGAAATTAAGGTTTTATTATTCATTGGCAGCAAAAAGTAACGTGGGTGTCAAAGGTCACTAAGTACATTTAAATGGGATCAATATTTTATTTATGTTTACAAGGGATTGTTTTATGACGTGATATTATCGTTGAAAATATAAATTTGTACATATATAATGAATGCACTACTATAAACTATATGTTACAAATATATAATAAAATAATACAAGGCCTTCTGTTATAAAGATTCTCATTTACAATATTATGTATATATATATATATATATACATATAGTATTATATGTACATATGTAATGTATTATATATTTACATGTGTGTGTGTGTGTGTGTGTGTGTGTGTGTGTGTGTGTGTGTGTGTGTGTGTGTGTGCAAATTTATGTAATATTTGTTATATTCATTCATTACACATATCCCAAGATGTAATTTCCGAACTTCTGATTTTTAATGCTTTCTGTTATATTATATTTAAAATATTTGAAAAAATAAAAAACATTATTATATTACCTTTTTGGAATGTATTAACAGAGTTTGCCACGTCTTTCTCAACGTTATCAACAATCCATGATAACGGTGTTTGTCGAATATTTGTCGTTCTTAGCACTTGCTAGTTATGGTTGACCAACCAGAGTAAGTTGATATTGTACGTGGACTCTCAAAGGCATATGACAATCTTCTACTGTCCAAATTTTGCGTTAGCTTCCAAAATAATGTTTAACTAGTCATAGCTGTAATGTCATAGCTGATGTATAAATTCCTATAATTTAGATTAAACTGTTGGAATATTTTTCGTAGCGTGTAGTATTTGAGCTCTTTTTTCTTGCTCCTAAATAAATTTAAATAAAATTTAAATTTTTTAGCTGTTGTTTGTCAAAAGTCCCTATTTTTTACTTTCCCGTCAGATAAAAGATATTATTTATTACATACGGCATACAGATATTTGAAGGATATATAGTGCAAGATGTATAGTATAACAAGTACGTAATAATTTTATCAAAGCTGCAATAATAATATAAAGTTATCTGAATCATTGATACAAACATACTATATTTGCTTACAATGGTTGCTTGTTGATATGGTGTGTGGACAATGTATTGTTATTGGACGCTTCGACTGATTTGCTTTCATGCATTGTTGTATGTAATTACAGGTTAGATAGATAATAAAAATACTATTTATTCGATAATTGTGCATATTTTCAATTAAATAGTATCTTATTGTGGCTACTATTAAAAGTTTTCCATTTTATACGTCATGTACATTTAATGTAATAATATTTTGAATAAACATCCATATAAAGAAAGAAGTAATAGTATATCGAGTGTGATAATAGTTAACAAAATTAGGATTAATTCAACAGATTCAACAGAGACATATTTCTTGCACAATTGAAGATAAGTTCACAAATTATATAATTAATGGAGCAAGTATTAGAATTGTATATTGTGTATACACATACATAACGTATAAGAAACGATATAAGTCTCTTTTTATTTTCATCAGTAGACGAAATTTTGTAGAACTTTTTTCATACAGCAGGATTCCGTTACTGAGGGGCATGTAAATGTTATAATAGGTAGCGTGGTGGTTCAGTCACTGATTCAGCTATGAAGAAATCAGGGAATGAAGAACGAGTGATAAGAATCACAGTCTTTGCATAGTAAATTATATTTCGACAAGTGCTATTCGTTGCTCGTTTCCATAATGACTTCCATAACGACAGCTCAAGGGTATGTCTGTAAAGGTATTCCATATTTCTGCGTTATTATAGGACATAATATTCCATATTTCTGCGTTATTATAGGACATAATATTCCCTCTTATGTTTTAAGCATTCCCGAATTGGTTTTCTGTTCAGATTGAAAAACTTTAACAAGATGACTTGATGTACTTTCAATCGGCTTGTTATTACACGAACTTTAGATTACTGGTGAAATGAGGTGTGAACTACTTGGGGTCAGAACGCATGTTTCAATACTTGAACTGTTTTGAAAGTAAAAGTACAGTAACAAAATACCCTTAATAGTTAGCCGCAGAACTAAAGCTGCTAAGAACAAAGAAAGATATTCGGCAGATAAACTTCAATTCATGAAGGCATGTTATTGTTCACATATGAAGTAGCACAATCCGGTAATATCTTCCAAAATAATAATTTGCATACTATCTTATGAAATATTTTTTGTACAACACCTCAAACGGAAATCGGTATAAAATAAAATATTACAATAAGATGTGTGCATTACATTACGTCGGATAGTGCTGAAATTAGTATTAATTAAATTATCGACCATTCCTATTTTATCAACAAACTCCCTGATCTTTCTGCTCTTTGTTTCTATGTATGTGTAGAGGTTTTAAAGCTACATTGATTTATTTTTTTTTATTAAAATTTAAATTAAATAAAAAGTTTTGGGATCGAAATATTGGGATTTAATTTTAGATTATATTGTGAAAAGTCAGGGTAAAAATGAACATGTAATCTTTTGGCAAGTTAGTATTGGTAGTTTTAAATTGTTAGGAAGCCAGGTTGACTGCCTTGAATTGATTAGAACTTATCTTATTGCGAGTATTGTTCTCCTTGTTTGATACAGCTGGACCAATGAGAGAACACCGCGGGTGTCCTGCAAAATTGATTGGAAAGGGAAGTATTTAAGCGCCCGCTCATAATTTTCACCCTTCTTTTGGTTATTTTCGTGTTTAAGTTAATTACAGTGCACCGTGTTTCTTAAATTTTTTTTCGCGAGGGATTTTGAGGTAAGCACCAAATTTATTGTACTTTTTATTGAAATAGCCTTCTTGATCTGATATTAAATTAATTTTGTTGTCTTTTTTTATAGGAAAAAATTAAATTTATAGAAACTACAGAGCAATCTGAATAACTTATTCTCGAAGAACAATAGAGCATAATAGAATCATGCAAGTTACATTTGATTCATGCTTGCAAGAAAAGTGAATTAAAATTGAACTTTGTTAATAACTTTAATTGAGATTTGGAAAAGTAGTAATTTATTAATATTTAACTGGAACTGTTTTATTGTGAATTATTAATTGGAAATTAATTGAACATTAATAATTGTTTGAGAGAGTTGTAATCTGAATTGCAGAGACTTGAAAGTTAAGGTTCAACTAGTGGACAGAGAAGTATAAATTTTTATTTTGAATTTTGAGTGAACTTAGAAGTGAACATTTTAATTTTAGTTATTTCCCAGTGGTATTTGATTTTTATTTTAAAACCTTATTATTTTATTTTAGAAGAGAGCTCTGATTTTTAGTTTAATATATTTGATTAATATTTTTATTTCTTGCCAAAGGAATTTTAAAATTTACTAAACGGTACGTCAATTCATTGTGGAAAATAGAGTGATAAAAATTCTGAAACGTTTAACTTATTAATTTGCCAGTTTAAAATAAATTCATTATTTTTATTTAAAACTGTGATTTTTATTTTAGACAAACCAGATAATATTTAATAGTTAACAAATTTAGTAATAAATTGTCCTTAATATTCACTAGGAGCTTACTTATCAAAAAATATTTTATATCGTCTTGGATGTCTTATTGATAATTTAAATATTAATACTCTGGAATATTAATATCTACAATCCAAGTCGTTATAGTATGATACTGGCAATTTAAAAAATAAATAAAAACAAAAATACTGGTATCCAAGTAGCTTCTGTGTTAATTATACTTGGGGCCAATGCGTGTATGGTACGATTTCTACTTTCAATACTGTGCAGCACTCGTGTGTTAAAAAAATAAATTGTTTCGTTTGTATTTTAAATGGACGTTCCAGACCGGTTTGCGAGTTGTTATACAAGCCTTCAATATAGTATTTTCTTCGATATACCAGTTTTTCTTATAACATAGTCCAATAATAGCTCAGTAATAAACAAGCGACTACATGAAGCAATATCTGATAAGAGGAATCTAGTCTTCTAAAAGACTGAATTTATTAGCATATTATGCTTTAAATTACAAAACTCTAAGATTAATGATCATAATTGTCCAGGGTTGCTGTATGCATGAAACAGAATAATTTTCATAACAAGAGGGTTTTTACAGGCCGTGTTTAGTATTTTATTCTTTGTAACTCCTTTTTCCCATTTATCATTTGTTTTAAGAATTTAAAAAGTAGAGGGAAAACCCATATGATAAAAACAACGAACATCTGACCTTTTGCAATGCAGATTATGTTACGACTGTGTTGGGCTTTGTTAATGTTGTAAGAGAAATCAATCGGCAGAGACTGCACAATGCAGACTGATTGGATTGATTGTATTCTATTCATCACTCAGCAATAACGCAGAGCTTTCATCAAACGTGATGTTGGCATCGTTAATTGTAAACCTCAAATGTAGTTGAATTAAAAATTATCTCCTGAATTGTGTTAGTCATTTATTAAGTTCTAATCTACATTTAAGAGCAGAAGGAAATACTTGCTAATATGTTAATACATTTAAAATTAATGTTTATTCTATTAATAAGAAATAATTATTCTGATTATCTTTAGTGAGGTTAGCTCAACTTCTTAAGTGGTTAAGTAGAAAAAAACTGATTCCAAAATATCCCAAAATAAATTAAGACAGCGTATTTTAGCCAGGAGATAAACGTATCTGTTAGGAGCAAGAAGACCAATATTCCAACACGACGCTATTAATAAAAACCGCACTAAAAACTGGAATGTTATCTTTCTTCTACTCACAGTCATTTGAGTTGTTTGTGCAACCTCCAGGAGCTTTATTAGTTAAAAAAAACACCAAGGGACAATTGAAGTTCAATATTAGCCAGTACGGGATTTATTCAGTAAGGGCGTGGTTCAGAGATGTGTTCATGCTTCACATTAGATAGATAGACTTGATATCACTCTATTTAAGCTAAATAAGAACTAGGATGACGTGTTGCTTCCTGTAGACAAGCTGTATTACTAAACTGAGGGAACCCATAGTTTAAATAAGATACCAGGAAATTTTTTAAGTACCTAATTATTCTTAGAGTAATTCGAGAATTGTCCAGGCGTATTTTTCATAAATTGCTTTTTTCATATTCCTAATATGAATTGTATTAGTACTAAATGAGTGTGTTGGAATTCAACATGGAATAAGTGTTGGAATTCAACATGGCATAAGTGTATTTTACCTCTTTAAAATGTAAGTACATTTGTGATTTTTAAAGTTGATAATGGCCGGTTTTCATCTAGAATTCAACTTATGGACATACCTTCGTTATTTCCTTTAAATATAAATCTTTTGTTTGAAAACTATTATTTATAATATTTAAATTTAGAAATAACATTCCAACAGAAACTAGCAATGTTTATCTTATCGTCGCTTTATTTTACAGCTTTCTAAAGTAGTATAGTAAATAACAAGACTTGTACTTTTACTATTGTACTTAATTATGGAATCCATGTTTCCAGTATTTATAATATTTATCTGATGCTATACAACACACAGTGTAACAAACAATATTGAGGTGAAGATTAAATTTTAAATGAAGGCGAAATTAAAGAAATAAATTAACTTAGAATAATATTACTTACTTTCAATCATTAAATTACTTTGGCTTCATTACTTAATAATTTTCACCCAAAAGTCAATAGAAAAGTAATTCTTGGTCAGATGCATCTTACGCTAGAGTAACGTTATTTGGTGTCTGGAATGTGTAAGTTATTTGGACATGAAGTCCTGTATATATTTCTGAGTGGCTAATATTTGGAAGGGTATAAAATATCAAGATTTTGAATAGATTAACTTAGTTTTGAAAAGTTATACTTAAGAATGAAAGAGGTTTACCGGGTTTTCCATACCAACATAGCTATACGTTATGGTTGAGTTTTTTAATAGGACATACAAGTAGACGGGGAAGATATAGATTTTGGAAGGATAAAAGAGAACTCCATACATAGAACTCTAATGACTTTTTGCCCTCAAATGAGGAGTTAGTTTTGAAATGTTTTGACATTTGCACTACCTTTAATGCCAAATAATTTATTTTTTTAAACATCAGACTAATGAAATAATTAGAACTTATAGTTAATGATAGAATTTGTAACGTAGATAAATTTCGAACTGTTTAATTATAGACTCATTTCAGTAATTAGTAGTTAGCACAAGTAATTAGTCACTAAGAATGTAACTTTATCAATTACTGTAACATACTGTAGATGTATAGTAGAGTGTCAGTTTAAGTTTCGTATGCTTATTGTTTTTATAAATACGTAGAACAATTGTATATGCTATTTTAAACAAATTTATATATTAACATTGGCTAAAATACTTATGTATTCTCGTTCTTTATATTTACTTAACAATAAATAGACTTAAAGGGTTGTTGTACGGCTTTTAACTATCATTATTTATTAGCGATTTATTATTATAACTTACTCCAACGAATAAAAGTTACGTTTCATCGATACAAAATATGGTTGGCAGAAACTTTCCTAGTAAAATGTAATCAAAACTTTTTTACAAAGTTATCATTAATAAGGCTCTTTAGAACCAAAGAGTAAGCACGTAAGTTAAGGGATTGGTACATATTTATCTTTAATAGTACCTATATCAAAGCGAATTTTAAAAAGGTATCATGCATTTTAAAGAGTTAATGTTTGGTTACCTCATTACCTCCACTCGTCTATATCTCTATCGCAGTAAAAGAAGTTACTTTCATTTCTCTGTACTATTTACAAGATAGAATTTTTTATCTAGTATATTAATAAAATATACTGTTTGATTACATATGAGAAAATTTCTATAATTCACAAACAATGGTGTAATACCTACATATTTGTCACGTGTAACTCCAAATATTTTTACTATAGTGGTATTATAACTAAAATATTCACAATTATATGCATATAATCAATTCAAATATAGAATCTGTTTCCTTTAACTGATTTTAAAACAGTGATTAAGAACCTAAAATATATCAGTATTTTATAATTATGAGTATTGTATTGTGGTAGGTGCATAATATTGTTACTTATAAATTAGAAAAATTTCCCCAATATACATTTTTACCTGTAGACTATCGTTTTCTACAGCTCAATATATTCTGCTTTATACAATGTGTTAACAAAACTGATCCTACCGTAAGTATAGAAATAACGATAATAGGCTGAGCTTTAGCAAAGATTTGGTCTAATGGATAACCATCATGGCAACGATAAAATTGCGTATCAAATACGTTTTTTAAACAGAGTACTATCATATAGATCTGAAAATGTGACATTTGTATCCGTACAGTAACATCAAAAATAATGTAGTGGAAGTCAATGTTAAATATCATCAACAAGATATAATTTCTGCGCACTCTTGTGTTGTTGTATCCTACCTAGCTGAACGGAAATTATATCCTTTGAAAACTGCTATTAAACCTAACTACAATGACTGTAGGACAATGGGACAATGAATGTATGAAAATATATCCCTTAAGACTATGTCCATGGAAAAGATCAAAAGCATAGTTTAATGGAAAGAAAAATAGAAGATATATTGATAACATTTGTGTAAACTTCTGTTTTTTTTTTTTTTTTTTTTTTTTTTTTTTTTTTTTTTTTTTTTTTTTGTCTCTCTATCCACCCGCAGGACGTCTCTAAAATGAAATGAGTTATCGATTTGAAATTCTGTATGAATATTCAGCTAAGCCTGTTACGCAAGGCGAGGTGTGGAGTACTGCTATCTTGTAGCAATAATACTGGTAATAACAATAGTATTAGTATGATGTTTACTGATATCATTGCAGCTTGATACTAGTCAGAAGGGCGACGAGTTGAAAAATAGTTTTCAATATTTGTTTATCGTTACATTTAACTTCTAATAGAAAACGTTTAAATAGTATAAAAAAAGCTTCAAATCTGTATATATGTATCTTTGTGTTGTATCTTTATATATATATATATATATATATACATTTCTTATGTGCATGTGTATGTCACTAAATTCCTCTTAAATGGCTGGATCGATTATTATTAACGTTTTTTGTGTCAAATCTCCCTTTAAAACCGTTATCAAGAACTATGCTAGATGAAAGTTCGCTGAACTATGTTTTGAACTAATGTACTAATTCCAATTCTAAATGTTCTAAAATATTATCAACATTTTTCTGTTTAGCTGTACACTTTTATCAAATATTAAGTATTAGATCTAAAAGACAATGTTACTGTCTAACTAAGTAAATTAGAATGGCCATAATTATCTACTTTTTGACGTAGCATTGCAGATATAAGACCCTATATATAACAATATCCAATTAAAAATCAGTGGAAGTTATTCCACAAAATGAGTAGTTAAGAAATACTCCAGTTTACCGAAAGCTAATCTTAAACTATAATTTTAAAAGCACGATATCATTTGTGTCAACTTACCAATCACAATAGCGTTACCACGACTTCTGTTTAAAACTGTTTAGGAACTGTCGCACATTAAATATAAATTTATTTGAAATCAAAAAGGTACAAAACATAAATCTGTACAAACGGTGAAGATAAGACAAATTAGCCTACTCATACACCTAAAAATCACTAACCAATATGTATATACAACAATACACTATATATAATTAAACATATAAAAGTTATTCATGAAGGAATATGCAAAATATAATTCCCTAGAATTTGATCAATATACCACCCATATAATTCATGCACAATATTGCCATCAGCACATAAACCCGCCAATCACGTGAGGTCTGAAGTCAAGGCCGAAAACGAGCTCACCCTCCAACAGTACTGTCAGGAGGATTATTCCAAAGTTGGCAAGTGGATAAAGTGGGAGTTATTAGTAACATACGTTTTATGAATAGATATTGATAGTATTACAAGATTTTACAGCAGATTTGAAATAAAGACATTCTGAAAGATACAGTAGTGGGTCATTTTGCAAAATCGAATGCAGCATAGCCAGTGTAAGAAACTCATGAATCTTATTCACCTTTATCAACGAATGTTTTTTAGGGAAAGGTATGATATAATATCGGTATAATGCAAAAAAATATATAAAGCGAATGGAATACTTTTAAGCACGCTGAATAAAACATCAACTAGAACAAAAATGTCTTTTTGTTTGCTGCAACAAAACTTGCTACTTCTTGTCAAGGAAATCCCTATTACATCTGCATTGCAAATGTTTCAACTTCCTGTGTTATTAACAAAGTTGTTATGACTAATGCTTCATACCACAGCTTAGTTTCTGATTTGAAATTCATAGTACCGACATTAGCTTAAATATTAAAATTATTATAAATGAAACAATTTCATAATCACATTATCACTAACACAACGTTCATGATAGTATCATCTACCAATACTTATCAGTCTTAGTGTCACCTCTGAGAGTTTCGTCACTAAGTAGTGTGACGCAGTTCTAATACTGAGGAGGTTATACTCATGCCTAATGAAACTTCAGATGACCAAAATGGACATAGAAATAAAGACTGGAGTCTCTTTCTACCACCGCAAATGTCTACAAGAAACATCCTAAACGATAGAACAATTATTATGCAACACAATATTCAGTACAATATTTTCCATTGCATAGATTTCATAAACGCAGATGTTATCAGGATTTTATGAAAACATATATTAAAACTAACCATGTCGACAACGCATTGTTTAAAAGTTTTAGAAATGTTATATTTTATGAAATTTGTATAGATAAATCCGTCAACCAATGCAAAGACAAGACCTGTACGCAACTGTCCTATCGAATTAAGAGCAAAGCTAAAGATAAAGGGCTCATTTTCCGAAGTTCACTTTTTACCATTGCATTGTTGGTGTAACACAAAAACCCTTCAATTTACTGCAAGATCGATCCACTGGTAACTTCAAGTCAGAAAGCGATTTAAAAATTATTTATTATTAGTTAATAACGACACAAATATACTTTTTAAACGACCCGTAAAAGTTAATAAATTGTAACATGTTTAAAGCGTGTAAGAAATTATGGAAGCCAAAGGACGTATACAATAGTGTATTCTAGTGTAGACAATTATGTAGCAATCCTATCGAATCAAGACGAAAGCATATTTTCCTAAGATAAAGATTTCAATTTCCGAAGGTCTACACTTTTCACCTACGCATTGATGGTGTATCGAAAACTCCTCAATGTAAAGAAGAAACGATGCACTGTTGACTTCAAATCGGAAAGGCAGGCTTTGCAATAGTACATTCATAAAACAAATGCTACTATCAAGCCCGAGAACTCTCAGATGCAGTTTGTCCACCAGACTTACTTGTTCTACTTTGTTAGGTATCACGAGCACCATAGACGGTAATAATATATCATAATAAATCAACGTAGCTAATTAACGGACAAATTTTGATATTTTAAATCTATTTTAAATACGCATACATTGTAGTATTTCGTTTCAATGTAAAACACTTATAATCCATTTAAAACTTTAAAGTGATCTGATGAAAATGTTTTCAAACTTTTTTATGATAACAATCAGTATTTCGATGTTGTACTCATCTGAATCGCAAAACAATTATATTAACACTTTTGGGACCCAAGTACGAGTATTTGTTACTCTCTAAATCTACTTAAGACCTGCTTTTAAGGTTTTAGGTTTACTTGGATTCTCCAGTCACTTTACTTCATCTTACATTGCTTACAACAAAGAATATACATGAAAAGATTCAGGTATATTTTTATAAACTACAGAGAAACACATATAGCAGACGGGAGGGAATCTTGCACTGATAACAAAACACAAGGCTAGAAACAGCGGTTTGATATAACTTAAGTTGGGCAATATACTACCAGCTTACTGCAAACTTTAACGCTATTCTCTCCATTACTTAATTCCTCTCCATTTAAATTCCATTGCATGCTTCTAAAAAATGTATTACCATAGAAACCAAATGTTTCACATTATAATATTGAATTTAATATTTAGGTCTTGGCAATAAAACATTAAGAAAAAGAACATTTCAGAACTTTTACATGGATATATTATTGTTTTATAGGTAGTTTATTTTTGTCCTTAAAAGTTAGAAACACCTCTTTCAAAAGATTGCCATTAAAAGAAACTACAATTTTCACTGTAATACAAATACTAAAATCCACCGCCACAGTAGGTACGGTTCTTTACAATCATATTTTGTCCCTTATGTTTTTCATTTTATTTTGTATTATTTTCCTAAATGTCTGTATCTGCCTCTAATTTAAAATTTTTATTCAAGTTCAGCTGTTCACCAATAAAAACAACTCCGGTTGGGATATCAGATTGAGTCCAATATTACGTTTTGTTGCAGAAGTCTCATACTGGATAAAATTGCATTGATTACCTATTTCGAGTTTTGGTGTTTTTTTTTTAATTCTATAAATAGCATTGAATACTAGAAAATGTAACACGCTAAACATTCTGAAAAGCTTTAGTTTAGAATTTTCGTTTTTCTTCGTTATTGGAAAATAATTTTAAAAATTATGTATGTTCCGAAAAAGTAAAATAATGTAATATTTAAAATAAAATATGTATCAACCAAACCTCCTAATATAAAAATGTAATGAAAAAAATGTGATAAAGTCCACATGCCTAATGTATATTTAGGAGGTATACAATAGAAAGGACACTAAACGAGACTACACTGCTGTAGCCAGCTTTATCGTTGTTCAAGAGCATTTCTCATGGTGACGGAATTACATATGACCGAGAATGTTTGGAGTTTCTTTCCGTTACAGATGAATTATTTGAACTCACGAGATAAATACCTGCAGCGGTTTTAGATTATAGAACATATTGTCAATTTCCTTTAAAAAAAAATAAAATTGAACATTTAATTATACGATGAAAAATACAAAATAGAAACACATTTCATAATTTATTCATAACCGTGCGGGAAATAAAATAAATTAAAGTCAGTAATGTTTAGTCCTTCCTATTGTTTTGCAAGCGACGATATGAGTAAAAGCAGTGAATCTGACCTTTAATCTGTCTTCTCCAACATTGGAACAAAGAGTCAGTATTTATTTATTTTCTTATTACTTGAATAATTATAATGATGCAAAGTTCTAAAAAAGAGTGGAATAATTCTGAAATTATACTTGGCGGGATTGAAGAATTATATTAATAATTATAAAACATAAACCAGAATAATACTCTTTCTACATCAATATTATTTAAATAATGACATATTTTAATAATATTATACATGTAAAAGTGTCTTTGTTTTTTTGCTTTCAAGCATAAACTGTTCAATCGACTTTACTGAAATGTTACATGAAGTTTTCTCGAGTACCTAGTTTGAATATAGGCCTATTCGTACATCGCAAATCCCTACGAAAAGCCTCGGGCTAGGCCCTACTGGTTTCTAAAATAAGGGAAAAACATTCCATCTTGGTCTATAAGGTTGGGCATATTTCTTAATTTCAAGAGTCTGTTAAACGTTATAAACTTTTTTATGTAGAAATTGCTCTATGACAGTTCAAACATATGTTTAGTTAATCTAAAGTCTATTTTAATTGTAATAATTATATTTCATAATCCAAATTTAACTAAAACTAAACAGCTGTTGCCAATTTTAAACTTTCTTTGAAGCTGAAGTACGTCGAAGACACTGAAACATTTTTTTTCATTTCTTAAAATAAGTGCTTCAATAATATCGTTATGCAGAGAATAAAGCCAAAGCACGAACACGTAATTGTGGGGGAAATAATTACAGGAGGAGTATTATTTTTAAAATAAGTCCAATATGAATCACAGTTTTTGAAAACAGTTTTTAGTTAAGAAAAAAATGTAATATGTTATACTTAAACGAAGAAGTACCCAAAGTTTTAGATTTTACTTATTATTAATTATTTTTATTTATACAAATAGAGGGTCTTATGAGATGTCAGAGATTTAAAATTTACCTACAGGGTAAATGATAAATTACACTAATCATTTGTAATTTATGATTAGTGTGATTACCATAAATTACAAGATGATCATACTAACTTTTAACGACAGTAACGTTGAATCTATTACGCAATAGAAATAAAGTAAATAAGTAACAAATGTAACAAATAAAATATCATTAAATATGGTCAATTTATTTACTATTAACTATCATTATAAGAAGTAAATGTTTTGGCATATTTCAATTAATTAATTAACAATTAGTCAGTAATAAACCATTGATTATTAAATTTTTAAAATATTGATTTAATTTATTGTATGGATATCAAGTAAATAAAAAAAACGAATCAAAGAGAGTATTTACCCATTTTTATGGTTAGTAGCTATGAACACTATACTTAAGTAATAAGAGATAATAATGTTTAAAAATAGGAGGCTATAAAGCAAGAGAATTCATCAAAATAATAAATACAAATAACCGATTCTTACAAACCACAACGCTGGATGGAACTGTAACTACGGACTGCAATTGTATCTCTAATTGGGCTACTGAGAATAATGAGTCCTTAATTTAATTATTTTTACTGTGACTGCGCCTCAGGTCGTTAGGAAAATTACAGTGGCTGCATTAAATAAGAAAATATTTAAAATCCTTATCGATAATAGATAATACAGTGTGTCCACAAAGGCGTGTCACATTTTTAAATCATTATAGCAACTCTATTATTGATCGCAGGTTTATGAAACAGATATAAATTAGCTGAGTTACCCACTTTCTCACATTTGGCTATCGTTTTAAAAAAAAAACAACAATAATTTTAACTTTGTAAGGAAAAGTTCAGTCTGTTTTTTAGCTAGCAAAGTTTTATACTGTGATTGTAGTGCATCGTGAGTATTGTAAAGTTTTTGATGAATATCCCTCTGGCAGATGCAGTATTTATTGATATGATAAGACCTTTAATGAAACATACAGCTTATTGGACACAACGATGGCAGGTAGGCTATTATCTGTACATAAAATAGTTGAAAACATTAAAAAACCGTTTTGCAAAAAGTCAAAAATAGTCCGAGCGGCAACGTCGACGTGAGTTAAATATCCCCAAGTATTTCACGATTTTTAAAGAAAATACTTAAATTTAATGGTTAAGGTTTTTAACCATGGTTTGCTTTGAAACTAGGTGAAAATTAAAGAAGTGAGACATTGCTGTTGTCATTTTGAATGAAAATGGACTGGATCATCATTTCATAAACCGAATTGTTATAGTGTTGAGGCTACTTTTCACTTGTCTGAAAATTTTTATAATTAAAAAGTTGGTATATTGAACCTTGAATCAACGAATTTGAGCTGCAATTGAATCATTTAACCTAGAGTCCTGATAAAAATATGGGAGGAGATCAAAGTTCGCTTTGACTTCTACAGGGTTTACGTCAAATGTCGTGGTTCTAATGTTGAACATACAATAAACTGACTGACGTAAAAACTGTTTAAGTACAGTACTCTTTAATCCTATGTTAATCTCATTCTTGTGCTGCATATACTTTGTAAATAAATAATTTAAAAGTGTGACATGACTGTGGACACACTATAGATCATTTCAGTAAAGATTTTATCACAAAAGTAATTATTCCGCCGGAACTCGAACTCGGTCTCTTTGATATACATGTTTAAAGGAGACCGAGTATGTACAATATAGTTTTTTTTTTAATTTTTCTTTTAAGAGATCTTATGTTTTATATATATATATATATATATATATATATATATATATATATATATATATACATACGGAATGAAATAATTATTTAGTTCACAACAAGTTAATAATAAAAAATAATTTATAATTATTGGTAATACTATATGACCGATTATGACTTTAACTTTGTATCTGTAGGTAAGTAGTCTTTAGACTGCACATGTTTGAGAATGTAATAAACAATCTCTGTAACTTATAGGAGTTAATGAAAATGCTAGGGAATTTTAAAACATTCTTTAGACCTGAATTATAAGCTAGCATATGTTGAAATGGAGATTGTAGGTGAACATGTCGACTCCAAAGTAGACATTCATTGACTTTATCGATTTTAAAAAAAAGGTCAACAATGTCAATGTCAATTAAAATAAAATATGTTTATTTCAGAAACATAATATAATGCATAGAAATCGTAAATGTAAACATATTATTTTAGCTACCACACTTCTTTATTCATGCAACTTATCCACTTTCAACGCTGGTTGTCAGTCTGCCAATAGTGCGGTCACCCAGTCGTATGTCATAAACTCGTCAGTATTTTAAAATACTTGACATTGTAAAGAGTTTTCTGTAAAATGGGTGCCTGTAATTTCTAATAACGGTCAATTTTGACTTTGTATGAAATTTAAATCAGAGTGCCTGAAAATCGTACACTTCCTTCAGACAACAGGAATTGGTAAATTTTTAATTTGGCAACGGCTAATATCTTTGGTACTGAAACCGTTTTCCATGATCACAAGCACATCTGTTTTCAAGTTGTCACGCATGAGATAAATTTCTGGTAATTTTTTGGTGGAAATTTGCGCATTTTTATGAAGAAGTTACATTGAAATTGGATTGTGAAATTTAGAACTTGTCTGTTTACGCGGGGTATTGTTTATTTTGTAGGGCTTCTAATACAACTTAATTTGTTATTGGTACATTAAGGTCTGTCAGTCTGAATAGGGTGTGGTGGGCAACGAAGCTCTGTTAATCACCGCGTAGCTGTCATGGTGATGCATGATGCGCACGGGAGTCGGGCGTAGACCAGCTGGAAGTGGGTCTGAAGTTGCGGCCTGGCAACAGAAAGCAGGAGTACGCGAGGGCGACTCACCGGAGGCAGCATCAGAAGCAACTGGCGAATTGCTAGCGGAGGTCTCCTGTTTTACCTTTATCAGGCTCCTTACCAATAGCTCATCCAGGTGGGTGAAGCAGCGTCTGCCGATGGTGTTGAAGGCCAACAACTCAACTCTTTCAAATCCGATGCACTACTTCAATGAATGAGTTGGCGAGGGCTGTCCGGTTTCACCAGATGGCCCGCAGGCAGGTCATGGCGATGTGGCACGGTCGAGGTTATGACATGGGCCGAGCCGAGCTGGGAGGTACTTCGACACTCCAGGATCTTGAAGATGTTGCGGTGATCACTGACCACCATGTCGTTAGTGCCCTCCTTTAAGACACTACAGTTCTTTGGATTTGGTGAGACGCTGAAGTTGATGTCTGGCAGTTGGGCTCTTGGCTTATAGACATCGCCCACGACAGTGTTCGCCGCTACACATCGCTTCAGTGGGCTAGCGAGGTGACAGATGTACTCTACGATGTCTATCATCTGGAAGTTCATTTGGTGTCTGTTTGCTGGTTGAGATGGTTTCAGCCATTTTTTAAGAGCAATTTTTTCTAATATTGTGGTTTTATGGTCAATATGTTGGCTTGTTGATTGGTTTATGAACTGGCAGGATTAAATCTTATACAGTTAATTTAATTTAATTTTGTTTACAATTAATATCGGGAAGTCGTGTTTCTTGGTCTAAGCTTCCGTCCACGGCGGTTCATTAATTGATATTTTGCAGGTAATATTTAGCTGAAGCTTTAAGCTTTTACTTTCGGGTTATAGCACTTATATTTTAGTTTTAAGGTTGTTCGGATGCTCCAGATCCACCGAAGACGGAGTTGGTTGCACCAGCAGGGTACACTGTACACCAGAATCTGTGGAGGTGGGCACGCAGTTTCCTGGTAGCGTTAATGACTCACAATGTACACCACAGTCGACATTTGCGGAATCATGGGTGGTCCTGTCAACGTGGAGCGATGATTATTGGTGAAATTTATGCGAGTTTTATTACTTATATTCAATTTTATCATGCCTCATCAGTTTTAATATAAGCTATACCAATTTTCCTTAAGCCCAGGCATAACCGTCACCGGAACCATGACTCAGTACACGGACCCCACGACTGTCTGCGATCCAAACAGCCGCAGTGCCGAGGTCCATCGTAAAACCAAGATGAGCTGGGTTTGGTTCGGACTGGGTTCACTGACGATCACTATCTGGGCTTTGGTCTCACAGGCCAGCTGTTCAAGGATTGCGGCCGCAGCGTGACATCTCTGAAGATTGGCCTGGATAAAACCGGATCATTTTTCGTGGCCTTATCACGGGCCTTTCCTGTCGTCCAGGGCTTTCTTGAAAACCCCGCAGGCACCTGATCCTGGAACATGATCCGTCTTTGCTCGAGGGTTTCCGGTATATAAGACGCAAGAAGGAGCCCGCGTGCAAACACCCGCCTTGTGTTTCTGCGCTGCCGCATTTCCAGCAGTTAATGCTCCTATCCCGGTCCGGAACAGTTCCTCCTGGTGTGACGTAGCCGAGACAGCGGAAGCATCTGTCCACCTCCACACGACCCCGAATCCGGCAGACGACCCACCCGACGACCTTGATCTTCCCCTTTCAAAGTACTGTCAAGGAGTTCACTCTCGAGAAGCACAACCACGGCCTTCCTCTGTTCTTGCCGGTTAGGCTTGAAGAGGTGTAACCCTAATTTCGCCACCAAGGACAGGAAACTCCCTGCTTAGAGGGGCGGGGGGCGTCCGAGATGTCGGGCATCGGTGGTCAGGGCGGTCCAGAATCTAGGATCTCTAGCCTTGCCTTAGGGAACAATGGAGCGAACACATCGCCCCTGTCGCCCACCGCCTTCTGTATCGTCTCCTAGAGTTTCTTTCTGTCGTCGCATTTTGCGATGTCCAGTAATACTCCTCCAGTGACAGTCCTTCCTTATGTGGCGTACCACAGTGCCCGACTCTTCGGGACTAACTCCAGCCTGAGGGCCAATGAGTTGCACCCAAGAATCTCGGCGTATGACTTGGCAGCTTTAGGCTTGACAATCACCACCTGCCTCCCAGGCCTAGGGGGGTTGGGGGGGGTGAAACGCGGGAGTTTTCTCTCCGGATTCTTTACTTGTTGGGGGAGGAGGTGGAGGCAGGTCTGCCTCTTCCCGCTCTTATCTACGGCCTTCGCTTTTCTTTTTTTTCTTTTTTGAGACTACCGGGCGAAACTCGCTCTCTTTCTGTCGCGTCGACAGAAGCTGGCTCTCCGACGTCTCTCTGCCGCTTTTCCTCCCTTGGATGGTTCAGGGGGACTTCCGAGTCCGTTCGTTTCCCAGACCGTGGTAGAGGCTGCTGCCGCGCCACCATAGATGGTGATGGAGCCTGAGTCCTCTTTTTCGCGGCTTTCTCTCTGCAGTCTCTCCATCGATATCTTCCATTCCTGCCAAAATGTATCGATCAGATCTAGAGACGACTCCATTAGAGATCATGCCGTTCCTGACTGCCGTGCTTAGGCTCTTCTGTCTCGAAGTAGCTGCTCGCATGTCGAGAGAACGTCTTTCATCCTCTTTACCTCTGTGAAGATGGTGTCCGCCGCATACTCCATGTTCTTCCCATCGGGGGAAACCAAGGGAAAAGATATTTTCCTGACTTACTGACTGGTGTCATCCTCAGACTGAAACTCATCTGAGACAACACGGTGTACCCGTCTCTTGTGAGGCACATGAAGCCATGGCCTGCAGAGATGCCGAAGGCGGAGTCTCTCGCTATGAGGTCGCGAAGGAGGGGACCTCAATAAAACGACTACTCTTAGCAAAACGGGTCTGCAGTAGACGAAGGGAGAGGGGGGGGGGACGGGGCGGATTCCTTCCTCAACTTCTCTGTATCGTTGTCGATGGGTTTTTGCGATTCCCATACTTTAAGTTTACCAGCGCATCGTGCGAGAAGGGCGGCCGGAAAAATCGGGAAACGGGTGTTTTTTTTTTATTTTTTTAAACCCCCTCGAGGACCTGAGCCTCTACCCCAGTTCCCTGGGGGGCCCGACCTCCGTTACTCCAGCACCGGAAAACCAGACGTGCCGGGGGCCGAACCGTAGCAATGCAGAGTCCGACCTCTGCATCCATGGCGCACTTCCTGACTAAAGGCCCGAAGGGGCTGGCTCCTGGCGTCATACCAGAGAAAACACCATCGGCTAGGGACAAGGCCGACCTTCCGAAGCACTCTCGATGAGTCAATACCAGATATTACGATGGTATCGGCCAATTTGTTTCCTTTAGTAGCGGAATGGCGAGTGATGGACGTCTACACTGCTAGTGACCACGAGTTCATCGCTTTCCATCTTATCGATAATCGGCTGCCGCGGCGAGCGAATACCCCGAAACACTCTTGGCTGGAATCTAGCTAAGCTGGACAGGGGAAAACTCGTCGAGCAACTAATGATCGTAGTATCGAGGCTGGTGTTTTTCGGGGTTTCCCGAGTCCACTGAAACAGCTGAGGTTGGGAGGGCTTATATCGACTCTTCCATGAAACTGATAGAACACGCTTGCAATTCGTCAATGCCTCGGAAACGACCTTACCGGGGCCGTCGCCAAGCCTTCTGGTGGGACGGACGAAATCGGCGAGAGCTCAGGAGAACTACACTAATGTGCAGACGTAGAGCGCAGCGTGAGCTCGAAACCGTCCCATGAAGCTATAACTAATGGTCGGCAGAGCACAAGGCTGCTAAGAAAGCTCTCAGTGCAGCGCAATTCGTTTGAGCAAGGCACGATGCTGGCGTGAGCTCTGCCAGGAGGTGGAACTCGGACCCTTGGGGAAGAGGATACAAACTTGTAAGAAAAAAGCTCGGAGGAATAGGGAACAGCACGGAAATGCCTGCTGGAAATGATTTCGGCGATCGTGGAAGCTCTCTTCCCAAGTCACCCTGTAAGGCGGGAGGAGAGAGTAGCGAGACCAGTTCCAGACGTTCCCATTTTTACGGAGCAGGAGCTTGTAGCGGCGGTTGTCTACCATGGCGCAACAAGAAGGCTCCAGGAACCTGATGGTATTCCAGCTGAGGTGTTGAAGATTGTGGCGGCGAGTTATCCACTCTTGCTGCTGAATATGTTAGTAATGCATGATTGTTTGGTAGCGGGTGTGTTCACCGTCGCTCTGGAAGGTTGCTAGGTTGGGCAACTGATCAGCAAAGGCAAAGGTGATCCGAACTCACCCGTCGGCATACAGGCCACTTGTTATGCTTGACACCGCGGGGAAGCTCTATGAAAGGTTGCTGAAACCCAGGTTGCAGTCGTCCATCGAAGCCCGCCGGAGAATCTCTCTCATCTCTCCCGACAGCACGGCTTTCGAAAGTCGACACTCAACTCTGAACTCCATTACAGAGGTTGATCAGTGGCCGTCCCAGCAAGCCGAAACAGCTTGTCACTAGGCTCCGGCCCGAATTGTGCTGTGGGTTTACCCTTTTGACGTAAAGAACGCGTTTTAACTCTGGCTAGCGGTGGGAGGACATGCTAGAGGCCGTTGCAGCGGGGACTTCAGCGTGCCCGACTATCTCCTGGTCATTGTGCAGGGCTACCTGAAGAACCGTCGGCTGTTGTATGAAAACCAAAAGACGGAATAGGAGAACAAAAGAGGTCACTGCCGGTGCGGCTCAAGGGTCTATTCTCGGCCCAGACCTATGGAATGTTTCATACGATGGCTTTCTTCGCCTTGAGATGCCCCACGACGTCTACCTCGTGGATTATGCTGATGACGTGGCTGGGTGTGTTACTCGACTGCCGTCTTCGGTATTGGGAGCAACATTCAGGCGGGTATGTGATAAAGCCTCTAGATTGGTTATGTCCCTCTCGGCAGTGCTGATGACTAACGTAGAAGCCCTAGGTCAAGTAAAGAGACGCCTCCTCATGTCTACTGTAAACTTAACTCTTCTGTATTGGCGCAGAGGTTTGGGCGGATGTCATGAGGATAAGGCGATAAAACAGTCAAAAAGCTGTTATCGGTACAGAGAAGAGCGGCACTTAGGGTCGCCTGCGCCTATCGCACCGTTTCCGGTTCGGCCGTGGCGGTCGTGGCTGGGGTGATTCCAATTGACCTGCTGGCCATCGAGAGACAGACCGTCTTCCGGGAGGCTGCCGAGCGTGGTAGAGAGGATGCCTTGGCTACTGCCAGGGTGGAGACTCTGCAGGTTTGGCAGCGGAGGTGGACGGAAGGGATCGTGGACGGTCGCTGGACCTTCCGTCTCATTCGAGAGCTTCAATCCTGGATTAGATCGTGGCCACGGGGAGATCGTCTCGGTGTGCTTACTGCCTGGAGGAAGATGATGATGTTCATCAAACCTTCTTTTTCGCACCAAAGTTGGCGAATTGTTACGCGCAGAGACCATTGTGGAGATGATGCTGCAGAGTACGGACGCCTGGAATGCAGTCACCACTCATGTACATGCGATCCTTCATCAGAAGCGTGAAGACGGATGCCATGGCTGACCCCTAGGCTTCCGAAACCAAGAAGTTTTGTCCTGGTTGGGACATAAGACACACGGACCAGGCAATAATGTTATCCGAAAGGGTTCCGGCCTGGGGGCCCTCCGTGGCCCGTAGGGGGTTTAGTGGGTAGTCCGCAAGGGAGTCCCACACTCCGTGCGCAAATTGCATTCCTCCTACGTAAAAAAAAAAAAATTCCTTAAAGCATTGTTAAGACACTCCCACCAATTTTAAAATTTCTATATTGATTGTATTTAATTGCATTGAAATGATACAAGGTTTACCATTCCTAATGTTTTTCCTATTTGAAACATTTACTTATAGATAAATTACATATTTACATTTTTATAAAATGTTTATAACAATTATTAACAACTAATAATACTTGAAATAATAAATATGATAGATAAAACATATTCACTTGATAAGAAAACGTATTTTCAGGTATTGAACTAGGGAACTCTGAATGACAGTCCACGACTTTAATATCGTATGTTACTACCAACTGCAGTCGGATCTCCCCAAAAAATATTATAAACTTAATTTAATCTGTACAACCTATACCTCCAGATGCCACAAATCATTATCATTTTGTACTGGGACATAATACTGTTCTTTCTAAACCTCCCTTGTTATCCTAGTAAATATACCCATATTTTATCGTAAACATTATCAGCTTACAAATGTAACACCTTTATTTACTGTGCCATATAATATAAGCTTAGAATGTTAAAAAGTAATGTTACTAACAGTGTACCAATAGTGATTTAACACTGTGGAATTTCTGCGCTAAATATTTTGAACTGTGAGTAGATGAAACTTGTGAGTAAGTATAAACACATTGCCACTGCAATACATGTATCATACATTCCTACTATATCTCAATTAGTAAAGTTACGAGTGAGACCGAACGTTGCAAACAGAATTTAAGTTAAATTACCCATTATTATTGTGATTAAGAATCAATATCTTTAAAATTTCACATTGTTAGTGAATATTAATTCAAACTTTAACAGCTTTTCTCACATCATTATGAGTTAAAAGTTTTGTATATTGAGATGCCTACGTTTTATACATCAAACATCTTCATAACGACCTAAATATAAAGAAGTTGATAGTTGTTTTATCTTTAGTAACAATGAAACATTGAAACGTATTTTATAATTACTTAGTTGTATATAAAGTAAGTTGTGTATATTACTGGAAGAAGTTCATAACACGTATTTCAAAATGGTGCACTTTTTACTCTTAGCTTGTAACCACAAGATATTTGACTAACTACAATAATAATGAGTATTAAATATTTTACTTACAAAAGAAAAGTTGGGAACAAATGCACATACTACGGTTTATAATGTGGTCTGATTAGTCGTGCAACTAGATATACTACGAGCCGTTACCAACGTTTTCGTATTATCCTGCCAATTAACAAGTGTGCAGTATCTCACCCTTTTTAAATAGTGCCTCAACACTCCTGAGAAAAGTAATGGTCACAGTTAATATAACTCCAGCTCCAGAAACACATCCTAATCTTCAATATGAATTTAAAACCATTGAGTCTGAGCCTTGAATTCGGAGAGTGTCTCACGTACCATTGCCATGCAAACAAATCCATCACAGTTAGTTGATTAGTTGCTAGCCTTCAGTAATTCCCGTAATAATATATGTTGATTATTATGATATTAACTATATTAAATAAGTCACAAATAACTTAAGTAGTTGCTATTAAGATATCAATGCCTTGCACGTGAACTATTTAGCGTATACAGTAGGCTACCTACACACAACTCGCATCTCATGCTGAGGTCTGTTCTTATATCGGAACTGTATTTTTTATGTTTTAGGTTACTCACAGTGAATATAATATTCTAAATTTTTCAATAAGACGACCATTAAAAAATAATTTTTATATGGAATCTGCAATATTTTATGTAACATTTCTATTTTAAATACATACATCTTACTCTAAGGAATGTATTTATAAACTGTTATGAGCAGCTCAGGATATGACGTGTGCTAAATACTTTTCAAATAATGAAAAAAAATATTTTGTTACAAGATTTTGTAGCTAGTTAATAAAAAGTTTTTTTCTGTTCATTAGAACCTCTTACGTTTGTGAAACAAATACTAAATTATTCCCTTCCTACACAAATGAAAGAAAGTATAATTAGTTTTGGTTCTCATATAACTTAGCAATTTTTTCTCAAATAAAAAGTCTATTTATCTGTTCTTTTATGCAATTATGAATAACTATGATACTTTTCGTAAGTAGCGCGTAATGGAAAATCAAAAAAATGTGGTTATAAACATGTTCTCTTAAAGTCTTAAGTGGTATATTAAAAAGGAACAATTATTGATGTAATGAAAAATAGATCTATGTTTTCAAGTTCATGTTCAATCTTCTTTTTTTTAAAAAAATACATACAATTTACCTCCCAGTGCACTTCAAACGGCGCGTGTGGGAGTGTAGTAGGATATTATTACACAATTAATGTTAGTGTTCATTGTCCAATTTATATTCTTATAAGATTTTCATCTCAAACCAAATTTACAAACCAGCAACAAGCAGTTTAATCTATACCAGGAGATTAATAAATAATAAATATATATATATATATAAATATAACAACAATATATATATATATAAATATGTTACGACAAGCAGTTACAATTTACAAGCAATAATAAATAAAAATATATTCTATGTGGTAACAAGAATTATAATTAGAAATTTAATAATTAGTACATTAACTTTCCAGGTGACTAAAAATAATAAAGAAATAGATCAATGATAAATAATGCAGTGCTAACAAGTAGTATAAACTACGGTGTTAACTGTGGTATACCTAACAAATATTGTAATGGTAAACAATACAGTTTGAAATTCACAAACCAAATAAGTAATTAGTGGTAACAAGCAATATAAATAATATGGCTTTCATATAGTACAATTTCCACAAACATTTAAAAAACTTCTTTTGCAAATTTAACAGCTTTGATTTTAAATGTATGTTTTATTAAATAACACCTCATTGCCAAAAGATGTCTCGAAGTCATTGAATGATTTTGGGCCAAGATAACTTAACTGATCTTTACTCGATTCCTTTGTAAAAAAATGGTACTTCAAGTAAAATATAATTACTAAATTACTAAAGCTTGTACTTCTATTTGGTGGTTTTAGATTAATTGATTGGTTTTAGATAAATAAACTCATGTGGATATACATAAATACTACGCTACTGTGCTCATCTAAAAGCGAAATGTTAGAGAAAACAACACACAATATGAAAGGAAGATAACAAAGGATGTCGAATGAAAAGCCAGCGGCTTGTTGGTGATGAAGTTTTGTCTTACAGCTATGACAAGCTTTGATCATCCTTCATCAACAGTAGTGCTGTGGTAAAACGTGGTTCTGTTGGCAATCGTTAATGGTAAAACTTAGGGTACTCCTTGATGATTAAAATATAAATTTTAATTAAAATAGTGATACAGTAATATCTTTAATATCTACGGTAATTTAGATATGAAAGGTTTCTATGTAATCTAATGTTGCATATTAAATTACTAAAATACCTCATGAAACTGACATCACAATACTGACATTTTTAACATATTTCATTTAAAATAAAAAAAACTACTATAATCAATTATTGATCTTTTATAATTATTAGACGTAGTATTTTTCCATTTAACAACACATAGTATCTTGGTAGACTTATTTCAATGGTATTCTTGTTTAATTTCGTACAAGAAATACCTATTCGTACAAGAAATCCGATACATTAAGTTCTGCTTTCAATCACGTTTTATTGTTTTTATAAACGATTTTAAAACTTTAAATGAAAACGATCTCAAGACTCCATAAAGTTATTGATAAATTATGTGGTTAATAGGTAATATATATTAGTGGGAAGTTTGTAAAATTAGCTTATACATAAAAATTGCGACCAATTCAAAATATGTGTAACCAATAGTTAAGACGTTATAGATTTTTTGAATTATCAGAGGGAAACCTGGTTGGTTTTATACAAGTAATTAAGATGCTTTAATTTTAGAAATCGGATAAGCAGCTAAGTTAAAACAGTTGATGCAGTCAGATCGAGTCAGTGACGTACATATGGAGCGGATGAGGGGTATACAACCCCCCACTCCACAAGAGCTATTCTTATAAAAAGAATTCAATATGATTGAACTAAAGCAGTAAAATGTTTTACTTTTAAGTAGTTCGAGTCCTTTAATATTTATATTTATTCAGAATTATTACTTATCATGCGTTGCGGTGTATTCTTAAATCAGACTCACAATATCGCTCCCCCCTCCCTCAAGTCCTAGTTACTCCAATGGTCCGCAATCTGTCTTAATTAATCCATTATTAATTAGGATGCTAAATATACACCGATTTGTGTGAACAATGTATACCTCAGTTTGGTTCAGCTGTCACAGTAAGAAAATATAGATTATTGTAAAGAATGAGTTGCGATATACTCAAATTCCTCAAACCATAAAATAAATCTTAACCTTAAATTATTACTTCGTTTGCTAAGCTTGATTGTAAACCTAGAATATAATCATCTTAAACGTTGTTTCAGCTTTGTATAAACTTATATCTTATTACTTTTTCTTAGAGCGTAAAACGTGATAGGTTTAACATAAACATAAATATGTTTCTTTATCAGATAAAAATTAAAGCACACGACTTTTTATTTGCATGGGTACTGCAAGTATTATTATGCTGGATTTGACTTAATCAACAAGGTGAATGTTTACTTACATGTAGTTTATTGAATATGGTTCTTTAGACATTGCAGGACCAAATATTCACAAGAGCTTACGGAACAAAAATGGAGGTATTGGGCATTAGCTAGATTCAACAAACTATTCGATCCGTAACTACAATTTGAGAAATAAGCAAGCGCAGTGAGTCCAAAGTTGTAGCAAGTGGAAGCAAAAAAAAATTACGTAAGCCACTAAAGTGCAACATTTTATGACAAAAACTTTTCAAAGGAAAATCGCGTCCATTTTTTGCTAATGAATCACCCTGTACTGATTAGGTAGATATAATTCATAGATTAAACTAAGGAAATAGTATGATATAGCGAACATAAATCGGAAAGCAAGAACATCTGCTTTCCTTTATCGGGTTTACATATATTAATTCTTTCCAAAAAAGAATAACGAGGGAGCAAAGAAAGGTAGCAGGTGGGTGGTCCGTTAAGTGGGCATAAATTTAATTTCATGTAATTAAATTTATCGAAAATATAATTAGTAAATCGGGCCAGTTTGAAAGGTGCAGGTCTTCTTTGTGTGTACGTCCACATAGGTTTGTCTATAGATTTTCAGGAATTCTGTTGAACCTGCCGTGCAGAGATTTTGTACATAGTGCAAGTATCAGTTTTCCCATTGAAGAGTGAAGTACAGTGGAAAGTTAAAATATTTCACTTTAGCCCTTTACCTTACACGGGCTACAAGCTCAGTAGTACACATCACAGTTCAAGGAGGCTTGTCTGTTCAAAGTATGTACAATGTATATATATAAACATAAATTTGGGCTAATGATTATGTAAAAAATAACATAAATCTTTTAAGTGTAGGAATAATTGATCATTAATCTAATATGGTTTAACGAAATTCTGAAAGACCATTATCTGCATATTCGATTCAGTATAACCGAAATTATTTCGAAATTAGCTCTACCGAAAAGGAATTTTTCATGTATAACTTAATTTCAATGAAATAAATTCAAAGAATTTTGTAGTCGTACATCAGCTAATTTAATAATCTATCAACCAGCTGGTAAAAATAAAACGATTCTTTATAACAGCTGATGTCAAATTCATTGTTTGTGACATCCATCCATTCGTTTATGATTAATATTGTTTCTCTTTTTTATGTTAACTTTTAACATTGAAATACTTTATTTAAAAAATATAACAATACTCCATCGTAGGAATGGATGATATATATATATATATATATATATATATATATATATATATATATATATATATATATATATACTATTTCACTTATTGAAATGAAAAAACAAAGATTACAAGGCTTCCATATATTTTGTGGGATTTAATACCCACATCTTCAGGAAGCATAATATAAATATGAAGAAAACAAGAAACAAGAAACACAACAAATAAAATAAGCAAAATGTTAATACGCAACTAAGACATTCTAAAACTCAGCTGATATATCATAATGACACAGATGGAAATTTGGAAAAGTTAAAGTGTATATATATATATATATATATATATATATACACCACACCAACTCAACGTATTTATAGCATAACTAAATGTATATCAATAACAGTCTTTATAATATATGTCGGCCAAATCGTAGTTAATAATGGTTCAAAGATATTTAGTTTTATTAAATATAAAAAGATCTTATATATTATAAAAAGTCATAATTATGTGATGCGAGCAAGTTCATTAATTTCTTTCAACACACAGACAGCTCCTACTACAGAGCCCGTGTTCACCATATATTGACTCCCACACGAGTTTGCTGTCCTGATAAATGGCTTGTTTGTGCTCAACAAATCTTGGGTACACTCAAACGTTTGACTAACGCGTTAATTCGCGGTTGGATAGTAAAATACTTCCTTACATGTCGCCTGCAACCACACATTCGCTTTCAATCACGAAGAGCGTCACACCCTGAATTATAGAATATAATACATTGTTCTATGAACCACAGCTGTACCCGAAAGTACTTACTTCGTACTTTCAGTGTTCCAAATAAAGAAATTAACACTTTTATATGGGAATGAAGAATATTGGAGCATTGGAAAAAGTTTAATTTGATATCACTCGTAAATGAATACACATTTTCCAATATTAATTTTATTCTTGCTTTTATTCATGATTTATTTGTGAATTTCGTGATTCCGAAAGACCTCGCAAGAATAAAAGTATTATTGGAAAATGTGTATTCATTTACGAGTGATGTTAAATTTAAGTTTCATATCTGATTTCCAATTTGTTTTTTAATTGATTAATTAAAAAATTTAATGTACGTGAAAAATAGATACATTTTATTATTGTTTTTTGACCTAATTCTAATTGTCTTTAAAAATATGTTCTAAAAAACGGTATGATTATAACGTGATTACTAAGCCAAACAGATACTTTTATTTTGATAGAATCCATCCTACTTAAATAATTTTAATCAATTTTAAGTTACTCCCACTCTATCGTCCCTTAAACTTGTAGAATAAATATCACCTTAGGAATCCATTATCAACCACCATCAATCTCTGCGTTGCCATTAATAATCATAGATAATCATTTCCAAAAGCCTAAAATATTTACCAAACAATTCATACCAATATTACATTAAATATATCAAATTATATTTATTGACTTCTTTTATAAATTTATTTATCACAGAATGAAATATTAACATGTCAAATAAATAAATTACAGCAAAATAAATAAGTACAGTACAGCATTAAAAGCTTATTTTGTACACAAGGTTTAACAACGATAACCGTCACGCAGAGTTCACGATATGTTTGCACGACCGGAGAGCAAACAATGAAAATGTGAATAATTGATTGTTTCACAACCCTTCGGCTGTCAAACTTCCACTTATCTACCAACACCACTGACCTCTATATATGCGGTGTTCGTGACGATATGTTTGCGCGACCAGAGAGCAAACAATGAAAATATGAATAATTGATTGTTTCACAACCCTTCGGCTGTCAAACTTCCACTTATCTACCAACACCACTGACCTCTATATATGCGGTGTTCGTGACGATATGTTTGCGCGACCAGAGAGCAAACAATGAAAATGTGAATAATTGATTGTTTCACAACCCTTCGGCTGTCAAACTTCCACTTATCTACCAACACCACTGACCTCTATATATGCGGTGTTCGTGACGATATGTTTGCGCGACCGGAGAGCAAACAATGAAAATATGAATAATTGATTGTTTCACAACCCTTCGGCTGTCAAACTTCCACTTATCTACCAACACCACGGCCCTCTATATATGCGGTGTTCGTGACGATATGTTTGCGCGACCGGAGAGCAAACAATGAAAATATGAATAATTGATTGTTTCACAACCCTTCGGCTGTCAAACTTCCTGTTATCTACCAACACCACGGCCCTCTATATATACGGTGTTCGCGACGATATTTTTGCGTGACCGGAGAGCAAAGAATGAAAATGTGAATAATTGATTGTTTCACAACCATTCGGCTATCAAGTTCCCAATTATCTATCAACACCACTGACCTCTATATATGTATACGGTGTTCGTGATATGTTTGCGTGACCGGAGATAGAACAATGCAAAGCTATATAATTGACTGTTTTACAATCTCTCAGTTGTCAAACACCTAATTGTCTACCAACACTACCTCCTGAAAATCTCAGCTTTTCCAATTTTGGTTGTTTCCTCAAAACTTTGTTTAGTACCTACGCTTCACCCTATATACCTTATACATTGTAATGTTAAATTACTAAGTTAACAGAGTACAGTTGCCAAGACTGTTATGTATCATGTAATCGGTCTATTCAATATTTCTCATTATAACTGCATAGAATAATACACTAGTAGGTTTTAGAGAATCCGTATAACGAAATTACATATTTTGATTGTTATTATAATTTTTATGTTTCTAAACAATACTTTCTACAAACCTACATTTTGATAATTAAAACCTAATAGGTTTAAAAAATAGCAATCTTAATTTTAATGTTTACACCTACAGCTTTATAAATTTGATTATAAAAAGTAATTAAATCAAAATGAAACAGAATATGTATATATATATATATTTTATTATATATATGTATATATATATATAAAATAAAATTAAAGTGTTAGATACAGTTTCATAAAATACATATATAACATAATGGTTTAATCATTAGTGGTGATTTAGCTTAAATGACGATCAAAAATGTTTTACAAGTATGTAAACCAATAAAAAACCATGTCCATTCGGTTGCTGCACATTAAAAAATGTCGAAGACAGTTAAGGAAATGTGGCAATGTTAAATGTTAAACTTAATTCATTTTGTCTATATTTTATATATATATATATATATATATATATATATATATATATATATATATAACAAATTCGTATCTTAAAAAAAGTATTGAAATTAAATGGTGCACCAAGCTGTCTAACGAACTTAGCCGAGATATTTATATGATGCATTTTTATACTACGTTTTGCAACATTTATCTTTTTCAAAAGCCCCGATATATAGTATAGACAAGTATAAGACGGTATAGTCACGGATTACTTCGTTTAACTTATATTTAACAAACATATTATCTTATGATGTTGGATTTTAGTTGAATTTTCATGAAAATTCTACCGGTAAATATTAATGCAGGATAGTCACGTAACACTTCTATATTTATTAGAATGTTGTACTTTGTAAGCAAGAAGATTTGACATACATAATTTAAGAGCTTTGTAATGAAATAAATAGAATAATACCTAATTTATATCGGTACATTTAACACAAAACGTTTGTATTTTAATTCGAGAAATTCCCATAAAACGAGGAATTGGTCAAACTAAGTGGTTTCATTTGCTGTGTTTTTCATGGACATGCTGGCAAGCTCGATTGAATAAGAACGTAATGAAAATAAAATATTTTAAATTAATATAACATACTTTACGACAAAGGTAAAAGCGAAGGACAAAAGTCAAAAAATCAATAGCGTGTAGTAGAAAAGCTATTTCCTTTCTTTTTAAAAGATTAAAAGTTAGGAATCCATTAACCTTTTTAAAAGGAATCCATTAAGAGAGCTCATGTAAAATGAGAAGCTAAATGTCAGCTCCCATTATTTGTTCAACACATACTACATCATAACAGCTTCTTGCCACCTACCGATCAGATGATAACGTTGATTCACTGGGAAATAAAATCACCTAGTGTCGGTTGTTCAGGTCTCTGCGATGGTGGATCATATTAATATTCATGTGTTATTTATTTATTTATACGTGGTGCTTTGTGCTTTTTGTAACATTTAACTATGACGACTCCAGATAATTCACTCTTTTAATACTTATTACTTACTCTTTTAATACACTAGAAGACCTCTATAAAACGAAACTATAGTACGTAGTGTTATAACTACAGTTTTAACTGTTCCACAAAGATACGTGTAATCGTTATCAGTCAAAAATAGATACAACCCTCTGTTTCCAGTCCTTCTATCAAGTAAAATGTTAACTTTTTCCCTTTAGTTGGCCGATAAGGAGAACTATTATTCCACGTCTCATTGGAAATAGACTTTCCTGAATATCTATGTAATGATGGATTAATACGGATAATGAGATAACACATGTATATTTTCACGTGTTAAAGTTAATATGCAGAACCAATTTCTGATACATGGGATGATTTTTTAAACAACATAAAATTACTGAAGCTTTTCTATAGGTCTATACACAATCAAATGTTTCATTTCTCTCTGTGATATTTCTATCACACCCTCCAGGAACTTAATATGTTACGTGATTGGCGCCACATCGAGGGGTGTTTTTCATTCGCCGCTGTTTGTGCGAGGTAGAAAGGCCACATTGATGGCTTGACATCAGTAGATAATATAAGAACTTTACCCACCTTCCATTCTTGTAAAACAAGTTAAATTATACTTCCGCAGAATAAAATATGTTCTTAATTACTATTGTAGTGTGATGGTTTCGTGTAAGGCATGTTGAGATGTAACAAACCAAACTTGAAGTATTTAGTTAGTGGTAGATCTCCTACTTACTTTAGTAACATTAGTTAATCGTATTACTCAGTAATTGTATTTCTCAAAATGCACTTTCCTTATTTATTCGGAGATAGTATTGATTAAGATGATTGGAATAAATTGCTCATATCATTATCATACTTAATTTTCTGAGTTATTTATTGTTTACTTAAAACTTAGTCATTTTCAAAAATCAACTGTAAAAACTAAAATTGACATAATGTATTGATATTATAGTGCCATACTGTAATAACCTATGTTTTAAGGCATTTTAGTCTTTTAAATTAAATAAAACTTAAAAAACTATAGTAATAAAATTGTAATTCTGATATATATAAACAATAATTCATAGTATGGGAATCAGTTACTAAATCAAAGCTAACAATTTAAATTAATACTAACTGTATTTAACAAATTTATATGTTCATATATTACCGCCCAGTATTTACTTAAAATAAAGGGTACCATTCTTTACATCTTGAAGTAAACGGATAGTGACATTTGAAACACGATTCTCCCGGCAAACCCTCAGGGGAAGAGTCCATTTATATCGCAGCGGCTGACTTCCTGATTACCTGTAGTGGATAACATTTTACTCCAATCCCTAATAAATACAGTCACGTCAGTTAAAAATATTAGAATTAAGTAAAGAATTAGTATTAAAACGATTTTATATACTGAACAATTTCAATCTGCTATTATACTAGACACATAAACTGTTAAATAGCAAGATATATAATTAAATTCCAAAGCTTACCATCTTAACCTATAACCCATGGATGTTCTAACCGATTGTCAATGTCTTGCGTGGTACTCGTGGTGCATCAGTTGATCACAGTTTTAGAGCGTAAGCACGGGTACCACTTGGATATACAGGATAACTGAAAATTAATTTGCACTATATTTGCACCTCCTTAAACCTTTTTTGTTATTTTAGATGTGTGAAATTCGTTTGCCCCAATCTTACTAGCTACAAAGGGCTACACTAATAATGATAGTCTTAGCATGTTTTGACCTTATGGTGGTGTGAGAGGTGGAGAATAAGTAAACCATTTCAAATAGCACTTATAGTCTTGTAATACATTTTAAAGGTTTTGGTCAATCAACAAAAAAATACACGTAAATAATTGAAATGGGAGCACTTTACAAGAAAAGGCAGCCCCAAATGTAACTGATCTTTATTGTGATTAATAAAGTTGAGAATAATACGTAATTTAACATTTAAAGAATAATCAATTAAGGCAAAGTTTGGGTCATTGCAGGTAAGGATTGTGGTATTGGAGTGAGCAGTTAAGAAACCTAATAGCCTCTTGTTGTTTATCTCATTCTTAATTTATGCAATGCTCTTATCTAATTAATTTATGACAGGGTTTCCCGAATTTCGCTTGACAAGTCTGGCTTATTCAGTTACCGAATATTAAATACCTAGTGAGTTTAATTTTAGTGTTTATTCATAACCGTATGTACACTTTTAGTAATTGAGTTTCTCGGATAATTAAAACATGGTTTTTCACTTGAGAACGTGTTGAACTCGTCTTATTCTATGGACAAGAGACCTTTAGCAAAAGACACCTTGCCCATACTATTCGCATACAGCAACTACTAAATTAGTTGAGAAGTTTCAGCGCATTGGAAGTGTTGAAGATGAGCCCACAACCGTCCAACCGAATAGGTTGACTAAACTATACTAAGCAGCCTATACTAAATAGGCGTTTTAGCAGAATCTTTTAATACCACAAATTACTTTCCAACACCATACGTTTGAGGCTGCCATTTGATGTGCTATTTTCCTCCCCCTACCCCCAATCCTTAACTGCAATTAACCAAATAAGTTTTGTCTCAATGATTATTCATTATTTGTTAAATTTCGCATTATGTTCAACGTTATTAATCAAAATAAAGTTAAGTTACTTTTAGGGATGTTTCTAATTGATTTCGCATTCTTTTTTCGATTTCAATTCCTAAATTGTATTTTTTATTGACTACCTAAAAGACCTCTATAATGATATGCTACAAGTGATATTTGAATAATTTGAGTTACCTCCTCGATCCCCTTTCCACTGAATGTCAAAAATTTTAAAAATATCAGCCCTTTATTAGTGTAGCCCTTTGCAGCTAGAAAGAATTCCATAACATGTTTTACACATGTAAATAACAAAAACGTTTAAGGGGGTACAGCTTATTTTAAGCCACCCTGTATAACGAGTGAGCAGTCAAGATATATAAAAAGTGTTAATTTAACAGATTAAGATAATAGAACGTATCACAACGTTCTACAACGTTTTAATTTTAACTTTGGAACTATAAAACTGTTCACATACAAGGTTTTGAAATATTATTTAAATCACTCACGAATATGTACGGATTGATCGTAATATGTTGATTGTGTGGAGAGTGATTACTAGAGGATCGTCAATTTAGCAACAATTCACGTGGTATTTCTGAAGCCTGACAATCTAGTAAATGATAAAGTGAGCTGTACGGCCAACGCTGCCCATTTTTAATGTCCACCATTACAAATAATCTGGTTCATCAGTCCAGCTCAAAGGCTCTAGCTCTTTAATGATTAGTGCACTTTTACGTATGTGTCTGTATAGCAAGCTTCATTCAGAGGTTACTTTCCAATTTTGCATTTCCTGATAATCCTGAGTATAGAATATCTAATTTTTTATGTTTAATTTCTATCTAATTTTTGTATGTTCGAATTTGAATATCTAATTTTACAATTTGTAAAGTTATTTTCCCCTAGAGACTCGTAACGTTGGACAAATCCTATAATACTTGGGATTGTAGTAAGTATAAATGCACCGTTTTAATAACTAAATATGTTATTACAATGTTAGGTAAAATATAAAAACTGTTGTCGTAATTGGATTTTCACTTAATTTTAATCCAAGTACGGATTCAAAATTTGAAAAGATGAATATTAGAAAAAGGTAAAACATAACAGTACCTTACACATAAATTTTAATAATTATAGGATTTTCAGAATACCAGATGTTCATAAATTATATGGATAAGGAATTTCAACATATCTAGGCACTATATTATATGTAATGAATAAAAACTCATCAGGAAATATTCCATGAAAAGCCCATACAAAACTTAGCAGAATTATTTATAATTCATAAAAATTATTTTAATGCATAAATCAAGATCCTTAAACAATAATAAAATACTTACATTAGTTAAAATTAGCGACTAGTTTAAAAGTTCTCCTTTATTTAACAAAAATATCGTTGTTCTTTACAGTGAAGTTTTTCATTCGTACAAGCTATTATTTGGTATTTTCATTTTATAGAAGGACTGTTTAGAATAAAATAAATATTTTAAAATCAAAATGGGAAAACACGGATTTTATTATTAATTAGTACAAATACTAACATCATATATGTATGTTATTTGGTAGAGTGAAACTGTATTATTTTATACATCTAATATCAGAATAGACTATAAGAAGGCAACATGAAAGGGCTGTGACTGAATAAGTCAGATTAAAAACCTTAAGGTTATAAGGGATGAGGCCGCACTTGACAGGTTTGACAATCTTTGATCATTCATCCAGCGCAGTAGTTGTGATAAGCTTCAGTGCTGCGGGCTTTTGGAATCACATGGCTTCTTATTTTATAAAAGCTAATTAAAATGCAAAATACTGTCGGCTATTACAATATAAATAATATAATTGTGGTTAATACGTATTTCCTATACATAGTGTTCTTGAAAAACATGGATTAAATTTATCTGCTGACCAAATAACATGTTTCTATGTGCTATAAACCTCTTCTTCTTCTTCATGTATACTTTTTATTTACATAAATATATATATATATAACATTTTAATGTTTTGTTTGTTTATAGGCCCTACTCTTAAAATTATATAATTTTATAAATTCTTAATCTAATCAAATAGTAAATATACCTTATCCTCGTATATAGTCGTCACAGCTGAACATTTTGAAAGTACTTTTGATGCCATCTGACACGATCAACCTAATTCTTCGTAAACTCCTTCACAGAATCAATTCAAAGAGAATTTTTAAAAGAAATAATGTATTTTAAAGAGAAAGAGTCTTAGAATACATATTTATACCGTAAGTGTATTGTCTGTAGAACTTTTGGACATAAAAATATAAAATGCTCATGGATGAAAGCTAACTTTTGTACTATCTGGAAATTATTTTAATACGATGTTTTATTTAAAACCAGTTATTTTGTATCCTAGGAAAAGAAAATGTATTAATTTTTTTACTATAAGGTGCATTATTTGTGTTGTCTTTAGAGTAAATACAATTCTTACACTAATAAAGTATTTATATATTCTCTTAATACAAGATTGGCTTCAGTCTATACATTTGTCAAACAAAGAAGTTGAAGAGTTCATGCTTCTAATTAATCTATGTATGAATCAAACTTGTTTTCAATTCAAAAACGTATTTTATTTTCAAACTGATGTAACAGCAATGGGAAATCCTTTGTCATGCTTCATCACAAATATTTTCATGAATCACTTTGAAATTTTAGTTAAAGAATCTCTACCATACTTTCCAAGAATTTGGATTCGATATGTTGACGATATATTTGCAGTGTTCAACAAAAATGAAAACCTTAATAACTTCATAAATAACCTAAATTCGTTTTACTCCAGCATTAAATTTACTCATGAAATTGAATCCAACAACTCACTTACATTTTTAGATATTTTAGTAATAAAAAACACAATTTCAAAGCGATTAGAATTCGATATATATCGTAAACCAACACACACTGATCGTTTTATAACAAATGACTCAAATCATCCACCAACACAAAAACGAGCAGTCTTCCACTCATTGATATATAGATTATTAAACACGCCTCTATCACAAGAAAAATTTAAAAAAGAACTTCATTATATAAAAGATGTTGCCGTTTTTAATGGATATAAAACAGATTTAGTCGAACATATATTTAAAAAAGCTAAAAAGAAACATTAAAAAAGTCAAAGACAACACTTTTATCTATTAAAGACACAAACAAAAATTGGATTAGCACGAAATGGACAAATATATCAAAATATGTACAAAAATAATTAAAAAAACATATAAATTAAAACGTCACATATAAAACAACAAGTCACTTGAAGTAGGTATAAATTGAAAAATCCAAAAGATGACGAAGAAATTATTATAAATTATATTAGGTATATAATACATTAAATCAGGTATATACCAAATTAAATGTGATGACTGTAACAAAAAATACATTGGACAAACAAGAAGAAAAATTTATACACGATATAAAGAACATTGCTCCCACATTAAATTCGACAGAAAAGAAAAATCGGCCGTCGCACACCACTGTATCAATACTGGACACACTATCTCACAAAAAAAAACCTAAAACTATTAAAACATGTTAACACTCCAAGATATTTAAACGCATGGGAGTCATATTACATTAATCAAACAAACACAGAAGATTTATTAAACCAAGAAGATGGACCAATACACAATTCAATATTACTGTACTTAAACGAAGATTACAAAAATAACATTCAAAATTTATATAGTATAACATCAGTAATATTTTAATTGTATTTACACACTGCACCACGCAGGACAAATTAATATTAAATCACATTTGTTTAATTATTATTAAAAATCAAATTTACTTTTTGTATTTACTTTTGTGATGTGTCTGAAGAAGATAGCCTTGCTATCGAAAGGCCTAAAAAAATAAAAGTATTAAAATAATATTGGTTTTATGGTTTTAATGTAATTAAGTTAAAAGTAACCAATATAAGCTCCATCTACAACACAAATGTTAGTTTTTAGAGTATTTCATTCATTACGTTAAAAAACTTACATTTTTATGAATTATCTATATTAAATCTGAAAGCTTTCATAACAATTTAGATTGAATTCAATTAAACGTATATTATTAAAACAAAACTTTATATATTTCAATAAAATGTTTATAATTGAGATAAAACAGATTATTACTTAACACTCCTATAACATGTACAGAATACACATATAATTCCTATAACTTATGAAACAATCTAATAACAATTATAGGGCAGTAGTTTTTCCACATGACCCCACAACATAACGTTTATTTTAAAAACATTTTATGACCTATCATTATTTTACAATCAATAATGTCAAAGGGAAACTTACGGTGCTATATTTTAATTCATGCAATAGAAAATTATAACTAATCTTAAGCGTATTTTTAAATCCTACGACTAGAACAAGGAACAAGAAAGATTGCTTGGTGTTATATATACTCATGTAAGGAGCAGGATGATCAGAGTACAGGAAGTAAGGTCTATTTGTTCAGGCAACCTTTCTATCCCAGAGTTGCCCGGGCCTAAACTCACGACCTGTATGGTGTATGACAGGTAACCTGTTAATGAAAATAAAACAAATAAGTTAACCAAACTACCCCTTGACATACCCAAAACAAAAAATAAAACCAATTTATCATTTATTTCATGCAAACTAAAATGTGATATCATGCTATAAAATAAATGTTAATAACATTTCGATATGTTTCTTGTATTTTACTACTACCATTGTATCCAATGTTAAATTTTGAGCAAGTATGAATAATTTTTAATGGATGTCAAACCTCCAAAAATATTAATTGAATTGACTTTTTTTAATTTAAAGAAAACTCCGACATTCGCAATTCTTTATAAATAATGCTACATATTAGAAAATGTCATATAACGACTTAAAAACCTACCCTTTCTTAAAAAAAACTTATACATAGTTTTGTTCTTTCATGTAAGTACAGTTTTATGAGGTTTAATAGAATAAAAAAACATGTGATAACAATTTCTCTAGCAAAACTCAACTGTTTTTATATTCCTAAATATTGATAATACAAATGAATAAATCAGACATAGTGTGTTTTAATAAATAAAGCAACATACAGTGAAACTCTTATCATTTCAGTATACTATCAAAATGTCCATCATTATCTCTTGTGCAGGTTCGGGCTCTCTATTGCATTGCTCCAACAATTTACTTTATGGCTTAACTTTTCCCTAAGTTTTGGTGTTGTAATTTCGATCCTATTCAAAGGTTTATCTTCGTTATTTACCGGTGTTGCATACACCTCAGACTTAAGGAATCTCCACACCAATAAGTCCATGGGGTTCAGATCAGGAGATCATGCAGGCCAAGGTACAGGATCTTATCTGCCTATCGAAGTTGAATAGTTAACGTTTAGCCAATTTATAATCTCAATAGTAAAGTGAGTAGAAGCGCCATCTGTTGTATAAATATATATGCATACTTTTTTAAATTATATTTTTCATTGTCAGAATTTAATAAATAGCGAAAGAAAGTCTCGTTTAAAACAGCATAATCATTTGGATCAAGGGTATGCAATTTTTTGAAATGATAAGGGTAGAGTTTTATTATTTTTTAAAACTTTCAAAATTGTACTTTTACTCACGACGAATGTTACCTGCAAGATTCCTGCCACTAATCTCCAAGTATTTTCTACCTCCGTCCAATATTTGTTCTTCTGAGTTCAAATCCAACGCTTCTACTTCCAACCAACTCACTCCGCTCCTTGTGCACAGATCCACTTATTACCAAACGCTGATGAAAGACGTAGCCTTGTGAATATTTGTGTACTGGGAACTCGCCGACCAGGATATCGGATAGTGTACTCCTTATAAGCCGAATTAGCATTGCCATCACAGGAAAACCATTTACTAAATGCACAAATAAAAATTATCCTAACCAAATATACCATTAGTGTCAGAACTTATCTCAGATGAGATGTAATAGTCAGACATGATTAAATACTGTTTTGTATTCTTGATGAAAGTGAGTTCTTTAATAGAAAAGACATTTTTCATTCTTCCACATTTAATTGATTTAAAAAGCGCTTTCCTCGGTTAAGGCATCATCAGTTAGATATTGTTTACAGAAAAAACATAGTATTTGTAAAATAGAAAAAACATAGAATAAAATTTAAAACTAATTGTAAAGACCAAAAACTAATAAATTAATAAAGGAATTATGTAGAAAAATACGTTTTGCAATTCGTAATTTAGAATGGATTTCTTCTTTTAATAATGATATAAAAACAACACTGATATTTACGGAAGGTTGGGAAATACAATTATCTTTCCAAACTGTCATACATGCACTTTCAATTTTATTTCTTTTAGTCCAGGAAGATTCTTTAAAAACTACAATTGATGATTTATATGGTAATTTTCCTTTCACAGCATGTTCAACTAATTTAGATTTTTAAATTTTTCTTTTTTATAATTGTAAATATCTTTAAGCCTAATTTCCACAGGTCTTGATGTTTGGCCGATATACGTCTTTTTGAATCCACAGTTAATTTTATATATTACATTCTTGGTTTCCTGTTGTTTTTTTTTTTGTTTTAATTTTGTTAAGTAGCTTCTTCGATTATTTTGTGACTTGAAAACAGTGTGCGGATGTTAAATTTATAATTTATCTTACGAATTTTTTCTGAAGTTCCTTTTTACAGAAGGAATAGTTACGGTAGTGAGATAATTAGAATTGTCTTTTTTGTTAATTTGATTGCAACTTTTGGTTTTTAGGCTTAGCTCGTTCAATAATTGACGGAGGATAGTTGTTTTTAATCAAAAGGTATGTAGTATAATTTTTCCAACCTTAACATTTTATCTTTGTTATCGGTTTCCCAAATTATTAATCTTCTGGAGCAAACTTTGTACTAATCCCATTTTGACATGTTGAGGATGATTTGAATTATTATAAGTAAGGTACTGTCCACTGACAGTCTTCTTGTAAAATAATGTTGTTTTAATTGTGTTTTCTTTTGTTTTGTTATTAAAATAGCAAGAAATGGAATTTTACTGTTAACCTCATTTACAATAGTAAATTTTATCGATGTGTCTAATTTGTATTGATTGTGTTTAAAAAAATTCAATTTTGATGTTAATTTTATTTTCCTATACACAAAAGACATAATCAAAATACCGTAACCTAATTTTGGGTTTCAATATTCCAATTTTAAAAAAACAATGTCTTCAAAGTGGTCCATAAACATGTTACTAATTATTGGGCTGAGAACACCACCCATAGGCTATCACATACAGTAAGAAGTTCCATTACACAGTTAATAGATGATTTGTTCTCATACTAAAGTTGTTATCATTAGAAAGTCGTTGAGTAATCAAACACAAAGCTTCAGAGACAGGTACATTTTGTAAACAGACCATTTACGTCGTAGCAGACCATAATGTAATTGTAATCAATATTAATATTTTTTTATTTTATTGATAAACTCTTCTGGATTCTTTATGTAGAATTAGCTTGTCCAAATAATGGACTAATAATAGGTAACCAATATTTTGATAACTTTGATACAGGAAAGTCAAATGGAACTTACTATTGGCCTAAGAGGAATTAAATCTTAGTGAATTTTCGGTAGTCTATACAAATGTGGTGCCTTTTAATATTGAGGACTTAATTTTACAATAAGAGGTTTACCTTAGTTTCATTTTTATGGGTTTTTAATGTCTGTATTATAATTTCATTTTTGTCAATTTTTAGTGTAGGGATCTCTTATTTATTCAAGTATATTCTTCACAGTTAACTAATTTATTAAATGTTAGCACCATACTCTTCCTTGTCCAAGATAACTGTAACTTTACCCTTATCAGCAGGAAGAATTTACTATGGATTAATCATTTCTTAGCGATTTAAGAGCACTAATCTCTGTAAAAGTAAGGTTGCTTTTGGGTCTATTTGACTTTTCAAGTGTCGGATCAAAGCCAGGTAATAATCTTTGCTGTTCAGGAGGTAATAGATTTGCAGCTGAATCTGTTGGCTTAACTATATCCACGCATGAAAGTGTCCATTCGATATTGAAAAATATCATTGTAATCAATATTAGTATTTTTTAATATTAATATCGATTAAGCTTATACAAATATGATTGAGCCTTTGCTCAACAAGTTTTAATTCACAATATGTCATCGATTTTTTAGAAAGATTAAGAAAAAACTGATTATTATTTGTCTGCTTATTATCAGAGGAAGGTAATTCGGAATCAGAAAAAGGACATGTTATTGTATTGACATTACAAAGCCTTACAATTTTTTATAATAGTTTAGTAAAAACATTATGAATCGTATCACTGACATTATCAAAAGTTTCTGCTTGAACTATATCTAATTCAATAGGATGTAATCTCAAAATGAGTAGTTCATGAATAATTTTCAGATTTGTACTAACATTGTCTCTTAATTGATACCAATGTTTGATCACTTCTGTTAGCCATACTTTCTTAGCCTTATATAGGGCATATTTTGATGAGCGAGATTTTGAATTAATTTTTGTTTGGATATAATTAGGAAATATATGCCTAGCTATCTTTGCATGTCGTTTTAAAAATAGTAATTAATACACATAACGCACTTATAGTAGGAAGGGTTGATTCAATTGAATTTTTAATTTAGCTTCAGTTCACCTTTCTTTTATTGCAGCGTCTGGTAGCTGTAAAAAAGGAATGTGTACTGGAGCTAAACTCAAGATTCAATAGTAATTACTACATAGATAAGTTTTTTTGATCAGGATCTAATCTCTCTAGTTTACGGAACCGATCTTAAAATAGAACTGTTCAGTTTGCAAAGTGTGCACCCGAACTACGATGATAAGCCTCTTACAAGTTTTCACCTTTGTATCTGAGTAAATCACAGCCTCCATCAGCCCCTGAGCGTTTCAGGAATATATTACCTCTCTCACAAACAATCCTAATAATATGGTGTGATTAACGTATGAATTCTAACATTTATTTTTAGGAAAAAACTATTTTTAAATTAAAAACTGTTCACACATTTCACTCATTATTTTGTTGTTAAAGATGTTGGAACAGAGTTGCTCGTAGTGATGATTTTAAAGATTAGGCCAGATACCGATAGAATATATATTTTCATCTCGAATAAATGTATATGGAGTCTAAACCTCAAAATGAGGGAGTTTTCTTATAACATTTAGTTCTAAGGCACGCATAGCACCTTTTATTTTCTACGACACAGTATACGTATATGATTAATTTACGAGGTTAAAGAAGAGTTATCATAAAGATCGCGGGAATTAGTTCAGACTTAGGTTTGATCAAGTGAACCAACATAGGTTGGTAAGTGGAGGCACTACGTGTGATTTAACGTGTTGGCCATGTTAGTGAAACAGGTGCTGTGGCTAAGTCTGGCTACCACGCAGGGCAGTATATTATAGTACTGACACTATCCTGAACAACATTGAGCTCGTATAAGCTGCGCTAGTGACCGTATCAAAGTGTTCTTTGTCATTTATTTCTTATAAATCAGAAGAAATCTTTAATTTATCTTATTATTTTAATACCTGGCATCCAGAAATATTAAAAGGTAACTCAAATAGATACATATTTGCGTCATCGTCTATAATAAACTTTACGCTATGTTTTGGATGAAAACCAAGACCTGTACGTATTTTTCTGATAAATATTGATTACGGAAATGTCAATAAATTCCATTTAGTTTATAAAACTGTAATGGAATGCTGTGTTTCACTCCAATTTTGTAGATGGTAAATTTAATGAGCACTTATTGAATGTAAGTAATATATTTATGAATGGACACAAATAAAAGGGAAGTTTCAATGCACAGTAATAATTACAAATAAACGAACCTTATAATCACAGATTGCTGTTGTATCTATAGGGTAGCAATTGAACCACTAATTGGACGACCGAGTGAAATGAGTATTTAATTTAATTGCTTTATTTAATTTATTGAGATTGTTTCACAGTTCTTTAACAAAATACAATGATTGAATTATAATACCATTTAACATCCCTTCTACCTATTTTTCATTTTTAGTTTTTAAGAGTGAAGAAAGTCTGAGAGCTGCTTGACCTGATTGCAGCTCTATTTAACTTATAGAAAAGATATATACAGTGTTATATAGCAAAGTTATATAAAGCGCTATATAGCAATATTAAGGAATTTTGTGAGATATAGTTATTTAACATTATTCAACACAGTTGGACATTAAATATGTAGAGTATGTATTACTAAAAACTTGTGATTAAAACCCTTCAACTAATATTAATATTGTTAGTATCTGAATGAAACTTATTTAAGCGTTAACAGCTTTTCTCACATCACAGTGTGAGATACAAGTAATGTCTGCTCTCTACATGGAGATAGATGCCGATGTTCTATCTACATTGAATCGGCAAACTTCCTGGCAATTCAACCTTCTGGTTAGAACCAGCAACGACATGAGAGACGATCCGTATGCCTTCAGGGACGACTATGCCTCGACATATAATGTAAAAAATTACAGCCGTAATCCAAGATAAATTGGTTCTGTTAATTAACGAAAATATTGAAGAAATACTTTTTTGTGACATTTATTCCGTTGTATTTGAGCAACTGGAGATACTTCGCTATCTTGAGTTCTGACTTAAACTAAAGTTACGTGGAATAACGCACACTCTTTTATGTAGTACATATTCGTGTAAACCTGTATTTAAACGTATACAATAATTTAAATTTTTTCCTTTCCAGGCATGAACGAAAAAGGCCGCAACAGTTCACTCATATTAGAGAAATTCTGGCAGAAAGCAACTGAAGTTATACTAATAAAACAGATAGGTCATAGGTAAGAACTTTTGGTGCTGGGAGGTTGAAGTTTCTTCTATAGTGAAAAACAAACTTAATTTCCATTTACAGAGAAGAGTTATTAGAATGCTTACCTTTTTCCAGATTGCTTTTACGCCAGTCGAGTATTTTCGTGCTGACTGGATTGTTAGTTTACAGAATATCATTCAAAAATTGTCCAAGTATTTAACTTTTAGTAATGGTAGCATTTAAATTTGAGTTGTAATTTTATATGTATTTTTAATAGAAATGCTTTTCAAAATTATAGCTTCTACATTTCTAACGTGCCTGATAAGTAACGTTACTCTTTTGCTGCGTAGTAGACAACTCAACGTTCAGCCAAATATCTTTACAAAGGTCATTTAAACCATAAAAGGGTCAATCCTTAAGTAAGGCATAACTTATTACGCATCAATTCTACTTAGCACACTCGAGTATCAAACATTTCTGCTTTTCCTATTTAATGTAAAAATAACCCATTGCTATAAACAATTTAAGTAACAAAGCTAAATATATTCAATATACAATTATTTAAGTTATACATAGTACATTGAAACATGCATTGCGTTGACGTAAATATCACTTGTATTTTGAAAATAATACACAATCTGAAGGGATTGTAACAAAGGATGTCAGATGAAAACCCAGAGGCATGTCGGTGATGGACGCTTGTCAGACAGCTGTGACAAGCTTTGATCTAGCGTATTACTTGTAAAACAGCGTTTTTGTTGGCAATTGATATAAATACTTATGTGTGACGAGTTGATGATAGAAAATTTATAATTTTGTATATATATATATCACTAAGGATGGTAACAGTTTTTAAATTAATAACAATTCCTAACCTAAGTACTTATGTATGTAAAAATTAAAAATTAAACTTGCATTAAACAGTTATACCACGTTAATATTTTAGTGTATTGAGTCCAAATGCCGTGAATAACTATGATAAGGACTTAGATTATCATCATTACATGTTGGTAGGTTTTTGGCTGAAACGTAGTTTAGGTAGTTTTCAATTGAAATGTTTCATGCACAAGAAACTATCAATGAACATTAAAAAAAGTAATAAATTAGTAAAAGATTTTTAAGATTAAATTTGAATGCATCTGTTGTTCATTTCATATTTTTAACTATTAAATATGCTGTAAAATAATAGAACCTAATGAAAACTTATAAAAACATAACTCGTTATGTGTTTTATATTATACACAGAGTTTGTTTGGTTTACACTCGTACATTTCCAATTTTTATTTTTAGAATTAAAATCGAAATCCATTGTTATTAAAGACGCAAAACATTCAATTGCCGTAAATAAAACCATATTTCAGTTTGTTTCTGCTACAGTACCACAAGAAGATGGTAAAGATTAATTCAAACAATAAGTAGTTAAGAAATCCCCAAGCTTACCGAAGCGTAAAATGAATCTTGTATTATTGTTCGGTTTCAAAGCATGATTCTGAACTTGGAAGATAACCCACTTAAAACTTTTCACCCTTGTATCAACTCACTGATGACTCTCTTTTTGTTTATAGCTTAAAATGTGGTTGCTTTAACAATCTGAATATTACACTCTTTTATATATAATTTACTACCCAAGAAGATACTTCTGCACGAAATTGAAAAAAAATATTAATTTTGTTGAAGCCATTTTTTAGCATGACTGAACATAAAACATATTTTACTGAAAATAATCTTGTCAAATTGTACATCCAAAATGTCACGTGTACCTTTTCAATTAGAATATAAAACTTCTTGTCTTTTCGGAAAGCGTTCAATATTTTTTTTTCAAGTCCTCTAACTACCACATTACAACGGGTTATTCCATGCAGGATAATATCCAATTACAGATACAGTTATACATAAATCGTATATAGTTAATAATATAAAAACATTAGTACTTTAAATTTGAATATACCAAATATATGTTCATTACAAAATAAATCTTTAAGGTAATTTAAACAAATACTTATTCTCAGTTGACTTACCAAATGATAACCTAAGACTAAGATATTTACAATTGTCAATGTGTTTCACTATTAATAGTGAATTACTTTATAGGAAAATTCTTTCACTAATATTATGTATATAATATAATAGCATAAAAACATTTTAAATTTTCAAAACATTTTAAATTTTCAAAACAATCAAAGCAAACATGAAAAAAGGTATTATAAAAATGTAAATGTATTTATGGAACATAATATTGTAGTCATTTAATGGCACAAAACTGGACAGCTGTAGATAAGACAAAGCATTTATAGGTAGATTTAATATAAAAAAATCACACTATTGCATTCCACCTCATGGTACCACTTACTCAAAGCTTCTCCATAAATTCACCGAATATCAATCCCCAGAACCGAAAATAATGCCTCCTCTTAAAAATATATAACGCGGTTAGTGGAAACGATTTCTGTTACAAAGAAAGCCTACACAAGTTGAAACTTGGTACAAAAATTGATTTTATAAATGACTCGGCTATGTTCATTGGCCAGCTTGTTAGTGATTTAAACTTTTTTTTTACTTTCAGCGCGTTATTTATGAACATAGAGAAAACAAAACTGTTCTGGAATGCATATAACATTCCATGAACTTTTTGTTATAAATATTGTTTTGTATCACACAGTTTTCGAGATATTGCGTATATCTAAATCCCATGTCGATAAATTAACATTATTTGAGTGGTTACATAAAATACCTACTTATTTCGACTAAGCCAGGTCAATTTCAGTGTTAGCGTTTTTTTTGTCACGATTGTCATATTTATTGTATAGATAAAAACGATTATCCGTAACAAAACTTTGTTGCTTACTTCAGGGGTAACTTAGATTTTGTTACATAATCTACACCTCTTGTTCCCCAACGGACCCCTAGCTACGTAAAATCGTTTAATACTTATACATGTTTATTGACTGAGCGTCTTGAGGATCTGCAAAAATCTTCATTTCAAAATCGGTGAATTCGAGTTTAATGATGGTTGATGTCACTCCATGGGATTTGGCTAAGCGTTACTGATAGTTTCTACATTGATCTTATGAGATTTAAAATAAACTCAGTATAAGCTGCTGCATGATATTTTTATAGCTTACATAGCAACACATGGTACTAGAGAATTAAAATTTGCAAGCTGTATCAGCAGAACCTATTGCGAGACGCGTGGTGTGGCGTACTCCTGCATTGTTTTTTAGTGGGGAGGCTTCCATCGGCTCGCAGAACTCTTTCGTTTAGAAGAAGATATCTCAGATTGAAATATCAATAAAGTATTTTGAATATCAAGTTCAACATACTTTAAAAATGTATTAGTACTTCTATGACATTCAATAAAATATTTAATTCGTTAATTTTTAAAAATATTAAAGTAATTACTAAATAGCTTTTTGCGAAATATTTTATAACTTCACACGCAAACAGAATTCAATCAATCACAAGAAGTCCAACCTTATGGTCATTATCATGATCACAGTTAAATTTTTTTCCCAGAATGATAACTAAAATATTGTAAAAATTTAATAATGATTGATATTGAAAATGAAGGCATCATTATTATGACACTTTCTATAAACAAATGATCTGCTAAGTACATGAAGTCTTTTAAAATTATTCAGAAACAGGAGTTTTTTTTGTTTTAAATTAAAAAAATAACTGTGGGCTTGTACAGAGAGAGCAACAAATACACATGACGGACAGTGCATTTCTGAAAAAAAAAAACACATCCCTGTGATGAAGTAACTGATCTATTTATGTTAAAAAACAGTCGTAAAAGAACTTAAAATAGACATTAAAGAAACCTATGTTATTATCAGGGTTGTATAAACATGTATTTATATTTTTTCATTTTATTACACAAATTGAAAAAACTATGTTTACTTAAATTAATACATCCTTCTTTTCTGTGTCTGTTAGATTTAAACTTTTAATTTATTACTTTGTAAGAATATTAAATTTATGTTGAAAATCGTCTCATTATCCCGAAAAAAGACAAAACAAAATATAAAATTAAAAATTCAAATCAAAAATAAAATACAAAATTACTATAACATTACACACATTATTTACTTTGAAATGTTGCGGTAATCTAGCCTGTGGCATTTGGCACCAGATTCTACGCCATTAGACCAAACGAACTCAGTTTTCATCCACTTATAAACTTTCATAATAAATCATAGTGTAGAACTTATTTTAGCGTCAGTCTAGATTATTTATTGTTGATATACAACTACAATCCGTCACCAGATTGTTGGCTGAAAGCTATTTTGGATGTCACCCAAGACCTCTGTAATACTAAACAAGAAAGGTTTTAGTGGGAAGAAAAAGTATAGGTGAAAAACTAAAGCTTGCAAAAGTCTGGATATACGAATTTTAAGTATTTTGAAATTTGGGTAATATTACCAGAGACAAGGTGGCGTATCTTATCCATAATGCGTTGTTACAACCAAAGTTCGAGTTGCAAACGGTATGCGATACCTTTTGGGAACAACATAAACAGTGAGTGAATCGAGTAACTAAAGTGAGTACTTTAGTTACCGTAGTATTAAACCGATTATGAATAAAATAGGTAAATCATATTACTTTCTCATGTCTAAGAAACGTTCGTTAGTCGAAACCACCAAAATATGTTTCATTTACTATGTTTCTTAATTGTACCATCACCATTTGAATCATACATTGAGATTGTTAAGGTAAAATGTATGACCCTGTTTAAACAGTTTATAAATAAAATATATAGTTAAGAAGAAGAGAATAGAAAATTCAGTCTGTTACACTTCCTTCAAATTTTGCCTTTAATGGTTTTCTTTTAGCTTTTTTTTCATTTTATATGGTTCCAGTTCTTTTTTGGGCTGTAAAAAAGGAAGGGTACTGGAAAATTCATTCTATTACACTAGCTGCTACTTTTACCATTCAATATTTTCCTACACTGTTATATTTTACTAAGTCCACTTTTATTATAGGGGATCGCAAAACCAAACATAGTATATTATTGGAGAACAGTAAAGAGTAGGCAGAGTTGTAAAGGCAATTTGAGTTTTCACCAAACAAGTAAATAATATAAATAATTAAATTTCCTCCTCTAATTCTCACAAATTATGTGAGATAGACTGAGTATAGTCTCATCGACAGATTTCCCCACGGGGCTTTCTCGAGATAGAACGGGCACTGTGGGGAGTATATTAGAGCCATTATCGTTTCTGCAGGATTGAATGTTCGCGTTACATTTTCTCCTGGTACTAGTTACAGAGTTTTTATTGAAGGTTTGATTTTGTGACACTGCTTTAACAGAAAAACTTTAATGAAATGCTTTTGGTTCAAGTAAACGCTTCAGCAACTTGTCGACACAAAACTCAGTTACTATTTACCAGCTAAGGCAAGGTTATTAAAACAAATGTAATTAATAGAAATAATGCCAAGCAATAAAAACGTATAGCTTACTATTACTACACTGTCGTATTTGTACATTATTAGCCAATTATTTGGATGTCCTTACATATTCTAAAATCTTTTATAAGGAAAAAAGTATAGAACTTGTATAGGGGTTAACTATGTTTGGGGCATTTATAGTGACAATTTTGGATTAGGAATATAGCATACATACAAAATGTGTATTACTTTGTTCAAAATTTGTTACTCACGGTCGATTATTTGAAAAAATAACAGGATTTTAAAATTTGAAATATTTATGCGTTTTTTAGGATATAACGATGGCAAATTTCCCAAATACTATTAATTTTTTTAAATTCTATTAGTCTAAGAAATTTATGTTTAACTATATAGTTAATATATATTATGGATAAAAGGAGTGAAGAAATTTCATATCCTTTTTAACACTCAAACAGACAATTTCTACTAAACAATCCTTGTTCACCATGAATTACAATTAAATTGAAAATAACTAGAACAATTATTGCCCATCAAATATGCTTTACATTTGATTCATTTTCAAACAAGTATTTTAAAATGCAGAAACACCATTTCTAAAGTTCTATGTTTAAACTCGTTTTTAAATATGAAAGGATTGTGAAGAATTGTTCGACCATTTTCCATTTTTCAGTGTTACAACTATTGCTTGTACATCTGCCATCTGATGTTTTCTTCATGTATGCAACTAACCTCACACATAATAACAAGCTAAGTTGAAACAAACCAGAGCGTCATGAGACGTATAAGTCGAGAATCACAACAAATATTTTGTATGTCAACACATTGCATACTGCACCTAAAACAAGAACTTATTACAACAAACACAAGTAATTTAAAACTGATCTAACATCTGCATGCATTAACCACAGACTGGTTGAAAGTTTCTTAAAATATTTGGGACGGATATAATTCCGTTCTACATTAGAGACTTAATGGTATGTCACGATTTTCAGTAGAGTATTAATAGTTCATTTGAACACAGGATTTGATCAAGTATAACCGTCACGTCAGTTTACGGTGTGCGCGATGTGTGTGCGCTGATCAGAGACCAAACATTGGAACCGCGAATAATTAACAGTTTCATAAACTTGCTACCAAACTCTCCTGTTTACCCTAATCACTGTTATCCCATGCTATGAGGTTTATTATATAGTTAAATATTGTATATTCATGATGTGCAATCAAATTAAGTTGAATTTTCCTTACAATTAACAAACATTAGGTAACTACCGTAGAAATTTCAATTAAAAATTTTACTTTCGGTTAATGTCCAGTTACAGTTTCATAAAACATGTTATGAAGGAAGATAAAATAAAAGTAGAGTATATCCTAGCAAACCTGTATAAAAAATAATTATTTTCGTAGCAATTGTTGCGATCTAAACCAGGTAGGAGTACGCAACACCACGGTTCACTTAAAAGGCTTCGCTGAAGTTGCTCACAAAGTTTCAAATCTATAGCTAATTTCATTCTCAATATTTCCTACGAACAGGTAAACAAATAGACGACCGTACTGAAAAGAAATGTTTACAGAAAAAAAAATAAATTGTGTCAGCTAACTAATAATATGCTTCAATGCCGCTCAACCAAATTCCATAGTTGATCATGCACCATCTCACCACCATTATTGAGTAGATCTCTTTTTCGTGTTTTTGGAATAAACGTTAATGCAAACTTTACAGTTTGACATTCCAGTGAATCTTTCTCGAGATAATTTTTAAAATGATACATTCACATTTTTGTACATTGAGTTAGGTTTTAAGAAATAACAAACTTTAAAAATAACAAACTAGGTCAAATAAAATACTTTTCGGTGAGCTAGAAAAGCTACTGCAACGTATATGTGAAAAGCGCTAAAAAAATACAGTCAACTACTTTTAACGCTGACTCTCAAAGTTATTGACTTTCTTTTTACCTTATGAATATAGATGTCAAATTTCAATATCTTATAAAATCTATACACTTCTTTACACATTTATTTATATAATTATTTTCTCGTTGATTAACTGTAAGACCAATGCATATTAGCCAGCGCGCAACCAAATTCTCTAGAGTGACAGGCACTGTTATCGAAAGCAGTGTTTTTCATATGAAGCATATTCGTGAAAAATTTAATATTAGTAAGTAAATTTGTTTTTGAGATATTGTACGGACAAACAGACAGGCAAAAAAATTCGGTCTCTAGAGTGATAGTTCTATCGCTTAGCCAATTATACCAGTTTTGTATAGAAACACTAACTGACCAGTCCACGCTTCGTTGTTCAGTGGACCTATAAGACACTCTTCAAACGTAAGTAGGCATTCGATCACTTACATTTTATTTTATTGTTAATGGTTAGTCGATCAGAGGTTAGGGCTAACTAATATATCAAGATTTACGTAGATAAGAGCATTTCTGGTTAAATTGAATTATATTTCCGATGCCACACCTAAATTTATGTTGTTGCCCCCAACAAGAAAATATACATAAATAGGTCTCGAAATCCCAATTTAGTAATTACCTTGAGCACTTAATTTCCAGAGCACTTAATTTTCCGACGAAATTTCCAGTCGACTTTCTACTTCCGTCCTAATATTGTACATTACCATAGATGAGTTTGCTTAGTTGTCCTGTTGATGGAAATGTATTCCTTATAGACTCAGACGTCTACTTTGGTAAAAAGGCGTCTTTTCCAGGCAGTTTGCAATTTAATTATTACTGTATAATCAATTTACTAACGGTTTAAGTTATTTTAATTTTTTGTCCCAACTAATAAAGTATATAAATATGAAGGTATTGAAACCAATTTCTTTCGAAAAGGGTCTAATTACGTCTATTGCAATCTTCTTTAGGTCTATGATATTTCCAGTGCCATAGATGAGTTTGCCTTGCTGTCTTGATGAAGATAATATACATACATGCTTAGGACTGCAAAGTCTATCGTTGTCAAAGTATCTATTCCTAATATAAGGAGTAAATCATTAGGAGTTTTATGCAACATTTTAGTTACATTTTATGATAGGTTGCAGCAGTCTTGTTCTGGGGGAAATGGTTCGTTGAAATATGTTAGGGTAAAAATGCCACATAAAAATGTCAAACAAAGCCAACAATTGAATATAAAGACATTCTGACACATAAACATTCAAAGTTATTATGAAACATAAATACTATCATTAGAATAATTTTAAATTACAGTAACTATCCATATAGTTGTGCTGTCATAACAAAATATTTGCACAAACATTTAATAGGATATTTCACGTAATATTTCCGCAGCTTTATGCACGAAGATGGGATTTTTGCTAAACTCGAGACCAGTGGAGCGTAGTCCGGATAGATTCTCGAGATAAAAATTATTATATCTTTTATGTTAGACCAATCAAAACATATCTACAAAATTTCATTGAAATCGGTTCAGTCATCAAAAGTTTCTGAAAACTTTAATTACAACACTATTGTTAATGAAGTATAAAATTTTATAAAAATATGTTTATCAAGTAATCAATAACAATTATCAACACTCCGTCTGTCCTCAAGTGGGTACAAGTCACGTGTAACAGCGATTGTGTTAAATCTACTTATAAACATAGTTTTAAGCATTTAGGGTCTTTATATCAAGGTCTTTATATACGGACCACAGTCAGATTGACAGAGTACCTCTCGTTGAACTTTTGACAGCTACATAAGTAGTCTGCTATGTAAAAAGAGGAACCTATATAAAAAGTTTCAAGATTCTACGATCTTCTTCTATTATGAGTTATAACACGTACAAATGATTTAAAGAAGGTCCTGTGGGTTTCTTAATAAAGTTTCCAGTTTATAGTTAGTTTTGAAATTTTAAATTAATAAAAATATACATATTTGTTTATACTTACTCTCTCAAAAAACTATTTTTCTCATATTATCAAATAAATAACATCATTTAATGACTAAATAAAAACAAGTAAACTTTGTTTATTCGAATATATATATACTGTGTTGTTTATTGATTGAGGCCATGCCAGTCACATTAGATTAGTCAATATTCGTATCTATTAACCTCTTCAATTATGGCTATGATAATGCAAATGTTTTTTAAACGCTCGACTATTGTTTATACACTGCAATATTGTTTATAGCAACACTGTTATTATTGTACGTGGTAATTGTTTTCTAAATTTAAATTTAAAATAAGGCGATCATATGTTTTTTCTGAAAATGTAAATGTTTATAATCATAGTGTTTTTGTAACGTATTTATGTTTTTAATCAAAACTATATTACATAAAATCAATTACAAATTAATATTACAGATGGCACGTAAGTACTATATGTTTCTAATTAACTATAGCTGGTAAAATTCTTTGGCGATTCATAAAAATCATTTCATGTAACTTTACTATTATTTTATAAAGTGCTCTGAACAATCACGGGATTACTTGCATCATTAAAATCTGGGTGTAATCAAAAACTATGTTCAGTACTTTTTCCTCGCTGCTTCTCAGTTACTTCTTCATAGTTGAAATCACTGTTTGAAAACATCACAGCACAAACAAGCAATGAGAAGTTCTGGTGTTGGATGTGCTTTTGTCTTTGCTCTCTCCCTTTACGTCCTGCCTGATATACCCTCCCCCCATTGATTCTCTCCTCCCAACACGCAACAACTATTTATCAGGGCAGAGACAAGATTTTTCTTCCTCCACGAGGATTTCATTACAAGCCTGCCGATCTTTGTTAACCTCTGAGTAATAAATGATCGCAACTAATAAATTACCTCTTTGAATTGAGATTTTCCGGTAAAATAGACCCCGGCCATTAATTATCAACGTCATTATTGAATAGTGGTTATTAAGAATTATTACATTTTATTCTAATTACTAAATTAAATGGCTTTTTTGAGTAGACATAATTATTATTATTTAAAGGTACAAAATAAACCCACTAACCGAAACAAATTTATCTTTTAGCTATAAAAAAAGAGAAGCTCATATTCTTCATTAAAACGCCCAACATTTTCTTTTTTCTTTTCAACGTAACCTTTTAAAACTACTTAAAGAATATAAAATTAAATATTTCTATTTGAAAGACAACACTCCTAGAAAAATAAAAGAATTCCTGAGAAAAGGTTGCTGAAGTAAAAACATCAACAGAAGTTCAAATGGGGTTGCAAACCTGTAGAAGAACTGCACATAGTTTACGTTACATTATCCTATAATTATGAAATTTGAAAGACACGTATCTTGTGCTCTAAAAAATAAAATAAAGATTGCCATACAAATCAAGTAGCCATAGGGGATGAAATGGGTTAGCAACCCATAGAAAAACTATATTTCTGTTTTTACAACTTCCTAATTTCCTAGAAAGATAACATTTGTCACACATGTTTAGTATCGATTTTTTACCAGAGTATACTTTTTGACAAAAGTATTAAATAATTTAATAATCGAATCAATAATACAAACTCCACTACGGAACCGGAAGTTGATTCCAATGACGTAAGTAGTAATTTTGTAACAGTATTTGACTTTTCATACTAAATCCTTCCTTAACCGTCAAAATGTACTGTACGGTCGAATATGGCTTAGACCGGTAGGAGGTTATTTTAAATTTAAGTAAGCACTTTTTTGAACGAAGAATATATTTTAGACCTATGTACGTATGTATATATTTTAATGATTGGGGCCACAAGTTTAACGCTACTGCGCTCGAAATTTACCTTACAACGGAAGCACATTACAATGCCCGGAAGTAGTTACTTTTTTACCAGAGAAGACTTTTCAGACACACATATTTTATGTTTTGTTAATCGGAGTAACAACTAAACGATACTGCGGAAGGCGATTAAAATTGTTACAACGATTTTGCGTAGACGCTTTTTGACAGAAGAATTTTCTGGGCCAATGCAAACGCTAATATAGCACCTACGTTAATGTGTTTTAAATTAAACTTTAGTAATTATTTACAATGAGCAGTTTTAGATGTTTTTTTACTGAGTACGTATAATTTATTATCGTGTAAACAAGACAAGCTTTACTATGGCGTGTACACAGTTACTTTAAAGCATTTTAAAATATATGATTTAAATTTTAAAATAATAGTATTAATAACGATATCATACTTCAACAAAATATAATGTTATTATGTAATTTAAAGTTCTTAGAGTATATATCTTACTAGGTGCGAGTAGTTTTAAGTGCTGAATCAATAAAGTAAAACAGTGTAGAGAAATATTAGTCCATTTAAAGAGAGAAAAATATTTGAGGTCAGAGAGGTAAAGTATTCATACAAATTCATATAACGATGTTGGAGTTTCCATTAGCGAGGAGCGGAAGAAATGAGGTCATACCTTCTCTACGATTGAAGAAGCTTCTAAAAGTAGACTTGTTTAATGCAAATAAGAGACCGGTTGGGGTTCCAACATTCCTATAGCAGTTGGTAGGTCATTATTTACATATTTTAACAAACAAGTATTTTATTGTACTCTTTTACGTACTACATGATTTTTATATTCCAATATGTAGGTATTTTTTTAATAATAATACATTGGTTGCATTAATAGCTTTAAAATGCAAATACGACCAACTGGGAGATTTCTGAAAAAGAATTGATTTATATAATAAATTTTGGATTAGTTTTCTATGCGTTTTTTCTAAAACCATATAACAAATAGCAATATGAACATATAAACAGTTGACACTGCGGTACATATTTTATCTCTCCCTTAATTATTCACAGAACCGACTTTTTTAAAGTTAAATAGCTTCTTGGCTTTATTTATATAGAATACGATTACTTTGATGTATTTATAAATATAAAGTGATTTAATAACACAAATAAAAGAGTGGCTTTTAAAACTGACCACCATTGTAATCTTGAACAATATAAATGTGACAGCAAACTTTAAAAGAGGAACCTTCCCTTTGATTTTAAAGCAAGATAAAAATATGTAAATCAACTTTTAAAAATTCCCACCATATTCCAATATGACAATCAACTTTGTTTTCTTATATAAAACATTTTATATTACAAGGTAGGAGAAGTACGCCACACCGCTTGTCGCGTAACAGGTCTCCATAAGGTCTCACGCAAAACTTCAAGCTTATTACTCATACAATTCTCGAGATTTCCAGCGTTCAAACATACAGTTATTCATAATACAAAAAAGAAATGTTTCCTACCGTGGCAGTTAAAAATGGAATTTCTTGAAATATGCAGATAAAGAAATATAAAGATAGAAATTAAATTTATCCGGCTCTACATGTGATAGTCTTCATTTTCCCTCAGCCAATTGTAGTTTTCGATATGGAAAGTAATTCAAAGACTATTCTTGGTATTTTTTCATATAAACGTTCCAAGGGTTTATATAAAAATAAGTATTAGAATATAAGAGTAACATTGAGAAAACGCCAATGCAGTGTAGGCGTCCAATTTACTATTCTTAACGTTTAATGCGACATTTATAAATATATATTTATAACGATATAAACAGGAATGAAAACTTATACATGATAACAGTTTCTATTCGTTTAAAATGATGGTATGTTCAATAACATTTTGACTTCGATTAAATGCTTGTACGTCAGGAATAAAAAGATTATTATTAAAATACATTTTTATATCGAAAATAACACTAACATAAAGGGTGTTACGTAAGAAAAAGGAAAGCTGAGAATGACGTAGGAGATACAAATGTCTCTAAAATTCTTTGCTTCAAGTTTAATGTCAAATTTATATTCTTACCGAAAAGAATTGTGCTCATTTCAAAATATTTTACGTTTCCCATTACCGTACGACTAACGTATCCACAGACCTGAGACTTGGTGGAATATACTAACCTAGATTTCCAATAATAAACGGTGGGGCCCTCAGAGATCAAATCCATTAAAACCCTTTACTAAGATAGTTTATATATATATATATATATACTAGCAGACCCGACAGACGTTGTCCTGTACACACGTCTTTAATTCGAAAATTTTAAACTTTGATTAATCTGTAACAATCTGGGCTGTTTTTTGATAAAAATTGTCTATTAAAAAAGTTATTACAATATCTAACTTCATCACATGTACATTTAATCACACTTCGACCAACCGATAGTGTGTGAGTATAACATGAGTGATGTGAAATGTAGAGGATGTTTTAAATGGAAACTTACTTAATCTGAAGGTAAAAATGTTAAAAACAAACTATTTTATAACAGGTATATTTTTTCAATTTACAAACTTAATAATTTATCGTAATGCCATTGAATGTACAATATTTTTTGTTAATCCTTCAGGAGTATACACAAACAAATTAGATGATTTTCCAATAGGGCTGAAGTATAATAAGTGACCTCCATCACAATCGAATTATTGATATTTCTGAATAGCCTATATAAATACTATCCGAATTAGATTATAGTAATGTGAAGCCTGAAGTATAATAAGCGGCCACCATCACAATGGAATTATTGATATTTCTGAATAGTCTATCTAAACTAACCGAATTTCGTTATAGTTATTTAAAATTACAGTATAGTAACAGAACTGGCCAACAGAATTTAATTTATCTAAAATACTAAATAAATATTCCGTACAGGGCTGAAGTATAATAAGTGGCCACCATCACAATCAAATAATAGATATTACTGAATAGCCTATCTAAACTACTAAAATGACGAACTGAATTAGATTGTAGTTATTTAAAGGCTGAATTATAATAAGCGGCCAACATCGCAATCAAATTATTGATATTTCTAATTAGCCTATCTAAACTACCAAATTTCATTATCTTTATATTTCTTGTGTGCGTGTGTATGGAGCTGAACTCCTCCTAAATGGGTGGACCATCTTGGAATGTTTTACATTGTATCCAGCAGAATGCGCTACGAATCACAGTTTCAAATGTTTTCTATTTTAATTCCAGGTTTTCCAGACAGTTTGTGCTGCTATCAAATATGTGTGTTGTTTTGTAACATTGTGTAATTATTGTGTGAGTGCTAATTGTAATATTACATTAATAGAGATTGAAGATGTTTGAAGTATATAAAAAACTATAGTTATTTATTGAAGTTATTGAAACCAATTTGAAAATTTATTGAACGAAGTGAGTATATATTGGTCACATAACCTAAGTAGCATACAAATCAAAAGGGTTGTGTTTCTATGTGTGAATAACTATTGTTAACAGTTTGGTCACATAAGTTCAAATTAAGTAGCATATAAATCACATGATTGAATAACTATTCGTCCTCTTCCACGAAGACGTGGCATTTTTCTGTAAAAATAAAATTCTGTATAATAGTACACAATGAATATGAGTAACTTATTGAATATTTAATTTTAATTAAGTAACTTCTAGATAAAAATGTATAACAACGTAGACTAAGGTATCTAATATTCTAAATAAGTATTCCCTATAGTCTGAAGTACAATAAGTGGCCACCATCACAATCGAATTATTGATATATCTGAGTAGCCGATCTAAACTACTAAAATGACGATCCGAATTAGATTATAGTTATTTAAAGGCTGAAGTATAATAAGCGGCCACCATCACAATCAACTTATTGATATTTCTGATTAGTCCTATCTAAACTACTGAATTTACATTATGGTTTTTTAAAATTACAGTATAGTATCAGAACTGGCCAACAGAATTTAATTTAAAACCAATTTCCTACACTATTAATAGTTATTCACACATGTGATTTGTATGCTACTTAATTTGAACTTATTCTGACCAATTTTGACTGCAGATTAAAAATGTAAATTACAACAAATTATTTTAAATCCATTAGTTTAAAAACTGGATTATCTAAAATGTTAACAATAGTTATTCACACATAGAAACACAACCTTTTGATTTGTATGCTACTTAGGTTATTTGAGGTAATGCGACCAATAATCTCTATTAATGTACTATTACAATTTTATCACTCACACAATAATTACACATGTTTTATTTTTTATTTTCTTCTTTTAGCCTGTTGGCTTTTATAAAACTTATAACACGGCCACGTAGTACACTTTTTTATAACTTCATTCTATTATATTTTAATGTTATTTGCCGTATTTACTTTTGAAACATGAACCTTACAAAACAACACACACACGTTGATAGCAGCACAAACTGTCAATTTCAGTTAAAAGCTAAAACTTTCCAATTTTATATCTGGATAATCTCTAATTCTCCAAAGTGAGTACAGAATATATTGAAATAAGAAGTGCTGTTATTTTTTATATGTTTATGCTTACTCTATGCTTTCAAGACTGTTATTGATTAAACGTATGGCTGTGTTGTAATATTATAATGTTTACATAGAACAATTGGTGAAAACTTAACTTAGCAATCTGCATTAGACTACTGATCAAGCACTTTATAATAATGTAATCTAAATGTAAACAAATGTTTTTCTGCCTGTTTTGTGAACTTCAGCTGAAAATATTCACAGCTGTTAAGTATCACCTCACTTTGTATTACGTGTCGAAGCGCAGTCTGTCGGAGATCCAATATAAAACACTCCAACATCAACAACAATTTATAATTACAAATTTAATTAAATTTGACCGAATAAATAACTATAATGAAATTCAGTAGTTTGGATAGGCTATTTAGAAATATCAATAATTCGATTGTGATGGTGGCTGCTTATTATACTTCAGCATTTAAATAAGTATAATTCAATTCGGATAGTAGTTTGGATAGGCTATTCAGAAATATCAATAGTTCGATTGTGATGGAGGCCACTTATTATACTTCAGCCCTATCGGAAAACCATCTAATTTGTTTATGTACATTCCTGAAGGATTAACAAAAAATATTGTACATTCAATAGCATTACGATAAATTAAGTTGTAAATTTAAAAAATATACTTGTTATAAAATTAGTAATTTAAAATTACAGTATAATATCGGAACTGGCCAACAGAATTTAATTTAAAACCAATTCCTACACTATTAATAATAAGTAGTTATTCACACATGTGATTTGTATGCTACTTAATTTGAACTTATGTGACCAATTCTAACTGCAGATTAAAAAATGTAAATTACAACAAATTATTTTAAATCCAATTAGTTTAAAACTTGATTATCTAAACTGTTAACAATATTCGCACATAGAAACACAACCTTTTGATTTGTATGCTACTTAGGTTATTTGAGGTATGCGGACCAATATACTCACTTCAATAAATTTGCAAAATGAGTTCAATAACTTTAATAATAACTATAGTTTTTTATGCACTTCAAACATCTTCAATCTCTATTAATGTATTATAACAATTAGCACTTACACAATAATTACAGAATGTTACAAAACAACGCACAAATTTGATAGCAGCACAAACTGTCGGGACAACCTGGAATTAAAATAGAAAAACATTATGGCTGTGTTGTAATATTATAATGTTTGCATAGAACAATTGGTGAAACTTCATCTCTTTGCAATCTGCATTACACTACTGATCAGTGATCAAGCACTTAACAATAACATTTTTCTAAATTTTAAATGTAAACAATTAATGTTTCTTCTGCCTCTTTGATGAACTTCAGCTGAAAGTTATTAACAGCTGTTAAGTAACAATTCACTTTGTATTACGTGTCGTGGCGCAGTCTGGCGGATCCAATGTAAAACACTCCACCATCAACAACAATTTATTATTAAAAATTTAATCAAATAAACTATTAAAATTGGACCGAATTATGAATCTAAACCATTCTCGGATCCAACTGAAGACACACAAAAAGTTTCATTAAAATCGGTCCACCCGTTTAGGAGGAGTTCACTAACATACACACGCACACAAGAAATATATATATATTATATATATATATATATATATATATATATATATATATATATGTGTGTGTGGACAATTGGTATTGGACGAAATGGTAAAAGGTCCTCTTATTGGCTAATATAGGACCTGTACCTGTAGGCAATTATTACATATTCAATACGCTTAAGGTACTACAGTCCTCTACGTATACGTATATTTGTAGCATTATTTAGTTGGATTTTATATAATACATTTTTTCGCAACCCCTTTACTTGTTACTGGTTAATATAAATTACTTCCGATGTTATTGAACTAAATTCTTGGCGGATTAATAACCTCATTGGCTACACAATTTTCTCTCGAGAACTTTGTAGCTGCCGTTCCTGCTCTGATTAACTTCGAGTGCTTTTAGACTTCTAATCTACTAATCTCCACTTTTTTCCAACTACAGCTGCAGTGTCGAGCCAAGATGTTGACGCCAGGGAAGTCAATTTTAAAGTCTTACAATTTTATTAAGTTCGTATGCAAAATTCCCATAAGATATTAAAACCATTAGGTTTTTAGGGCCCACTCCTTTTATGTCATTTAGTTCATTATCACTCTATTTGGCAGCAACGTGGCAGTACATTATTTTATGTATTCCTTACTAGGAACTCAGCGGTATCCAAATCCTACGTTTTGTCCATTCGGTACACATAATAGATGAAAAAATTTATATCTGTGGAATATTTTAGACAAAAATTCTTTTAGTTTATACATGGACAAATATTCTTAAATTCACTTTTATACTTAAGATCTTATGGTAGATGTGGTGGAAATTTTGATATTAGAGTGAGAAACAAATTTGTCAAGTTTCTCAAATGTTGAAGTCGAAATATAGTGTATTATTTCAATAGATAGTACAGTATATCGTTAAACGATTACAAGAGATGCCAGAGTGGAAAGAATATTAAAAAAGGCTTCGGGTTATATGTTTATAGAATAAGTTCACAACTGAGTTATAAAATTCCATAATCTAATATTATGTAATTTAAAACCTCTTAAATGGACTCTTTTTAAAATAAAAATAATATAAAAATTTCATACTTATTATTATAGTATTATTATTTCATGGTTATAATTACAATGTAATAACAGCAAAATAAATGTTTCTGGCACAAACATATATATGTCATATACTGACAATCAATTCTTCAACAATATATGACGTAGCATGAGGTAAAAGAGTGTTATTTTATTAAGTGAAACAAGAAACAATATAGAGAAGGAAAAGTAATTCAGTAATTGAATTCATATACAGAGTGACAATTAAGTCTTAAGACGACTTTATAATTTTTTTAACAATAAGAGATATTACACCATAATTTGGCACACCATTACTGGTTATAATAAGCTATTTTTCTGAGTACATGGTGATCGAATGTGATATCTTTTGTCGTTTAAAAATTATAAAGTCGTCTTAAGACTTAAGTGTCACCCTGTGTATTTTGCACATACTGGCTTCCGTTAACTCTTCTCTTGGCAGTATATACCGTAGTGATAATGTGAAATTGCTGTGGTTGCATACACCCACGATGATGTATTTAAATGTATGCATGCTAAGGTTAATATGTAAAATTAAGCATGTGTAGAGATATTCTCAGTTCTAAACCATCCTTATCGATATTAAACCCCTTTGTTACCGCTATTGTGGTCTAATTGAAATACCTCTGCTTTGTAAAAGAGTACAGACTAAGGTTTATCTACCATACCCGTACCAGTGTTTCACAATCCAGTATTCCACAATCACAATTTCTGTATCCGTCATTAGATACAGCTTGTTATAGTGGTAAAACACCATGAAGGCGTATAAGGTTTAGAGTAGGGGGTTAAACGGTTTTGTTTACAAATACAAGATTTAATTTCATTCCTTTTATACAGTTCCATGATATAAATTAGAGATTACTTTATCCCTCATTATAAATTTATTATAACAAACAAGAGGCTCTTCGCCAACTTTGCCTGTTGAGAGGTGTTATCAAAGAGTAGGGGGAGAGACAGTAAATAGTTGATAGATAGAGCTATAATAACTGACGAAATTTGAACCTGATCCATCTTTAACTCTTGCTCAATGTTGTAACACCTCAGACCATACCACAGATTTAAATTAATTATTGACGTAGCTATAATACAAACTGAATAATCTGACTTTTTAGCGAACAAAAATATTCAATATTTAAATTCAAAGTGAATTTTCCTTGAAGACAGAAGAGCTGGCAGGTTCCATTAGGCTATAGAAAAACGTTGGAAATTGCCAAATTAAAACTCGATCTCAGATAGTCCTAGAATAAGCCCTAACAATATAGGAAAACTCTTAGACATACAAAAATGGTTGTTTTTCTATACTTGAAAACTTTTTTACGTACACATTAATTTATTATTGCTTATAATAAATATAGTGTTTACATTATCCATTTTAATAAGTTTATGTTGGTAACATTTCAGATCATATTAAACTAGATGGTAAATTACCAAAAGAAATCAAGCAATACCTAAAGTTTAAAAACTAAACATTCCTGCTTAATTTGTGATGTATATTCACAAGAAAAAGGATATTGTTACATGTTAAGTTAGTTACTAACACAAGCTATATACTGCCAAAGTGTAATATTTTCAATGTTATTAGTATAATAATTAAGATAATATACAAACATGGACACAGTAAACTATACTATTTATTATACACATACGACTTTGGCACATGCCTATTAGTCTTATTATACATATGCATAAAAGTATACTTACTATCAGTTACCTACGGCTCCGTACTCAATTTCTTGTTCAAACAGAGACACCACGAGCATATTATTTTCAAACGACACGCTAATCACTCTAGATATTAGTGATACATTAATATCTACCGATCCATTTAAGATTTAATTGTAAAGAACAACGTTTCCAGATCATGCATTCGGAGAGTATAACAGTTTTTCAAATACCCGTAAAATACTGTAACTCAAATTTACCTCCAACGATTTTAGTTACAAATTAACTGAATACTTTAACTGTTTATCACACGTATGATATGTTACACACAAACCAATCCTTATTTCTCCTGTATGCATATAAACAGTGAACACCAGACTTTATATTGTGTATTGCTCGTGCTCAAGGGCCCTGTATTGTAGTATGCATGTGCCGTATCTCATACAGGCAGTTTATTCGAGTTGTAGTTCTTCTTGCTACACAATTTTGCAACACCAAGTGGAAGAAATATTTTATATTTGCGTGTGTACAGATAATTGAAATTAAAATATTTACAGGATGATATTTTGACAAAGAAGTTAATCTCTAGCATACACTAAAAACCAAAGACTGTTGAGGTAAAATACAGTTCTATCATATTTAAATGTTTTTTACAAAATTAAATGGTTTAAAATCGTTCTACGAAATTTTTAATTTTAAAGTTTTAACTTATAACCAGTTTAGGTATTTTGTAAATAGAAATAAAGCAGTCACTTCTTTATACTTTCAAACTGTAAATTTGTTGTTCGTTGCTATTTACTATACATGTATTAAATCTTTTAAGAAATGGTCTTTAAATGCCTTACAATATAGAAGCCCAGAGCCAATTTGCACTGAATAAGCAAACAACCCGTTTTACCTGAAATGAGTACAGGGTTTTTAAAGATAGCGATCCATCTTCAGCCGCACTAAATGAATAATTGTAATATCCTCGTCATACAACTAAACATACTGAATGTCACCATTTTACCGATATGTATTTGGTTATTTAATGTTGATGTCTTTTTTATTTAAGTATCTGATGGTTGATTTTTGATACCTTAGGTAAGATATATATAATATGAGAAAAATATTTATTTAATATTTTTTACCCATTTCATTATCTCCCATTTCGACTCCCGCCCAACTTTTGAGGCTGAAAATCAATTTTTTCTTAAGGAAGGTTTCTTTGTTGATTCCAAAAATAATTTTGTGCTTATAAAATGCATATTAGCTATCGGATTCTGGGTTATTACCACGTAGGTGACTGATTAAATTACGGCCTGGATTCATCGTAATGTTATTAACTTTTGGCATTTCATAGATGGGTATTTTCGCACTAACTTACCTAGCCATATGCTACATTATTTATTTCTTATAAAGAAATAGAATATTGGCCTTGCATATATTTTTACATAAAATACTATATGTTTACATATTAAAGAGGACTGGTATACACAAAATTAAGGTGGCGTTCAATACAATAATATATTGTCCCTATAGAATGTCGATATGTTTTGTCAATTACTTGTTTGAATTAAAATTCCTTAATAAGTTTATTGGTTTAAAGTACATACATTTGAATAGTAGTTTGAACTAATCAAAGAGCTTAATATTTAAGTAAAGAGAACTCAAATAAATATCAAGTATATAAAATATGTTTCTTCAACTTTAAACTAGGGTCAAGTACCTGACCAACAGTTTGAAATTTTTAATACAGTTCAACATTAATTGTCTATTATAATTACTTGAAATAATTTTAATTCAAACCAAATAATTTGGCCATTGCAGATTTCGATGATATGATTTTCCGCTATTTACTCTCTTCCATAAGTTAGGCATATACTGTATAAGAGAGTGTTATCCCGACAGTTTCCGACGAAGCAATCCTATTTCCGTACAACTGCACGCACTACTTAGCTGTATAACGACTTGGCCGAAGGTGTAGAAATTTTATGTGAAATCTTATCTGTATAAATAAGTATATAAAAATTACGATGGGAGTCTTAACTTCTGTCTATTAACAGTGACACTTGTTATATTGGTCCCGTGGGTAACCGCATTGGCTACGAGAGCACAGAATAAACAAGTTAGTTAACAGATTATACCGTAAAGGTCAATCGAATGACATTTTCCAGAAGCTTGTATATTTCAGATAACCCTGTAATTTCATCTTCAACACTAAGGTCATCTTCAGCTAAACGGTAGAGGCTTTTTATTACGTTTTGTTGACTTGGATTTCTTATTAAAAGTGGAATGGACGGAGTATATATCTTATAGTTCAAAAGTTTGTGTTAGATATCTTTAGTGTCCGTCTGCTAACAACAAATATTTTAACTGTATTAAACTAGCTTTGCGAATGCCTAGTGTCATGAATTTTGGAATATATTGCAGAACTATAGAATGCCACTTACTACTTACATTGTAAATAATCATCTATACTAAGACGACTGCTTGCATATACTTAGTGAGTGTCATTAAAACAAAGGGCCCTCAGCCATCTGAAAATCACTAAATATTTGTCACTCAATAATGCAGTTTTCTTTATTTTGCAAACGCGAGTGAACTTGGTTTGCGTGTCCTTACGAGCAGAAGATGAATAATATGTAAATCTTAAGTAATAATAAAATTTAATGTAAAATATTGAATTGTCCTCTTACAACGCATTCACAGGTAATATTAAATTATCTATATTTGATAATATGAGACATTACAATCTCATATGTTTGTATTCATGTTGTTTACAAATTAATTTAATTTGCGACATTCTCGTTGCCATAATAAAACGCATAAAACCAATATAAACGTATTTGATAAATCTCAGCCAAATCCAATCAAGTGAATTTGCTATTATTATACTCAATTCTGCTAATATATAAATGAAGACTCATCCAATATTTCATGTGTATATATCTGTTAGTTTTCTAGATATCATGTGGATAGACAGACATACCAACAAAGAACCAGAGAGAAAGACAGAAATATAGTTTTTGCAGTCCCGCGCGTGATAGGCTTCACTACCGCTCAGTCAATACACGATAGAAAAAATGGCACTTTTTCCCTTTCCAAACCAAGATATGAGAGAAACATTGAGTAAACACTCTTATAGTAGGAGTACATTTTAATAATCTTAACCGTAAATAAAACATCTTTCATTGGAGTTTTCACTTGTTTTAATAATAGTTATAAATAATTAAACAGGAAAGGAGGCTTGTACAAGTTAACAGCGTTTCTGTGTGTTAAAATTATCAGAATATAAAATGGCGATTTGTTCAATGAAAACTCAATAAGTGTTCTAAGATTCCAGCTACTAAGTGGTTGTGTTTAAACACGAAGGAAAATTCACAAATGAAAGATGTTATAATCACAGTTAAGATCAATAAAATGTACGTATATTATAAAAAGGCATTTTCTTAATTTTAAACTCAATAATGATCAAAACACTTTATGATCTTATATCTCCGATTTTAAAGCATATATTTAAAATAATTTCAGGAATAAAAATTGTTTTAAATTATTTCATATAGAAAATAATCATAATATACAGGGCGTTATATAATAAAAACGAAGTTTCTGTTATATTAGAATACAACGACTGTTTTAAAAGGTTGATGTACTCATTTTTAAGTGTATCTAAAATTAAAAAATATCTATTTAAAGTTTTCTGACTGATTTATGCATTACCAGATCACGAGGGTGGTCCATTTAAAGATACCACCTGGTATATTATCTCAAAGAGGATTTAATAAAATACTGTAATAAAAATTTCTCCTTATGTATTACTGTAAACCAAACAAACCCACCTAGCTCAAACTCGGCATACACTAACCTGACTTATACAGCATTATAGCATAAATAGAGAAGAAATAGAGCATTAAATTGGAACATACTTATAGATTAAAATATTATTTTTCGTAACTTTATGAAATAAAATTTTAACGAATTTATTACAAAGATTTGGCTGGTAGAAATTTATAAACTATAAGGAATTAAAAGCAATATCTGCATTTTAAATGTTATTATCATTTAAAGTAACACTAAAAATATGTATTAAGATATTTTATTTACGCTTTTATTTCGAATCAACAAGTTGAGCGTTGAATCAACTCCAGATCCAAAATAAGAATTTACTGGGAGAGTAAAAACGAAAGCTGACAGTAAAAGCAGCTTATGTCACTGAACCAATTCAACTTTCTTTTGTTTATCTCAACAAAAGTCAAAGATCAGGCAACTCTTGAGGGAGTTAATAATCATTGATTAATATTTTATGTACCATTACATACATTTTAAATGAACCATTTATTGCATTATAACTCTTTTAAGAAGCATTATAATACAATGTACTCCATGGTTAGATTTATATATTTTTATGTATTTTCTGACCAGGTTTAATTTTTTAACTATAATATTTTTATTGTGATTGAATTTTAAAACTAGTAAAAACAACTATGTATGTACATTCTGTAACTGTTGCCTAAAGGAATGTTACGCCATTTGCAGTATTTATTACAACATCCCCAAATTTAGTTTCTACTTGTAGTACTTGTTGTACTTTGTTAGGTATACATAAACTTTTGCCCTGTTGATTTCTCATCCTGTATGCATGGACACTTTCTTTTGTTCCTTATCCTAAACGAACACTCCACCATTAGGATGTGTTCACCGTCCTTCATAATTTTTTCTTCTTCTCACATCCTTGTATTTTAATTTGCTTAAAAGTTTTTTTTCCAAATTATTCCTTTATAATCCCACTTCTCCTAGTTAGATTACTTGAACAAGGTAATTTGACGTCTACGTCTTTAAGTTATGTGCTCATATCTTACATAATTATCATTTGTTCTTTCCCACGAGTTTTATTTACGTTGTTTTTATTACTGGTTTGGCAACACTGAGTCATAATTTCCTTTTATGTTTAATGCAGTTAATACTATGCTGGTTTTTGAAAAGTATATGAAAAGGTTTTAAAACTAGAACTAAAATGCAGCACATATTTATTGAATACTAATTCTATTAAGACAAATACTATTAAGACTAATTTCGTGACAATTGCAGGTCATATATATATATATGACTTGCAATTATATATATATATATGTATATATATATAATATATATATATATATATATATATTATATATATTATATATATATATGTGTGTGTGTATGTATGTATGCATGAAACAAACACGCATACATACACACACACGTGTGTAAATTTCAGTGTTATCACAACTGTATAGAGAAGCTAAAACTGATGGCGAGTACTGAGTCGAGACTAGGATTCTAAATGAGGAATCATATATCAACGCCACAGTACGAGATGTTCTATCTTGTGGAACATTTCTAAGAAAATCATAATGATAAATCTTGGAACATGTTTTACAACAATTCTTATAGATTATAAAGATTAGCGTATAAAAATCTATTTAAACATTTTCTTAAAAAATCTAGAATATATACTTTGAAATGCTCTTTATTAGATCCTGCCCACATGTTATGTGCTGTTATGTATTTTGCTGCAACATTTCAGCCGAACTGGTTTATTTTTAATAAAAATAAAGCCTTTATGTTATGACAACTTCTATAATTTTTCGCTGAATACAAATAAACACAAAATACACATATACAAAATAATAAATAGTATATTATATAGTATAATTGCATACGTTCAATCATTATATCTTAAGAAGATAACACAAAATATAATGAATATGTGAAATATGGTTTGTAGCGCAACTATTTTTATTCATGTATTGGTAAAAATTAAATAGTTGATGAATTATTTCGTTTTTGTGAACATCATCGTAAACTCATGACGATGATACAAAAATACCTTTAAAAAGTAACACAATGTCAATATATCTGGAATTTCCAAACTACGAGTATAACAGACACGTTTTCAAGCCATGTAAGTTACGTTTAGATGTATCCACTATCTCAAATAAATAAAGAACACACATTCTTTTGTTGTATAATATAAAATGGTTGTGAATTGGATGGATTGGTTGTAAAGGATCTCTTATTGTCCATATAGGACTTGTACCACTAGGCAAGTCTCAAGTATTTAATACGTTTAATGTACAACAAACAGGCATATTCGAATACACTTATTGCTGATGTAAAAGATAGAAATGTATATTTTTGCATAATGTAAGTTTAATCGCTTATTAAAATACATGGAACAAAAATTTTAAAACTAAAATATGCTTAAGGAATATTATGGTTACTAATTTTTAATGTTACAGTAAGAAAACAATTTTGTCACGTTCCTGATGTGATAAATTAAAAGTGGGTAGTACAATATATTGCTACCCGATATATTACACAGCGTTGCTGGAGTCAGTCGAAAAACATAAAACAGCGTTCCGGTTATTCAGATAAACTAAGTACCCAATAAATTATAAAATTTCTTGTATGATCCAAACCAAAAACACTTTTATAATATAATGGTCTTTAAACATAAATAATATAGACAGTTTTATAGTTTTGTAATAAAGACTGTTTTTGGATAAAAAAATAAATTGTTCGTATACTGACAAACAAGTCTTGAGCAATACATGTTCAGAGAAATCTAACGTAGCTTGAGGTAAAAGTACACTTATGAATTAAGAGGAATTAAAAAAAGAAAGTAGGTTTATTGCATAATTTAATGTACAGAGGGAAGAATAATAACTAAATACTGTTACAAATATGTTACACATATAAAAATATGTTACACTTATATGCTTCCTTTAACACGGAGCCAGGGTTTATGTATATAAATTTAAACATGCTAAGTAAAGTGTTCGTATGTTTAATTAAGCTCGTATAGAGATATTCACAGTACTCAGCGATCCGTGATGGTGTTAAAACATTTAGTTACCTCTATTGTGGTCTAATAGAACAATTTTGCTTTGACATAGAGAACAGACTAAAGTGTATCCATCATAACTCAACAATGATCCGGCATTTCTGTATCTTTCATTAGTTACTAGATATACTTTCTGAATTTTTAAGCGTTACTACCGTGAACACCTTGCTATATTGTTAAAATATAATAAAGTTATATTAAAAGCATTATGGACGCATTTATATAATTCCAAACACATAATTGTATGATCTTATAATTATTATAACGAAGATTTCACCTCAGATTGATAAATTAGGCATTCACAAAACGGTTTTGGAAAACAATCTATTGATCTCCTGGCCGGTAGGGGGTTAACCTCCTATGATTTAAGTAGGGGGTTTAACTAGCTAGGATACAAATATAACAAAACTTTACTTTATTGCTTTATTTAGTTTTATGATATATTCTGCGGCTTACCTTTACCCTCATGAGTTTGTAATAAAAAGGAAGAGGACGATCGCCATCTTGGCCTGTACGAGGAAGCTATCAAAGTGTAAGAGAAGAGCCGGTAAATAATTGATTGATGGTAACTGACAGAATCTGAACCTGCGCCATCTTCAACTCGTATTCCAACTCCAACTCCAAGTCCAACTCCTCAGAACGTGAAAATATATATTTCTATTTTACTACTCATTTACACCTAACTTTGAATTGGAAAGCTATAATAAAAACCTGAATAGATTGACAGACCTGGAGTAATTTCCAAGTTTCATAGCCTATCATCAGAAATATCATTGGAAATATGTAAAGTTAACCCACTCTTTTTCTGTAAGTGATTTTTTCTGGAGGAAAAAGGAGGTAATTAGGTTCCAATAAGCTATAGAAGAAAAAGATCGGTTGTAGCCAAATTTAAACTAAATTTCAGATAGTATTTCAATAAACCCTTATATAACCTAACGTGCAGCTAGACATAAAACATTAGTTTTCCAAAGGGGTTTTTTTTATTTGAGAGTAAAACTTATTAATTTAAACAATAATTTATAATACGTATGATAATTATATTGTATACAATATACGTTATCCTTGGGATAAAAATTTTTATCTACCTTAAAAATTTCAGGTTAGTGAAAGTGAAGTAAAATGATTATTACACTACCAACACAAATAACACAACATGTAAAACTGGAAAATGTAAACACTCTTGATTTACTTCGTGTTACATTTTGATAGGTAACAGGGATACGTTAGCTTACGTTCACAAATAATATTACACAAAAATAATATGTATAACTTATTTTAAAAGTAAGATAAGTTCTATAAAACAGTGATATAGTTAAATAATTATATAAAATAATTTAATTTAATATAGAGTTTAAAAACATCCTTTAGGGTGATGAGGTATATTGAACAAGCAATTGCTGTAAGCTAATCAAATTTGAAGCAATCCAACTGCAAATATGTTATAGTATTGATGGCATGATCGTAATTAACCCTCCAACTGTTGTTCATCAAAATTTTGATGAACAAACATTCCCTTGCATAATCACTCATTACAGTATATTCCGGCAACGTATCGATTCGATTCATGCACCATTGGATTCGGGAAAAAAAGCCTAAGGAATACTATAGTTTTATTCCTCTTTGTATTGTAGTTGCAACGTACCAAGTTCGTAGTTTGGAACGGATAAGATGTGACCGCCATGTTGTCGATGCCGTCTGAGTTGTTGATGTGACGAGTCGTGTTTATTAGTAAGTTTTAGTAGGTTTATTTGTGTTTTAGTGTTGTGTTTAGTGTGTGGTGAATTGTTAAATATTGCAGTAGTGCAAATAAATATATTTTAGAATAAATAAATTTCTCGAAAATTTTTCGCAAAAGTTTTGAGTAATGACAAAATGAAACTTTTTTCGACTCTTCAAAAAAAAAAGTTATGGAATTTATTTTACTACTGCTGTATAGTTTACTTCATTCTGAGTAATAAATTATGCAATATAACATGTATTGAAGTAAAAATGTATTAGTAAAACTTTTATTAGCAAACTCTTACATATACACCCTATTTTCACAATTTATGCGCATCGCTGCTTTTTGTTATATAGTGTTATTATAGTTTCATAAATTTGTATAATGCTTATGTGTTTCTGAAACTAGAATAAATTTGACACAAAATGGATATCTCACTTTTATAGTTTTCTTACTATAACTTGGTTTGCTAGGTATGGTCCCCCCCAAATTAAAAAAAAAAAAAAATGTAAATTTTGAATTTCATGGAAAAAAAACTTTTAGTCGGCATTTTTTTAAGGCCAAATTTAAATACTAATTTTATTATATGTTTAATTCTGAACACAAAAAATATATACTTCTATATATATTACTTTTAATTTATATTTTTAATAAATTTTTTTTAAAACCCTTGCACGAGGCTCGAAAACATGCCGCCACTACTACAGGAAAAAATGACTGCCAGTTGGAGGGTTAAAAACGACTACCTTAGTATTCTGCGTGTTCTAAAATTAAATGTTTATTTTTATTATTTGCAACTAATCGTACCGTTATTCAATATACTGTGTATTAGATGTTTAGTCAACTCAAAAGCAGTTGATAATTGTTTGGTGTTACAATATTACGTTGAGCTTGTTTATTGTGTACATGTGTTTGGGAGAGTCTACTAGATACTGTTTTTTTTTTACTACAGCTACACTAGAAACTTATTTTGTCATATTTGAGTTACATTCATTTTTTGCCTCGAATGAAAAAATAATTATGAGAATAACAAAGAAATATACAAGACCACATTTCAGACAACTGCTAACATTAAAAAAAAAGTTTTTTTACATGAGTTATTTATCTTACATAACGAAAAGTTATAATAAAGACGTCATTAGTCTTTACAAACAGCTCTTACGACAGGGTGTATTTAATTCCTGATAATACCTTTCTATCTAGTTAACTCTAAATATTAATAATAAATAATAAAAGCACATATTTTTAATCCTCTTGAATTTAAAACAAATACTGCTGTTATTTTGTCCATTAAAATGCAAGTGCCAATAAATATACTATTAATTAATAATAAATAGCATATATGTCAGGAACCCTATTTCAACATATCAGCGCTTTTAAACTGTAATAGCAGTCAGTTTATAAAACGTTTGGAAACTCCAAATCTTGGAACTTTTTATTTACATGACTACAATAATAATAAAAATACATCATATATGACTAGTTTATCTATTGTATATATATTGTAAAATCCATACGGTGCAGATGAATGTATTGAGAATGTAGCGATCTTTTCATATTGTACAAAAAAAAGGAAGGGACTTTCTGTGCCTGCATAGATGGCTTGCCCGCGGTGTAAATGTTTCTGATTTCCTTGTCCAATTATCAGGTCTCGTCTACATGAAGTGCCTGTAGTGATACATTGACCACAGAAAAAATATTTCTGTTTTCCTTGTCCAATTATAAGGACTTGTCCTCATTCCGTTACTATACAGATGTTTTGCCCGCGGAGTAAATGTTTCTATTATCCTTGTCCAGTTATCAGGCTTTACCTCCATTCTGGTAAACATAATTACGTTCAACCATTACTTTGCCACGGACCCTCATATCCTTTGCCTTAATGGATGTTTTCGTCATAAGATTAAAATTATAGTTATTGAAAATAATTTTGACGTTGAATATTGTTAGGAATCGTCTAAAAATCGTTTAGAGTAATCCATCAATACCTTTAGAAAATGAAACAACGTAACCTTATTGACAAAAATATTAATCACTTAAAATTATGTAACTTTTATGTACATAAAATCTTGTTATGTATTAACGTTAAAATATTCTGGTATTATTCGTTTTGCTTAAGTACTATGAAGAATTACACTCAAATTATACTTAAAATAGACTGTATTTAAAGTATTAAAAATAAAATCATATAAGTCCCGTGTACAACGAAGGAAATGTTTGAAACATCATCAGGTTACAATAAAAACGGTTCACGTAAGTTAAGTTTATAAGTGAAATAGTACAAGAATGAGTATCGTGTAAATATATATTTATTTATCTCTATTCCGAGGGAGTGGAAACTTTTTATTTATGTCTGTCTATATATTGTAAAATAACTGAAAATAAAATAAAAAGCTAATTGACCTATAGACGTATAGACGTAATATATTATGAAGCTTAATTTCCACACATGCAACAATGGGTTAGACGATAGTAAATTCCATTACATGTGATTGCACTGAGCGTTCACAAATATTATTTACATTGGTTGGCGTGCAATATGCCTTCAGGGAGCTTTCCTTAGCCTCTATATCCTCAAAGTGTACTTAGGTGATGGAAATATGGAAGTTCACAATTACGAGACCGGGTAGTAGCAACTATCGACTACAACAGTATAGAACAACTGGTTCTGCACAACTACCAATACAATATGGTGTAGTATTAATATTACTAATCAATAGACTTCCTGAAGTGCTAAAAAAATCAAAATTTCAATAAATGTCAATATTTTGGAAAACGCCTTTTTGTTTTAAGTGTGTTGATGAGAACGCTGGAACAATAAAAAACTTACATTAAGTATCGACAGCAGTTTTATTGCATATCTGAATGTGATTTGCATGCCATGTAATGCAGATATCTGATTTGAATATAAATACATATATTACCATAACGCTTGCAACACTGTATATTCTAATGCAATAAATATAAATAATAATATTAATTATTGTTATGTATTATTGTGGGTGTATTACCATGATGTAAACGTGAGAACCTTAGTATGACAAATTTGTAAAATGACAAATGAAATTACATTTAACATGTGACTCAGTAAAAGATTTATCTATAGACTTGAGATCATCCAAGTTCAGCGAAGCATGTTACGTAACACGTGACATTGGTACTCCTGCGTTGTATAATTATAGACCCCATCTTAATTAAAAGGCCTTACAGTAGTAATATAACTTTCTATGATTGTATTTAACAATTTATGATTACTTATGTTATGGAGCACATTTACAGACTACTATTGTAATCATCAATTTTAATCACCGGGATATTTTCAATTCACCGAGAGGAAAAAAGGTTGTTATGAAATTAATTAAAATTTGTAGGTACTTATCTGGAAAAGTATTGACAAAACTAATCAAATCAAATCAAAACAAATCTGTTTTATTGCTGAGACAATAATACATCGTTTGGCAAACGTCAATTAATAATAATATCCTAAAATTTCAGTCATTCATACTATAATACACATACAGACATACAATGTTTAAAGTCACACCTCTTTCATTCATCGCCAATGCAACCCACTTCGAACAGCGGTGTCATTCTTCAAATTGGGCGACCTCCCAGTTGAAAGCTAAAAACTCACCTGCATTATAAAACGATTGAGACACCAAGAAGCGTTTTAGGCGAGTCTTAAACGCCTTTGGCGTTGGAGCATCTTTGATTGGATTGGGCAGTCTGTTGAGGAATTGAACACCCGCTTGTGAAGGCAGGCGTTCATAAACCACCGTTCTGTGTCTACCAGTTCGGTAGTTTCCTCTGCCACATGTCTCATACATGTGTATGTCTTGTCCTCTGGTTAAGGTACATTTATTCACACAAAACATAGTTGTTTCCAATATGTAGAGAAATGGCAGAGTCAACAGCTGCAATTTCTTGAAAACTTGCCTGCACGACTCTCTGAATTTGATTTTTGCTATGATTCGAATTGCTTTTTTTTGGAGTCTGAAAATTCTTTGGAACTGAGTGTTAGCGCAAGCTCCCCAAAGGATCACTCCATAGGCCAGGTGGGGGTATATCAAGCCATAGTACGCAGTAATCAGTACCTGACTCGGGCAGTATTTTGCTAAAGACCTCAGAACAAAGATGCCAGAGCAGATTTTGGCGCAAACATGATCAATGTGCACATTCCATGTCAGTCCTCGATCAAGGTACATTCCAAGGAATTTTGAAGAGTAGACTTCGTCCAGTGTGGAGTCAGCCATCAAGATGGCAGGTCCGCACTGGTTGCCCGCAGTGCGCAAAGAAATATTTAAAACGTTGGTTTTTGAAGAGTTTATTGTGAGGTTGAGGCTGTTGAAGTATTGGACACAGTTGTTGATATCAACAAAAGCCTGTTGTTCCAAAACTTCGCTTGATCTTGCATTGAAAAAAGAGTCGTATCATCTGCAAACTGCACTGTTCTTCCATGCAGAAGCGATGATTCTATGTCGTTGACATAAAGCAGGAAAAGCACAGGACTGAGGATAGACCCCTGGGGGACTCCATATGTAAGATCTATTGGTTTGGATGATTTATTTGATACCTGGACAACTTGGGATCTGTGGCTTAGAAATGAGCTAAGCCATTTAAAAGGCACGCCTCGAATGCCGTGGGACTCAAGTTTGTCGAGCAGTATATTGTGGTCAACGCAGTCGAATGCTTTGGACAGATCCAGGAACACACTCATTGTGTGGTTCCGACATTCAATCCCCTCTACAATCATATCGACAAGACCAACGACTGCGTCGGTTGTCGATTTACCCTTTCTGAACCCAAACTGTTCATTTGAGAGCTGATTGTATTTGTCCAAAAAGTGAAGCATTCTTATAAGAAAAAGCTAATAATGGTTCACTAATTAGAATAGGTGAGTACAGTTCCAATAAAAAAACTACTATGTTAAATAACATTTCATTATTTGTATATTTAAATCCTAATGATATGATAAATGCAAAAATGCCTTCATTTGTTTGTTTTGATTTCACGGGTAAACTACTCAACCGATTTTACTGAAATTTGACATGGGCATTCTTAAGGTCCCTGGTATCAATATAGGACAATTCCTACTTCGAAGTTTCCCACGGGCTTTGCCCCACTGGTCTTTAAGGTAAACATATTCCCATCTTTCTCTAAAGTTGAGAAATATTAATTTAAAGCGGCTGTCCACTGTTTTGTGTAAATACTGTTTTATGACAGCACAGCCATATGTTTAGTTAATTTAATAAATATTTTAAATTTATTTATATTTATAGTGCAAGAAGTAACCATAAGTTTTAACGCAGGTTTTTTTATTTAAGCGATAAGGAAAGTACTCATCTACCGTTCTAAATGTCCTAAAACAAAGATTATCAGTATTCGATTCAGAAGGCACCATTTGATTAAGTCGGCAAGAGCTATGCTAGATGAAAGTTGGCTGGACTATGCGTTTTAACTAATGTAATTCTAGCAACTATTTTCTGAAGTATTTAAATACTTTTCAGTTTATAGATAAACCAAACAAATAGCGTAATTTTTAATGTACTTTTAACTGAAAACTTTTAAGAAATAGTAAGTATCGGATATAAAAGACACAGTTAGTATCTAACTTATACTAAAATTTTGTAGACTGTTATAAAACCCATCTTAGTTGTCTTTTGACAGCAGTAGGCTTTTTTAATTATGATATGTATTTTTTTGGACGGGCAACAATACACAATCAGTTATGGGACAGAAAATATTAGGATTTGTCTTACACGTGCAACACTTATTAAATTGAATGTGAAGTCGTAAGAAACTGCTATTAAGATGTAAACTGTCCGAGACCACTTAATTATTATTATTATTAGGAATGTATAATTATATTAATTTTTCGTAGTTAACCATTTTAATATTTAGTATTCTATTTGCCACGTTGATAAATAAACTACCAGCCAGTCTTGCCAGAAAGAAAAGGACAAAAGGACACAAAGAAAGTGGTCCCTGCACAAAAACACTGGTCCACAATAAATTCTGCCCTACAACACACTCCCATGTATTCTGGAAAAGCTTTGTACATAAAATTGCGTTCCTAAAACTTCACAGTATCGTTTTAATTAGTGGGATTAATTTTTTATCGAGAAAGAATCTCATATAATGGTAACAATTAATAACTTTCAACGAAATTGATAATATAGTATCCAATGACCGAAAAGTGATATTTATGTATTAAACTTATAATTCATGAAAATGCCAAAACCTTTCAAACAATACGTTAAGCCATATGTCCTAACTAAATGAATGACAGAATTTCTCAACAACCAGGAAAAATCATGAAAAATAGAGGCATTACGTTTTGGGCATAGGCGCACTAAGGAAGGATTTTTATAACCAACATTAGGGCTCCGCCCAACTGGAATCTAAAGTTTCGAAAACTCATAGTAAAATATAGATTAAGTTTGATAGTAATTAACACTTTTTTATTTAAAAATTGCCTGGAATCGCTAGTATATTGCAATTGCAGCGTAAATACTCTGTGGCATCGGCAATTCTTGTACCGACAAGAAAATCATAAGTTTTATTAAGAATATAATTTGAACAGTTAGTTCTAGTAAATATTGTTCATGCGTTGATTTATCGGCAATGTAGTTCAGATATCGAATACTAATTATAATCTAACTTTTAATACAGATTAAAAGACGTTCATTAAACCCCAATAGTTGTTATTTGACAGACGTTGGGTTCTCAGACAAATAAATACCAGTATATCTTATGTGACCGAAGGTAAATAAATATATATATAAACATATATGTATACAAATACGTTTCCTGTCATATATAAAATTGTGTTTGGCTGGTAAAAATGGTTTATAGACCATGTCAAAGCTAGGCACTTTCTTAGGCCTTGTGGGACATAATTTATCACTGGTTCGGAAGATTCATTATGATCTATTTTCCAGAAAGAGAAGTGTTGGCAAACACAACAGTGTTTAGCCATAATTGAACTTTGTAACATTCAAATTTCCAAAACAGTCTTTGCAAGGTTTGGAAGCATATTTTCAGTACAAAAGTGGATGTATTTTATTGAGGATGAGAGGCATTACAGGCGAAAAGGGGTGTTTCGTCCATTGGGAATGCTCCTTCTAAGAAACTTTGTTCTTGAAAGGTTGACAAAAGGATGCATTGGCTTATTTACTCTTTTTATACAAATAAACATATTGGCATAAAAGGGGAGTCAAAACTACATCAGCTATCAGTTGTGGACGTAACTGTGCCTTGATTTGAAAAGAGTGAAACTGTCGGAAATAAAGATTATCAAGATGATAAACTCATATATGAAAATAAAATAGAGAATATATTTATTTCTGAAGTTTCGAATGTAATATTTTCCTGTTAATGTAGAAGTCATGTTATTGGTGCAAAAATGTTGTTAAATTTTAAAACATTCTCATTTTACAGGAAGTGTTTATTCTCAATCTGAATATCAATTTATATATTTTTTCAAATGATAAAGTACTTTTTATATATTTATAGGTTGCATAATTAACCATTATTAATGTTTCAGTATTTTTACTAAATAGTTTTTTTTTATTTCTTTTAGGTGAAACACGTTATTGTACTTTATTTTATAAATGAAAAAATATAATTTTAAGCAAATCATTATTCCTTGCTATATAAGGGGATTATTAATAAAGATTTTTGAGAAGTGTATAATAAATAAGGCACAACGTGTTCATATATATGTAATTTTTATTGAGACACTTGAGAATATTCATTGATTTCTCTGAAATAAAATGAACTTCGTACTACGTTCGCTGCAGTAAGCAATTTTTAACAACCCTGGTCGGAGAGTTTAGAACTACTGTAATGAGATTAAATTTAAATCGCTTTATATTGCGTTGTTGTTATATAATAACACATTTAAAACAATTTCTTGTTTTAATACAAATTTTAGACAAGTATTATTTTTTTTGTCAAATAAAGTTTTCACTGTCAAATATTCTGACCAAGAACTGAATTATTTATTTATATCATAAATTTAATTATGGTGTGTATAGTTTTATTAATAACAAGTGATTAAATTATTAGACGTTATGTTTGATAGCATAGTGGAGAAAATACCGTTTAGATGAAAATATAATGGCCCTTAGAAGCACTTACTCTAAAAGACAACATGACTTTATCTAGACACATCTATTACAAAAGACCACTTTTGAGTTAATATTGAACGATCACAGGCAATTTAAATTATGATTAATCACAGATAATAATCATACTTCTCTCAGTAATTTAATTATAACTTGAATACCGTTAGGTACATGCATTCTCTAATCTGCAAAATGAAACAGTCAGCTGATTATTAATCATCATTGAAACAAACTAATAGATCTATTTTAATGTTAGTGACGTAGCCTCAAAAAGAGTTTGATAAAAATACATACAATAATAAACCTTTTTATCACTTTTGATATATTTTTTATTTCGTACGATGTGCATTTCAAATTCTAAGAATTCACCATCCGGTACATTTAGGTACCAAATTCAAAAACCAATAACAAGTATTCCGAATACATGGCTGTCTTCACTAAATGTTGGTATTCTATCTACTTTTTATGCTGCAAGGTTGGTTTACCCAATTAATGAAGATAGAAAAAATGGTTAATATTGATGATATAAAGATGTTTTTACGAAAACTTATAGGAACTAACAAGGCAATATACTTGTATAACATGAAAACCCAATTATCATATTTTAATACAGGTAGGCTAATTTTAATGGTGTCAATTCGGTTTATCAGTAGAGTGCGGGATACAAAATAGTTAATATTGCTGGACTGACAAATCTCTTAACGAGAAAAATTAGGAATTACCGATTTATATTAAAAAATTGTGGCTAAACTATTTTGGGTACGCCAACTTGACATAACTGAATAAAAAACCTGTCGTTTATTTTAGTGGACCCCATCAACATTACTTTTAAATATTAACAGCAAACTTTGAGAAATTTACTTACAAACAATTAAAAATGAACGCTTATTTCATTTCATTCATATTTTAATTTATGCTTTTGTTAAATTCATATAGATCTTATGTAATCTTAGATAATTTAAAAATACAATTTTTATAAGTTTCTAAATTAAAGCCCTGAGGAAGGCTTCCCTAAGAGTTAAAACTATATGAATGCAAGCAAACTTTCTGGTATCTTAAAATTTACAAATAACTGATAGTGTTGTGTTTTTAATACTGCCTGAACAAACTTGTAGGCCCTACTTATAATGTTTATAAGTTTTATTTAGGATATAAATTATATCAATTCATCGCTTACAATATATTTTCAGTTCTTTTAACGTTTAAAAACCTAATAACTAATGTAGACTAATTGGTATTAATATTAACTCAATTTAAAATTCTAAATAAATTCAATACACTATATTTTTGAGTAGGATCTATACACATGTAGTTACAGAATCATTTGAGCGCACCACTGTACGAATTAAAGTTCAAGTCTTTTAATGTACATACAGTTATTAGATATTTATTGATACCATTTCCATTTGAAATATAAATTTCCTAGAGTGGAAGCATATTTAAATAATAATTTTAAATTCATTAAAAACTGATTAATGAATTTAAATATAATATTTATATTGTATTTATAACTAATAATAAATAACTATTGTTTTAAATATAATATTTATACACAGTTATGGTTTTATAAACTTAGTCAGGTTAATAATACTATTATTAAAAATTAACCATAAGGTTACTTCGTATGTTTATCATACACTCAAATATTGCAACAGGTAATGTCATAGTTTATAAAGTGTGACTTGATAACTGTGTTGGGGGCAAAGTTGAATCTGGCGGAGAAAGGCGGTTGCTGTAATTATACCAAGGAGAAAGGGTAGTTTTATGGGGGGGAGGGGGGCTGAGAGCTGTGAGAGTCTGTTCAGGTCTGTATTGTTCGTGCACACAAAAGCTCCCCGACACCTGGGAACAAGAGTATAACATGAGATCTTCTCTACGGGTACAATTTGAAATTATCCGTTCTAAACATTCGTGACTCATTACTGCCTTTCATAACGTGCGAATATTGATACGGCCTTACGTGGGGTCGTCAGCGTAATTTGTTGATGAATTTCAAAATTTCCTTATTATGAATGAAACCCTGGAACTACGTCTATTTGACGCTGTGTCATATTTCAATAAAGAAAGCACAGTACAATTCAAAGTTTTAAAGTTTTTAGCAAACTAGGTATCATAGCAGGGCATGAATGCCATACAAATTGAATATATCTAAAAACTTGTAAATCTAGAAATTCGTGGCATAAATTGTTACCATCATTTCACAGTCATTAAAAGACATATATTAGACAAAGGAAGATCCTGATAATGCTAATTATGATTATGGTGTGCTTTAAATGTAAGTTAAGTTAATGATTCTAGTGAGTGTCATCTTTACTGAACAGTCTTGTTTTATTGAAATCACGTTCACTTTTCTCTGGAAAACCACCTTATTCAAAACATTTCAATTATTTTTTTTTATATTTAATGTTTTATGCACAGGAAAACTGTATATTATGTAGGTTAATGTCTATTTAAAATAAGTTTATTTAAAACAGGAAAAATGTTTTAATTACAGCAAAGTAGATTATATCAAAAATAAGCTGATGTATTTATTGGTTATTGAGAAAAATGTACCTAAAATTTATTAATGTAACATGCACGGTATATAGTTAACAAACTCTTCTAATACCGTTACTGCTCTATAAGTTATTTGCATCAAGGTAGTAAAGTACAAGTTTATCGGCCTGAAATACAAGTTTGGCAAAGTTGAGTGTGAAAGCTTTTATGAGAGCAGCAAAAACCTTTACTCCGCAAAAGAACTTGCCTTCTATTTCTGTTAACAATCATATACTGTGCCAAATTTGGTAATTAGCCCATACGTTTAGACTACTTTACGATTCTACATATTCTATATTAGACCTTGAGTTAGGACTTTTGGAATGAAAAGTTCAGTTCCTTTCCACTATATACCCTCTTAGTAAACTCTCACTTAAAAAACACACTAAGTGTAAATCAACACATTATCTAGGTATAGGTAAATATAACTATGGTCGATGTAGCCTTAAATGTAATATTTAGATTTTTCAGTACTTTATAAATACTTTTATATCTAATGAACTATGAAAATACTCAAGTACGAAGTGGGTCCTCCTAATAGCACGTTTTCTCTCTGGCGTTGTATTAAGGATATTGTGTTGAGGGAATATATAATATATACTACAACCAGGTTTTTAACAATGTTTTGTAAAACATACACTTTCCTTAAACATTTTTGAAAGTAAGGAAGAATGTTTTAGAACATCAAAAATGATAATTTGTGACAGGGGAAACATATTACTCCTATTGCCTCATTTTCGGTTCCGAGAAAAAATTAATCTCTGTTTGTCAAGAATAAAAAATACATATTTTCCAAACACGTAAAAGAGATATTTGTGTACTATTAATATTAAGGAACACGCTTTTTGACAAAGATTAAGCCCAATATTATTTCAAAATTGTTTAAGTTTAAAGTACAAATTCCCGGTAAATGAAAAGATATAATAATAATTTTGTTATTTCTATCCTAAGGATCATCATGGTACAAAGTGTATGTAACCGAAGTAAAGAGGAGTTATTTTTAAACAATGTTTTATATTTATAAATATATATGAAACACTTGTTACATTAACTTTTAAGGTTTGCCAAAGAAATTCTATGTAAAGCAACAGGTAGGATATATTAAAATCCAATTAACCGAATATTAAATGAAATATCTGGCTTTCACTAATTATATCACCAGTGTATAGAAAGCAGTCACCGTTCATGCCGACTTAGCATTGGTGAATGGGCGGTCTACAGGTGATTGAACTTTGAACTTTACTACTGATGTCCACACCGCTCTTTCTGATGAGGATGGATGGTTCAGTCACGACCAAAATTATGTTTAACAAATCGCTTTAGATAAAACTGTATCTGAAGTGAAGGTCCTATTCTAGAATATTAATGTAAACTAATATTTCAAAACTAATTTTATGGAATTTATTGTTCAAGTAGAATTTTCGGGTAATAAAAATAATTTTAAGGTTAAAAAAGTGTTATTTTTAATACTGAAAGTTTTCATGGTGTTTTATTTTTGTTAAGGTATTCATAATTCACGAACATGTAAAAAAGAACTGAAAACATAAATTGTTTATTGACTAATTAATTTTCTACAATGTAAACATAGTAATGCCAATTTTCGGAGGAAATTAAAACTGACATAATACGTATATTTTTAATGTTTGGCCAGTTTAATATTATACATTGTAAGGGAACCCGTGACCTCTTAATTTACTAATAATAAATAAAATATATTTACGAAGAATCATATTTTTTAGCTTCAGTATAAATTTGAAAATTATAAAACATACAAAAGTGACCTTAAGTTTATGTAGTTACGAATAGAATGTTCCAATCCTTCAGTTTCCTTGTCTGTAGCTTTATGAACGTTTCTCAACATATCAGACGTAAAGATTGCTCCATGGGAAGGAGATTCCACGACTGAATTACATTAGTACTTAACATTAGTACGTGGCAGTGAAATAGACTAGAATAGAGTAGTGGCTACTCTTACATTATCATGAGCAGTATACACCATTAATAAATTTTAATTAATTGTATCGGGATGGAGGGAATTGATTTGACGGATACATTAATAATAAAATGAAACCACATTGTTTAATTCCCTAGTGGAATCTCCGTAGACAGCAGGCATAAAAACGGAGAGTATGGATTTCCCACTATAACCAATGGGATTCAAACATTTTCTATGAATTTGCATTTTAATTCCGTAAGGGCGTTTTAACCTAGTATCCATATCTTAAAATATTGTTTTTCATGACATATATCCAAACGAGAAGTTAATTTACATATTAATTAAGCTGTTTTAATTTTGAATCTTTTTACTTTGAAATCAAGACAATCATGAATATTTCCGGAAAAAACATTTTCTTAAAAGGAGTTTTAAAATTGCTTTTGGTGAATATATTACTCAACTAAGATTTACCCGGGGCTTTGCATGACTTTATATTAATAACAGGTGCTTATATTAGTAAGCATACCATCTTTAAATGACATAATAAACACTCCTGAAAATAAATTATCGCTTAAAAGTACCTAAACAATACATAAATTCTCTGCAGTATTTCACAACATTTCCATGTTTAGATACAACAACTTCAGTAATACTTGACATATTTAGGCCAGAATGCAGAAACACTTAGTCTATAGTAAACTCAGGGGGGTCACTTACGATGTAATAATGGAGTTCTATAATGCTTTTGAAACGAAAGGAGACATGTTTAAGGTATATATAACTTCAATGTGCATTGTTAAGAGGTTCAAAAGTTTAAAAAATAGGACTGACTCTTACTTTAGGTTAAAAATATAATGAAGCGTTTCTAGTTCGAATAATTATTTCACGCACCATTGTAGAATTTACTAAAGTATAGTTATTTTGGGAGTTCTTCCATTATTTCAACCCCTATTTGTAGTTAATCTTCATAAAAAGTATATATTCACTAATAAACTAATAGTAAATTTACTAATATACTAATAAACTAAAAAGTATATTATATTTCTCGTTGGGAGCATGAGACTCGTGTGTGTCAAGTAACATGACATTCTTTCATTTAAGACTATCGGGAAGTTTAAAAACATAATTAAGGTTTATCCCATTAAACCCAACGGATGGTTGCTTTTTAGAAATATGCCTTAATTTTTCTATTTCAGCCCTGAGGCATACATTCGTCAAATTTAACTTCCTGTGATATCGAGAAGTTGAAGAATTAGTCATTAGTGAGTGATTATATTGCAAATAAAACAAAAATCTCTTACATACCTCAAAATGAATGCGTTAGATCTGCAAAACTATCAAACCTAGTTTCAAATTTTTACACACATTATTTATATCTTTGTTGTTAAACATATATGATGTAATCAAATTTGTTTAATTCAATAAATGTGAATCTCACCTGTAAATTCATACCATAACGTTTAAGTTCTATAACGTATAAATTCTTATGCATCAAATTTATTATACCGACATATTTATGTACATAATGAACAATATAATACATAAAAATCTATTTCATATATTGAATAACTGAGATTTTTCTCAGAAGTCTCAAGAGAACTTAGAAGGAATATTGTTGGTTATTGTAACAATCTATTGCTTATAATAATTTGCTTGTTCCCTCAGTAAGATTTTAAAACACTAGATATGATTTCTATTTTGAAATTGTCCTTAAACCATTTTCAAAATTATTATTGTCCATTGTTTTTCCTTTGTTATTACAAAATCTTCATAGGTCACACTGTCAGTATAAACAAACGTTATTCGATGCAGAGATTTATCCCTAGAACTATAACTTTGCAATGGATGTATTTTGATGTCTATAAAAGAATTTATACACCAATACAATTTATATATGAAGTCACGAAGTTCATTTCTTAGAGCTGTAATTGATTGTCGACAGAGCGTAATGTTTCACAATTACTACTTCTAAACACAGCGATGTTTTCGCAGTTAATGAAACTTGATACCATCTCTATCGAAGGCTACTCTATTTTGGGGCTGATAAAATAATACATGACAGCTTGTAGGGTAGAGTATTTTTACCGACTTGATCGGGAACATTTTGCTACGCTATAAAATTAAGGATAAATCATAAGGAAAATGTATTGGTAAAGAAAATTAATAGGATATTCATATTATGGTTTGATAAAATTAGGGTTTGTTTCCAAACAATTAGTCTAGGTGGAAGAGAGAGTTGTACAAACCACTTGTAATTTTAAAAGAAACTATAGGTCTATAAACTAATCCCTTTACCAGGAAACATCAAAACAGTGTTTGGTCAAACAACAATATAGAAAAAGAAGGATAATAGAAGATATTACTTATTTAACTTATCTAAATCAAGCATGGAATGTTTTAATCTCAATGACTACATAGTCGTAAGTGTACGCCTTATTGTAGATATGTGTAATGTTAGAGTCAACGGTTTATTTACTCGTATGTAATTATAAAACAAATTTAGACAATACAAAGATCTTTACTTATTTGATACAATTACTTTTATTAAAATCTTACTTAGTAAAAGGGTTTGCTCCAATACAGAATAGACAAGTAACACATGAGGCTTACGACTTATACGGATTTTCTGGGGGTTTCTCATATCTCAGTTAATTATGAATAGTACTGAATGTCATTTGCAAGTAAATATTCTCTAAATTTTGTATGTCTTCACAGTTGGTGTTTTCATTTTCGCATTTAAAAAAATATTACTGACATTAAATTATATTGAGCTTAATACACAATATATATAACTTTTTAAAATTTTGATGAACCAGTATATAAACTATGATTATTGGAGAATAATACTTATTGGGTTTTAAAATAACTTTAAATCTAGTTGCTTAGATTTTAACTAACAAACCCGCAATAACGAACAGCAGCTTTCACTCTAATTAGGTTACATTGGATTTGAAGTATTAATGATAGATCCACCATTATATGAAGAATAAATATGGTAATTACTGACCAAAATTAGATTTTGAAATTTTCTATTTAACGAAATCTTGGTCATAGGTGGTTAGTAGACGAATGAAGACGCATTGTGACCTGTATTCCGTAGTTCAGTTTTAATGATTAGTGTTTTGTATAGTTTTTTGTTAAGTGCATGTTTATAGAGTTAGTGAAGTTGACAAACAACATGTAGGTTGTGATTCCTGACTTAAGCGTGCCACAACGCTTTGGTAAGATTTGTTTATTTTAACCTAGTTTGTAATAGTATGTATTAGGTTAGTTCCTTACCTGAAGAAGATATCAGATTGCAGATCTCGAAACGTAGTGTTACTGATTTATTGTTTTACTGAACGATGGCAAATGTCCGGAAAAATCCCGTTTCCTTCACAACGTAAGACTTCTTGATGAAACAGTGTATTTAGTTTTTCCGAAGAATGTGTATATGTTTAAACGAAATATTTAAACATTTACTGCTGTACATTTACTTTTCCCCAAGACACGGTCGGTCATCACATCCCATCGGAGCAGCTTCTACATACAAATCTGTAACAATTCCAACACACATACACTAATATGTACCATAATCAAAAACGATCATGACTTTTTACAAACGAAGCGTTATACTCAAATAAATAGAACACACTTAGTTTGCGAGACATCCGGAAAACAGACAGATAGTCAGAGATATAAATTGTTTTCATAGATCTCCGAGCAATAGCAAACATCCCAAGTTTATAACTCATTACGATATTAATATATTCTTTGATATTACTCAGCTAATCTCGTGAAGAGACATGCACCATCAATGCCACAATTATTTTTCCTGAAACGTTTAGATAGACAGGCAGAGAGAAGTGGAATTCCTCTCTTCCCTCCCCCTCCATCAATCTAACCTCAACCAATAAAATTGTTTAAAAATTGGAAGTAGTTAAATATTTTGGATTATTTATATTAAACCTATTGTTTTGTTGAAAATAATTGCTGCTAGACTAAAAAGCACGAGGAAATATGCTTGCGTGTCTCGTACCCTGAAGAAATATGTGGTTCTTCCTTATGATACAATAACTTTTTTGCTGTTATGTATACTTGGCAATATACTTGTTTGGCTAATCATACACAACATACACTATTATACAAATTATCCACACGGCAAACCCGTATAAGCCGTGAGCTGCTGGTAGGTGTTCTTCCTTGGTACTTATTTTAAAAAGAGTCTTCGCGCACTTTTTATATTCTGGATTTCAAAGACTTTCTCTGTGCACTATATGTAAAACATTTTTATCAAAACGAAACTTCTAATCAATATTAGAACTAACCATTCAATTTTACAACATCAACAGAATAAAGACATATTCTTTATATCTATTCAATAAAATAACTATAGCAGTATTAGTTTTCTTATTATTTTTCCTCTCATATTCAATTCCTGGTGTTAGGAATTAGTTTTCAACAGCATATCTTACTAATCAACCTTTTCTGGGTTAAATGCATATGACAATACCTAAGGTCACTAAAATGATGAAATATGATTGAAGTCTTTATTTTAGAGCCAAGTTGAGACTACTTAGTTGTTTATTACACTCAACCTATTTCAATAAATTATAGGTACAAATAATGTTTGTATTGCAAAGAAATGAACTACTACATTATTTACACGTAATAAAGTTACTTTCTTGAATTGATTGGTTTCATAAAAAGCTTGATCTACTATAGTATCTTGATATTAAGCTGAAAAGTTAAGGGATTTTTACTTTGTTTTGTTACCTGAGATTACCAATCAAAATGGGATGAACGGAGCAAGGACTTTACGTAGTAGTAGAAAGTTCCCATTAACCCACTTGTGCGTCAGTTAAGTACAGATATTTTATACATTTTAAACTCAAATTGCGAAGACTTTACATGAGTGTTCGAAAATGCCAAGGATGGTGGTGTTTAAACAGAAGGAAAACTCTCTGTCTTCTGAAATTTAGTAGTTTGTAACTCGATAGTGCAATTTTATTGGTAAAGCTTAGCGAAGCCTATCTATCACTCGTGGGGCTAGAAAAAAATTCATATATGTCTCTCTACATGTCAGTTTCTACGTCTCTCATTCTTCTCTGTTTTTCATTATTAAATAAACACCACTGAAATTTGTGACGGTGCATATCACTCCTTGAATTTGGCTGAGTGAATTTCTTTACATTGGTCTTTTGGCTAATCACAATGGCCATGATAAAATAGAAGGATAGATATATTAGTAAACAAACTGAAGAGAATGATTAGATCATGTAAAAATTGAGTTCACAGAGTAAAAAAAATATGTAGTGGAAAGGAAATATTGAATTCGGCAACAAAATGTGATTCAGCGCACTCTTGCCTTGTAATATCCTCCCTATGTTACCAGAACTTGTATTATTTTAGCATTGCTATGAAATGTAACCTAATGAAGATCAATGTAAATGTTTGATTTTACAAGGTATCTCTAGAAATATTTTAGCCATATACATTTTACGTATACATTTTATTCTGTATTATTGCATATATGCAATATTATGTACATCTTCACATTGTAAATCCTAAAAATGAAATGAGTTATAGATCTGGAAATTCGTATGGAACTTCAGCGAAGCTTGTTACGCGACAAGTGGTGTTTCGTATTTCGTATTCCTATCGTGTATATTTTATATCAAATTGAAATGGAAAATATCTCTCCATCGGGAGTCGATTTTCGAGTTACTAGGTTGGTTGTTGGCGGACGTACGCAAAGCCTCACACTGACCGAAAGTTTAACCGAAAATAACCGATTAGCGCAGTGTGAAGATGAGATACGACTTCAGAGAGTGCAATGTTTATAATAATTTATGATTTATTTAAATCTTAGTTACTAATTAAATATAATTTGATGAAATTCCATGATATTTTATAAGATTTAATACAACTGTTTATTAATAAAAAAGCATTCTTTCCTGTCGTGTATACCGTATAACTTTTATGTTCTTATCTTCAACTATTTATGCCTGATTTTAAGATGGCTGTACAATCTTCATCAAATAACTACCACTTGTGAAATTATCAAACAATTTGCTTCTTCTTTTCCTGCTTTCATGAAAAGTATTAAAGGGATGTAAAAATCGTGTTTGAGACTTTGAAAAATGATTCTAACCGGAAACTGAATGTTCTACGCTTGACCGTCAGCGTAGTTCCTAAGATGTAGAAGTGTTTTGTTCAATTTTTATTGTACAAGTTAAAGTACAAGTTGTTGAAGTAGTTTACCTCTAACGGATGTTAAAATATCCTAAGGACATAATAGTATTTAGGAGTCAAGGCCTTATTGGAGCCAGCTGTAGTGCAGTGACCTTGGGTTTCAGCCTCTTAAGATCAATATTAAACCTCAAACACTTTTAAGCCCTTATTTTGAAGATCGAATGAAGGGAGGAAATATACGGTTAACGCGCATTCAACAGATTTTGTTTGTGTGTGTAGTGGTTTGTAAAATGCAATACTCTAAAGGTTTTTAATTAATAAAGTCAAAAGAGATTTGTTTCTGAATCTAACAAAATTTTCAAAAAATGCAGTAATGCCTTTAGGTATGTGTTAATTATACGTAAGACGTCAAGAAAGGTATAAGGGTGTTTAAGGTTTGGCATTGTTCTTGTTGGGCTAAAATCACAATGGCCTTCAGTACAGCCGGCACTTTTGTGTAATTTTGTGTAATTTAAACAGAAATTACATAGTAACGACCAATGAATTGCAATTCAGGCTTTCTTTCTAATTCATTAATTTTTGGTTTTACTTAACTGACCATTTAATCAGTAGAAATAGAAAAAATAGGTTTAATAAACAAACATATTATACTTAAATGTAAATGAGTAATTTAAACATATTATGTAGAGGTTAAAGTGCTATTACTACATTATTAGTGCTATTAAATAGTAAAAATAAAGGAAACGTCATATTAGTTTGATTGAAGGACGGAAAGGATCACTCAATATGTTCATGGGAAGCATATTTATAGTATTACGACGGTGATACCAAACGTAAGATCAGTCCCAAGCTCCCAGAACAATCTGGCTTTGGTCAGCAGAGTGAGCGTCTCCTTCACAGCCCCAACTCATGCATTCATTCATTTCGACTCTCGAGCTGTGTCAATTGTTCTACTACAACAGTGGCTGTTTCATTTGTTCGTTTTGGACGTTTTTTTATTTACTGTTTGAAGACAAAACGAAGGTGAACATTTAAAACTAATTTATTGTTTCACGGGACAAATACTAGCAATTAGCCTCTAACAAGATTACATTTTAAGATTGCAGTCTTTGTAGATAAATATTTTGTGAATTAGATGTAAACAGGAATGATTGTAGTTTAATTGTACTAAGAGAACATTAAAGTGAGTTTTTTCTAGGTGTCCGTAGTGTTCCTAAGGGCACTTTAAGCTTTCTACATATTCCCATTGTTTATAAAATTTGCTACATAATTACTATGGAAAAATTTGAAAAGTTTGATAATATAAATAACCGCAATAGGAAAAAATTTGTCACTGTAAGAAAGAACACAAACAGGACAGGAAACAGAGCATAACGAGTTATAGAATACTTTTAGTGGTCTTCTTCTGTGGTATCGATAAAATGTGTGATACGAATGTTTTAGCTGAACATTAGATATAACTAATAAGAACAAATAAAAAAACTGGAAAAATAAAGAAACAAACATTTTTAATAAAATGTTTATACAAAGTGTAAGAATTATTTCAACACTCATGTTGTATCCAAGTGCTTAAATCCATTACACTTAAAACTTCTTGAAGACAGGCAACACTAAGTAAATTATACATTTACTAATTTTCTTAATATGATCAAGACTCCCATTATTTCCAAGTGTCATGACTACGATTGTGCCTAATGTCCCGCCTTATAGTGCATAGTGGTAAGAAGTGGCGCCTACTGCTACAATTACTCATACTTAATATATTACCACACCGGAAGCATACCAAAGGCCCTTAAATGATAAAGTGCATAGAGAGTTATACCCAGTTTATTGTCCTAATAAGTGAAAAAACATTCAGAGTATCTAATAGCTAGTACTTATGATTACATCAAGGCAATACGTAAAAATTTAAAAAAAATAATTTCCAAGTTTACTCAATTTCTCAGTAGGTCGGCTTTTGAGATGACAAAGGAAAATATTAATATTTGCAATATAAATATATGTCTAGTTACAAATAATTTTATATAATAAAAAAGCAATCAACAAAATTAAAAAAAAAATTATTTCCCTCCAAACCTGAGCTGTATCATAATTTAAAACTGCTAACTATATATCAAGTACATCTTTTTCCCAATGCCACCGGTAAATGGATATTATTTGCTCATCAGCCGAAAATATAACGGATTGTTGACCACACGATTAATATATCAATGGAAAGTGATGCTAAATAAATTGTCAGTTTTATTTGTTTCTCTATTCCAAGTGTAAAAACATAGATATACGTTATTAAATCAAAACTTTTACACTTTACATCAAAACCTTTATTAAATTTTTAACTACTGTATAATATGTACAACTCATTATAGTATACTTTCATTTTTAGAATAATTTATTCTACATTTTTATCACTAGTCTAAATTGGACAGATAGTAATTGACGATGACTTATTATCTGGTGGTTGCACCTTACTAACCAAGGTAATTTAAAATGCCTCTCTACATTTTAACGGTATTGCGTGAGCTCAGGAACAGAATACATTCGCCACCGGTCGGCAACCGGCATTAAATAATGTAGCTCTGGAGTGTGTGGGTCTCGAGTGAAGTAACTCGTTTTGGGCTGAGAACATGTCCGTTGTTCTTTCTGTCTTTACATTTTATGTGATTCTAACTGCCAAAGGAGTGGAATAGTTCCCTATTGTTCTTCTTTAGATTTTGTGCAGTTCACTTTCCCGACCCTTGACAGTATTTTCCTGTGTAATTCGATATTCTTACCCTTTGATGCCGGACTGTGAGTGTGAAATGTGCTGTAATCTACTCTCATCTGTTAATGTGTCTATGCAGTGTGTCAACCCTGTTATAAAACAACTCAGCTATACCGTACGATGTATGTGGAGTGAAGAGGACACCAGTTATAGTGAGTAACAGCATTCCTTTATTTAACTCTTTTTTTCTCTACACACACCTCTCACCTCCCCTTTTCATCTCCTCATTTGTTATTAACTTTATTAACCCCTGGCTAAGCCGGATTTAGTTGTTTACTTCTATTGATTTAATTTTGAATACATTTAATTAAATTGGTCTATTGGCTTTGCTTTGTAGTTGGTATTGTAAATTACGTAACCTCAATTGTAAGGTAGGCTAGATTTTTATATTATAAAAGTATTAGTAAAAGTAATGTGTCCACCATATTGTGGCCGTAGTTCATTCTGTCATAAGAGGTAGTGGGATTGTGCCATAATTCTATCGTACGTTAGTTTTAGTCCGGTAGAATTACAGTGTGCACCCTCCTTACCACTCGTCAGATAGAAGATACAGATCCTACAGCTATTTTAATTTTGAGTCGCCCCCGGCACATTCCATTGCCGGACTGGATTTGTTACGTTCAGAAAACGTCCCTCCCTTTGTCAATAGTTGCAGTCTTAATTGAAATTAATCTACAATCAATCTCATTCTATTCAATTACATTCGACACTAAATACTAATTGCTTATTAAATAGAAAGGAAATGTCTCTCTTGGTAGAGTTTTCAAAACAAATCAATAAATTAAATTTAACATTTATCAACGTTATTCAGAAGAATTATATTTAGGTTCAGTAACTAATTTGCAGCTGACACACTTCATTTCTAAAGAGTTTAGACTTATATCGTTCTTGTTTATATGATTGCTCTATTATACACGCAATTCTTTCAAGTCTTCTGGCGGGTGAAGTTCTATATCCTACATTAATATGCACGGGTATTAATAATACTCTCACGACCTAACATGCCACTTGTTCTTATCATCCATCTAGGTTATATGTTTATGGGTACCGCTCCCTGCCTAAATACTGTGCAGCCATCCTCTCAAGTCTCTATGTCTATACTCTCAAAGAAGTTGATCTTCACTCTTCTTTCCAGCGCTTCATTCCTGAGAAAGAGCAAACTATCTGCAGTAGAGTTCTCCACTTTGTGATGATTTCTTAAACTTTACTCACTATAGAGATTGTAAAGTTCGCTATGTCGTCTTTCCTCCCTTTAATCCTGAAGCTCTGCCTCTCTCTCTCTCTCTCTCTCTCTCTCTCTCTCTCTCTCTCTCTCTCTCTCTCTCTCTCCTCTCTCTCTCTCTCTCTCTCTCTCTCTCTCTCTCTCTCTCTCTCTCTCTCTCTCTCTCTCTCTCTCTCTCTCTCTCTCTCTCTCTCTCTCTCTCTCTCTCTCTCTCTCTCTCTCTCTCTCTCTCTCTCTCTCTGCAGCGAAGTAGAAGTGGACGTGTTTCGTAACCTAACCTAACTGTTAGTGTTTTGACATTGAGTTACTTTCCTCCAACACTTGTTTAGTTGTTTTGAGTGTCGGGGAGGAGGTTGCAACCTGAGGAAAAACATTTGGTATGTTTTTATTGTTGTGTTGTATATCACTAGTGTGCCTACCGAATATTAAGGACGCAGACTATGAGTACATTATCAGTACTTGCGGTCAACTGAAAATGTCCTAGTTGCGATAAGAGCAAAGGTAGTCGCGGTGACAGTACACCATTAACACCTGTGGGTCAAAAATCAGACTCAGGGTTTCGGATCAGATGGAGATTCGGAATCCAGTACGAACAAAAAAGTGTGCAATAAATGCAAGAAAAGGTTTCTCTAATAATGCCCACAGAGCACTGTGTGTGCGTTGTAATCATGCTTATCATTTCAAGTGTACAGTCCGGTTATTAGCAAGGATGATTATTTTAAGGTTAAAAGCTCATGGACTTGTCATTTGTACGGGGATAGCAGAAAACAACAGGCAACGAGGAAAGTTGCAGCTGCATGTCCTCCGTCCTTTGGAAAGATGGATGTTGCGTCCTTCTCTACTGTTGCGTCCTTATCTACTGATAAGACTATTGTATCTGTCCCCACTGATAAGACTAATGGCGGTTATTGGGTTCTCACTTTCTAATACCACTATTGACGTAAAACAATATCACCTTGTGTGATATTTATGAATGAAATGGTTTCGTTTCGGAAGGAAGTGAAATAGACCAATCAACAGTTTGAGTGTGTCATGCAGAAGTATTCCGAATGGCTTGAGGAAAGTACAAAGAAAATTGAGGATTGTCGCAAATAGGCTGATTTCAGTGGTGAATAATATTGAAGCCCTGTCTCAGGAGAATAATAATTTAAAGAAGACAGTTGATGATCTGGCTGTTAAATTAAATGTTTTGGAACAAAATGAAAAGAAAACGAAGTTGAAATTCAGGGCATACCGTTTCAAGAGGGTGAAAATGTTGTAGCACTACCGGAATGTATGTCTGATGTAATAGGCTTAAAAGTTTTGGGAGAGGAGATGATTGATAATTGTTTCCGCTATAAATCTTCTCGTTTAAATCCTGGTACGCCAAGTGGTATTTTGGTTCGGTTTGTTCGCAAACTGGACAAAATGCGTTTCATGGATTGTCGCAGGAAGAAGAAACATCTGAACTCACGTGACCTCGGTTTCCACGGTGGAGAGGGATATGTTATCTACGTCAACGACACTCTGACACCAGAGCGCCGCAAACTCCTGAGAGCTGCACGTGATGTAAAGAAGTCTAAGCAGTACGAGTATTTGTGGATGAAGAACGGGCGGATTCTTCTAAGAAAACGTGAAGGGGACCGCTATGTGATCGTTGAGAGCCTCAAATGATGACTTGGAGATGTTAGCATGACTGCACATGAAGTTCCAGGGAAAATTATACTTTGTATTTGTAGTATTTAAAACCTGTATTATTAATGTTTTAGGCTTGTATTTGTTACTAATTGTTGTGTTTGTATTGCAGTGTAGTGTGTATATATTATTGTATTTTTGTATTTGTTAATGTGTATTTATTATTGTATTCGTTATATTTATTTTAAGGGTTTATTGTGGCTTCTGTAGATCTTTGTTTGTAGGGCATTTTGCGAACCGCTCATAGTCTGTCAGTATGTATGATAATTTAATTAATGAGGGAAAATTAATCCAGTGAAAGGTAGGCTCAAAAAATGTATTAAGGCTGCACACGTCAATGTTGAAAATTTAATTGTTCACTATGAATCTTTTATGTGCTTAGTGGAGAAACTTACTGCTTTGATGTTATAGCTGTTTATGAGACCTTTTTGAAGCCTGCGGTATCGTCTCTGCCTTACAAATTGAATGGTTTTAATTTTGTTAGAAACGATAGAGAAGGGAAGGAGGGGAGGGGGGAGTAGCTTTGTACATAAATCAAGTATTTACCTATAAAATAATTGCATCTTCTGAACCACCCTACTGCAAAAAACCTGAATATTTAATGCTGAGGTATCACATGGCTGGAAAATTATTGTTATGTGTTGTCTACAGGCCACCAAAAGCAAAGCCATTTAACTGAATTGTTTGATGGTATTAGCTAATTGTGTTCCTCAATATCAAAAAACATTCTAGTCTTAGGTGATCTTAATATAGATCTTAGTTGTAGTAGGTGTTATTATGAAAAATCTCAGTTGTTGAGCTTAGCTAATAGTTTGAGTTTTTCAATTTTGCCATTGCAGCCCACTTATCATTTACCAAACTCTGATACATGGCTTGATCATATTATTTGTAAACGACATGAGCAAGGTTAAGAGTTTTGGTCAGACTCCTGCAGCTGGAGTATCTTACCACGATATGATTTATGTAGAATTAGACTTAAATGTTAAGATAGTTGATAAAAGTATATGTTTCGTTAGAGATTTTAAGAACATAAGATTGGAGGGAGCTCAAAACTGAGTGCACAAATATTAATTGGAATTAATTGTATCAGCTGGTGTCTATTGATGACAAAGTCAAAGTACTTAGTGATAGTCTAGCAGTTCTATTTGATAAGTATGTTCCGGAAAGGAAAATATGTAAAAAGAAACCTGCATGTCCTTGGTTAAATTGTAATATTAGAGCTATGATGAAGGATAGAGATGCACTCTATAAACAATATATTAGAACAAGAAATGTTGATATTTGGGAGAGATATAGGAAAACTTAGAAAAATAGTGTTAAGAGGCAGCTAAGAGATGAAATAAACCAATATTTTAAATCCCTCATTTCACCGGGACAAGTCTAATAAACAGATGTGGTCTATTGTGAAAAGCCAAGGTGCTGGTAAACATACTGATAAGGGCATTGAACCAAAGGTCAACCTGAACGAGTTGAACGATTATTTTTTGTGGTGTTGACAATGACATAGATATTAACTTGGTTGGCTATTATGCAAGTCAAAATGAATCCCAATCGTGAATATTTTGTGTTCAGGGAGATTTCAGAAGAGCAAGTTGGTCATGCTCTGAATACAAATTTCGTCAAATGCGGTTGGACCAGATGGAATTCATGTTAGATTTGTTAAGATGATTTACGACTGTATAAAGCATGTATTGTGTCATATATTTAACTACTCAATCTGTAACAATGTGTACCCTAATGAGTGGAAGAAAGCTAACATTTTGCCCTGCCAAAAGTATTAAGTCCATTAGAATGTAAGCACTTTAGACCAATAAATATATTGTGTGTATTGGGGAAGGTACTTGATAAGCTTATATACTGGCAAAATAAATGAATTTGTTAACAAAAATAATTATTATGCTTAAATATCAGTCTGGCTACAGAAAACACTACAGCACACAAACTGCATTAATTAAAGTGACTGTAGATATTAGGAGGGCTATTGATAATAGACAACTTACTGTGTCATGCGTTAGATTTCAGCAGAGCATTCGACTGTGTTAGCCACTCATTGCTTATATCCATTTTGAAGTCCTATAATTTTGGTGATAAATCTGTAAAATGGATTACATCTTATTTGTCTAAACCGACTGCAAAGGATAAAAACACATGAGGGATCTACATCTAATTGGAGAGTGAATACAGTCGGTGTACCCCAGGGCTCAACATTGTCCGCTTTGTTGTTTAGTCTGTATATAAATAGAATAAGTGAAAATTTAATGTTTTGTAGTACGATGCTGTATGCAGATGATATGCAACTATATATCCATTGTGATAGAAATAAGCTCAATCATACAATTACTAACTTGCAAAAATGTTGATTTAATCACAGTATATTCGTGGTGTAAGAGTCATGGCTTGAACCTCAACATGCTAAATGTAAACCAATTATAATTGGAACTAAAAGAATGCTTGCTAGTGTTGGGGAACAAGAAGTGGCTCCAGTCAAAATAAATGATCAATCTATAAAGCTTGAAAGAGATGTTGTTAACCTAGGATTAAGATTTAATAGTAATTTATGTTGGAATAATCAGGTTGAATACGTGACCAAAAAGATTTATCAATGTTTATACCAATTTAGACGTCTTCGATTTCAACCTTGTTTGGAAGTAAAAAAACAACTTGTCTCGTCATTGATATTTCCTATTATTGATTATGGCATTGCAGCATATTGTGATATCAATGGGGAACTAAATAATAAATTGCAAAAAAAGCCCAAAATTCTTGTATACGTTACATTTTTAATTTAAAATATTATGAGAGCATGTAACACCATACTACAAGCAGTTAAAATGGTTAAAAAATGAAGGAAAGACGGGAATTTGGTGTATTGAATTTAGTTTTTAAAATTTTAAAAATACAATAAACCAGACTATTTGTATGAGCTTTACCATGTAATGCATAGTGTTCATGTTAGAAATACGAGGTATGGTGAAGAACTGTTTTCAGTTTCCTATCCACAGAACTGTTAGTATACAATAGGTCATTTCTTGTCACATCAATAAGACTGATAAATGGCCTGGAACATGATATAAAAAAGGCTGAAAAAGAGAAGATTTTTGGGGAGAAAATTGAGAAATTCATTATTACTTAGGTATGAGTAGACTTTAAGATAATAAGTTCCTTATTTGCATGTAGTTGAGAGTAATCTTGGATGTAAGAAATACAGGAGTTAAAAATAAAAAAAAGAAAAAGTGTAATGACAAAGTTGGACTTAGCGAGTTAGAATAATGCATGTAATAGTATAATATAATAATGCATGCTTGTGCATGTAGTTGGTAGAAGGAATGAATATGTAATGCTGTAAACCAATAGCAACTCAATTGCAGAGTAGAATGTACTGTACTTATATGTTCAGCCTGTCCAGGTAGAAGAGTGGACCTTCGGTCTAAACCTGGGGCAGGATAAATAAACAAATTGTCAAATTGTCTCTCTCTCTCTCTTCTCTTCTCTCTCCTCTCTCTCTCTCTCTCCTCTCTCTCTCTCTCCAGTTGTGCTTGAGCTGCGGTATCTTGTTACTTATACTGAACTTTGTATAATACATTTTCAGGCGTTTTTTAAGTTTCATTATAGTTGAGGACTTATTAGCAATTAGTACTCTATTTTGTTCTATTGTTTGGGTTAGGAGCAATATGAACTGTCAAAGCTGTTCAGAGAAAATAGAGTGATTTTAGAACGATTTTATTACTTGCTCTGATTGCTGTAATCATTTTCATTTTATCTGCATATCAAGTATGACAGTCGATGAATTTAATTTTATTGTATCAACTAATTCAAACTGGAAGTGTGATACATGTAGTAAGAAAAAGTCTACCAGAGGTGACAACACCCCCCTAAAACCGTCCATTGATAAAATTAGGTCTAAAAATAATGATTCCCATTCCGACACAAACCGAAGTAACAACTCCAACATAGTCCTTTCTGTATAAAGATCCATAATGCTACTAAGCAAACCAAAGCCCAAATTTAACACCTTTCTCTCTACGTACACCTCCCCACATCTTTCCACAAATAGTTATTAACTTTCTAAAGATTCAACTATATACAATTTATTAGCAGCATGCTAATGAATCTTGTTACTCAGGAGGTTTGCACAGTTTCTCTTCTGTATTGGTGTTTTGAAATAATGCATAAAGTTTCATTTATTTATAGACAACTATTTCGGATAAGGCGTACATCTCTTCATAGAATTCGTCTAGTCATTAGTGAAGCTTAACTTTCTCCAGGATAACCTGAAATAATTGATATATAGACTTTAAACTGTGTTTATTTTGCTATCACTAAGAGGTCTCGAATCACTCTTACTCTGTTTGTTTGTTTTTAGCAGAGTATCTTGAGAAATAATTGAGCGATAGCGTTAACTGTTTCATATATCTTTATTTATTCATAGGCAACATTGAAATTGAACATGGTGTCTTCCTCTCAACAGTATTTATCCCAGAATTAGCACAACCTAAATACCCGCAAGTCATCTCCGTGTACTAACATTAATCTTCGACTCACCCAAGGAACAATATACTAAGATTTTGTTACACGCTGTAGATTTAAAATTTTGTATGGAATTCCAGGAAATCTGGTTACGTGACACGTCGTTTGATGTACTTCTAGCTTGCATATTAAGGATACTATGAAGGGCATAAAAAGGCTAACAAAATATAAATTTACAACACACACACACACAATCAATTTTTCAATTTTTACAATTGGAAATACCCTATTTTACTAAAAGTACTTTCTAATCGTCAGTTGTGCTACCTGGGTTCAAGTTTATTAACTTGTTTAATTATGGATTGCGGCAATGAATTAATATCTGAAAAAAACCTAGGGTCAAAATGAAAGCAATATCGTGTATTAAGGACAATATCCCTCATTACAGATTTGATCCGTTTGTATAGGTTCTGTTACCATATGCTATATAAGTCTATAATTGGTTGTACGTTAAATATTTTGATATTATATTTGTAGTTTTATTTGTTCGTGTACTACAGTACATATTGAGATGAATGTCTAGTTATTGGTTGCGTACATGTCTTGTTGGTTATTATTAATTGTTAATTACATTATATTGTTATACATTTTCATAGTTTATATTGTTATACATTCATATGGTTTATATTGTTGTACATTCTCATATTTTATATAATTATTATTTATTGTAGTGTCATATGTATTTGTATGATCAACGGGACGATCAACAATCGACGCGATTACGGAAGTATAGAAAGCAGTTGAGAGAGCCGAGAGCCACAACCATTTCTCCCGCCGAGTAGTGCTTCTTGTTACGCTTGATGTCAAGAATGCCTTCAACTCGGCGAGATGGGTCGATATGTTGGATGCACTTCGTGACACCTTCCGTATTCCAACGTACTGTTGCGGCTCATCGAGGACTACCTCCGTTCTAGGCGTCTGATATACGACACTCGAGACGGAGCGCGGACGGTGGAAGTCACCTCTGGTGCCGCGCAGGGTTCAATACTCGGCTCGGATCTCTGGAATATCGCTTTGACAGCCTCCTGAGATCCGAGATGCCAGAGGAAACCGTCTTAGTTGGGTACGCCGATGACGTTGCGGCTCTCATCGCCGCACGCAACGTTGAGCTGGCCCAGCTAAAGTTGAACCAGCTCATGCGAGTGGTCAACGCCTGGATGTCCGATCACGGTCTTTCGCTTGCTCTGAGCAAGACGGAGATCGTGATTCTCGCAAAGAAGAGAATTGACACCGTCGTCCCGCTGCGAGTGGGAAGGGAAGTGGTCCAGTCAACGCGTGCCGCCAAGTACCTCGGAGTCATGGTGGACAACAAGTTAAGCTGGAGAGACCAGATCTTCCGTTCGGCGGACAAGGCTGCTAAGGTGGTCTCTTATCTTAGTAAGCTAATGGCCAATGTCAGGGGTCCTCGGTCCAGCAAAAGACGGTTATTGATGTCCGCAGTCCAGTCCGTGCTCCTTTATGGGGCAGAGGTATGGGCAGAGGCTCTTACCAAGGAATTTTATAGGTTGCGACTCGCTCGGGTTCAGAGTCAAGCTGCGCTCCGGGTGTGTTCCGCCTATCGGACAGTATCCGAGCCTACCGTCTTGGTGGTTGCCGGAGTCATCCCTGTCAAGCTCTTGGCAGGGGAGAGGAAGGCGATTTATCAGAGACAAGGCGAGATCGGGAAGGACGCAGCAAGATCCGAAGAGCGTGCCCGAACCTTCCAGCAGTGGCAACACAGCTGGGAGCACGAAACCCGAGGACGATGGACTGCGCGACTCATCGAGCAGGTTCAACCATGGGTCGAAAGGCGGCATGGCGAAGTGGACTACTACCTCACGCAGTTCCTGACAGGTCACGGCTATTTCAAGTCGTACCTGAACCGGATGGGCAAGACCGGTTCACCGGATTGCATCTACTGCCCGGGCGTTCCCGACGACGTGGAACACAACTTCTTCCGCTGTCCGCGTTGGGAAAGGCCCCGCCTGGAGGCCACAAGAAAACTCGGGGTTTTTTCAGTGGATACGGTCTGCGAAAAGATTATGGAGGATAAGGGAACTGGGATTGTTTGTCACAGTTCGCCCGGGGCATCCTCCTGGAAAAGAAATCCGATCTGGACCGCGAAGTGGCCCATATCCCTTGACCGAGCGGCTGGATAAGGAGCGAGCCCCACGGGCTTAAGCCAAATTTAGACCTAGCCTGAAGTAATGTGATAAACAATCCCAGGTTAGAATCCTAAAGAGTAGAGGAGGTTTTTTAGTGGGTAAACCCGTTTTTAGGGGAGTCCCACACTAAAGGCTGGCCACCTGCGTGCGTAATTGCATTTTTCCTGCCTCTCCCTAAAAAAAAGTATTTGTATGCAAATGCGTATAATTCATGTGTATATATGCGGTTGTGTTGTGTGAATTCAGGTAAAATATCGTTTTTTGTTTGTTTTTGTTTCAGTAGCCAAATGTAATCATTGAAAAACTGTAAAACAGGGAAAAGGTATTGTTTACAATATATACAGGCCATATTTGTATTAGTAAAAATATTATAGCAAGGAAATACTGCAAGTCAGAAGTAAATGGACGTACAATTATTTATTTTTGGTTCCCCCATGCACCTTGCAGGGTGCATTGGGACAATGAATTGTGACCTTATATTATAATGAATAAAGAGTTTGTTCATTAAATCTATTAAATGAATTTTTGAATATTCTTGCCTCTCTGAAATCTTTAGGGGAATGTCCCATAAGCATTTGCAGGTTCTACAGGAATAGCCTCTTGTTTGGAAATATTCAATTTAAAATTAAGCTTTATCAAACTGTTTTGATATAATATATTTTTTAAATGTATTCTTCTAACATTTTTTAATTGACTCTGTTTTTAATAGACTTTCAATTTCCATCATCAGAAACATTTAATATATTCATGTAAATTAATTAACAGGAATATACTTATAGACTACAAGTTTACGACTCAATATATATAAATATAGCTGATTAAAAAGAAGCTACTGTTTCAAGATTCAGGAATGCCTAAGATTATTAATAAAACTAACTTGATAAGATATAAAAGGGATTTAAAATTCTTTGTCAAAAATTGATTGACTTTAAATCATTAAACATATACAACGCTGGGATATATGGATTAAATGTAATTACGTGTTATTTTAAGAAAGCCACACTAGATAAAATTATTTTAGCTCTCTTACATAAAGTCAGGGCTGTAAATAAAATAGGATTATATCAGTGAAAAACAAGTTTTATTGTAAAAAGGAAAACAATGAATAATAGTTTTTATGGACTGTTTTAGTTGTAAACTTTGGTCCACTAGATTGAAGATGCTGAAGGCTAGGTCTATGTTTTAGAAGTAAACACAAAGTAAACAGTCTCATTAAACATAAAACAATAAGTGTTTTATAATATATGGAAATATTAAAACCAACTTAAATTAAATACAGTTATTTTTACAGACAGCAATTAATAATAGTGGACATAATCAGTACACAACATATTTTGAAGACTATAACAGAAATTTATTTTCAATAATAAATACAAAATGTTGTAGCTATGACAAATAGTGCTTTTAGATATTTTGTTGTTTCATAAATTAAAAATAATAACTTCTTAACTTCAATAAGGTTACTCTAATTATTACAAATGTTATCAAAATATTACATTAATTACAAAACTAACACAGAATTTGAAAAAAATCAATTCAAGTATATTTACGGTTTAATATTGAGTCTATATCTGTGGTTTTTGGCGCTTCTCAGATTACTAGTAGTAAATTAAAATAATACTATTACACATCTACAACAATCCATATTCATTATTATACATGACGAAACTGTAATCACTTTAAACATACATACTCTGAGTGGTAAGGCAAGAGCACATAGTCTGCCGTCTAACAGTAGAGCCATGACAAATTGACAATGATATACAGCTAAAGTACAGGATTACAACGTTATGTAGGCCGCCAATCGAAATATAGTCCAACTCATATAAGTAGTGTCCACAATAATAGTTCTTATGCTATCTTATTGACTAGACAATTAGAAAACTCTAAAATACGTTACATTTCGTTACCATAAAAAAGTAAATATATATTTATGAGCGTGTCATTATATGTACATATTACATTTATTTATTGAAAATTAGAATTTTCGATTTAATAATTATTTTATATTAAATAAACTGTGAATATTTAGTAAATGTTACTTTGAAAAGATATACTTTTGATTGTTGTAACTTAATTTTATATGTAATGCTGGCAAGCATTTTATTCAAAGATAGCCCATAATAAATGATATATCAGTTATTGAATTTACAGTAAAAAATATTTTTAAAGTATCTTGCAATAACATTTATACATTTTTGCTGCAATTTCCTAAGATATGCGATTGTACGCACTTCGGGGTTGGGTGTAATATACCATTGAATATTAAAGTTATTTCATCGTTTTAAATTATATTTTTATTGATAATTACTTTGACAAAAATACCTTTGAAATGTTTCAAACAATTCAGTGTACGAACGTTGGGAACGTGGATTTAAAATTATCTTGCCTTTTCATGTGTCAACTTTAGTCAGTATGCTCGGTGACAAGGCACACATTTTTTATGATAATACACCATAAATATTAATATTATCTTAATATTTTAAACAGTTCGGGTCATTGGTATCTAAGTAATGTTAATACCCACTGAAGATGACTGGTGATATATTGCAAGTTAACGGTGTAAAATTAATATATTTAACTTAATTGTTTTATGGCAAATATTAAATGACAACAACTAATTTCTTTATTAATCGTTGGTTATTTACGATAACTAAACTGCCAGGAAGATTTGGGTTAAAGGAATATTGTCACCACAATTCTTTTAATTTTCAGGCGCAAAACTATTTTTGTTAAAGTCAGAAAATGTGCGTATTAGTAAAGGTTATAAGAATGGTAGTGAATGCAATCAAAATTGTTTTACATTATCACTCAGTTTAGGCAATTTAGACATATTGTGAAGTTACTTCATAGGAATACCATTCATGCATATTTTGTATATCTGATTTTAGATGAGAAAATTTATATTTGTACGGCACGGTGGCTATTGATAAATTTATATGTGTGCCCATTTTAATTGTTACTACAACGATCGGCCCAATTGTTATTTATCGGCACTGACATCACAATGGTGCACATGAAAGTAATCGTGCTGAATAAGGGCCAAAGTATTTGTTTGAGGAAATAAGCTATTACTGCTAGGAAGATGTTTGGATGGTAATCAATATATATTACAGAAAACCCATTGGCCTTTTCTTATGGTAATTACATACAAAAGCAGTACTATTATTTTTTTAGTTTCTATAGGAGAATTAATGTTTAGCATCAATTTAAAGTTTTGTGGTTGGTTTTAAACCACAATTTGTAAAAACGTCAGAAAAAAACAAATATGCGAAAAGAAAAATCATATTAAAAAAACCAAAAAAATTATGTATTATGTGGTTATTTGTTAATTTGGTTTTTTGCTTTTGTACGTTTAGGCTTTCATTGGATTTCAAGAATAAGTTTATTTGTTTAGCAATTCTGTGTTCAGCAAAATGTGTTCTCCAAACTCATAACAAATTTATCATAATAGGATTACAATGGGGCTCATTAGTACTTAGTGCTCCAGCTGCTTGCCATGTATCGCTGCCCTAGTCTGCCAATTATATTCAGATTAAATTAATACTTCTCCCATTAACAAAAACTCATGGCTTCAAGAAAGCGGCAATTAGGTATTTGTTTCCAAGCCTTTTCACATGTATGGAGATGTAAGTAGCTTCGACCCCATCTAGATGTTGTACTCGAATTAAGCAGATGACCTGTAGTAATCATTATGGCTTGTAGGAGAGCCATTATGTGATAACGATTGGCATTTGACGCATAACAAATTTGGTACTGATTAAGCTAAAAACAATCCGATTTAGCCAAGACAAATAAAATATAAAAAATGGTAAAAGGTAATAAACAGAGCTAAAGTTACTTTCTGCGGGAGTAGGTGGTTTGTTTACTTATTCCACTTATGAATAACACATACTCTATTTAATTCCTAAAAACCTCCCGTATTCCTTTATGAATGTTCACTTATTTGTTAAAGAAACTTTGCTTATTTAATTATTTCCTTAATATTTATTTCGTTTATTTACATTTTTCCTCATATTTTTGAGCCCGATTTGTGTTGAGGATATCAAACAGATAAAAAGAGACTTTTAACTATGAATTGGGCAGTGATGAAAATACAAATTGATTGATAACAGAGAAAATTTGGATCAAGGTTCCATAATCAAGGTCTAAGTAACTCGTCTGTCGTCAGGTTTCAATTTTTTTAGATTCAAGGAAAGAAGTTATCCATGCTCTTTAAAATACAGATAATAGTTAATAAGGATCCTCGTAGGCAAATCAGTGACATGTGATACTGACCGAAAGAGGTTTATATCTTAATATCCTATTTTAATATACCAAGTGATCCTTAATGCCTTTCTACATAGCCATATCTTGGGAGTACTGTTATATCGATGTACTTAACTTCTGATTAAACTTCAGGAATACTGACAAACACAAATTTTTAAAAACTAAAATTAAAAATAGGAAATTCCCTTATTTCCCCTAATTTCTAATTTTCCTGGTTTTATAGGATACCAGGGAAACTGGAAATTGTCATCGTTATGTGGTGCACATGTAACACGTATCAAGAGAACATCAACCAGGTTCAGTAACATAAGTTTAAAACTATGTGATGTAAGAATTTCGATATTATATTGCCTATTATCATATTTTTATTCAAACTTATGAACTTGGTTGAGGTAAGTGGATTAAAATTTAATTGTCTATCTCGTCTAAGCATTAGAATAAATTATTCTCATCCAAGTAAATATAATTTCTCTCTTCATGTACTTATAAATGGAGATAAAAGTCCAAAAATCCATATTTGTTTGTAATGTGCTTAGTACTTAATAAGGACATTCTTAGAACAACAGTGTAACAATAATTAGTAACTATAGAAGTAAATGAAAATTTGATTTTTTATGGTTAAGGATTTAGTAAAAAATAAATCACATGCGGTGAGTGGTAAGACATACAAATCGATACAATTAATTTAGATTTTGAGTGTAATTTATAATTTGTTGATTTGCTGTAATAGTATTATTCATTCAAATAAAATTCTTCGTTGTGAAAAAATTTAAACTGAGTATGAATTGGTGTAATGTAACAAATAAAATGAACTAAAGTTAAATGCGTTTAAAAGGGTGGCTATATCTTGGGGTGGTAATATTTGATTAAGCTCTTAGAGAACATTTGATGATAAAGTTACTTAAGTAAGTAGTATACAGAGATGGGAATACTGTGTTATATCCATTTTCTTAAATAGTACATACATGAAACAAAATGATTCCTCAAAGTTCTTTCAAGTAATTGTAAGTACTTGAGTATTTTACTGTACAAAAGAAGACGAATGTTATAAAACATTACAAACATGTTATAAGCTCTTTTGTTATTAAAGCCACAAGTAAACGGAAATATATATTATGCTTATCTTGGCATTCCTAATAACGGTAAATAACTCGTTATTTTAATATCAAATTATCATTTTAGTAGAATTATTCACTCCAAGGCATTGGTTATTTGAGCTTTTTATTTATACTTAGCGTCAATGTAAGGAAAGATACAAATTAGTATTTATTTAAAATTACAATATTATTAATAATTACAATATTACTTAACGTGAACAAAACAATAAAATTTATTTATTGAACTTGATTGCTCCATTACCAATTTATAAGGTTTAATCATTCTGTAAAAAGATATTTAATTATAAATAGAAATATTGTAACGAAGTTTAATTTAAGTTTTCAACTGTTAATCCAATGAATATTTTAGAATGGAAAACAACGTTATTATGCTAAACAAATACAATTTTAACCATATTATTTTTATCACCAATATGAAGATACGTTTTGTCTTAAAAGCGAACAACCAAGATATTAACAAGATATGTTATTAAAAACCAATTTATGATAAATTTAGAAATTTTAATTGGATTCACTTGTTTATTGTTGTTCTTACTTTAAATAATTTTGGACCCGTATTATTTATTTATTTAGAACAGCTCTAGCTAATCTAGTACATCGTGTGCATTCTACCCTACGTTGAGCGGTGGTGCGCGTCATCTATAATACAATACAATACAATACAATGTTACGATGTAAGTACAATACAATACAATACAATACAGTCATTGCGCATAACTGTTTGATCTTCACTCACAAGTCTTCAATTTTATAAAAGGAAGGAACACTTAAAACAATCATACACTATTGGTTGAATATGAAAAAAATCTTGGATAATATTAGTGTGACAAAATACCACCATTTTCTATTATCTCCAAAAGCAAAACAAAAACGTTGACAATGTGAAAGAGACCATAGGAGACTTACATGATACCACTAGAACGTAAAACTTTGGTTAAATTAGTCACAACCACTATTTTAAAGCTACACCAATCATTCTCCAAAATGTTTATCCAGTACTAACTTGTATTCTATATTACTCACGTTACATCTCACAGTTAATGAATCTAATCATAACAATAAATCCTGCATGTATATTTTCACAAAGGAATGGTATAAAACATCAGTAAATACAAAATTAATGTTCTAGCTGATGGAACAATTGTAATTTTTGTCATTGTCTTTAAGAGATTTCTTAGAATTTTATGTTGTTCACAAATTATATGATCAAAATTTATTGCAAAGCAAATGACAATTTATTTAAATTAGTTCTTTAATCTTAAATAAATCGTTAGACAAAGAAATTCCATAACATGTTTCTTCTGAAACAATATTTTTGGTTAAAAATAAATTTAAAATAATGCATTGCAACTAAACTTTTGTACAATCATTTAACAGTTATAAAAATTTAAATATTTTTGTTACCAGTTACTTCATCAATGTGATTAATAAGATACGTTACATATTGGATTAATAATTCTTTGTTGTAATGATGATATTCTAATAAATGAAAGTCATTCTAAGCGCAATAAACCTTGTTAAAAGAAATGAAATTTGTAAAATAATTATCTTGTTTAAACCTGCATTGTTGACAAACATAACGCATAACGCTGCAGCCCGTTAAAGTGTAGCTCGTTTACAATACAAATATTTGCTCATATTTATTTTATTTACTCTAAAATGTTTGTATAAAATGTTTATTCTAGCGTAAATTCATCACTCACTTCTCCAACCGACATCTTCGCTACCAATATAGCCCTCTCTACTGAGCCATATAGTGGAGTGAAGAGCTCAGACATTGAACATACACTTGTAGTCTACTTAGACAGCCACTACCTACAGTATCCAATGTATTACTTCACTTTTGATAATTAAGTCTTTACTTAGTAATCTGGAAATACATTTTGTCCAATCAATTTACATTTTTCTACCCTTCGTCATATTGTGTATACTACTTTTTAAATTGTTCTCTTTGTTTACTTATTTTCCTCACATCTGCCATTTTGTACTACATTTTAAATTTTCTTGCATAGGTCGATTATGTATGTATATTTCCTTTATTTTCTTTATTAATTCTTTATGAGGGAACATTTTATTTTTCCCAACTAATAATTACAATCATATATGATATTTTTACTAACAATTAATAATTAGCTTTAATCCTGTTTTATTTTGTTTCCTTTTCCCAAATTTTTCCTTTCTTGTAATCTTAAGCCACTTGTCTTGCCACAGTTCTTCTATTGAATGATAACTTATATTTTTTACCATTCTTCCCAAATTAGGTGTTCGGCAAAGTATTTTTTTCGCTTTTGTGCTACATTCACCACTTTTTTCCTTCAAATCCTTAAGTGTTCAATAGTGTTACCGAATGTTGTACTCACTCAACTCCTACCAACTCGTGTTGCTCTAGTAAGACATCAGACAGTCTGTATGACCGGCACGACAGGTGGCTCGGTCCATTGCTCAATGACGACGGTGTGGATGCGAGCGACACGCGTGTGGACGTGCTATGCGATCGTAGTGAGGTGTTCCGGTTCCGGGGACCAGCAGTTGTCTGACAGCCAACAGCCGATTACCACCGTCACGAAACCGATGAGAAGAGCAAGTACTATATACATCTCTGCATTACCTGAAACACCAAACAGTTCTATGTCTATATTTGCTTTTACAAAAATGTTTTTTATTAGGAATGTACACGCCAGCCTAAAGTTAAATAGAACTTGCAATTAATTTTCAACATATTTACCATTAAATTGATATTGTATTGAAAATTGACAAATTTCTTATCAAATAACCTGAAATTTCAACAAATATAATTATCACATTATTTATGACTAGACTCAGAAGAGTATATGTAAACCCTATTCCAAACCAGTAATTTACACCCGACTACATTGAGTAATAAAGTAAGAACAGTTAGACGGAAAAATAGTTAAACTACGCAAGATTATACTTCACTTTATATGACATTTCATACTTATTTTCACACGCGACAAGTCAAATGATGAAGTTTGTTAGAGTAATGCACCGATAAATTGTATATATATATATATATATATATATATATATATATATATATAATTTCAATAAACATTGAATCACAAAAAGTACTTGCTCCGCCGGGAGTCAAACCCGGATCTCTCACTTGCCGGGTGAATGTGCTACCATTACACCACAGAGCGCTTACTTTTTCCGATTCAATTATTTTGTATTTGGCCGTATCTGTCACATATGCGTTTAAATAAGCAAACTAACATATGATCGGAAGACCAAACACCTGTCAAACGACTTTTATTTACGTTAAATTGTATAAATGGCAATAACCTTATTTAATTTCAATAAACATTGAATCACAAAAAGTACTTGCTCCGCCGGGAGTCGAACCCGGATCTCTCACTTGCCGGGTGAATGTGCTACCATTACACCACAGAGCGCTTACTTTTTCCGATTCAATTATTTTGTATTTGGCCGTATCTGTCACATATGCGTTGAAATAAGCAAACTAATATATGATCGGAAGACCAAACACCTGTCAAACGACTTTTATTTACGTTAAATTGTATAAATGGCAATAGCCTTATTTAATTTCAATAAACATTGAATCACAAAAAGTACTTGCTCCGCCGGGAGTCGAACCCGGATCTCTCACTTGCCGGGTGAATGTGCTTATTTAAACGCATATGTGACAGATACGGCCAAATACTATATATATATATATATATATATATATATATATATATATATATATATATATATAATTTCTTGAACCAAGAAGCTTTGGATATTTTAAATTTTTTTTTTATTTCTATTACAGTGTTTTTGCACTAAACCATACATTCTAAGCGTAAATTTGTTATCAATATTTTGTGTCACATTATAGAGACTTATATCGTTATTATTTTATCTAAGTGTATTTTTAAATTGTTTTAATGTTCCAGCATTTGGTTTTCTTGCCCAATTTGGATGATAATCAAATTCATTATTAATATATTTATTATATTATTATATTTATAATTCTTAAAATTATAACGTATATTTTAAATGTTCATATATCATGATTGCAGTACCAGAAAAAATGTTCATGATCCCTTTCTAGGGACATATTTGAATACTTAGTAAAATATTTTTAATTTAGAATTGTCTCTTACCCAATTTTTATAAATACCTCAAACATGCAAGATTATGAGTTAAGTTGCGTAACATTAAAAAAAATAAAAAATTAAAATAATAATTGATTTAAAAAATTTAATTTAAAATGACATTATTTAAATATCAATTTTTTTATTAAGAGAAAAATCAACTGCAAATCTTAAAGCAATCACATTTTGCATTTAACAATTAAACATTTTTCTTTTAAATTTATGAGATAATTTTATTGTACTTTAAGAGAAGAAAACTTTCTCTTCATTGGACGTAGTGTTTGGTTTACCACGTTGTGAGGGGACATTGCCAAGATCTTGCCGGGAGGATATAATTACTCTAGGGAATTTATAGCATGACCGGTGGGATGCGCGTGAGGAGTGGAGGAGTTGAGCGCGTGGGGGCACAATCTAAAGTAGGGGAGTGAGTACGGTGCTACTAACCCTACTGAGAGTTTTCGGCTTCCGGCTCATAGTGGTGGCGTGAGCCAAATATTGTAGTGTTTGCCAATATTTCTAGACCCTTATGTTCTTACCACGGTGGTCTTTTATGATGAGCAATTTAATATAGGAGACCTTGAGAATATTTGAACATTTCTAGACTCTTTTGAAGTTACGGCGACGGACTTTTATGATGGGGAATTCAATACAGGAAATCTTGGAAATATTGGGACCGGATGTACGTGATCTTAACAATGACTATGTTCTGCCGAAATTGTGTTCATAGCTCACCCTTCTTAATGAGTTCGCAGTAGAGGTACCTGGTGGTAAGAAAGGGTTCTCATAAATTGGGAAAGGGTAGGAATTTATATTATTCTTGATCTCCAACGACGACAACAGTTCAGAATTGTAATTGTTACGCTTTGTTAGCCATTAAAATTCAATTTATCATATACTAACCGTGTAAGCGTCAGGATTTACGATAGTAAATACAATTATACACTACAAAATTTTCAACTGACATAGCCTAGCTGCTAAATTAAAAATTAATATAAAACTGGTTAAACTAATTTGTCAATATACACAGTAGAATAAGAAAAAACTCAGTTTTATCTACTAACTTGTATCAAGTTAATTAATTATGTATACTTAAAATAACAATAACGCCAACGATCCACACGCAATAGTTAACATAACAAAACCCCGTTGTCGATGAAAATTATTTATTGTTCTTCGAACTACACCCAAATCAAGATTGTCCAGATTAAGTTTAGTATGTTTGCGTTTTCTTACTTTGTTGGGCGTACTAAAAGAATTGCCAATTGGACTTATTTTTTTCCTCCTTCAAAATTCGTCTCAGCGTACTTTTAGAAATTCCAGTTGCCTCTACGACACGCTGTTGAACTTTCTTCAAATTTAGAAAGTGTGTTGGTTTCTGCTTCCCGTTTCATAAAATGGGAAGCACTTCTATTGCTTGGCCGTGTATAACCTTTCTACCTCCAATTTTACTTTTTACATTATGATCCATCTCAAACTCTTTACTTAAAACGTTATGAGCACAACGCAATTAATTCACAAATTGTATTACAACTCGTGAATTGGCACAAGCGAATGTTTTTTGGGCGGCATGTATAGAAGACTGGAGACCGAAGTTCACAAGGCTAAATACGGCAAGAGACTGAGCCGCTCCACCCCCCACCACTTTAGTTCCGTCTTTGCCTACGGCGCATCTCGAAGTCACCGGTCATGCTATAAATTCTCTACTATACCAAGACCCGACCAGCCCCACAGCCTGTGATCCCCACGGAGCGGCTGTCAGGCATTACCTATTGTCAGCAATTTTTCCATCTCATAGACTTCATTCTCCCCTTATTTAGCCTATATATTAACGAAATTGTTTAGGTAACTGGTGTTCTTTTTATTCTCATTCCTCTTCTGCTCTTCGTTCCATAGGTCCTTGAGGACTTCTGTAACAAAGGTTGCTATCACCGTTTACGCTACTTCAGAGTACTTCATTGACCCAATGAGTCCTTCGGGCGTGAGTTCTAAATGGCCTGACCATTCTAGAACCTCTCGCTTGGTTTATACCGGGGGCAAGCGAAAAACAAATGCTCCGCATCTTTATCACTTTCTGTACAGTGTGGACACTGTGGGGATTCCTCGTACTTAATTTAATATAGATAATCCCTGAAGCAGCCGTGTCTTGACTGCATCTGCGCCACATAGTAATTGATTTCGCCACGTGATCGGCTCGTCAACTTCTCCACTTTAGGAATCAGACGACATGTCCATCTTCCCTTCGTGGATTCGTCCTAGCTTTTCTTATATCGTACTATGGATTTTCTTCTTTCTTTAATATTAATAATCCCTTCTTTTTTCGTAACTTCCACTCTTCCTTGCAAATATACCTTCGCTCAAAAATTTGCTTCCGTCCCTTCACTAAGATCTCAATTTTTACCATCACGGAGATGACCTCTGCTGGCTCCTTCGAGACTGCGTGTAAACCAATTGCTACCCTAATGTACTTAATGACAAAGATGTTATCTTCCTGCTTGCAGACTCCGCCGTCAATCCATCCGCCCAGATAGAGATGTTTTATGTCATGACTGACGTAACTACCGACATCAGGAAAGCTCTGCTTTTGCTATGTTCCGCTTCGGTTCTCTATGTTGGGCATAAACCGTGAGAGGGCGTTCCTAACTGTTGCCGCCTTAGTGATTCTGTGATGAACTTGTGCCTTGAAGTTAACGTGGAATCTATAATTACTCCCATATAGCGTATGGTTTGCTAGGAGATCTTTCTACTCCAGGATCCATTCACCGAGGTTGCTCACCACTACCTTCTGAAAGTGAGGGATTTCCATCTTAGACAATGCCCCCAAGATGCTATCCCACCTGATATTCAGCGTAACCTTTAGGAAATATTATTTATATGCGCTCTTTGATCTATCACCTGATGTCACTTTGTTTTTGTTATGAACCACCATTTCAATGGCATCCAGCGTACAGCATCCTCTGCAAAATCATAACTAATTGTTGGACAAGTGCTATGTTTGTGATACCGTCCAGCCCGGGAGCTTTAGAGTTCCCCTCTTCGACACAGGCTGCCCTCAGTTATATCAATGCCAGTGGTGATTTTTCTTCCTTGCCGTTTCGCTCAATGTGATGTCTGTAACTAGATGCTGTGGGATAAAGTAGCTGAGAAAGTGGACGTTTCCCAGCTTCGTTCTCACAAATCCTACATTCCTACTTTCGACCTCCTGGATTGACCTGCAAGACCAGATTGCGGCATTCCCAAGTGTTCTGTGTTGACATCGTGTTATGATAGCACAACCATATGTTTAATTAATTTAACCACCATTTACAATTTTTTTTACTTTTATAGTGTATTAAATCTAACAAATATTATTAATTGAAACAGCCTCTTAAAAATAATAAACATTGTTTCAATATAGTAAAAGCACTTCTATTTCAACCTTTTCTGCGACCGAATTGAGAAAAAAGTAAGAAAATATCCAAATAATAAAATTAAAAGTTTTAGTACAAATTTACTTTTGACTACTGCGTAAGTTACTATACAACCTTAACTATAAATTTAACGACAGTTATAACCCCATATTTGGTGTCTTTTGACAAAAGCAGGATTCTCAAACCTGTGCACGTATATTTGTTTGATCGGTAGAAAAGACAAAATTAACTATGGAGCAAAGAGTACTAAGAATGGAGTAAATTACAATTTTTACAGGGTTTCTTGGTCGTGTCTACAAGGCAAACTCAACATTTGCGTCGGAAATATAATGCACTTGAACCAGAACGGCTTATGCAGAAATATAATGCATACACGTGCAAAGCCTACGAAATCGTGTGCCAAGCCGTGGCTAACTGCTTGCAGCATTATTTAAATTTAATAATGAAATATACGCATAATCTTATTCCAGAGTACCACAAAAATGGATTTTTTAATAATTTATATAAAATAAATTTAATGTGGATATATAAAATATACTTGATAGCTGATATGGATAAAAGTAAAGTAAAGTAAAGAATGTCTTATTTTACCAGGCGGAGTTAGGGCTAAGAATCCCTCTCTAACACTTAACCTGGGGACCAACGGCTTAAAGGTGACTTCCGAAGCACCACCAATGGCCGGGCAGGCGAGCTGCTTGCAAGGACAGGATCGCTCAGCGGTCACCCATCCAAGCAGCAGCCACGCTCGACGTTGCTTGATCTGGTTATCTTGCGATAACCGCCGTACCCGCTACACTACGCCATTGGCCATTGTATACTGACTCGCCATGCCACATTACTTTTTATTTGTGTGAACAAATAATAACTGTCGTTGTGTGATGTATATACTTATGACATGTAGCATTGTCTAACTTTTATTATAGATGGCAGCAGTGGCAAGTTGAAACCAATTAGTTTATTTTGGATTTTACTTCTTAAACAAAATTGTGCATGTGTAGACGTAGTGTATTGAATAGGTTTCCACTAGACATTTTGTAGCGGCATATTAACAGTAACTGAAACAACAAAACCGAGGGACTGGGCATTAGCATGATTCAACAAACTATTCGCTCTGTGACTAAAATTTGAGGAAACAATGGAGCGCAGTGATTCCATGGTCATAGCAAGTGCACTCACTAAGCAATGTAATATATACTAATTGCAACTTTTATGACATAAATTATTGAACAATACTGATTAGGTGTAATCCCAAGAAAACAGAATTATGTACTAAGAACACGCACTGTACTGTATCAGATTTACAGATAATCATTACTTCGAGAAACAAGTATTGAGGGTACACAAAAAGGCAGTAAGCTGGTTGGACATTAAATTATGCGTAAATTTTATTTTAGGGAATTAAACAAAATTGTAAATATTAATAGTAAATCGAGCCACTTTTAATAGTTTATATCTTTGTATGTATGTTTACCTAGGTTTCTCAATATATTATCTTGAAAGCCGTTTGACGTAAAAATACGAGTTTAGCAACAATGTATGCCAATTGAAGAGGAAGGAACAGCGAGAAGTTAGGATGTTCACTCTACCCCTTTACACCGTAAGTGATTTACAAGCGCAGAAGTACAAACTTTGTAACTGTAACGGGCTTATTAGTCCAAAGTATGTTCAATATATGTATACCTATAGCAGTGACCCAAATATTATGTTGAAAAACATAAACCTTTTTAAATATAAATATCTTATTTATTGATTTTATATCGTTTATTAAACCCTTAAAATTATAGACCATTATCTGCACATGCAATCCAACATGACCTTATATTGGTAGTACCTCAGCTAAGAGATTTTTCATTTATATCTTAATATGAATATATTACATTCAAAGCGTTTTATAATATTAAGTTAGCTAATTTTAATATTTAGGTAACCAGATAGTCTAAATAAACGATAAATTCCTCATTTATAAAATTAATTTCTTTGTACGGACTTAAAAATATTCTACATAACATCTGACGAGTAATTTAATATTTTTGATATCCATTCGTTTAATATTATTGTTTTTCTTAACCATGGAGATTGTAATTCATAATTTCCAAAAACTACATAAGACTCCAACGTAATATGAGATGGATGGCAACACTCTCATAATGTAATTATTTAAGTGTGTAAGTATTATTTATGTTGGTTGTAGTTATTTAATTTTAAATTTCAATAGCAATATCTAAATTGATAAAATTTATAGAACTTTACTATTTTGTGTCCAACCTCACTATAACATTTATATATGCTAACAATATAATAAAAGTAAAATTGTCTTTCTTCGTTTGTTTTGATTTTACGCCTTAACAACGGATTGTCCTTAAACGTTATATGAACACTCTTAGATCCACTCAATAATATATATATATATATATATATATATATGTGTATTTTAATACAAATATATATTATATAATATATAAAACAAATAATATTTTAAATGCTAAAGTGAATTTCTTTGTTTTGATATCATGGGTAAACAAATCAAAAGGTTATATTGAAATTGTACATGGACTTTCTTAGGGTCCATGGTATGAATATAGGCCTATTATCATTTCCAAAATCTCTCCGGGCTACACACTACTGGTATCTGAAGCAGTTCAAAGTCCCATCTTGCTCTCATATATTTCAAGTTAGAAAATATTTATTGAAAGAGTCTGTTAAATAAATGTAATCAACTGTTCCATGTAATAATTGTTTCACCACGTGCTTAATTAATGTAACAACTATTTTCAATTTGTTTGCATTTATACAGAGAAAGCATATAATAAGCTTGATGGGATAAACATGGCAACAAAGCAAATTCATTTATTCTGAAATTTATTTAATGAATAAAATTGTTCGTATATGTTTGTTTGTTTTTTAATGGTTCTGTATAAAAGAAAAGGCGTTCAAAGATTTCAACTTGTAATGTACCTTTAATTGTATATATCAAGATGAGAGCCCTCATTAAATACAAGGAATACATTTTGAAGAACCATTACAAATAATCTCAATAACCTTACTGAACATTACATTTAATTTGTTTCTAAGAAAAAGAGATTAAAGTACAAGCAATTATATTACTACCTAGTTTTATGTGACATACGTACTTTAGCTATTAATTACCTCAAAATTGTCAACACAATTTTTTCGTTACAATTAATCTTGAATGTTATAAGATTCATACTGATATCTTATAATGCTTCAAGTGAAATACAATACAAACGTAAATTGGCTTTATAAACTATGTGTATAAAAATTTTTCACCAATTAAATCTATACTTTTATAAAACAATCTAATGGTGTCTCTCTCTTTGTTTATGCACGTATTACTCAATGACAACCCAGCATGGATCACTTCTAGCTGGTTTAGTACCTTCTAGTTGAACCCACCACTGGGCACAGCAAAAACCGATGTGTCACTTAAATTTAGGCAACATTATGGATGTTCAGGAGCGGCACATCACTAACCTCAAATGTCGATATTCTGGGGTTCATGGGCTATTCGACAGGTCTAGTCTACTGTGGGAGATGACTGTTGGAGTTGGTGGGGTTTGTTCCCTAACCTCAGAGGTTCTTGCTAGACTCAACAAGGATGTGCCACCCCCTTCCTACTTTGACTGGAGAGGCTGGTTCAGAGCTGGGCTCCCCTTCTTCCGTGGAGACATGACTTTGAGATGTAGTGCCCTAATTCTTTCTCATGGACCTCGATAGGAATATAACACGCGATAGGATCTCGCCCCTACTCCCTAACCTGACCCATCCAAAATATCCTATTACTCCGGAAACAGCGCAGAGGTTCTTAGAGGACTAAGTTAAATTTATAAGCTTCTTGCCATAAGAGATAAAAAAATTACTCAATGACGTAACAACTAATGGACCTATTGTACTGAAATTTTACATTAACATTCTTAGGATCCCTGGTTAACACGTATGTTTATTTTCATTTAGAAATCCCCTACAGGCTACGCTCCATTGGTTTCTGAAGTCCAAAAAATCCCCATAAGAAATGAATTGGAAATAAACACATGCTATTAATTCAAGAACCGGCAAAACTGCAATAAAATGCTCTGTATAAATATTTTAGTACGACAACAATTATATAGTTAATTAGTTTAAGTACCATGTTAAATGTATTTACATTTATAATTTTGAAAGCATATAGACAGCTTAAAAGTAACAAAACTTCTTATATTGAACTTTTCTCTAATCATCGTTGAGCAGGTTATCCAGATAATAAAACAGGATATTTCATTAAAATATTTACCTTGTATTAAATAAGTATGAAATGCATGAACAGTATAGTAATATAACTTTTGCTACAAATTTACTTGTATTTTGAGAGGTGTAGGCTTTTCGGACCTATGTATGTGTTTGTTTTCGTGATCAAAGCAAACCCAAACAAGTCATCAAATATGTAGTTCATTCTAACCAGAATTGCTAACACACGTGAAAAGCCTAAGATATATCTAAGTATTTCACTGATCTAAAACTCTTAACCATAAATACTAAATAATTATGCACCTTAAAATTTACCTACTTCCTTTTCAAAATTATATTGAGTTATAACATTATAATATCTTTAACTAATAAGCTTCGACTTCGACTTTAGGATTACTCCACACTGGCCTAAAGTATTTCAATTGTTACAAAAATCATTGGTGTTATTTAATCAAATATCATGAAATATTAGAAAGGAATTCAAGCTATTTCATAGATAATTGTAAAAACTATTTCACGGCAACTCAAAAAATGTTTCATCTTAAACCTAAAATGGATCAGGAGATTGGAATATTCAGTGACTATCTCATATAGAATGTTGTTTAAAAACAGTATTTCCTTGGTGTTCCTAATTTTCATAACCTAATTGCGTGTGAATCCACGTAACTGCTAGTTATTCTATAACTTCATTAGTCACTATAATGGCAGCAACTGTAGGTGTGTATTCCGTATATCGACAATGGTAAAGTTGATTACAGTTGCAACAGCTTTCGCCGACCAATTACCCCAACAATACCGGGGGTTGTGTTCACAGTCAACACGGGACGGTAGGAGCTATAACCCCATGCTGTAATTGTTAACCGTGGTACTACTGCCAACACGTTAACAAATAATATATTATAAAACTGACATTGTATTATATAAACTTTAGTGTGAAATCTATTACATACTATAAACCTTTGTTATTCCTCGTGTTTCAGGAAAAATAATGCTCCTTTAGTTAAATTTTAAAATAAGCTCAACATTAAAAACTTTACTAGAAATGGGTTTGTTTTTGTATTTTACTAGGACATAAAAAACCTATTTCTACATGAAATAATGAAATTTTTATTTTTCGAGTTGCATTTGCATTTTCATCATTAGATCATCTTTACTGAATGCCAAAAAAACTTATTATTTTCCACAAAATAAAAAGCTGAATACAAGCTAAATATTTCATTATAAGTATGTATTTTTAATAAGTAATAGCGAGATAGGAATCTCCTTACCACAAGCTTTGCTGTTGTTGCTCTTACTGAGGTTCTCTCTGTGTAAAAAAAACTCTGTGTTGTTAAAACTTCAACAGTTGAATAGACGAAAACAGGCAAAGAACTGAATTTATTTATTTAAATTACTGCTGGGTTGTTAATAAATGCATAGTCAAGACAATATTTGTATTTGCTGTTAGAATCCTATTTGGTTCTTTATATTTCAATGTGTATATTCTTGGTTTTGTATATGATTCAATAAAAACTGTTCAGATTCTTTGAGTACTAATATTAGAAAGTGTGTATGTTTATTAAAAAACTGGTATAAATTTATCGATAACATTTACGAGGCGAACACAGTTACCACAATGAACGTTATCTACCTTGTTTTGCTCAAATATATATTTATGGCTTACTTAGTTCCTTGTTTAGAAAATACTTTAGTAAAATGGCTTAGAATGTTAGGTTTTCAATTTTTATGTTTTAAATTAATTATACTGCACATTTTATCACATATGTATCTCCCACAATGAGGGAGCGTTTATAGTTCGCCACTTCATTTACATTGAATCTTTTGTCAGAGTCAAAGACATGAGTAAGGTAATGTCAAGAGTCCAGCGTGTGTCGTCTACTGTAATTTAGCAAAGAGAGGAGATCTAGGTGGTCTTTTTGGGCGAATGAATTTCGTTCTAAAATCAACAAATAACTTTTTTACATTTTACTTTTTTTAAATTTTTTTTTAAATTTATAAGCTATTAAAGAAATACGTGATCTCATTTCTATCTCCCTAACAGTACTTACCCAGAGGCGTCTTGCTCTTCCAGAGGCTATTGATGAGTGTAGGATCACCCCTGCGCCACTCACGCCAACCCTTGCCTCGGCGGACGCCACCCACGGGGCCCGGGGTGCTGGGAGAGCCGGCCTGAGGCTGACCATGGCTGCTCCCTGACTGTGGACTCGGGGCGCCCAGTGCTGCAAAGTATAATGTTTATAAACACCAGCAATTGTTCTTTTATTATGTTGTTTCAGTTATCTTCACGTCATAATGTATTGGACTCACATTCATCGTTTACAGTCTACATAAAATATTCTACGCAGAGGATGAATAGAAATGTCTATAAAGCTAATTTCATTAGCCGATATGTATTACTACGTCATATGTTATATTTAATATAATTGTACTCAGATTATGTACAAGGCTATTACCCTGCCATTTTGACCAATGTGAAAGTGTTCGCTAACGTTCAGCTACATCACATGGAGTGACATGCGTCTTTGTCGAAATTGATATTGCTTATGTATAGATTACTAGCATAAAAAATGTTTAAAGAATAAATTACAGAAACAAAAGCGTTAGAATCTATTTAAGGAATCCTTTTATATTTATATTTAACCACAAAAATCATGATACTGCACAAGGATTTTTACTATTCATGTTTTTATGGTAGGAAACGTTTTATGAAAACCACTTTTCTCTTAAGTTTATATATATAAATAAAGGGGATTGTTAAACATTTATTGATTCTATCGTCTAAGTTTAAAAAGGGGTTTAATACTTATAAGTTATTGCTTTAGTTAATTATTTAGTCATTCTTTGTTTTCTTCTAGTTTTTTCTGAGTAGGTTGATTTATAATCAAATACAATCACCCAAAAAATTTTATATTGCAATGTTTAATGAGATTTTTTATAAAAGTATACATTTAAGAAAGACTCTCCCTAACGGTTATAACTGGTCAGCCATGTTTCCATGCCAGTGCGATTAATAACAGTTACAGTTTGGCTTGGATCCATAAACTTCTTAAATTATGCAAACGACACTTAAGTAAAACAAATTGTGCTAGTACTATTTTCTGAAATGGATTGTTTCATTTACTCTTTCATTTACTTAATAGGTATGTTTATTACTGTGAGATTCATAAAACTCTATTCATATAAATGACGATGAAGAAGGAGTATTGAAGTAATTCCTAACATTTTTATAACACTTCCTAAGCTGTTTGTACCTCAAATTTAAAAACTTTTTACAATTCAGACCTACTTTCTGAAATTAAATAAAAATCTAGATTTAAAAAAAATCACTTTTCACTTAAGCACATGGCTGTATCTAAAAACAAGTTTTAAAGTTCATACTGTTTATCACAGATCTAAATAATAGAAGAAACAAAAATAAAAAGCACTTTTGATATGAAATACGAGACAGGAATTAAACGCACATTTCGTTTAGGCAGCCTAAACCAAGAGAGGGAAAGATTGTCTTATTATGAGATGGAAACTACAATACAAATTTGTGGGAATAACACAAAACTTCTGAGCTGGAAGAAACGTATAACTGTTATAATTTGTAAAAGTGAGGTCTTCAACAAAAAAAATTAAATAACACACAACTTTTCATCATAAACAATTACATGAAAAGTCTCAAAATGTAATTACAATTAAAAATACGCTATAGGCTCACGCGTTTCGAAATATGAATGTTTGGAAGTGCCGATGACGAGCGGTCTAAGATGTTGGACTTAAAGTTAGAGATAGCGCAGGTTCAAATCTGGTCTGTGACCGAAGCACTTTTTATCAGTACTATCTACCATGTACTGTATTGACACTCCCCTTTATTCTGTTTGATAAGATCCTCGCACAGGCCAGTGGCTCATGAGGACGGACAGAATAAGGCTTAAAAGGGAATCAGCTTCTCCTAAAAAAAAATTATTAAAGTAATCTATACTTAATACCTCAATTTAGTTTTAAAATCCTGACAGTCAACAAAGTGAATCTTTCAAATTGAAAAATGCTGAAATATTTCCTCGTGAATAGTTAAATAATACTGATTTATGTCATATTTCAAACGTATCAAAATGTCTCTTCATCGTATGTTAGCAATGCTGTAATTATAATACCAGCAATACACACTGAAGGAACGGAGTAACTTTATTTCTTTGGAGGATAAAATAAATATTTATCTCTTTTTGAGAGAAATAGCTACTTCATGTACCAGATAGTTGAAAACATACTTGTCGAATTTCGTGAAACAAATCTCTTACAGGTACGTATACACACTCTGCGCTGTACGCTCTGACTGGGATACATACGTGTATGGCCATCCTAAAAAAAAAAAAAAAAAAAAAAAAACACACAAAAACACAAAAACAAAAAACAAAAAACAAAAAAAAACTATGTCATAAATTAATTTGTATTTTTTCGTTGCTATAGCCCGAAGCTAAAGCACTTGCCTTTCTTGATCGCTAACATCCGTAGTTCTTGACGTAAGTAACAAATATGTTAGTACACCTTGGAACTACCATATAACATGTACCCAGACCATTTGTTAACAGGTTAAGAGCATACTAGTGCTGATTGTTATGCTTATTAGCCTGATGCATACAGATAGCAAGCGAGATCAAAAGTTTTACTCTAACGCATAAATAACATTCTGTAAAATGAGAGACAACTTTTAGTTCGAAAAATTTCTCTTCAAATTTTATACTATAAATAACTTATATGTATTATAAGTATAATTATTTATGTTAGAGCTATAGTTGCTCTTCTAATATAAATTGAATGGTATTATTTAATTACTAAAACTTGTATTATAGTTTGTGTATAAAATTTAATATCCGATAAGTCCGAATCTTGTGTCGCATTCATTTACCGGAGTAAATACAACAATCGTTTAAAATTAGATTTTGACTTACAATTTTAGTATATTATCTTAGGTCAGTAGTTTTAGAACAGTTATGCAAGAATACCAGAGTAAATTAACTAACTAGCCTTCAACCTAATGTAAGTAGTCGGCCTAATAGCATAACGATACTTTACACACTACATGATTTCATAAGTAAAAACGTTATGCAGTGTCGTGTACATTCTTGTTTTGCGACAGAAATTCCTCATATTTGAAGCTTATCGTTAAATTTTATCCTTATTACATATGGTAACTATCCTTTCTCATAGTAAATAACGTCATAATTAAGAGAATGAGTATAATACATTTTATTGTGTAATTGCGCAAAAAATATAGCTTACTTAATTAATACAATAAAGAAACTTGGTAGATTAACATTACAATTGCTTTTATTAAAAGTGACACCACCATTTTATTTATAAATCAGAATAAAACCCACGAAACAAACTACTAATCTACGTGACTGTGGTGTAAATAGTTCCACCGTAAAACTTGTCTCCTGTTAGTATTCATATCTTTGATTGTTTATTCTTGAAATGTTTATGATGTTTATTGGTAAACGTCACATTAAATATTGTTTAAGATTTATTTTTCACGATAGATAATTTACTATAAGTAATAGCTTATACCAGTTATAGTAATAAGTTTATATCAGATATTTATCATCTGCGAGGTGGTCGCCAGTCAGCATTTCTAGTCAATTCTGATCTTGGCAGTCTGTTTCTGTTCCATTTACCTTAACTAACTTGGCAAGATTCCATGATCTATATCAACGAATCTCCGTAACCTTACCCATTCCAACGTCCCCAAATACGTGTCAGGAATTATGTTCACGTGGCACGTGGCACGTGACTTACTTTTGTACAAAGAAATAAAGCTTATATAAATATTAAGCTAAGATGTATAAACTTTAAAGGCTTGGAATGGAATTGCTTTAAATAGGCTATCCACCTTTCCTCTGGATGGCAGTCAGGTAGTTGACAAACCATTTGCGTTGCTTTGTCTTAGGCTTTCTCCACCGTCAGGCCTCATCTAATTTGTCAGTGGAGATGGGTGTGTCCCAGGGCTCAGTCTTTGGGCCTGTCCTGTTCTTACCGATTATCAACAACATTTCTTGCAGTAATGATGGTGGTAATATGTATATTTTTGCGTTTAATGCCTCGCTCCACCATTCTCATAGGATCCTAGAATGTCTTGACACATTATCCAGGTTATGTTTCTTCTGCAGTGCCTGGAGGAAGATTTTACCGGTACAATACATCTAAAACCAAATTAGTGACTATATATAAAGCTCCGATGTTCTCGCACATCAGATTCTATTGTATTATCACTATTATATTGGTAATTTAGAAATATAATCTGATTCAAAAGACTTTGTGGCTGGTTTTAGATTTCAATCCAAAGTACCACCATCTATAAGTAAAGAAGGTATAGCAAAATAAGCAATGACATTTTTGTATTGATTAGGCTTTTTTATTTAATGGTACGTAAGTAGTTTCAACCTTATATTTTGGATGCCTATTTAAATACTTGAGTATACTTTGCTAGACCGATAACAAAATATATGCAATCCTCATTGGAAATTTGTTTAAAATGAACCAGTACTTAGGTACTCCATTGCCTACTTATAGGGTATATTTCTACTGAGCCAAAATAAATATTGAAGATTAAACAAAATTGGGATTAACTTCAAAACCCTTCTACGGGGTGGAATTATGATGTTACATACCTCATTACCTATGCACGACCAGATAACCACACCCCGTATGGAGATCAGTGAAATAGTTGGTATGAAAGGAACTATCTATATTATAATCAACAATACTCTTGTGTACATGATAATTCCTGGTGTAACTTTAATTTATCCATTGTAAAAATAAGCAATAATTTCTAAAAGGTAATTAAAAAAGGATTTGCGTATTAAATAGTAGGATAAAAATAAAGCTATATTGTTTACATAAATCTACATGGATTTTACCCCAACACAAATTATAAGGTCTTTATTCAGATAAAAATGTCTTCTACAATAAGTTTGAGCAAAGAACAGTACCGGTATACATTTATAATAAACTAAGAGTTTGTTTAAATCAAACTTTGACACAGTTAAGAAGTTCTCAACGTCTTTAAATTGTTAATTTTCTGATTAGAATGCTTACATAGCAATATAATGGAAGAACCTAGGACCCATTCGTATTGTATAAGAGAATAAAATAATGTTACTTAAAATCAAAGATGAATGTGTCCAAGGGGACGGAAGGTCACAATTGTAACCAAATACTCTTAATCTTATCAATTGATTCAGCATCAATCTTTACATAACGTAGCTATAGAGGGAAAGGTTGATTAAATGTGTTCAGAGTAGCTTCATTTGACCTTCCTGTTAGTGTAGCGTCTGGAATCTGAGGCTGCCATACACTTGACTTTTAGAATCTGGAGTCAAGTTCGCTTGAATAGATCCTAAATAAATCGGGGACGAAGAAATGAACGCTTTACATAGTTAGATCACAGATATACGTTGACCAAAAATTACAGTGCAATCTGTAGGAGAGGTATTTTCATTATGCCATAAGGTGCAGAATTTAGAACACTGCGTTGTTTTAGATGGGATCTCTGAGCACAGTGAGGCAACCGAGTTTTCTATATATATTGTAGGTTTGGTGGGCAGGGCTAATTCAACATAAATGTTGAGTTTAGCTCCAGTACACCTTCCTCTTAGTGCATCTGATATCTGACGCTGCTGAACACTTGACTCCTGGAATGTGGATATATTTTTATCTTCTTTGCTGCCAAACTATTGTTTTGATCTCTCCAGATGATCATAACTCCAGGTTCCAGGAGTCAAGTATGTGACAACGTCAAATTCCATATGCTGCACTAAGAGACAGGTTGAACCAAGGCTAATTTGAACATGTGCATGAATCTTAACTTGTGTAAGTAGTTTATAAATAGATGCGTGGAGCCCAAAATTTATTTCTGGGAAATTAAATTCCAACACTCACTAAAGTTAGTGGAGCTGAGGATTGATTTATTCCCCAGAAAACATTTTTTTGACTTTACAGAAATCTAGGTGTGATCATAGTGTGTTTTTCTAAAGAAGACCTCTGACGGAACAGGATCCCGGCAGCAACTCTCACATGCTGAAAATCTCACTTCAAACTTTAAAACATATAATATATATACCTATACTACCTCGGCAACAATTTTATTCCTATAAACTATAGGCATATATTCTAATGTAGTAGAGGTTTCAAGTTAAGTGTCCAGCATGCGAGAGAGGTCTCCTGGATCCAGCTCCGTCAGGGATTTAAAAAAAAAAAAAAAAAAAAAAAAAACTATAATCAAAGCAAATTGGCTCTCTGCTGCCGGACTAAAACTAACTATGGAGTTCTCTATTCAATTACAATACTTTGAGTGTGTTCATTGTTCCCGCGAAAGCTGATCTCTCTGTCTGGTTGTGGTTTAGATTTCAATCCAAAGTACCATCATATATAAACGGCCGTTATGGCTGATATTCTCTATATCATTTTGTAAAAGACTATCTATTGTCAAAATTATTCATACAAATACAACATGTGAAAGATAAAAGTTATTCAACAGCGAAATATTCATGGAGATTTTATGCTAGAGCGACGTAGGAGAGGCATAAATCTTATTTTTATGTTCAAATCCTTTAAATGTAGTTCCGGTTGTTAGTTAAGCAGTTAGTTTTATATTCATATGAAATTACGTTTTTATAATTATAATTATAAATTGAAATTAATCATAATTCATCTACGTAAAACTATTTTTAGTATTTATTTAACGATTGCAATCATTTTTTTATTTCTTTGATATTTATTCCACATTATGCGTATTTGTAATTATATTTAACTTTCTATACGTATTTTATTTCTAATATTATTTCTTTTATATAATATTATATTATTATAATATAATATTATTTATTTCTATTCCTATTATTTAATCAAATAAGCCTTTTACAAAACATTTTCGTTTGAAACTACTTTAAAATACACAAAATATATACTTTTGTTATTTCCCATAACCACTTTAATATTTGGCTAAATTAGTAGTAAAATATACTTGATATATAATATATAAAATATACCAGTCAATAACAATGGTATGGTATAGTACCATTATTATACTTAGTGGTATCATAATATTATTATTGGTTTTAATACCACTTCTGGAAACTACATGAACTACAACTAATGAAATAGGTATAGCTATTAAAACAAAACTCAAGTATTTTAAAGTCACAAAAGTGCAGTCCACACCAACGAAGTGGACTCTGAATAGTGAAGAGTCTCATGATTATAAAAAAACCAGAGTTGCCTGAATAGATGATACGGACTAAAATACATAATACGGACTATAAGGATGAATGCAGCTAAACAAATGCTTTCGGCCATGACAGGTTTTGTGCATATCAGGTTTGTAAATATTAGAGTATACAGAGAATTAAATAACTAACTTCAATATATACATCGTTTGGGTGTAATATACAGCATATTACAACATATAATATATAACAAAATACAACATATTCCGAGGTAGGTAGTTACCAAAGGTGTTAAATAGTTACAATTACTTACTATTAAAATAGTGATCACTACTTTTGAACAAAATTATACTTTCAATAAATTTATATTAATGCATTATCAAAATACTCTAACATCCGAAATAGTTGTAATATCAAATTATTATGAGCAACAAATTCAAATTAATTTAGAATTTGTTTACTTTAAACACATTTCTAAGATGGGCTTTTAATGTATTTACTTAACTTATAAGCTTATTAACTTAATCGTCCTCACTAATTGAATTTCGAAACTATATGAAGCGGTTTGTATTATTACATGAATTTTTGAGATATTTCCCTGAATCCATGTTACGTACATCCAAAATTCAGCACAACATGTTTTACTTGAATTTACTGTATGATCAAAAGTACATACTGCAACGTTGATAAAAATTCTTGCTGCTAATGTTTTTACAGTCTAAAAACAAGGTAGATACACAAATAATACAAGGGGTAATCTACACCATATTTTGCCCTACAGAATTCAATGAGAAGCATAAAAATGTCAAGCCTACATGTAGAATTTATCTCAAAATATCGTACGAAAGTTACACTCCAAGTGCTAATATGTCGCATACTAAAATATCATATGGTTGCTCTCAGTCTGTTTACAAGATAATTTATTTTGTGATTTAGCATTGTCCACATGGTTACATATATGGTAAATATAAAGATGTTTGCTAATCCTCAGCTCAATGTAGTGACATGCACCACTATCAAACACAATACTGCGTGTACAGAAATAAAGCTTCATACAAAATTCCAATTAAGTTTTTTTGAGATTTTGTGTGGACAGATATAAATATAGAAAGACAGAGACGGAATGTTTACATTGGCCCTAGGCTTCGATAAAGCTCAATCATACGCTATAATATATCTAGCTATCTCCAAAACAGAAGTACCGGATATCAAACCTATTGTACTAAATTATTATATCTTATAGTTATGCGAAGTGATGGGTGACCATTCCAGAGACCTCTGGTTTAAGGCAAAGCAAACCAATATTGTAAATACAATGTGGCATTCCTAAATTCTTGCAGTATGTATTCGTGTGAAAATAGTTCATTTTTAGCAGGAATTAACTGTGTTGTATAGATCTAAAATATTTTTATATGCTTTAACCCGTAAACACTATGTGCGAGTGCTTCACTTGTCCTTATAATATAGAAACGTGAAGATAAAAAATATAAATCGTGTCATTTTATAACGTAAGCCACGAGAGATTGTTCCAAACATTCTTTGCATAAATATTTACAAACAAACCATTATCTCTCAAACAAATATTGTATGACAGCATGATTACTACGTCATACGAATACAGTCATTAAAAGCGACTGGGACCTCCCTCTTATAGCAGCTAAACGAGACATTTACAACTTTATGTGTCTCTTATTTGTCTTAGAGTCATCCGTAAAAGTATAATGACCTAAAGCTCAAGTGCGTTTCTGTTGGTTGCTTAGAGCATTTACACTTTGCTCTTGGGATTTATGTCATCTGATGGTCTTGCCATAGGGATTTATAACAGTAGAGCTAAAATTTTGAATTGTTCATTACCATAGGAAATATTTTGAAATTTTTTATTTTCATTCATGTAATTTTTTGCCCTTACCTAAATTTACAATTTAATTTAACCATTTTTACGTTTTATGATTGATTATTCATATCTTTTCGGCTAAGAGTTGGGTTTAAATCAATGGATATTTCATTTGCTCATAGTATTTAGCTAACAATAACTTTTTTATCTAATTAATATTTTTAAATTGGACTAGATTGAAGCCGTGGCTGATTTCAAGTTAGCGTGGGAGACATCGCGTTCTCCACGCAGCGGACAACATATTTGCCCGAGGAGAAACCCACAATGGACCGAAGTTTACCATTTTCAATTTCGATATGAATGCAGTAAAAGTTTAGTTTCAAAACAAAATCCGTCCCTCTACATTATTAATTCGAAAGTAATTGTTTAAATATGAATAATAAATAATATTTCACCATCAACTTGTAAAAAAAAGACCTTACTAAATGCTCAGACAATTAAATTTTAATGGAACATTTGTAATAAATGATTTGAAAAGTATGAAAGAACCTTTGTTCTAACTAATCATTTATTGTAAAATTTCCTTGCTCATTTTCTATACACAGGCAGAGAGAAATCAGATTCATTTCGTCTGTTATACTATGTAAATAAATCAAAACTGCACTATAGAGACACAAACTTCTATTGATTTTCTGGTGGCAAATTTTTGAGTGTGTACTACGTAAAGCAGTAAATTGGCTATTACATTATCTGTATATTAGTATTAGCCAATTCTAAGCTAAGTACTGCATTTAAAACCTTAGATCTTCGCAGAGCATGTTTAAGATTCATAAAAAAATCTGAACAGGCAGACAGGAAATTTAGCAAATAAAACATTTCAATCATAGATAATATTCATGCTCCGTTTAACCCATTTCTATAAATAATGCTGGGTATCGTACCATAGTAAAAAAGTTCTTTACCGTTTAGCTTATTTGAAAGTAATATTGCAGATTATACTAAAACGTTCCGACGAATGAAGACCACCAACTTTATAGTTAAGTATCATTAAAGTAAATACACAAAAATTTCCCATTATTTATCTTAAAAACATAACCTGTTTATTTACATTTGTGTGTTTAGTGATTTTCTCGTTTCCAATATGGTAACCCATAAGAACAATGTATTACCATATTTACCATATTAGTTACTTTTTAACTCCAACCAGGACTCTCAATTGAACAATATTTACAATTTTCAATACTCATGTAGAGATGGACTTATTTTCATTCCTCTACGTCATGTCATTCGAAAGTTCAAAAACTGGTGGGAGAGCAATAATAATGAGAGCACCATAATCCCTCATACATAAATCTTTGACGCTCGCCGGCTATTTTTTACCTGATATCAATTTAATGTCCTAAATTGTGTTTATATATTACAACTTTGACTGTAAATTTGCGTCCCTTATCAATTAATTATATACATTAATAAATTAAACATCTACTATAATTCTTTAGTTTGAACTTTAATCAAAATTTTTCATACTGATTATACTTTTATGACTTGCTTAAGTTTGTAAAGGATGATACATAAAGGAGCTGCAACTCCAGAGGTAAGCGTCAAGACAAGTTGCTTTTAGCCTACTCGTAATTAAATCAGCCTTACTTTTAAGTTGCTAGGCATAAAGCGCTGCTTGGCCTCTCACTTTGTGTGGGCCAACTAAAACTTATATATAAGATTTAATGAAGACCAGTTAGACCGTATGCAAACTTCCACACTACGTTTTCACTTAGTGAAAATGAAGTTAGACCATTGTCCAACTTCACGAAATTTTGTTAAATTTCGCAATATTGGCAACTTACATTTGTGAAAAGATTTTGTATTGGTTGTGTTACATAGAAGAAAATCATGTTTTGAAAACAATATAGAAAACAAAAATGTGGATCTTTTGCTTTGCTTTCTGCTTCACTTAATAACATTTAAGGCAACAATTGTACCTGGAAAATGTGTATATTTTCATGGGTTTTAGGGTAAATATAAAATTACTAGCAAATATCCGACGCCTCGTTACGCTATTTCCTATTGAATAACAGATATGTGATAAGTATATCCTTTTTAAATGCCGTAATAAACACTCCTGAAAATAAGTGATGGTCACTAAAAGATATTCCAATCTCCAGAATAATTGGACTCTAGATTTAAACAGCAACTTTTTAGAGCCTCGTATATACGTTAGTCTGAAAACTCTACCTACGGCTATTGTATTGTGTAATGCCAGTATAAGGTATTTCCAATGACGGTGGTTTGATTAGAGTAAAAACATATTTTTGTTAAATTATCGTTGGACAGCGAGAATTAAAAAAAAGAAAACGCAGTTATTCTATGTTTTACAAACATTATGATCTTTATAGGATTGCATAAGGCACGTATATTTCAAATTTCACAGTTGTAATCCAATGGCATGTTGAAAAACAAATGTATATTTTTTCTATAAATTACTATCCTTTTCAACCCTGATGAGTAGTTAATCAGAATTAAAATGTTGTCGTTTTCTAATTAAAGCATAAAGCAAATGTATATAAAATTCACACTTCTAGGACATCGAAAAGTTTAAAAACAAAATGTAATTCTTCTAGGGGAATTAATCCTATTTCAACCCCTATAGCTAGTAGATATTCATGAAAGAGTTTTATTCGTCTTTTGAGATCAAATGCATGCGTTTATTAATATCATCTTTGTAGGCCATCAAAAAGTTTAAAAACTATAGTTCTTCTAAGTGCTGAAACTCCATTACAAAATCATAAAACACATAAATAGCGTTACACGATTTCAATTTCTATAGATATTTTGTTTAGGTAAAATATTGTTTACTTGTTATTTAAGAGCGTAAAGCATGCGTGTTTTATATTTCATCTCTCTAAGACGTCAACACGTTGAAAAAATATAGTTCTTCTAAGTGTTGTAACCCCATTACAACCCCTATAAACAGTTTCTTTTGGTAAAATATTTTACGTTTGTTATTTAAGAGTGTAAGGCATGTGTGTCTTATATCTCATCTTTTAAGGACATCAAGGACATAAAAACATAGTTCTGTATAGCGTACCCCTATTTAACCCATTATGGATAGTTTATCTGTACGAAGATTATTTAATTTTTCTATTTAAATCATGAAGCATTTGTGTACATATGTTCTATTACCTAGAATTAGGAGAATTAGTGATGAGTGAGTGAGTGAGCACTTTACTTATTTTACATAGAGATTATATCAAGATTTATATGTGTCATATCAGCTAAAATATGTAGCACAGTACCACTGTAATATAATCTCTTTAAAAAACTTACGTATGAACTTACTTATGTATTGATTACTTAGAAAACTATAGTGTTCCTATAGGTAATTATAAAAAATATATGAAATAAGTATGGCTCAATGTGAATCTGTTTGTATCAGACTACATTTTAATTCGTTTCAATGATTATAGTAACATGTATAACACCTTATCCATTAACTCATCATGACAATAACCAAAAATAGCAAAGGTATTGAGAGAAAGTCTTTATTACTTCATTGTAGAGGTTTAGTGAAAGTATGTATTACTCAATGTATTACTTCATAAGAAAAACAGTTTAGTGAAATCGAAATTTGAAGTATTTTTTTCATTTTTTAAATGTGCGCGAAAATTTTAAAACTTAAGACTAGATATTACATCAAAATGATTACACTTATTTTTTTTTGTATGCAACACTATAATTTTCCTTATTTTTTTAAATACACTACTTGTTTTTTCAACACGTTAGTTCATGCGTTTAGAAGATAAAAAAGGCTGTAAATATTATTATGAAGTGGAGTGTGATCGCACCATATTGAAGTGAATATGCTATCATGCAAAAACTAAGGATTATCCACTAACGGATCAAAAAATCATACTTTGTTTGAAGAGAGAGGAAACCTGATCTCAAATATGATGGGAAGGTTACAACGAAGCACTCACCACCAATTGCTGCTAGAAGTGTGATCAAGATGGCGGTAAAGCGCCACAACATGACGTCATCAGCAGACAGGGGTTACCTCTCGCCTGCTGCCCTCATTTTCCAAAACAACCCTGGAAAAATATCACACATTTAAACATAACAATTTTAAAATTGTTTTCTAATTATAATGATTTTTAAATATAAAGTATTAATAAAATAAGCAAAAATCGTATGTCATATAATGAAAATTTATAGGTAGTTTATGGATAAATATTATCCAAAAACCTGAGGTACAGGCAGAAATGTATTAATATTTATTGAAGCCATAAGAATAATTGTGTTTCTTAGGGAGATTTCAGCAGTTTATTTGGGCACAATTTCAGTTTGCGGCAGTTAAACCTCTACTCTATGCTATCACACCAACAATGTTGGCTGTATGCTCCTATTAAAACCCTAAGTACATTTTCGAATTGTTTCATGCGAGTATATTTATAAATTTCAACCGATTTGAAAGAATTGAAATAATACTAATCATATCTAAATAAACTTAGCGCCTAAGCACTGTCAAAATTATATCCCAATATCAAGGGTCGTCAATAGAGACCATACATTTTATTAAAGACCAATAGTTGAAGTACAGAAAAGTATCAAGATAAAGTAAGCTAATGTGAGTATTTATTTCGTCATTCATCAAACAGCAACGATATTCCTGTATCTCCAATATTTAAGTTTTTGTACCAGCTTGATCGACACATGACATCTGGCTATTATATATGTTCCGTTAATATATAAAAATATCCATATCATCAACGAGCTCATGTACGTTAAAAAATGAAAATATACTGAAGTAACCATTGACGACCAAGAATTAGTCGGTTTCTTTACAAAAGTATATATATATATATATATATATATATATATATATATATATATATATATATATATATATATATGTATATGTGTGTATACGTATAAGGCTATATAAACACACGGCGAAGAGATGGTTATATTTCTCGTTAGTACTTGTGCATGACAGGTTTATGTTGATATTTTTCATTATTCTTGAATTATCTTCAGAAAAAATAATGAGAATCTGCATTATGTGAACACTCTATTATACGACAATAATCATGAATGAATGTACATTATGTGTTAGTTTGATCGGCCTTAGGAATATAGTAATATATCAAACTTAGTTATTGTAAACTATGTTCATTTCTCAAAAAGCGAACCAAATTAAAACATTTAATTACGTATAAAAATGAATTATTTTATTTAAATACAGTTGTGATGGTGAGTAACTGGCCATGAGTTGGTGAGTAAGTCATGAAAGAGAGAATTTTCTAGGAATGATTATGAATTAAAAATAGAAAATATTAAACGAACAATAAAAAATAACTCTAAAAAGCCTGAAAAATTTAAATCTTGGAATCCTTAAAGAATGCGAATGAGGTTAGAACAGCCAAAGTGACTTAAAATCAGAGGATTTTAGTTAAATATACCAGAGAATCTATCGATATAGTACTTTTACAAGCAGAAATCCTTCTAAATGTTTATGAACTGGTATTAACATTATTAATATACCATGTTAATTCCGGCCTATGTTCTATTTTAATAAGAAATAACTGTACCACATATTATTACTATTAACTGTTGGTTTATGACAAATATCACTTACAAAGACATAGTTGACAAAGATACAAATATTCATAGAATGTACATTATTTATGGCCTTAATTATTTACAATTTATCTTTTAAGTTTGAGGCATACTTATATTATACGAGGAAACCTAAATGTCCAATGAACAAAATTTGATTAAATTTATTAATAACTGAGTTCAACTTGTTCACTAAAATATTTTCTGGACAAAATAATGCCATATACAAATTTAAAATAATGTCCATATATAATATAAAGATTTATATATAGATTATATATATATATATATATATATATATTTATATAGATTATATATATATATTCCAGGGGGAGCCTCACCTACTGGGCGGGGTGGCAGGTGGCGGATAGCGATACGTCCATCAGATATGGGTGGACAGCTGCGAATAAGGCACTATGCCAAATAAGCAGTCCCGGACCGAGGCGGCAGCATTAACAGGGCGTGGTGGGGTGACCTATGGCGAGGTCACAACTATCAAATACCACAGAGCCCAGTGACGATGCTGTGACATGGCGAGTAAGTACCGCCATTAAATAAGCACTGCTCCGTACTGCATTGTACGGATAGGGGTTGGTTCCTCAAAGGCTAGGAGAAGGAGGCTCTGATTTAAAACCATGGTTAGACCAGGATCTGTAAGCTGTGGCAAAAGCAACTGGTCTAGGGAGAAGAAGACTCCAAAATCAAACTCCTGGTCCTCCAGGTTGGGGGGTTGAGCATTGGGCTGACAACCCAATCTCATAAAAAAAACGCCAAGTTACGAATAATGAATCAGAGGATGCCGGACGGATTTCACGGAGACGACCAAGGCGAGTTAATAAGGTTATGAGAAGGGATACGGATATATATTTTGGGTCATGGAATGTGCAGACACTGCTTAAAGCAGGTAAAATGGAGGAGGTGGCAACAAGAGCTAGAAAAGTATAAGACCAGCATTGGAGCGGTGCAAGAAGTAAAGGTGGAAAGATAGTGGAACGATCAAGAAAAGAAATTATGATTTTCACTTTAGTGGATCCAATAATGTAAGAGGACATAAAGGTGTTGGGTTTTTTTGTGCTGCGAAGAATTAGGAAAGCGGTATTAAGTTCGAACCAATTAGTGAGAGGATTTGTAAATTGAGGATCAAAGGAAAGTTTTGCAATGTTTCGTTTGTAAATGTGTATGCCCCCACAGAGGATAATGCAGAAGGTATTGTGGATGATTTCTACACAGAACTTGAGAGAGTTTGTGATAAAATACCTAGGCATGATATGAAAGTGGTTTTAGGTGATTTCAATGCAAAAATAGGAAAAGAGGAGCAGAAACAACATGATAGCAGGAAAGTGTGGTCTGCATGAAGAAACTAGCTTGAATGGAGAAAGAGTATGCATGTTTGCTGAAGCTCAGAGGCTGATTGTAAGTAGTACTTGCTTTCCTCACAAAAAGATTCAATCTGGGGACATGGAAAATGCCTGGGAGGGATAGCTGCAATCAAATTGACCATGTTTTAACTTCAAAGAGATGGGCTACTTCTATAATGGATATAAAAAACATGCAGAGGAGCTAATTGTGATAGTGATCACTATTTGGTGAGAGAGGAGTTCTCAGATATCGTATAGCGAATACTGTCAAAGCAAGGAAGACAAGAGTAGAAAAGGTGGGACGTGGAAAAATTAGCAGATGTAAATTTGAGTCAACAATTTCAGGAAGAACTGGGTGATAGACTAACAGGACTTACGACTGATTTATCAATTGAAGAGCATTGGAATTACCTGCGAGAAGCAATGAAGGGCACAGCTGAACTGGTACTAGGTAAAAGGAAATTTGAAAGAAATAAGGACTGGTTTGACGAAGAATGCAGAAATGCATTGGACTCTAAGAATCATTAGCAAACAGACTTATGAGGAGGAAAAAAAGAGAAGCAGCAAACAGTAAAATAGAAAAATTAGAGAGAAACTACCAGCAGAAAGAATGCAGGAAATTTTACAAGAATATGAGAAATATTACGGATGCATACCAAGCAAAATCACAAGTACATCTTTGATGAAGAAGGAAACGTGATAACAGAGATGGAGGAAATCAAGACAAGATGGAAAGAAATATTTCGAAGACTTACTCAAAGAACAGGACATTCTGCTACCAGAAATTGATCTTGAGATACCACAGCAGGTTGATAACTTTGTACAACCCCCCCAGGAAAGAGAGTATGGAAGATGAGAAACAATAAGTCCCCCAGGAATCGACACTGTAACAGCAGAGATGCTGAAGTATGGCGGAGAAGAGCTGTTGAAGGTTATCCACGAACTTATATCGAAAGTGTGGGAACAAGAAAGAATGCCCAGAGGGAGTGGAAAGAAAGGACTGGATCATACCTATATACAAGAAGGGGGACAGGAGAGATTGTAGAAACTATAGGGGAATTACGCTTCTCAATGTTACATATAAAGTATTTTCCATACTTATACATAGCAGGCTAGTAGACTATGGAGAACATTGTATAAGAGATTACCAATGTGGTTTCAGGGGTGGGACGATCAACAATGGACAAACATTTTTATGGTAAGACACATTGTTTTTTGAAAAATGTGCTGAATTTGGAACGGACCTGCATTGTGTTTTTGTGGACGTTCAGGCAAGCTTTTGACAAGGTGAATAGACAGAGGATGGAAGTTTGTCTTAAACACTTAGGAGTACCACAGAAAATCATAAAGCTCGTAATGCTAACACTGGAAGGATCCATAGCCATTGTTAGAGTCAATAATGAGTTGACGGAACCATTTGACGTAAAAAACAGGTGTCAGGCAGGGCGATTCCTTATCAGCATTAATCTTCATTCTGGTTTCTGGAAGCGGCATTGAGAAAGGTGGATTGTGTGTAGGTGATATCACATATAGAAGAGTCAGTTTATCAGCATATGCTGATGACATTGTTGTAGCTGCAAGAAGTCCAGAGAGCTATGTTGGAGAAGCTGGAAGATATTGAAAGAGCGGTGAGCAGTTGGATTGACTATTAACTGGGAAAAAAACTAAGTACCTGAAAATGACAAGAATGGGACAAAGAGGAGTGGATCTGGAGGTAAATGGCAATGAGGTAGAAAAACGTAGTAAGTTTTAAAATACCTTGGATCAACTCTAACTGCAAACAACAGCGTGACTGAAGAAATTAACACAAGGATAGCCGCGGGAGGGCCGATGTTACTTTGCATTTAAGAAAATTTTCAGCTCCAACATTCTTCATAAAGAGGCAAACTGAGAATTTATAAAACTGTAATCAGGCCTGTTGTAATTTATGGTTGCGAAGCGTGGACACTCACCAAACAGGACATAAATAGATTGAGAATATTTGAAAGAAAGATTTTAAGAAGAATTTACGGTCCTGAATTAAGACAAGGAACATGGAGGAGGCGAAAAAAATCAGGACCTGCTTGGTGAGGATCAGGATTTTTTGAGCGGTGAGGATATTGTACGCTTCATTAAAGCCCAAAGAAATTAGGTGGCTCGGACCATCTGACGAGAATGAACGAAACAACAGAGTTGTGAAGAAGGTTGCTGAGTGGACTCCTGCTAATACAAGGCCCAAGGGAAGACCTCGGATGAGATGGAGAGACGATGTGGTTGCTGACCTAAGAAAGATTGGAGCAAGAAATTGGAGAGAGGTCGTCGAGGAAAGACCCTAATGGAGACTACTGATTCACCAGGCCAAGACCCATGGAGGGTTGTAGCGCCGAGGGAGTAAGAGTAAGAGTATATATAAATATATATATATATATATATATATATATATATATATATATATTTATATAGATTATATATATATATGCATATATATATATATTTATATTATATGGTAGTTTAAGATTAACATAATTTTGAATATCGAAATGTTTTTTAATATTATTTTGTTACATATTGTATTTTGCAAGAGTCGTTCTCTTTGGTACAGCAATATTTCTTCGGTAAACTTAATTTCCTGCGACTCCAAATTAAAATCTTCTATTTGCAAAGTTTATGCACACATATGTTTTAGATCTTTCGAGAGTAAACAAAGATGTTTGGAACTGTGTGGATGACAAACTTCATGGTGTCTGAGATATAGCCGATTAGGTGACATGGTCAATTATTAATAAATGTATTGGTTCTATTATTTTATTTCAATGGAAATAATGCTACAATAGGCCCTACTTTGGCGATAATACGACAATTACGATACTATACTTAGCATTACTATAATTATATTCACAAACATTCACTGGAATAATAACCATATGTCAAAGAAATTTCCTTGCACTTACTATTTCCTAAGTACACTTGCATTCCTACTGTTCTGAACTAAACATGGAAATGTCTACTAGATTAAAGTGTAATATATACAACACAGCTAGGAAGTAATGAAGTGTGTGCAAAGAAGCAATTGAGGTACTGTGTATGGGAGGGGTTGTTGTCTGAATACATTTTTCCTCGCAAACGGTATATCACACTTTACATTGAATTTTGCAACGTAATTATTCAACTTGCCTTTATAAAAGAAAGGCATTTCTGTTTTTAATACCTTTTCTTTGTTTTTATTATCTATTAAATATCTTGTCAAATCATCACATTCGGTTATGATCATTAAGTTTCAGCCCTATCAAAAACATAACCATACTCATGAATTTATAATATAGTAATTAAATTTAGGTTCAAGAAATAAGTATAGTTTATAATTACCTGCTGCATATTTTAAAGTGGTTGCAGCAATGTTTAGTTTGTTAAATTTTATATGAGTTTTTAAATCCACCATATTTAAGAAACAAATATTAGATTTTTTCGCACAGTATGAACTTTTTCAACCATGATTAATATAATTATTTTAATTATAAAAGAAGATTGAATCTTTATACCTGCCCTTCACTATTTTGGTTATACTACTAAATAGCTCCTATAGATTTTATTGAAATATAATAATATTATAAGTATTACTAGTCGGCACAGACTGGCATTCATAAAGGAGATTGACCAGATTTAAAACTTTGTGCATCTTTAGATTTCCGAAGTAAATAGGGCGATTTAGTTCCAGAAAGTAATATGAACAACTTTGCTACTGATAGCATCGAACTTTCAGCCAGAGTCAACCTGACTGTCTTTCTAATAACGAATTCTTGGTGTCTGACCCGTCTTCTGAATTGGACCTTTTGTGGATAGAATGGATTTTACTGAATTTTGTGTGGTTAGTATATTTAACTACTTGGAATTCAAGTAGAGCTTTGTACAATAACAACAATGCGATTGCGGTGCACAGCCTCTAACTATGCAGCATACTATTAATTATTGTTCTTCGTTGTATATATTGGCCGTCGTGAATTGGCTGCTGCTAGCAGGAGTTAAATACAAATTGATATACAATCGCAATTTGAAAGAAGTGCATCAGTAATTTGCTGCTAAGAAATAAGATAAGGTCTGTTAAACTCAAAGCACCAGTGCTCCACATGTAAGGCAAAGAAGATACGTTAATGGATACTTGTGGTATGAATTTTTATAATACATATGATATGGATACAAAACGATAAAAACCCCATCATACGTAACTTTCTTCCAAATATTAAAGATATGACTTAATATTACTTAATTTTTTATCAATACACAAAGCTAACTAGAGTGTTTATGAGCGTTTTCTAAAATTATTTCAATTTCTCTTACTAAAATAAAATACATTTTAGGAGATTTAACGATAGTTATGAAGATATTGAATTTTACAAATTTCTCTGATTTTCTTTTCAAATAGCTGAGACTACTTATTTTTCCAATTTATCACTTTTACTGGTCATTGAAGGACACTTTAATAGTAACAAGCACAAATAAAACTTATTCCTATCTTATTACTCTATATATTTTAAAGGGTATATCTAATGAAATTCAAGGTAGAATTTACGCTGATGGCACAAAATCTATGTGTAGAGGTTGAAAAGGTTTGCGACGTCGCGTCAAAGAAGTAGCTCCAAAACAAAATACTTTTATGATCTATTATAAGAAGTGTTGAATCATTCTGTAAAAATAGTTGTTTGTATTGAGGACAGCGCGACAAATCAATGTTATGTATGTTTTTATGGACAGTCTACATCTAGGATTGCTTTTTTACACACATGTAAAAGGATATAACAAAAACAATGAACCACTGGTGAAAGGCAACACATTTTCAAATTATAGTAATGAGATGATGGTTCATCGATTTTATCGAAATGATACAGAAACAGCAAGCCACAAACATAATATTGTTAGAGCGGTGGGATAGAGGTTTGATTGTCGTCAATCATAACAGTATTGGTGGGCACATGAACTCCGGAACTCTCTGCCATAAATCAAATTACTCTTTTGACCCTGTGGATTTGTTTTAGCTTAATTTGTTAACAGTTTCATTATCACCTACAGCATAACTCAGATTGTTGAACAATCATGTGTATTATTTTAATCGCAACATAATTCTTATGAAGATAGCTTATAAATTACGTCTATGTGTTCAGTGTTATTATTAATAATCACTTAAATGTCGTCACTACTTTAAATTAAACTACAGCCTGTACATTATTTTGGGGTTTTCATTAGAGATAATGTATGATGTATGGTAATATGTTGCGGAAACGTTTTTGTATGCACATTGATCTTGCATGAAATATAGTAAAAAAAGAGTTTTTGATGTAATGTGTGCATGAGAGGAATTTGGCACAGCATCATTAAAACCATCACTTAATAGGATAGGAAAATTTCTATTTCTCGGCCGGAGGGATGTATAGATTCTTTTTCTGTATGATGAAGATGATGAATTCTGCATTCTTTTTCATATGTCTGTCTTTAAATAAATAATATGATAAATGTGTCTTTTTTATAATATGTCGCACTAAAGATATTTAAGTTAAAATAATTTAGTAAACTGCCATTGTGAAAATAAAGCTTACAAAAAACTTGAATTCCCTTTTAAATTTTAAGCCGTTTTCAAATTCAAACTTGTTATTTGAGAAACAAAATGGCTGCTGTGTAAATAATTATTGAGTTTTAGAAAGTTTTAATTTAATATTTTGGATTCCTTTGGTCCGAATATTGGTAAAGAGTTCAGAGACACGTATGTATGTACGTATAGGTTTTTGAAAAGTCTGGGTACGGCTTAATATTTTACAAACCATAGCAGATAACATCTATAAACTTTGCACAGTGTCATATGGCTATGTAAACTATTTTTCCTTGCTATTACCATGAGAAATACCAACCATGGGGGGACGGCCCACAGAGGAAAACATGGAAATCTTAAATTAAAGCATGGGTCGAGTGATACTTCAATTAAAAGAGCCCACTTAGTAGAGTTGAATGCCACAAACCGTATCTCAAAAGGTTTATCCAAACAGAAATGGCGGGTTGTTTTAGGTACACATTGTGAAGTACATTATGCGCTGCCATTTCTGACTGGATCGTCGTATTCTGATGCGGTAGGCGGCGATTCACCCTACTAACCGATGTGTTTTCAATCACTTTTTTTAATTAGCAAATTATGTCATAAATTTATAACACAATAAATAAAGCTAAAATGAATTCGTCGTCTTTATGTTTATGAATTAATTAAGTTCTACCATTTTTCTTTGTTGGTGAAATAGTTAACTTACCACTTAATTTTTGAATTAAATTTTTATAAATACTAATCAGTGAAACCATTGGTTAGTAGAGTGAAACGCTGCCTACCGCATAAAAGTATGACGTTGATGCGAAATTTATGTTATTAAGAAATGGTATGTAAAATCATTAATATTTTCATATGTACATTTTAGAAAACACTGTCGTACAATACATTCACTGGCCCATTAAAGTTTGGGCATAGCTCATTAACTTACTTTTAAAGTGCTCATTACTAAATATAAAGATTATTTTATTACTCATATTTTTCAAAATTGTATTCGTTTCCTGACTTATTATCATTTAAGATTTAAAATTTTGTATAGGGACTCAAATAATTCCAATCATTCTAAAAAGAAGTCTCGATCACACTGATATTTTCACACTAAGTAAGAGTTGATAATATAATATAAACTCTATATATAGATAGTCTCTAAAAACTTATGTTAATATACCATATTATAATGTTTGCCATGGCAAACATTAATAATTCTCTATGTTATTAGTGCTGAAGTGACTCAGAAACGCTATAGGACTCAGCACATAAGTCCTCAGAGACAGAACATATGTCAGCACCGTGAACAAGGCGCTGTATCTCTTGAATCATTTATAAGGGAGCCCAACGGAGATGTGAAACAAAACAAACCAAACTGCAAAAATATACAGAGGTTATGTACTGGTTCCATATATTCTACTTACAAGGAAACAAGTAAACACATGACATTATAAATTATATGTTTTGGAAATTAAGTAATAGTTCCAGTATTGGATAGTATGTAGATGTTCATTTTAAAATGATTATACAACTATGTAAGTGCATTTACTGCATTTCCAATTTAAAGCTAGCCAATATATTATTCATTATGTTATAATTTTTAATGGTTAAAAAGAAAAATTTTGTTTATCGAAAAAAGTGTCACGTAGATTTAGACTATTAAATCATGAAACTTATGAAAATATAGGAGAATCTAACTCCTTAAATGCTTACTTGTGAGAGTAAAATAATAACATTAAAACGTAATAATAACGTAAAATAATAACTTAAATAAACATTATTAGTGTTCAATGTAGTTATAAATATATTGAGTTCTTTTCTAAATATTAGGACATTTATTCAATAGAGGAAACAGCAATGTGTTATTCCATTCATATTCTCTTTATTAAAGTATTGTATACCCTGTATATACTAACGCTCTATTTAATGGCGATTAGTGTATTCATGGCTCTCCCTTACTGTTATAGCTTAAATTTACTATCTTGATATTAAATACTTAAAGTTTACCATATTATTTTATACAATCATTTATACTGCCTTGAATATTTGGCCCGAACAGTAAGCATGGTCTACTTCAATATATCACCTTTGGGCTCTTTCATTTTATTTGCATCTACTGACATCGAAGGAATTACCCAGAAAAAAAAACTACTTTATGGAAATCAGTATAGACAATGAGATTATCTCATGAGTACAAAATTCGGTACTGTTTGGTCCCAGGCAAGTAATCCTTTAAACGTAGCTATTCAGTTATTCAGAAACAGTTCAGGGGGTAAGAGTGTTTTACAATTATATATTCTAGATATGCTTTCTTAGGCTTCTTTATGACGTCATTGTTAAACTGCGACAATATGCGTAGAAAATAAAGAAGAAAAGTCAGAATATTGGGTGCTTTTGCGCAGTAAATGAATCATTAGCGGATAACTATTAGATAACACTATTTCGGTCAGCTATGTACACGCAATGAAGGTACATTGAAATGGGTGCCACCAGTCTCTGGATTACGATTTGATTCGTTTTAAAAACTACACCAAATGCATGTGAGTATGAATGCGATATTATACAGGCATTTGTAGACAGCATTTTCATAACATTCTCTTCTAACTCTAGACAGATTTATATTGAGGACAATTCTAGATGGATTTGCAAACCGAACAAAGTTAGTTAGGGAAAAAAGGTGCTAGTATGATTTAAGTAGAAATTTAATTTAATTTAAAGTAAAAATTTTAATTTTTTTGGGAATCTATTTTTGTCTTTTCGAGTAAAATAAATTGTTACAACGAGTATCGAGGGGCCCGACAGAACGTACAGAAAGAACTATCGCATATACAGACATACATACGGACGGATTGCCTTTTTATCTTTTAAGAAATAATAATTAGTTAAATATTTACTCAGACAAAGATAAACCTATGTACAATCTCAATGGAGTTTCTATTAACAGCTATTCTACAAACGCAGATGGTCTAACGAACTGTTGATCATGTTATACAATGAAATAGGCCAATGGATTTGGGAATTATATCCTACCTTGCTCCGGTTCTGAGCCATATTTCAAAATATAACATAAAATAGTAAACCTTCACCTGTCTAACAAATTTTAAATACAACGTTACATTCTAATACTCATACAAATATTAATAAGCGCAAACGTGGGCCATTTTTACCAACATGGATGTATCTGATTCATTTACACCAACATATATTTTTATACACAGCAGTTTCAAAAATTTCAAGAAATTACAATTTAATCCTATGTAGACTTAGTGTCATGGGCCAATGTGTTCTTTAAAGTAAACTCTATTCTTTAATGCATAAGTCCCTTTAATATTGCTGAGAAAAATTAACTGTGCAACTAATGTAATAAATTTGGGTTGAACAAGTGAATAATTTAATACACTTACACTCTTTCGGAAACAAAAGAGGAGGTAACCAACATAAATGCAGAACAGTCAGCAAGTACGTTATCTGCACATAAACAATGGACCACAATAAATTGCCTTCTCTACGTTCTGCCGAGGTTCACTTCTTTCAGCTTATTGCATAACATTTCATGGACCTACTCTATAAATTTTCTATTGCAAAATTAAGTTATTTACATATTTATATTTTTTTGTTCAAGTGTTGTCAGTCATAAAAAAGGGTTTTATAAAAGGCATGAGGGGAAAACCATCGTACTAATATGATCATTTTATTTAATTTCGTAACACATATTCAAAATTGTGAAAACATGTAATTATATCTACTAGGGTGTACATAAAGTCCTGCACTGGTATAATATTTTCTAAAACGATAACAGATAAATGAACAAGATTTGGTACATCAATATACACCTAAAAATCTACTTTTTGAAGGAACTATCAGTTTTCTGTAATAACATGGGGACGTCCCGCAAGGAGTCGGAAGTAATCTTAAATAGGAGCATAGGTCAATATGCACATCATTTTAAAGGGCTTAATCTAGCAGAGTTTAATGCCGCAAACCGCACTCAAAAAGATTGATCCAGTACAAAATGGCGGCTGTTCAAAGGTTTTTACTTGGTTACATTTCATTAGTAGCCATAACCCTGGTAAAGCAAAACTGCAACCAAAAACGAATACTGCAGATAAATACTACATTATGATTGTCAGTTGTACAGAAGTGAATTATGACGTAGGTTATCCTCAAGGGGTACAAATATGGTCCTAATATATTGATAACGGGGAAAAAAACCTGATAACAGTAAACAATTAAAAAGCTCTTATCTTTGGGTCGCAGTTTGGGACTTTCCAATTAGCCCAGTCTATTCATAGTAGGCTATTCTAGTTTTCTTGTTTTAGTAGTGCTGTCCAACCTTTCTATCAGTGCACTTTAGTACAAAAGAGTTTGTCGTATTGCTTGTTAGTTCTTCAACTACACTATGTTGCTTGACGAACATGAACGTATAACACTTCTTATGATGGTTGGTTGGGGAAACAACGGACGATCACACGAGGAAGCATGCCATTTATTTCATGACTACTTTCACGAGAGGCAGCCAATTTCTAGAACAACTGTAGGGAGAACTGTTCAACGCTTTATGGAAACAGGAAGTGTTTCCGATCGTCATAGGACAGGAAGGCCCGCTACTGCGACAACTGAAGGCAACTCTTTAGATGTATTGCACTCATTTATTGAGAATACGCAAGAGTCCCTACGCCTCAGCAACACAAACTCATGACATCTCTATTACGTCTGTTAAAAAGATTCTGAAAGGGTCTAATTTTAAGCCTTATAAAGTTCATTTTGGTGCACGAACTCAACGAAGTTGATTTCGATCGACGTATAGAAATTTTGTGCAACTATGATGGCCAAAATAGATTGCAACGAAATTGATGCAAACAATATTGTGTTTTCAGACGATTGTTCATTTATGCTGAATGGAAGTGTAAAACAGGCACAATTGCCGTTACGTACTAGAGTAGCGAAAATCCTCACTGGATGCGGGGCAGCACATACGCAGTATTCACTAAAGGTGAATGTCTGGCTTGGTGTGATAGGTACCCAGTTGGTAGGGTCCTTTCTTTATTGAAGGAAATTTAAGTGCAATATCATATTAACGTTTGCTAGAAAATGAAATTACACCAGCACTTCGAAACATGTTTGGAGAAACATTACCAGAATATCTGGTTTCAACAGGACGGAGCACCCCCACACTACGGCATTGACGTAAGAGCCTATTTAAACACTGTTACCAATATATTAGGACCAAGTTTGTAACCCTTGAGGATAACCTACGTCATAATTCACTTCTGTACAACTGACAATCATAATGTTAGTATTTATCTGCAGTATTCGTTTGGTTGCAGTTTTGCTTTACCGGGGTTATGGCTACTAATGAAATGTAACCAAGTAAAACCTTTGAACAGCCGCCATTTTGTACTGGATCAATCTTTTTGAGTGCGGTTTGCGGCATTTAAACTCTGCTAGATAAGCCCTTTAAAATGATGTGATATTGACCTATGCTCCTATTTAAGATTTCCTTCCGACTCCTTGCGGGACGTCTCCATGATATTACAGAAAACTGATAGTTCCTTCAAAAAGTAGATTTTTAGGTGTAGTATTGATGTACCAAATCTTATGTTCATTTATCTGTTATCGTTTAGAAAATATTATACCAGTGCAGGACTTTATGTACACCCTGTATATTATTCCTGTACATGTAGTAAGTCCCCTGAAAATGTTTACGATACCTTCACATAACATACAATATTTAATAAATGTTTATATAATTCATGACAATTATAGTTAGCAGTGTAAATATTTAAAAATAAGGTGCAATCAAAATTGAAGTCTATAATTAATTTCATTCTTTATATGTTTGTCCTAAAGAAAGACAGACTTTCATATGAACGTGCAGGAAAAGAACCGTTACATCCAAAATGGAATTTTCCTAGTCTAATGAATGATGAAATTCAATGGCGCTCAGCCAAATCCCTTTAAAGGACATTATACATAATAAAACAGATTTTCGTCTCTATTACATTCAAAATTGAAAAAATATAGGCAAATTATTTCTCATAATATTGCACATAAGATCAATATAAAATATTCGCTAATACTCAGCCAGAGCCGATGTACGAATAGTAACATGCACCATCATTCAACTCGAGGATGTATATATAGTAAAAATACAATGCAAAATTTTTAGTCTATAAATCTGTTAGCTTTTGAGACATCGTATGGACTTGCAAAAATGAAATAATTTTTTCCGCCCTTTGTTTGAGAGGCTTCGCTGATACTCTCTCAACTAATAAAGTAATTTTATTAGTTAGAGTAAGTAAAACTGAAACCCTCCATTATCTAAAATTTTCTATTTCTCTCAGTTATGAGCAGTTTCCGTTTAAGAATTCATTTGGTTTAATTCATTTTAAAACTCAGCAACATCTTCATATTACATTTCAAACATTGTACATTTAAAATATGTACCGCTCATGTACTTTTAAAATAAATTTGCATCTATTGCACATGCAAATGCAAATTTATATTTGTAAGCCTATATTTGTTTACAATTTTGATTTGATAAAATAAAAGCACTAAAATATAAAATTTACTTATTTACACAACCGAAGATTGAAAGTTTTATTACAGAAATTCCCACACTGCGGACTTTGGTAACTGTATCATGACTAATGTGTCTCGGCTCTTTTACATAGGGCAGTTTTATTTAATTTTAGTTTAAATAGGAGGCCGAAGATGTAATTAGAGATATTAATGCGGTGACAGGATGCCGATGATTATATGGAACACTAAACGGGTCATCCGATTTTACTGCAACCAATAAAACCTAATGGCAAAGCCTGGTTCAATGAAATGGCCATGTGGTGTAAAGGAATTAGGCAGTAGTATAGACTTAGTTTTAGTTTTTATAATAAATTAAATCGAATAAGTTTTATTATGAAGACAATTATTTCACAATTGCAAAGCAAACGTTAGTTCTTCAATCCTAAACTTTTTAACATTTATCATACATTTCGTTCAAAAATTATGCTCTTCCCACACTACGCCAATGTAACCCACTTAAATAACATAATTATTCATTCCAGGCGACTGCCAAAATCTCACTTGCATTATAAAATGATTTTGTCGCCCAAAGACGTTTAAGGCGAATTTTTAACGCATTCGGCGTTAGGTCATTTTTATTGACTTGGTTAGTCTATTAAGGAAATTAAATCCTTTCTGTTAAGGTAATTAAATAGTTCATAAACCACCTTTGTGTGGCTACCAGTTCGATAATTCCCTCTGCCTCGTGTCTTATGCATGTGCATGTTTCGGCCTCTGGTTAAGGTGATTTTGTACATAAAAAAGTAGTTTCATAATTGTAGAGTAAAGACAGGGTCAAAAGCTGCAATGACCTGAACGCTGGCCAGCATTACTCTTCAAATTTGATTTTCGCGATGGTTGGAATCGCCTGTTTTGGTGTTTAAATGCTCTCTGAAATTGAGTGTTTGGGCCAACTGCCTAAAGAACCACTTCGTAGGACAGATGGGGGTAAACTAAGCCATATTACGCCGTTATCAGTACCTAACTCGGGCAGTATGTTGCTAAAGAACTCCGAACATAAATGCCTGAGAAAAGTTTGGCACACACTAGATCAGTATGCTCGTTCCAAGCCAACCCTCTATCAAAGTGTATTCGAAACAGTTTTGAGCATCAGTCTTCTTCCAGTGTAGAATCAGCCAACAATACAGCCGATCCACACTGGTTACCCGCAGCACGCAAAGCAACATTCAAAAGTTATACTTTGATGAATTTTCTGTAAGGCTGAGGCTGTTAAAGTATTGGACAAAGTTGTTGTCAACAAATTCTTATTGTTCCGCATGTTTGATTTCTGCTAAAAAAGAGTCGTATCATCAGCATACTGCACTAGTCTTCCGCGATGAAGTAATAAGCCTTCTGCCTTAGAAATAAAATGGGAAAAGTTCAGAACTGAGAATAAACTCCTGAGGGATATAGTAAATCAACTCTATTGGTATAGAAAGTTAATTTTATATTTCTTGGGATCTTTAACTTGAAACTGACCTAGCTATTGAAGTGGCGCTCAAATGTCATAGGACTCAAGTCTGTCAAGCAGTGTGTTGAGGTCAACGTATTCGAATGTCTTGGACAGGTGTAGAAGCCCATTCATTGTGTCTTTTCGACATTCATATCAACCCCCTAAATAATCATATCATAAAAGCCTATTAACTGCACTACTAGTCGATTTGCCCTTTCTGAGTCAAAATCGTAACATTTGAGAGCTGACTGAATCTGAAGCAAAAATTAAAGCATAGGAATGAGGAAAAACTTTTTAAATACTTTTCTCACTTCTGGCAAAATTGAGAAATGTCTGTCATTGTTGATTGAAAATTGGAACATTTACAACTTTCAGGAGAAAGGGTAAACCCCTGTTTGGAATAAGGAGTAACTATTCCGGAAAATCGAGTTAGTTAGATAACCTAGACAATACGTACTATAGCAAAGACAGAAATTGTTTTCGGGGAAGAAAATCACATTAAACAGTGGGAAATAGTTAAAAACTATGACTAGTCCCACTTTAATAATATCATAGAATTTCTATCATATTATATTAAAACTGCTGTTACTTCACTAAGAAATCTATTAACTTCGACTTTGAAGTTTTTCCTTTACATTGATCTAAAATAGTTCAAGTGGTATTTAAATCGTAGGATCTATTCAAACAAATACATGGAATGTTGGATATTAATTTCTGGCAAAAACCGCGGGTATGTCCTAGTTATATTTTAAATGCAAAGATGACTCTATTTGTTTGTTTTGCTTTCACGCGTAAACTCTTCACCTGATTGTACGGCAAATTTAAATGACCATTATTGCGGTTCCTAGGATGAATAAAAGCATATTAGTATTTCGAAAATCTCTCTGGGCCAAGCCCTACGTGTCTATAAAATAACGAAAAATATCTTCTTGCTCTCTTAAGTTGTGAAATATTAATTAAAACACCATGTCTTACACGACAAAAGTAGGCTGTGTGATTATAAAACAGGCCCTCTCCTCCGAGAAATTCTATTATTAGAAGACCCAATGGATAATACCTCCCAATGTTGAGCACATTAAATTAATAATGTATTAAAGGACTACTTCTTTAAATTCTAAAATGTTATGGGACAAAATGTATAGTATATCGGAGATTATGAAAAGCCCCTCCTTCTAATGGATAGCAATTACTAAGCGATGCCTCAGTCTTGGTTTTGGAAATGTGTTATCAATTACCACCAAATTTTCAATTCCATCTGAATTAACTGTAGACAGCCACCGGTGGGACAACTAATTGATAAGAAAACTTTAGCCCGGACCCAGTTAAACAACGGCATAGTTCAAAATCATCTCAGTTGAAAAAAACAGGTGATTGGCCTGAAAATTATTTAATTGTCCTAGCATACTGCGCATGCGAGCCCTAAAATTATTGTATTGCAGTGTTACCACCAGTATTATCTGGCTAATAGGATACATATAAAGCAACGCCACCGACACAGCAGAGACACAAAATTTACGGAGCTGTTGCAGGTTCCGCACAACGTCGTATTCTAGTCAAACAGCTATTTTTAGTCGAATAACCGATCTTCCACTGCTAACAGCCCCAATTTGGTTCCTTAAGCACAACACCACTGTCATCCGGTGGTACAATGGATGGTACCACTTAGTTGTCTACGTCTAATAGTGGCATAAAGTATACGTACATCGTAACGAGTTTTCAATCATACTACAGGCCAAATGGGTAGTTATAACAAAGACATTACACAGAAACATACGTACATCGTAACGAGATTTCAATCATACTACAGGCCAAATGGGTAGTTATAACAAAGACATTACACAGAAACATACGTGCATCGTAACGAGATTTCCTCATACAGGCCAAATGGGTAGTTATAACAAAGACATTACACAGAAACATACGTGCATCAATTTTACCTCCTTTTTTGGAGTTCATTGTTTTTGGATTTACACGTGATAAAAAGCTTGTGTGTGTGTGTGTGTGTGTGTGTGTGTGTGTGTGTGTGTGTGTTTCAAGCTTAAAACTTCTGGAATATAGAAACTTATACAAGGTTGGAGCAGCTAAAAATCGAAAACCTCAAGGAAACATATACTTCCAGAAGTGGGATGTTTCGAAAATTCTTCAAGTGTGAGATTACAAGAACTTCTTCTATCTTCCAGAGGCCAGAATAGAACTATTCTGCTACATAATTTTCCTTTTTCATGGCAAATAAAATAGTATAGTGAACCTACAATATTATGTATCTATCTAAGGAATTATTAATAAGTTATGCTCAACATGACAGCCATAAAATGTTTCTCTTGATTTTAAAATAATAATAACTCAAAATCCTTCTTACCCTTCTACCCTAATAAAGCACTAAAATTTGGAAAATAACACTGTAAAACCGAGTTTGGTAAAAAGTCTAATAATTCTTTATGAACGGGAGAGATTAGTTATATAACAATTTTTCTTTAAGATAGCTTCAGGTAACAACATTTTACTAGAGATAACCAATGATATCTCAGTCAGAATTAGAAATGTCAGACTTTATTAATACTATGGGGGAACATTTATGTTTATTAAGAATACTATTACTATTTATATTCAAATGATACTGACTATCTAAATATGTATTAACATAATAACATAAATATAAAATATTGAGTTATAAATATTCGAGTATGAAAAACATAATGAATAGGGGACCAGCTGGCATTAACAGGGGACTATTCTTTCTACATTCAGAACATATGATATTTTAACTATTGGGGTTAGAAAATAATACAATATTATATCCATCTATACTACGTTATACATGTTGTATATCTTCTATAAATGAGTAGTCCATTTCCAAAACCAGCTTTCCGTCAAAAAAATCGAAATTGAGATAATGGTTGCCATGGTAACTTTAGTGAATTTGCTACCGTTTTGAAATATTTTCAAGTTGCAAAACCTGCTAAAACAGCAAGAAAATTGGATTTAAAAAATTTATTTCATTTCCAAAACCTGTTATTTACACTCAAGCTTCAGTATCAAAACCTGTTATTTATTCATCCATCTTTACTGTTCCAAAGCCTGTTATATATCAATAAATGTAAATGGCGTCAAAGTAAAACATTTCCAAAACCAGCTATTTTGTTCACTCATATGATTAAGGCGCATTTCAAAATGAAGTTTTTGCACTCTTATAAAATTATTATTTGAGTTTTAATAAAGGAGTACTAAAAGTACTATAAAGATGCAAATTTGGATACGAAGAAAAATTTTTATCCTGCGGCATGCATCAATCTCATCTGCCAAAAAAGAGGTAAGCCAAATGTTGCAGGCAGCTCTCGTGAAACGGCTGGTAAGCACTTCATACTTCCTACCCAAACAACGTAAAGGAGAGATCGAGCAAATAAGGTGTCTGCAGAACTGCATTTTTGGGAATAATACAAGAAGGGCGTGATCGCTTACAAAGGTTATGTAAAAAATATCTGCAAACAGGTGAGGTTCCCTAAGAAACACGAGGAGGTGCCGTCAATTTGACAAGTTCCAAAAAAAGGGAAGCTGTAATAGACTTTATAAAAACATTCCAGCCGATTCAGAATCATTACTCAAGGGGGAAAATTAAAATACGTCCATATCTATCTACCAACTGATAACTATCAGTAAAAAAATGTGGAAGATGTATGCAGCTAGGGAAAAAAGATGAAAATCTTTGTGTTGAATATGAATTTTTTAGGAATGTTTTCAATGAAAATTTTAATATTAGTTTTCATGCCCCGAATAGTGACAAATGCTCTACTTGCACTAGTCTTGAGAATAAGCTGAACTTAGAACGCAACAAAGAAGAACGAGAGAATCTAAAGCTGCAACTTCTTGCTCACAAAAGAAGAGCTGATACATTTTTTTAAAGCATTGCAAGAAAAGAAAGAAAATGTGTTAATCTTAAGTTATGACTGCCAAAAAAATTAAGTTCTTCCTAAAATACCAGATCAGGAAGCATATTATCGACGCCAGATGTATTTGTACAATTTTCACAGTTGTTGAAGGAGATTCAAAAGCCAATTTAAATAAGGAAAACACTTTTGCTTATGTATGGTGTGAAAAATGAATATGCTAAGGGATCAGTTCAAATTGCTTCTGCCCTGAACCATAGACTATGTTCTACAGATATGAATGGGATCACATCTGTCCATCTCTTTTCCGACGGTTGTGGTGGCCAAAATAAAAATAGCACTATAATATTCATGCTGTCTGACTGGTTATTAAATACAGCTCCACAACACGTCAAAGAAGTCGTTCTCTTGTTTCCCATCGTTGGCCATTCGTTTATCCCACCTGACAGGGTTTTCGGAATCCTTGAGCGACAGTTCAAAAGTAATAGTGTTATTGAAAATCCTGATAAATATCTTGAAATGTTCCGGAAAGTTACAAACAGTTATTCAACTTGAAGAAGACTGTGAGGTTATCGATTGGAAACAGTCTTCAGATGAAATTTTGAAGAGGACGACTGTCTGGCATTTTCAATTCCAAAAGTCAAAAAAAGATTGTTTTTAGAAGAAACAAAACGTTGACAACTGTTTTGGTTCGAGGGTGAACCTTTTTATAATTTTGAAAGTGGGAAGGGCCAAAACTCTATGCAGAAGAGGAAAAAAACTTAGAAGAAGAATATACGATCAGAAAAGGTGAACAAAGGAATTCCTGTAAAAATCCGCCAAACTTGATGATGTGAAACGACTTCTAGAACTTCATTTTGGAGAAGAATGGAGCCAAAACGAACTTTTGCAATTCTATTTCAAATGTATTTGTTCAGCAAGCCAACTTAAATACCGGTACACTATTGATCATGAAGATATTGACTTCGATTTAATGGAGGATGAAGATGAAGTGGTTGCATAGAAAACCTTTTTACATTGATGTTGTGGACAGTTAAAGTGACATTTTCATGATGTTGTTGGTTTAAAGTTCTTTTTAATTACTTTTTATTTTTATATTGTCGTTAAGTCTTCACAACCAATGAAAGGGCAATATTAAAATAAAATCATCAAGTCTTTTGTACTTGTTAATAAATATGAATAAAATTAAATTTGTCACAGGTAATTTATTTATTGAAACCCTTTTTTAACTGTTTTTGGAAATTAAAATCATTTTAAAAGGTTTTGGAAATGTACCAAAAAAACAAAATGGCTTCTTGTACAGTTCCAAAACCAGTTATATTCATTATCATTTCCAAAACCAGCTATATCCAAAACTCAATATTTAATTACTAAAAAACAAAAGTTTGTGATTTATACAGACTTTGTTAAATAAAAAAAGGACATTTTCTAAAATTTTTGGTGAAAAAATCAAAAAGATATGTTAATTAGTAATGTGTTTTTATACGTTTTTAATGAATACTGTAAAATTACAAAAATTTCTAAATAACAGGTTTTGGAAATGGCCTACTCAAATGAATTTCAATTCATCGTAAAAATAAACGTTATATTAATTGTAAATGTTGTTTAAATATGTTATCCTTTATAATCGATACCTAGTTATAAAATCAATTATAAAATCAAATTTGGAACTGTATAAATTTTATAAAAGTCCTAATTCAATTAAAACAAGAGCCAGTTAATAAATTTGGTTTAATCAATAAAATGATTTAAGTAAAAAAGTAATTTTTTTTTTAGTAGCAAGCAATATATTTATAGTGGTCTTATTACATTATGTGATTAGCACTTTAATTTAATTGTATGCATATAGTTAATGTGAAATCGTGTAGAAGTAGTATTTTAGAACTTCAATACGCCATAGGCAAACTCTTTAAGATTCTACACCGGGATAGCGTTGAATAATTGTATTACTTCTGGTCTTATGAAATATATGACAATTAGGAATTTTTTCTATATTATACTAAGCAAAGGTGAAAAATCATGTCAAAAATAATAAAATTAAAAAATAAAGAAGCTACTAGTCGTGTCGCAATTTGCTGTATAACCGGTGTAGCAACTATTTGACTAGCAAACTTTAGACCACTGTTAGTGGTGAGCAAGTAGTGGCGTCACTTGCTGTATAACCGATCTGAACTAGACTAACAAACTTTAGACCACTGTTAGTGGTGAACAAGTAGTGGCGTCACTTGCTATATAACCGATCTGGCAACTATTTGACTAGCAAACTTTAGACCACTGTTAGTGGTGAACAAGTAGTGGCGTCACTTGCTATATAACCGATCTGGCAACTATTTGACTAGCAAACTTTAGACCACTGTTAGTGGTGAACAAGTAGTGGCGTCACTTGCTGTATAACCGATCTGGCAACTATTTGACTAGCAAACTTTAGACCACTGTTAGTGGTGAACAAGTAGTGGCGTCACTTGCTACATAACCGATCTGGCAACTATTTGACTAGCAAACTTTAGACCACTGTTAGTGGTGAACAAGTAGTGGCGTCACTTGCTATATAACCGATCTGGCAACTATTTGACTAGCAAACTTTAGACCACTGTTAGTGGTGAACAAGTAGTGGCGTCACTTGCTGTGCCACCAGTGAGGCAACTATTTGACTGGCAAACTTTAGACCACTGTTAGTGGTGAACAAGTAGTGGCGTCACTTGCTGTGCCACCAGTGAGGCAACTATTTGACTGGCAAACTTTAGACCACTGTTAGTGGTGAACAAGTAGTGGCGTCAATTTGTGTACCACCAGTGTGGCAACTAATTGACAAGCAAACTTTAGACCACTGTTAGTGGTGAACAAGTAGTGGCGTCACTTGCTGTGCCACCAGTGAGGCAACTATTTGACTGGCAAACTTTAGACCACTGTTAGTGGTGAACAAGTAGTGGCGTCAATTTGTGTACCACCAGTGTGGCAACTAATTGACAAGCAAACTTTAGACCACTGTTAGTGGTGAACAAGTAGTGGCGTCACTTGCTGTGCCACCAGTGAGGCAACTATTTGACTGGCAAACTTTAGACCACTGTTAGTGGTGAACAAGTAGTGGCGTCAATTTGTGTACCACCAGTGTGGCAACTAATTGACAAGCAAACTTTAGACCACTGTTAGTGGTGAACAAGTAGTGGCGTCACTTGCTGTGCCACCAGTGAGGCAACTATTTGACTGGCAAACTTTAGACCACTGTTAGTGGTGAACAAGTAGTGGCGTCAATTTGTGTACCACCAGTGTGGCAACTAATTGACTAGCAAACTTTAGACCACTGTTAGTGGTGAACAAGTAGTGGCGTCACTTGTTGTGTTGCAAATAGGAGACTATCAAACTTTAGGATAATATTAGTCAAAATCAGGCATTGGCGTAAATCACTGAACCACCGATGTGACAGATATTTTACTGGAAAACTTTAGGCTACTCTTAGTCTTGAACAAGTAGTAGCGCAACTTGCTTACAACCTGTATGGCAACTAGTTGAATAACAAACTTTAGGCCACCATTATTTATAAACAAGTAGAGGCGCAACTAGCTGTACCAATGGTGTGGTAAGTAGTTGACTACTAAAATTTAGGCCACTATTATTCATAAACAAATAGTGGCTTAAATCGCTGTACCACCGATGTGACCAATAGTTGACTAGCATACCTTAAGCCACTATTAATCACAAACAAATAGTGGCGAAACACGTTGTACACCGCAGTAGCAATTGGTTAACTAGCGTTCACAATGTCAAAACTAACATAATGTGTATTTTTATTGGAGATATGAACATTAAATTTCTAAGAAATGACCATAACTGACAGCTGTTGAAACATTCTAATCGGTGCAGGACTAGTGCAGTGAATAGACAAACCAACACGAGTGATAGATCACAGCACGTCTTGTCTGGTTCACATATTTGTCAGGTACCATGTTATGAACAATGTCAAGTCAGCAGTGTTCCAGACAAGTCACTAAAATACTGCTCTAACTATTACTGCTACTGCCACTGTCACTGTCACTATCACTGACAACGTCACCGCTATCTCTACTTGCGTTAATAGTACTCTACTCACCGACAATCTTATTCAATAAGATTGAGTTCGGTCTTAGGTTGTGGCGATATAGATTTTTGCGTACAAACATTTTCCTCACTTATCCAAAGTTCAATCGAAAAATCCAATACACCTATCAAACAAATGTCATCCCGTTCAAAAATTTAAAACCGTGGATAACGCACAGTTTGAAATGCTTAATTCAAATTCATGATAAATGTAGCTAATCAGTGAAAAGTAACCTTTTAGTGTAAACTTAAGAAATCACTACCGAAAATATAGATTAATATTGAACAATAACTTTAAAAATATTACACAACAAGGATGAGTAAAATTGGAGGAAATAATAAATTGTTTTGGAGAATATTAAATGAATTATCAGGGAAGGTAAATAATAAAGATACTTTTCCTATTGATAAATACTTTCCGGGCATTCCTTCCATCCATAGTTTCTGTAAACGGTCAGCTAACGAATTTAATACTTTTTTCCGCAGTAGGCCAAAATTTTGCGAATGTCATTGACACCGGTGGGGGCTGGTGCGCGATTCGGGCTTAAGACCTAACAATGACTTCGTCTTTCACACTATTACTGAATTCGATCTCACACACTTTGTGACTGGAATGCGCGGTGGATCCGCTCCGGGTCGTGACGGTTCCTATGCTTAAAGAAAACCTACACATTATTTTACAGCCTTTTTACATTTAAAACAAATCTCAGCTTGTCTACCAGTCTTTATGCAGACAATTTTAAAATTGCCAAAGTATTTCCTCTGTATATAGCCAACGATCACAAAGACCGTGTTATATCTCTTTTAACTGTATTCTCTAAAGTGCTGGAAAGAATAGTTAAAGACAAAATAGTACAATATATTCAGGATAACAACATGTAATGTGAATGTCAGTATGGGTTTCGACGGGACAAAGATATTTCAGAACAGCCTTATCCGAAGTTAATAAATAAATCAATGATGCCGTCTTATGTAATGACCATGCTACACTACCTTTCTTATATTTACAAAATCTTATGATTCTGCCCACAAAGATAAATTATTAGTTAAGTTGGAGGCGATAAGGGTTTCAAAGTTATGGTTAGTATTTTATAATTGGCAGCAGCATGTGACCATTTGTGGAGTTGAGAGCGAACCCCTTCTAGTTAACTGCGGCGTAGTACAGGGCAGTACTCTGGGGCCAATTTTATTTTTAATATAATTACACACCGTCTCTAAATTGAACTTAATGAGTATAATTTTCTTATTTGTAGATAACACTCTACTATTTGTTCGTTCAAAAACATGGGAAGAAACTCAATTAAAGGCCTTAAACGATATCCATGGTTTGATTCAAATTTTCTTTCTTTAAACTTTATGAAAACTAAATTTATGATACTCTAGCTGTCTAAAACATCGGTGACCACTAATTCGACGCTTTTGGGTGGGATTCGCTACATTTTATTCTCCTAATATAGAGCCTTAATTTGATGTTTATACTTGACTTGTACCTTAGACACACTTGGATAGATTTATCAGTTTCAAGCCGGAGCATACCACATTGGTGCCATCATGGTTACCCATAAGATCAATGTAAACATGTTTACTATCGCTAAGGCTAATCCCATGGAGTGCACGCACCCTTATCGTACTCGATGTTGCCTATATAGAAATGACGCTTCATTCAAAATTGCAAGTTTATAGGTCAATTCGTTCTGTAGTGTATATGTATATTGTGCGGGTATAGAAACAAATGAAATGACAATTTTAATGCTCATCAAGTAATAGCTTTTCTAATGCTCAGTTAATATGTTTATAAAAATTAAATTAAAATCCCATTTTTAAACAGTACACCACAAAACATAAATATTTTTATCAAATTTATATTGCTATTACTTATAGATCTTAATTCAATAAAGTAAGTCATTACAAGTTACACTTTTTATTTCACTGAGTCAAAAATTGAGAGCCTCATTTTCGTGTTCTAATGTCTGAGATTTTATTATATTGATTTGTTATTAATCTTTTAAGGTAACAATTCATCAGAAAACACATTTATACTAATTTATTTTCTTAAAAAATAAGAAAACTTTATACATTTTTTGTAGTAAGAGTTTAAAATGTACATTAAGGCACAAATTTTCTACTTATAACAAATTTTCCAATAAATTTATTCAGAACTATCAAAAGACTTTTATATTGCTAGAAACAGTTTTACAACAGTCTGAGAACTCCAACAATACAACCTAATAAGGACCACAGATAGTTCGTTGGGAGAATATAAAAGTAACGTTGTACACATTTTCATAATGTATTTCTTTGAATTCAGACACGTTTTTAGTTTATTTTTAATGATTGGAATAAGAATTTTAAGTAATACTTTTAAGCCATAAACCTGCAATCGGCAATTTCTTAATTTTTAAAGTCATTCCACATAAACTTTCAAACTTTTATGTCTTGAAGCATGTTATTCTATACATACTAAAAGTTATCAGGGAACATTAAATGTCACAGATATACAAGCCATAGTTAATATTCAAGGAATTTCTCAAATACCTTTTTTGTTTCTATTCAACCTAAATTAATTTTAAAATACTATCTACCTATATAGTTTTAAACATGGTACGTAATAGAGAACTAAAATTTTTGAATACTTAATATAGTTATAAAAACTACATAATTTATTACATAATTATTAATTAAAACGCCAATATTTCAGAACTACATACATTTTGATAGGATTGAAACTAATTTTCCGACTCAATCGCTAATATTGGTCTAATATCATATATTATAAAACTTTAACATAGTAATATTAATTAAAGATGTAGGTCGGCATTTAGGACTAATTAAGGCAGATTTAATTGCTCGGAAAGTTATACAAAATGTTACACTTTATTATATCAAACAGTATACACATTTTTTTTAAAGCTAAGTATATTTTAAAAACTGCTAAACATATAAAAGGTCCATTTGAAAGCATCAGAACTAATGAAACACTACCAATATCACTAATAGAATGAAGTTAAGTGATGAATGGGTCTTAGTGCCCCTGACAGAGTGCTTATGACCAGTCTAAGACTGAAATACTGCACCACAATGCTTTACTATCGATCTAATGAATATTGTTCTGTAATTCTATTATATTGGTTCAGTAATATTTATTCACTAAGTTACCTAAGCTCCTGTGTCTTTTTATAACTTCGAAAATTGAGTGAGTTTGTTGTGTATAGTCATATTAGAGAAGTACGTTTTATTTGGCGAATACATTTAACTGCTCTGTTTTTTATCGCACATATAATGAGACTTCACGGCTTGTAGGAAACACTTATTTTTTTAGATATATCATTGTAGCATTTTCCGATAACGCTTCATAAGCTTTTCTAAGTTTCTAGTCTTGGATTCGTGAAAAATTGGGGAATGCATAGATGGGAATAATGTTACAAAATTTTATAAAATATCCAAGTTATTTTTACTATTATAATTAATATTGTCATTATTGTTTAATTTATTATTATTCTCTATGTCTGGTTGTTTTTCTTAGTAAACTAGATTGTATTATTAATGTAATTGTTTATACTTTTTGAATCAGATTTATGTAGTTCAATGTTTAGTTATTCATCACGTGGATGTAAGATAAGTATATGTATTTTTACTCCCACAGTCATATATACTGTTTGCACACGAGGTATATTTCAGATATACAAGTTTACTTCTTACATATCATGTTTGTTCTAGGGCTGGTTCTTTGAATCCTGTACAGATCCAATATATTATGAATAAAAATAAGCTTGAATAATATTTGTTACTAGGTCTATCTTACATGATTCTAAAAGTGTTAAAATTTCTGTATTTCCATAATGTTTTAACCATTTCTCATTTACATAATAATAAGAATTAACAAGTTTTATCAATACAACGACTCAGCGTGTAGTATAATAATATTTAGCTTGATACATGTTTTAAAATACTGTACAATAACAGGAACTGTCCAGCTAAAATACATGTAATGAAGGTATTTTATTATTTTTAACTATTATGATACTATCCCGTCTTTCATGACTGCTAAGCAGTTAGCCTAAACATTTATTCAAAGAATAAGATAGCGAAAAATAGTTAATATCTAAAGATAAAATTATTTACAACTAATTAAATATTAATTAAAATAAATTAACTCTGCTTCATGACAAAATTCGAGTGTGGAATTGATTTACGCGTAATAGTTGCTCGGGTTCTGTCTAGAGAGAAATATTTTATAATAATTCTTATAGCTATAATTATAACAACTTATGTGGGATTATAAATTCATTCTTTAACTCCCGTGTGATCGAAATAAGGCAATGCAAAAACATCGGGTTAGGTCATTGCATTAGTACAATAGATAATAGTATTAATGTAGTAGATAAATGATCGTACAGTCAAAATAAATTCATTGTATTGATATTATTAATAATATGAATACCTGAATTATTTTGAATTTCTTTCCTGTTCTCCTAGATTCTCTATTTTCAATATACCCTATAGTATATGATTTCATTCATTCCAAATGTCACATTTACGTCTTTTAATTTACTGCCTGGGATAATGGTATCATGTATAATATATCTTGTATATCTAATATATCTGACTCACCGTCTATATTCTAAGATATTTAAATTGTTTAACTCCTAAGTATATACTTATCACACTTGATTAATATTTTAAATCCTCTGCCTTCCAAAACGGTAGATTTTAGATGTTGTTAAAAACATACAAACTCGTGTTTGATCATTTACCTTAATTTCCATATTCTTCTGTGGTTGCTCTATAATTTTCCCAACGTTTTTCATCAAAGACAGAATCATACAATCCGAAGAATGAGATACAAAGGATATATTTTTAAATGTACTAAAGTCACACTGAATACGTTGAATAATGCCATGAATACTTACTCCTCTTGCCAAGACAATATAATGTGTATTTACTGAGAAATATAGTGACATTAGAGTAGAATATTATTACTTTACAACTAGATCTTCTATCAATATCTTTTTTCTAATATTTTCAAATTTTCATGTTGGCATAATAAACCGTTATCAGCTATATTCTAAGATAAATTAAGCTATTGTAAATTTAGGTATGTTTGATACAGTTACACATATTTGAACTATGTATTGTTTGTTGTTAAATGGTGCATTGCGGTGTAAAACAATAAATCAAGACAGGCTGAACCTTTTGACAACTGAAAAAGGGTTTATTTTGAATACATTTTCCAATAATTGTTTATACACAGTATCCCTCGTATTGGAGGAAATGTGTTATTCCTATAGTTATACGGATGTGAAAACTGTTATCAATATTTTAATTTAAAATATTTTTATGGCGGAACGTATATAATCTTCATTTTATTTTGCAACATAATAGTTGCAAAATTCAGTTCATAATATTGACATCAAGTTGATGAAGCTAAATTCAGATAGACAAAACTAAGAATCGAAGTATCTACTGTAGTGTACATAATTTGGGTATAATATTTCAATTTATATAAATAATTAGAAACTATTTGTTTGGAAACATTTAGAAAGAGGGAGGTTCAATATATCCCAAGATTCATCCCACTGACCAATAAATACTCGTATGTAGGTAGGTTATAGTGCATCATTCCCCATCAACATTGCCTAGAGTAGAGGTTTTCTGAGAGGGTGTAAGACTCAAATTTGATGGCAGGGTTACCTATCTATGTGTGTATGTGAAATCTCACTATGTTCATTTTCTCTAGTCGTGTGTGTTGTTGACAGGTTTAGAGCATTCTACAGGTTTTTTAGTCTGCTTCTCGAGTTTGATAGTGCACGCTATTACCTGATTTATTTTGTTGTTCATCTGTTACGGCAAATTACTTTACAGCAAGTCATGGAGTGATACGAAATTGTGCTGATTTTTATTCAATAAATACATTATTTACAATTCATTCATTACTCTTATGATATTTATGCTCTTGGTCTTCTGCCTATGGAATCTGCTTATTTACAAGATAATGTCACACTAGATTAATTTAGTAGCCCAGTTAATTCAATTTGTTCTTTCGCATGCTTATCTCAGTTGTTCTGAATAAAATTCAATTGCTGAGTACGCATAGTACAAAGCACAGTTTAGTTTTTTTATTGATTTTTAAAAGTAGTTAATTTCGTTGAGCATTCTATTAATTGATAAAAAGTTACGTGTAGTGTATAGTTCAATTAATGTAAGAACAGTCTAAATAAGTAAACTATGTATGTTAAACAAATGATAATGTTAACGAATGTCAATAAGAACAAATAGTACGGCAAAATTGTAGTAGAGCAATCATTAATGTAGCTCTAAATTAGAAATTAATGGATGAAAAAATTAATAGATGAAGTGAGGCTGTCAAGAAAGCGACTGAGTAGAGCTGAGATTGTTCTGGGAGCTGGGGAGTGATATTCTGGGGTTATACTTGACGTTGCCACCATGAACACTTTAATATTCGCTTTCCGTATAAAACTGTTTGCCCACTTCAAAATTCCTGGAAAAAGGTCATTAGTATATTTAATCAGCTGAACATGCGTGATACAATATTAAGGTTTTAGAAAAATCGTGTTAAATAATTTTTGCTTTTATGGCAATATTTAAAATCTTGATTTTATTATACATTAAATATTGATTTTTGTGATTGTACTTTCCATTATGTGGATTTTTAAAGTTTTGAATATTACACGCCCTAGTACACATATGGAGCAAAGTCAGGATATTTTAAAAAAAACCGGAAATATGTATAATTTATTTCATATGAAAACACTGAGATGGTAGGCAAATGAAAATATTAAACGTTCTAAAAGAATAGGTATATGTATACATTTTTTGCAGCCTACATGGGTGAACCAGTTCATCTGAATCGACCAAACGAATTAAACTAAATCTTTATGTCAACCAAACAATTTAACCCTAAATAGCGCAGCAAAATTATATCCAAGTGCGTTACCTGCCAGAACATTTTTTGGGGTAAAGTAGTCGGTTTTCAAATATTTCAAATTTTACATTTACGTCATGTCACAACTCATTTTAAAGTTTCAAAAGACTGATTTTTTAGGTACAACTTAACTATTTCGTAAAATTTATCAAAACAAAATGTTTTCTAGAAACCTTGACATTATATTTCTTGGAAAAACGCACGTTTCTATCCATTTTAAAAATTTTGATATTTAAACGTTAGAAAAATTAGAAAATCTCCTAAAATTGTTTTTAAATAGCAACCTATGCTGAGTTACACGTCAAGTTTAAGCTGAATAAAATCAAACAATGTTTTTATTTGTCTTATACTTACATTTTCTTCTTTGATTTAAATATTACATTTTTCAAAATCCGATTCTAGCATCAGCTAACTAACACTGCTAGCGGGTTACTAAATTTCTATAAAGTGATAGTCCGTTAAACTTAAATTCAGCTAACCTTTTTATTTCTCGCCGTACTATTTTCATCTCGTTAAAATGTAATTTTTATCATTTTGTGTGAAATTACTTTTTTAATATGCAAGGAAAACGCATTTATACTCTAGGTTGGCAATTTTATTCAATTATTAATTATTTTCCAAATTTTTTTTAATTTTGTATGAGACCTTTTGACATTAAAAATTCCATATTAAGAATTTGAGAAGTCTCATGGAGATAATTCTAAATTACTTTAAGATTATTCATGTACCATGTATTCATAATGATTAAATATTAAATCAGACCGTTCGTTAAAATTATTCTACTACTGTCATATAATTATTCAAATAATAAGCAATAACTACCATCTGCCGTTTGAAATCTATATTTAGAAGAAATGTAAGAATGTTTTCCTTTGGTTTAATTTGTAATGACAATTACAATAAAAAGTTATATTATTGTTTGCATGATTTGTTCAAAATAAAGTTTTCGTCAAACTTAAAACATTTCTCGTATTAATACGAATCATCGTATACAGGTTAGAACTCGCCCTAGTTCGAAACTACTTTTTAAGTAAGATACACACACATGATAGAATTTTTATAAATTTCCTAAGTACATTTTTTTAAATAAAAGTAATGTTAGTTAGCTATGTGTAATTTTTTGTATATAGATCATAAGAATAATGTACGTAAAGGAAATAGATCCTTTTGGTGACAAAAATATGACACTTCTTTTAGTTAGAACCAACTAAAAGGCAATTAATCTACTTTATATCTTGTTTTATTTGTACGAAATTATTTTATTCATTTAGTTGAGAGAATTTTTGAAAATCTCCAGTTTAAAATTAAATATTAACTTTCCCCACTGATTCTTGTCTACTAACACTACATAATTATCGTTTGTAAATGAGTAAGATAAACAATTTACGACACTTATGATGTTGACAAAATTATCACAAAACTATAACTGTTCGACAACTAAACTAAATTGGTGATATATTTATGATGCATATTTGCAAAAATATGCCACTAAATATAAATAATAAATATTCGTTTCACTTAATTAACATTATATTTATAAAAACCAATATATTGCGTAATATGTCAACTACCAATTAATACTAAATAAGACGTCTTTTAAAATTAAAGCAATACATACATTTCTAATAAAAATAGAGAGCTAAATTATAGAAAGATCTAATTAAAGATAGTAATGCGGAGAATGGAAGCCAGGGGTTATATGGATCACCAAACGGTCATACGATTTTACTGCGTCCAATGAAACTTAATGGCAAAGCCTGGTTAAATGATATATCATTGTGGTGCAATGGACGGCTTAAGTAATATGGATTAGTTGGTTTTGTTACAAATGGTCTGTGCATTTTTAGTAAAATTTGCGTGTTTTTAATATCCCTGCCATTGACATAACTAAACATTAACTATTAGATAGCTTTTGATATGTTGTATGCTGAAACAATGTTGCTTAAACTGAGAGGTTTGTATTCCTTGTTGGCTTGTAAATTAAACCAGGAACGGGTTATTTCTTTTAAAATAAATGTAATTATAAATTTATTTATTCAGGAAAATGTTTTATATAACCTTAATTGTCAATTGACATAAATTAAGTTAACAAAACAATATCCTTAGAGAACTTCCGCCTTTTTCAGAACTTGCTAGGTTAACGGGAAATAAACTGTGTAAAGGTATAATATCATAAGGGGTTTAGATAGATGGGGAAATCACACTTTTAAGGGAGCTAAAAAGCAAAAGATTGGTGGATGACAAGTATACATAAGGAAATAGGATAGGATGTGAAACTCAGATTTTATAATATAGACGGTTTATGGGACATACTGTATTCCTGGTGGGGAATAATAATCATGTTCTGTATGAAGAGAGGAAATTTAACTATATAAGTAAACAGTTTATTTTTTCTGTAACTCGATGTAAATTTTATCCCTAAGAAAGAAATCTACAGTCAGCCACAACATTTTATGGATATTGATTAAATTGGAAAGCCATTTAAAAGATTTGGATGATCCAATGATCAAATAAATCAAGATGATCCAATTTAAAGAAATTGGAGAGGTTAAAATGATCAAACTGTATATTTTTAGCATGTTGTTCTTTCGCCATGACGTATTTAACATATATGTTAACGTCAGAGTAGTAAATTTAAGATAAATCATCGTCAGTTAACAAGATAAATCCGATTTTCGGATTATTACGGTAATTTTTAATTTATTATCATCGTAGAATGACAATGAGAAATTAACATTTAAGATGTTTAATATTGGTTGTGAGAATAAAAGTTGAATCAAATGATTTCTTAAGGCTGATTACTGATTTAAAACTACCATTAATTTACGATGAGTAATGTGCAATGTAAATTAGCTTTTGTGTCCTTGACAAGTATAAGAACTATTAAAGGAGTTACTTAATTAAATCTACTAAAGTAAACTAATAGTCTTTACTTGAAGCTAATTTTTTTTCTGTGTAAGTGTTGAGAATGATGTAAGATTTTATTGCAAATTTGCGATTGTGATGTGACTTGCATAAATAGCAAATCACAATAAACATATTATGTATGTATAAACTCCAAGCATTCTATCTCTGAACCTGCAGGTTTATTACTAATAAACTCTAATTATCACCACCGTAAAAAGGCATAACAGTTCGTAAAAACAATGTACGCAATTATCAACTAATGACAAGTGACTAGATGTAGCTATACTGTCTTAGCATATCAGTGATTGGTGTTAGACCACTTTTATTATTGGTTTAAACTAAACTTAAAACTTGCTATAACTTTGCATTATTTTATTATAAATACAAATTGTGTTTTATTCTGCAGGTTTCCAGTATTCACAGCTAAAACGACCAGATTTTTAACTAACGTTAGACTTAATCGACATTTCAATATTAATTTCCTTTATGTAAATAGGATTCTCAATATATGTTGCTGATTTTTATGGCCTAATTTAAACTAACGGATTTCGTAACTGAAGTTTCAATTAATTTCCCTGAAGAAATGGTATGTATGTGTGTGTGTGTGTGTGTGTGTGTGTGTGTGTGTGTGTGTGTTTCAACTTAAATCTCATGAAGATAGAATCATAGCTGATCCGAGATTAATTTACCATATTTTGTATGAAAATTAAACGTGATAGAACATTTTAGAGTTAGTTTATGCACAGTTTAAGTTTGACAACCTTAGTTAAAAAAATTGGTTTATTTACTTGTTTTAAAAAGTCCAAGGCAACAACTACAAAGACAATTATTACTAAGCAAATACTTACTATATAAATATTATTTAAAAAAGTAACAAATTTTATGTAAGATAAATAATGCAATTTATTTTCCACAATTTGTGTTATACAAACCATCGGTACCAACTCATCAACAGCTATAATATGTAAGATAACAACACAAACTGTATATCATTTGTATTAACCCCAGGGAATGTTAATAAAGAAAATGGGTGTCAAGTCTTGTTGTTGTTTAGCTTCAGATCAATTTAAAATATTATAAATTTGAATGCATAAAGAGATGTGTATGATTTTATAATTCGTTATAAAATTGAGCAACATATATAAACTGATCAGTTTTTTTAATTTTCGGTACATTTTACTATCCACACATACACCAAACTATAAAAATATGCTAGTGCTGATGATATTTAGTGCTATTTCTATGGAGCCAATTAAAAGTTTAACACAGTTTGAATATACTGACTTACTGAAACTGGTACAAACTCTCTCGCAGTTTGAGTAATTGCTTTTGGTCAACAAATTTCCTGATTCTAATCATGAAAGTTCTGCAATATAGCCGACCAATTTGAAATTTTCAAGCTCGTTAAATAGAGTTGTTTTATATTTTTGTTGTTTACATAGTAAAATAGCCTTTTGATGAAGGGGTAGCATTGTGTAAGAGAAAAACAGGTGGTATAATAGTCCTGAAGCTATAGCTGGACCTTCCTCGACTATTGGAGCCCTGATTTTTTCCGATACTTACTAAAGATTTTTTCCGATACTTACTAAAGCTGGGTACTTTTAAAAGCGTGAGCATCCAAAGAACGAACTTATTGTAGATAACTATAGTAACCTAGTTTCTACTGCTTCTTAATTTGAACTTCCGTTGACTCTCTAATAAAGCTTTACGTGTATATTAGTACCGTACCTTAAAAACTTACCATTCACTCAGGCATACTATGTCTCTCAAGCATCACAGAACCTGTACCTCTCATAAATCCCAGCGCTCATCATGAAGTCATCTACAGAGTAAAACGCACTAGAGAGTAATAGCAGTTTTATACGAGTTTTGAATTGATTTTCATTGTTGGAGTTCTTTATAAGTTCCGGGAGCTTATTTATGATTGTGACACTAACTTTTTGTGGCAGATGCTGTTACAGCGTCAGTCTGTGATGTTGGGCTCGATATTTGACCATACCTCTTGTAGTATCGGTGAATATCCCCGCTGCGCCGCTGACCAAAGTGCACTTTGATCTGCAGTACATGATCACGTTAAATATATAGAGGCAGGGCAAGTCAGAGATTCAAGCACACTAAAAGATTCCCTGCACGACTCTCTGTAATTTAACTTTCCAATTAATCTGACACACTTTTTAAGTCTGAACACTCGCTGAAATGTTCACACCCTCCCCAAAGTCTCACTCAATACGCTAACTGTGGATAATTTTAGGCCAAAGCAGGCAAAACTTGTGGAGAACACAACTTTGGTAAATGGCGCAATGCGTATAAGACTGCTGGAATTCTAGCACAATATCTAGTCGTACCAGGTCAATCAACTGTTATGGAACAATCCTAGAAATAATGTGGTGTATTTCCTCTAAAAGGACATCATCCACAATTACAGCTGGCCGTACTGAAAGCTCATTCTACCTAAGGCAGATAAGTTCAACATTCGATTTGGAGTGGTTTGTTTTCAAGTTCATTTGAACAAAGTACTGAAAACATAAATTTAGTTCTGTGTACGTTGTGACTTCCAGTTCTAGCAATGTTTTGCTTTTAAAACAAAGAATCATATCATAAGCATTGAGCACAAGTTATACATACTGGACCACAGAAAATTTATATAAAATCTTTATAAAAAGCTGGTTTAAACATTTATTTCCTTACTTACAGTAAATAGTCTAAACGAGTCTTCTTAGAGCATTACAACTAATGAAACACTATAAATATCACAAATAGAATGAAGTTTTGTGATGAATAGGTCTTAGTGCCCCTGAGAGAGTGCTTATGGCCAGTCTCAGCCTGAAATACTGCACTGCAAAAGCTTTGCTATCGATCTACTGCAATACTGTAGTTTAATCCTATTATACTAGTTCAATAATGTTTAACCATTTAGTTACCCGATACTCTTGTGTAGTTTTAGAGCGTAGAAAATTAGGTTTACCGTATGCAGTAGTGATAATTGAAATACTTTGTTGTTGTCCAAAGCTCTCGAAACCTTAGTTAATTTCATTATCCACGTTATTGGATTTAAAATGACCAGTAAATGCTTTGTTGTATATAATCTATGTTTTTTGTTTATAGACGTAAATTTACTAAGTTTTGTTAAGTTTTGTAGCCGAGTGTGATAATGACATTGTTGACGTATCCTGATTGTGATTGAAGAGGTGGATATATTTCCCAAAGTCCACAAATGAACCTATAAAAGGTTGACATCCCGCCATCTAGAGGATGGTACACGATAACGTCCATATTGAAGTTTGAAATTCCATGAGCCTTATGTGATGAGCTGGGGTTGGGCAATGAAGATTTGGTTAATTTGCACTAAGACATACGTATAGATATTTTGCCATCCATTTAAACATCTTGTTTCGAGGTACAAATGTCCAAGCATAAAAGAAAGAAAAAGTGAAGGTTATAAGATGTTTTCTGATGTTTGCCATTAGTGACGCAAAAGATCAATGACTTTTCATTTTAAGATCTAATCTCTTTCAAAGATGAATGATAAGCTTTTACACAACACTAACATCTAGACAAATCATATTAAAGCATTGTGCCGCACATAAATCAGTTCTCACAACAGACACTTTGTTTATCAACCCCATGCGCACTATCTCTAAAACATGTTCTTAATGAAACATACAAACTCAACGTTTCAAGGTCATGTCTCAACAGGTTTGCACGCAATAATTAATCTCTGGCAACTCGCTGGCAGCTAAAGAAAATATCACTCGTTGCGAAAGAGGTGGTAGCAAAAAGTAGAACATGGGATGGCCCTATTACCGTTCATTTATTATATTTCAGTTATCAAAACTAAATTGCATGAATTTAATTTTATTGGCCGTTAGAGTATATTTATTTCCAAGATGTAAAAGAAATCTCCATATTATAATGAAATAATTCAAGTACAATTTTGTTTTTATATTTGTTATTGTTAACTTAGTTAAACAGTAATTATTTGTAAAATTCAGATTGCTTCTTTTTTATAAAAGTCAACATTTTTTAAATAAGGGGCATCTAAGTACCACGTTTATGAGGAAATCACTAAAAATAAACTAAAAGCCTAGAAAAGGTCTTTGTTTCCTTTTTTGTTTTTATAGGTAATTGAGTCACCTCTAGACTCTAAAACCAAAAATATTCGTAGTTATTCTGAAACTAAATATAAATCAATTTAAAAGAAATTAATTAATTTAATTTATGACATAGTTCGAGAGGGAAATTGATTTTACGTATTAATTTTAACAAGATTCTCTTACGAAGAAGTAAGAGATTTTAGAGCTAAGTTCTTTCTCGTTTATGTGAGATTATGGAACTCATTTAGATTCTATAATCTATTTGAATCATATAGACTACGAGCGGAACAATTCAATTCATTACGTAACGTTGGGTCTCTGTGTTGATTAACTAATTAGTATAGCTTCTAAAATAAAATACGTTATGGCCAGTAATGCACAAATTATAAGTTTGTACTTTATCTTCTATATTCTCTTATTTCATTTATTTTCAGAATATGCTACAATAATTTATATCTTTACTTGGCATCTGAATCTTTGAACCATGAACAATGTAACAATATGTACCTAAAATGAACCTATTACCGTTTAAACACTACAAAGAGCCACACAATGGATTCATAAAGGTTTTAACTGAAACACTAAAAACTTAGAATTTGAGATTCCACCGTACAGCGGAAAAAATTGTTTAATTGTTACTGATGTAATAATTAAATGAAGTGTTAACATTGAAGAAAATTCGAGTTATTTTACAGGTATTTCTGCAGTTATTATGCTATGTTATGAAAGAAAGTAGTTTTCCTTGTCGTTCTTTAAATTCGATGTGTTCAATTGCATCGGTGATAATAAACTATTCCAGTATTTTGGTAATTAAGCTCAGTACTATATATATTTACAGACCCTCTGTAATATTTTTCAAGTTATAAAAATACTTTTGTTCCTAACTACTACTCACACACCCAAACCGGGAAATTTCGGGGGTAACTCAAATATTTCAAATGATAAGCCCCATTGAGGGACTCATAATGTTTATAACAGATAACTAAGAACATAACTAGAGACCTACCACTACAAAATGGCGGCCAATTGAATGTTTTGAAGTCCGAATTAAAGGTATTAAAAGTGAAAACCAAAGCACAGTAATGGTAAAAATATCAGACCTAGCAAACAAAAAGAAAGTAAGAAATTACTAACTGCAGGAAAACAGAATTCCCACCAGTTATAGACTTTTTCCCGTGTAATCAGTTGTACTTACTAGTCTTATGAGATGCGTATTAGCTTAAAATACCATCAGTGTTGCCTTACTGACTCATATTGTCATATCATGTTGTAAGTAGTCATATTGTCCTTCATCATGTAATTAAGAGATTAGGAACGTTATCTATGACTATATCATGTAGTGAATGCGGAAATACGATGATTCAATACTCTTCTTATAGTAATGATCTTGACATTCTGTCAGTGGAAATTGTTCATATATGAAATAGTGTCATACTAGAATAATTTGCCTAGTTAATTAAAATATATTTTTTTACGAGCTTAACTACGTTATTCTGACAAAAACATACATTTTTGAGTACCAATAGTACAACACAGTGTTTTGTTTCTTTATTGAGTTTTAAAAGTATTTAATTGCATTAACCCTTTGATTGACTGAGGACTAATAAAATCTAATGTATTGTTCAATTAATGTATGAACACAATGAATAAGTAAACTATGTATTGTTATATAAATGCTATAGGTAAAGGATGTCTATAAGAGCAAATTACATGCCGAAATTGTAGTAAAATAATGTCAGTTTTCAGTCCTGAAGTATAAATTAAGGAAGGACAATAATGAATGCACAAATTGAGCCTGTAAAGAAAGCGACTGAGTAGAGCTGAGATTGTTCTGGGAGCTGGGGAGTGATATTCTGGTGTTATACTTGGCGTTGCCACCGTCCACACTTTAATATTGGCTTACCATCACAAATTGTTTCCTCAATTCAAAATTCGTGGACAAAAGTCAGCAGTGACCGTTTAGATTCTCTAAAACCTGTATGATTAGTAGTTTTAGCTTTTCGTAATACTCACAATATATTGTTTTTTCTCATACTATTTGCCATTACGGCAATCAATTAAAGGTACACACATATGGGAAAAGTCAGTCCTGCAAATAACTTTAATTTCTTTCGCATGAAACACACTATGATGGTAAGAACAAGAGTATATTTAACGATGTAAAAGAATATTTACATATAACTTTTTTTATTCAACTAATGACTCTTTTAAGGTAAATATTCTTGCAACCTATATGCATGTACCGGGTCATAGGTACTGGCCAAAAGAATTAAACTAACATCTCTGTGCAACTGAAACCCATCATTTTCAACCCCAAAAACCCAATAACAATTATAACCAAGAGCGTTACGTACCAGAAATGACGTTTTTTGTATAAAGTAGCCGGTTTTTAAACATATCAAAATTTACTCTTAGGTCATGCCATAACTCATTCCAATGGTCTCCAAACACTGATATTTTTGGTACATCTTTTCTAATATTGTCAGCTCTATCTACAGAGTGTACAGAAACGTTTTAATAGCTGTATTAGACTTTATTTTATTGTAACTCATTCATACCTTGTATAGAAACCAAACGTTTTCTGGAAATTTTAATGACATGCCCTTCCTGAAAATTTAAAAAAGGGGCACGTTTCTCTCCATCCTAAAAAATTGAAGTTTAATCATTAGGGAAATAAAAATTCTCTTTAAAACATTTTTAAATAGAAACTTATGCTATGTTGTAAATAACATTAAAAGTTAGTAAAGAGAAAAATTTTTTGTATTGTTCTTGGGTTCTTCATCTTTGGTTCCGGTAGTACTGTATGTTTAAAATAAGTCAGGTTTTATCATCAGATAATTACCTAATACAGCTAGTGGATTACTAAATGTATTTAACGTGAAATCCGTTTTTGCTTCTTGCCATTTTAATTTGGTTTAAATTTAATGTTAATTTTTTTGTGCAAAATTAAGCTTTTAATATCTAAGGCTAAATGCATTTAGACTATATTTTAACAACTACAAACTAATTTGGTTCTGTTAGTAATGATCACACAATTGTCCAACGTTAAATTTATTTTGTGTGAGACCTTTCGAAATTAATCCTAACTATTGTATATAATTTATTTTGTTAATCCGTATGTTTAACCAATTTTACGAAAACCATTGTGATGGTCAAATTAATAGCTTAATGCTGACTGATGAATAAGCTTTTAATTTTCTTTTTTAATTTTTCTTGAATTCATACTTAATTGAAATTACTTTTCAAGTAAGGTAGACATACGTGATAAGATTTTTATATATTTTTTGAGTAAAGTTTATAAACACAACTAATGTTAATGAACTATGTGTACTTAGTAAATTACCTGCCTCGAAACAAATCTGCTATAAATCATGTTTTTCTTGTAAGATTTTATTTTATTTTATTAATTGAGTAATTTATTCGAAATCGCCAGTTTAAAAATAAGTATAACTTTTTCCATTATTAAATGAGTAAGTTTACAAAAGTGTCACCAAACTGTAAATGTTTGACAACTAAATGGAACAGGTGATATATTTAAGAAGTCTATTTTAAAGTACAAATAACACAAAACTTTAATTCATTTAATTGAATCGAGAGTTATATATTTATAGAAACCACCATATCGCGTATTCTTTTAAGTATCAATTAACACTACATGAGAGGTTTAGCCATTTTTACTATTGGTATACTCTAGATAAACTTAAAACCACGCTATAACTCACCATTGATATATTATAAATCCAAACTGTGTGTAATCCTTTTGCTTTCCAGCATTTGCAGCTTAAGAGGGCTGATTTCAACTAACGGTTGACTGAATTGAAGTTTAAATTAATTGTCCTTAAAGAAATGAGTTTCCCGATGTATTATGCTAATTTTAACGGCCTGATTTCAGCTGATTGATTTAATTGATCCTTCAGTTAATTTCATTACTGAAAGGGGGTTTCCGATGTATTAGAAATAAACCGATTTCTTACAAAGATACAATTAATCCTGATTTTAAAATTATTTCACCATATTTTTTATGGAAACTCCTACCCGTGATATTAAAAATTTAACATATGTGCAATTCAATTTTTCAATATTACTTAGAGTTTTTGACAAAATTAGTTTTTCTACCTATTTTAACAAACCGACGTCCAGTTCCAATTAAAAGAAAACCATCACTGAAAAATAAACTCATTCTATAAATGTTATTTCAAATATAAAATTATATGTTGTGTACTGTAATTTAATTTATTGTTCATAATTACTGTTCTAAAACCCATTTTTATTACCTCATCAATAAATAATATATAACATGATAGCAGCGTTTTTAAAACATTTGTTGTTGCTGTTTACCCACGGATTGATTAAACATTTCAGTTTTACAAAGAGATGTACACGCTTTTATAATTCGTTGTAAAACCAAAATATAGATGTAAGCTAACAAGTTTTTATATATTTTGATACATTTAACCATCCATATTTAAGAACAAATTATAGAAAAAGATACTGATAGTAGTTAGTTTCAATTCTATTACAAAATTTACTATGCAATCTATATAAAATGACAGAGGTTTCTCTATTACTACTATGGTAAAGCCCGAAACAACGATTATAATTTTATTTTATGACCAACAAAAGTTGCCATAGATAGCCCAGTTAGAGATAGGATTAGCTACATTTCATTCTCCTAATATACAGCCTTAATTGGATATTTCTACTTGCTTTATGCCTTACGCACCTTTAGATAGATATATCAGTTTCAGTTCAGAGTATATCACACCAAGTGCCGCATAACAGGCTTCACTGAGATCGTATGCATTTTTCAAGTATGTATTTCTTTATTCCACAATTTTACTGTGGTTCCTCATAAGACCGATTTAAAAATGTTCATTATCGCTAAGTTAAATCAATAATGGAGTGACATGCACCAGTATAGGACTCAGTCTTGCCTATACAGAAAGGAAGCTTCAATCAAAATTGTAAGTCTATAGGTCAATTCGTTCTAGAGTTAAGATATTGCATGCGTAAAGAAATAAATGAAATTACATTTTTAAAGCCCCTCGAGTAATAAGCTTCTCTTATCCTCAGTCAATCTGTTTATGAAAAGTTGATTGCAGTCACATTTTTTAATAATTACATACAAAAAATATTGCATAAATAATATAAATATAAATTTCCCAGATTATTTAGTCCCAAATCACTACAGTTTATTTTCAATTTTGCAATTGCTACTGGTTACAAGTGAAATATATATAAAATTTATATTGCAGTTATGTATGGATCTAAATTAAATAAATTAATTCGTTATACATTCTACTTTTTATTTTCACTTAGTCACAAAATTAAGAATCCTCTTTTCGTTTTATGATGTTTTAAATTTTATTATATAGATATGTAATTAATTTATTAGAACAATATTCAATAGAAAACACATTTATACAGATATATATTAAAAAATTGAATAAAACCTTGCAAATAATGCTTATCAGGGGATTAAAATATACAATTATATATAAATTGCTCTACTTATAACAAATATCCATATACATTTATTTAGATTGCTTATTAAGGGATTACTATTCCTAGAAACAGTTTTACAACACACTGAGAACTCCAGCAATAAAACCTAATAGGGTTCTTAGTTTGTTCGTTGGAAGAATACCTAAATAATACTACAGTAACTTAATACACGTTTCCATGGTTTATTGCTTTGAATTCAGACATTTCTTAATGATTGGACTAAGAATTAAAAGTTACACATTTTAACCATGAAGCTACATTCCGCAATTTAGTTATTTCTAAACCATTCCACATAAGCTTTAAAACGTTTATATCTTATCACTGAAGCATTTTAAATTATATATAGCAAACATTGACTCAAGAACATTAAATGGAATAGGTATACAACCATAGTTAATATTCAATTAAATTCTAAAATAAATTTTTAATTTTCTGTTTAATGTTAATTTACTTTTAAAATACTGTGTTCTTATATAGTTTGGCATTACGGTACGTAATAGAGAACAAAAACTTTTTCAATATTAATATAGTATTAAAAACTAAATAATTTATTACATAATTATTAGTTAAAACACCAATATCAAAGAACAACGTCCCTATTCATAAGATTAAAATTAATTTACTAACAGTATCAGCATCATGAAACTTTAACATACAAATATTAGTTAGAGATATAGGTAAACATTCTTAGGACAAATTTAAACATGTTTTAGTTGCTCTGAAAGTTATAAGGAACGTTACACTTTATTATATTAAATGGCATAAACATTTTTGTCACATGCTAAAGTATAATCAAGAAACGGCTATATAATCGGTCCATTTGAAAACATCAAAAATAATGAACCACTACCAACATTGTAATAGAATGAAGTTTAGTGATGAACGGGTCTTCGTATCTCTGAGAGAGTGGTTATAGTCAGTCTAAACCTGAAATACTGCACCGCAAAGTTTTGCTATCTATATACTGCAATACTGTTTTTAAACCGATTTTTTCTATGGCTTTTTTTGAACCCTCTTTAGTCTCACACTATTATGAATAAAAAATTGTCCTTTTATAATATTTGTTACTAGGTCTATCTTACGTGATTCTGAAAGGGTCAATTTTTCTATGTATCATTACATGTTTATTATCATTTCTCATTTACCTATAATATTACTTTTAGTAATGTGACTGCTTCAAGAGAAACCTTAAAAGTGCTATCATTACATTGACTGATCTGTGTTTACTTTAGTAATATTTAACTTTATATCTTAATATATTTAAAATACTGCATAATAATTGTCCAGCTAAAAGACGTACATGAAGTATTATATTTTTTTGGTATCTAAATATATTTACCGTACTGCATGCCTACTAAACAATTATCATAAAAAATAGTTTTTGAAAAAACATTGAAAACGTAAAGTTAACTTATACCTTATTGTAAATGAATTAAAATAGTAATATACATATATTACTGTTTTATAACAAAGATTTTAAGTTAGATTACTTATTATAATACTCATTCATGTTTTAACTCACGTGCGAGCCTGAGGATTTGTTAGGACCCTGCATTTACTAGTTTATTATACAAGCTTTTTTAAGAGCTTTGTTTACTAGTACATACCCGTGGCTTCTTCCGCAATTGTCATGCAATATTCTGTGTATTTGACTGAATAGCTCCCACGATTTCAGAAAGACTAACTGTTTTAGAGTAATGTAGAGGAACTTCAAACTCGAACTTCATAGCCTTCTTAGTGAAAGCACTTGAGATGTAATACGATGTGATCTTATGATATTTTAAAACTTGAGTTAGTCACAATCATGCACCACGTATCCATTTTTCAGTATTCATGATTAAGAGAACCAGAGGTTAAGCAAAAGTGTGAGTGATTCTTATTTCAGGTTTGCATTTAAATAAACAATATGTTTGCTATTTTATAGTTGCTATTTTTCCCCTGGGAACAATATAGACCTATATATATTTTTGTGATTAGGTTGGATTTAAAACAGGACAGCTTTCTAATTTGTATGTAGATATTGTTATTAAAAGTTAAAAATAAAATCAACATCAATAATACCAACATAATTCAATACCTACATATATTATCTTTACAGTTGTTATCCATAAATAAAGATGATACATGTTATAGTATAGTACAAGTTCTTGACTTCCAATCCACATTCGCAAAATATCATACTATTTCCTCGGCCCAGTCTAGGAACTATATCGGTGTATATACACCTAATCAGTATCGTATACCTCATCAGTAATGGATATAAGGTTTCCTCAACGATGTCATGCAAAATTATATTTAGTGTCTCTTGTATTGATTTTTCATTACACTAGCTATAATTTGGACTCACTGCACCTGCTTGTCCCTCAAATTGTAGTCACGGAGTGAATGGTGTAACGCTCTAAGAGAAATGTTTGTTTCCTTATTGAATGTTTTAAGTAGTTAATTTCATGAATTATTCAATTTACTGAGAAGGGTTTGCATCTAAAGTATTGTTAAATTTAAGTATAAACACAATGATAATGAGTAAAATATGTATTTTATACAACTGCTATAGGTAACGAATGTCAATAAGAACAAATGATATGGCTAAAGTGTAGTAAAACCACCAGTGATGTATTCAGCTCTGACGCAGAAATTAATGAATCAAGCGTATAAATGCACGAATTGAGGCTGTAAAGAAAGCGACTGAATGGAACCCAGATTGTCCTGGGAGCTGGGGACTGATATTCTGGTGTTATACTTGGCATTGCCATCGTACACACTTTGATATTCGCTCTTGTTGCAAATTGTTTGCTCACTTCAAAATTCCTGGAGAAAAGTTAGCAGTGACTGTTTAAATCTGCTAAAACACGTGTGATGCAATTAAGTTAGTAATCACATATTGTTAGTAGTTTTAGCTTTTGAAAGTATTGAAATTATTTACAGTAGATTCATGTAATGCCATATGCCATTAGGTCAATCGATTAGAGTTGTGTGACAGCTTATGTAGGAATATTGGTTCCCTTCAAATATGTTTCATTCCTTGTATATTAAACACACTCTGATGGTAAGCACTGTATTACATCACGCGATCTAAAAGAATATTTAAATAAATAAATATATATATATATATATATATATATAATATATATATATATATATATATATATATATATATATATTAAGACTCTAAATTGTGTTTATTTAGTTGTGAAAATTAGGAAAATATTCTTATAACTTATATGGTACACGATCATCTGTATCTGCTAAACAAACTAAACTAAAGCCTTTGAGTCAACTCTAACCCAATATTTTAAATCCCAGGATAATAATATCCAAGTGCATTTGTTAGATGCCAGAAATAACTTTTTGTGGGGTAAAGTAGTCAGTTTTTAAACATTTGAGTATTTACTCTTAGGTCGTAACACAGCTCATTTCAGAGATCTCTGCACACTGATTGTTTTGGCACAAATATTCTAATATGGTTGGCTCTATCTATAGGGTGTATGAACACGTTTTAAAATCTATTTAACATTTTATTTTGTTGTAACTCATTCATAAATTGTGTAAAAATCAAATGTTTTCTAGAAATCCTAATGATAATGTTTAAAAAAATTTAAAAATGAGGCACGTCTCAACATTTTACAAATTTAATACATAGGGAACAAAAACAATCTGTTTAAGTAAAATTTTGTAGCGTTTTTAAAGCTACATTAGTTGATTTTTTTAATTAAAACTTAAATTAAATGAAAATCTTGGGAAAGAAATATTGGGTACAATTTCAATTAGATTGTGAAAAGTTAGGGTAAAAACGAATATGTAATCCTTTGGCAAGTTAGTGCTGGTAACTTTACATTATTAGGAAGGTGGTTCACTGCCTTGAATTGATCAGGACTTGTCTTGTGTACTGCAGTTACGTCAGATCTGAGAGGGCTATTGTTCTCAAGTTGGATACGGTTGGGCCAATGAGAGAACGCCGCGGATGTTCATCAGAAGGGGAAGGAAAGGGAACTATAAATCTGCCAGCTCACAATTTTCGGCCTTCTTTTGGTAATTATCGTGAATTAAGTTGATGACAGTGCGCGCAGTGTTTCTAAATTTTTTCCGTGAGGGATTTGAGGAAAAATTAAATTTATAGAAACTACAGAGCAATCTGCATAACTGATTCTTGATGAACAATAGAGCACAATAGAATCAAACATTGGGTTCAAACTTGCAAGAAATATGAATTAAAATTGAACTTTGTTAATAACTTTGATAGAATTTTAGAAATTTAGTAATTTATTAATATATAATTGGAACTGTTTTATTGTGAATTATTAATGGGAAATTAATTGAACTTTAATACTTGTTTGAGAGAGTTGTATTTGAATTGCAAAGACTTGAAAGTTAAGGTAGAACTAGTGGAAAGAGAAGTTTTATTTTATATGTTTGAATATTAAGTGAACTTAGAAGTGAAAACTTTTAATTTTAGTTATTTCGAAGTGGTATTTGATTTTATATTTAAAAACATTATTATTTTACTTCAGAAGAGAGCTCTGATTTTTAGTTTGATATATTTAACTGAATTTCTTGCCAAAGGACCTTCTAACTATTATGAAACGGTTTGTCAATTCTTTGGTGATTATAGAGAGTGATAAAATTCTGAAACTTTGAATTTGTTAATTTTCCAGCTTAAAATAAATCATTTGTTTTTATTTAGAACTGTGAATTTTATTTTGGACAAACCAGATAATACTTAATAGTTAAAATTTTTGTAATAAATTGTAATGAATATTCACTCGGAGCTTACTAATTAAAAAAAAATGTTTATATCATCCTGGATGTCTCATTGATAATTTAAATCTTAATATTCTGGTATATTAATTATCTACAATCCAAGTCGTTATATTTTTTAAATAGAAACGTATGCTGTGTTGAACAATTAAAGGTGAATAAAAATAAGTATTTTTAGTATTTTTCTTACACTCTTACTTATTCCTCTCTAGTGCAAGTAGTTTATTTTTTTAAATTAGGTTTTAGCATAAGCTAATTAGCTAACACACCTAGCGGATTATTAAAGATCTGTAAAGTGAAATTTAAGTAACTTTTTTACTTTCCACCGTTTCTTATGTTTTATTATTTATTGTTCTATTGTTTATTCATATTTTATTGTTAAAACATTTATTATTTTAATTTTAAAAAGCCTCTAATAATAAAAAATTAGCATTGGAAAATTATGCGATTATTACAAGTTGTGTGAAATGAAAGTGCTTCCAATTGCTCCAAGATTCGTCATGTAAATTATTTATAATTATTTTAATTTAATAGTATTAAATAGCTGATCAGACACACATTATAATATTTTTACATATTTGATCCGTAAATTTTACAAACACAACAATTGTTAATTTACTATGACATGAAGTTGATAAATGTGAATGTTTAATTTAATATTGTATACAAATCATGGCAATAATGTACTTAAAGTAAATAAATTCTTTAGGCATCACAAATTTCAAATATGTATAACGTTTTCCAGTCACTATTATTTACTAACATTACATGGGTTTTGTTAGTGTATGAGTAGGATACACAATTTACGAGATTTATGACCTTTACAAAAGTGTCACAAAACTTTTTGAGAATAAAACTGAGGTGGTGATATATTTACGTCGCATATTATAAAAAAAAGCACGAAACATACATTTTAATTATTCATTTCATTGAATTAAGAGCTGAGTATGTATAGAAACCAACATATTGCATAATCTTTAATTACTGATTATTTCTACACGAGACGTCTTTTTAACATAAATTGTACGTAAATGACTTATTGGAAATGAAGTTAGATGCAGAAATAAATGCTTATGCAAATGATGCTATTTTGGTATGTTCAGCCTCAAATCGTTATTGCCTAAAATAAAAAAAAAATTATGGCATGAAAATTATAAACGCCACATACATACCCAAGGAAATTGGCTTAATTTGTCATGGCCCACAGAGTTTGTATAAATTTTCTTGTTCTAAAATGTATATTGTAGATTGAGTTAAATACTTAGGCTTTTATATTGCTGATAAATTGAAATGGCAATAACATGTGAAATATTTGATGTTACAGGTAACATAATTTAATTATTCTCCTTACTTTATTTTTCATTCATTAAAATTTAACAAGTGAGTCGACTGTATTAAGTTTGTCAAGGATTGAGAGAGCAGTACATTTTAGAGGTACATAACCTACTGTATGCAGTGTATTATAATGTTTCAGAGACTTATTCTGGGAAAAGTGTACTTTGTTAAACAGACAGAAAAATTAATTTACTTTTACAAACTAATACTTAAAATTTAATCGTTATATAATATTTAATCGTTTAAAAACTATAAACTGACATGTTTAATGCATAAACACAAGTTTATATACTGATGAGTATTGATAGGACGTATTTCAATACATCTTTGAATATTCAGCAGTGATCTAATACAGATATTAAGTATTTTTATCATACAAAAATGTGTCCACACAATGTGACTAAATCAGTAGAATATTTCACTTCTAGTTGAAATATAGTTAATAACAAAATTAATATGTTGTTGTATTAAATATTGTTTGTACTTTAATAAAACTCAGATTTTACGGTACAGTACTTAAATACAGATGCAGCTTTATTAGAGCGGATGCTTTTTGAAACAATAATTGTATTTTCAGATATTTGAGTTATTTTTTTCGAAATTTACCGTTGAATTTTCTCTTGAAACGTATATTGTACATATCATTTATACATTTTAATGCTTTAAGAATTATAGTAAAGGATTATTAGATTGGGATCTTTTTAAGTATTATAAAAACCAGACTATCCGGCTCACTAAGATTTAGATTACACGATATCTGAAATTATATATGCATATATATATGTGTATATATATATATATATATATATATATATATATATATATATATAATTTTTTATAATGTGATTCCATTCGTGCACAAGGTTAGAATTCTGATCACCTCACTCGGGTCTTCAAGTCTGTACGGTTTTTAACATTGCCTCCTGTAGCCTTTGGAAGCCCACGACATATGCTGGCTACTGTTTATGACAACCTCCCAAGTTGTGTCTTAGGTAATAATTTACTTTTATTCTCTGCTTCTGTAAAATTGACTAAAATAATAACAACGTGACTAAATAAAACATCTTAGAGGCAAAGCCTTTCTACCCTACAAAATGTGGAATCCGTGAACCATCGTCATCATAGTGGAATCCGTGACCCGGAAGTTCCAGTTATGGAAATTCAAGAGAAATAATGTAATGTAAAGTAATATAACTTAATGAATTGGACTCAAATAATATAATAAAAAAATGTTATTACCTCATCGAAATATGCAACATGACAGCCCAATTTTTAAAACGTTTATACTAACCTCAGAGATTGCAATTAATACAGAGTACAAAGGGTGGGAAATTTAGTTGTTGACCCGCGGATTGATTAAACATGTTATAAGTGTGGATTCATTAGGAGTTATGCACTCTTTTATAATGCGTTATAAAACTAAACGATAGCTGTTTTTATAAGTTTAATACATTTTACTATCCATATTTATATCAGATGATAGAAAAAGATGCTAGAGCTGATAGTAGTTAGTGCTATTTCGATGGAGCCAATTAAAATTTTAATGTAGTACGAATGTACTGACCTACAATGAAACTGGTACAAACTCTCTAACAGTTTGAATAATACTGTTGGTGACTACAACAAACTTCTTTATTCCAAGCACGAAAATCCTGCAATACATTGGACTGTTGTTTGAGCTCATGGAATAGTTTTATTTATATTTGTTTTGCTTACATAACACATTGTCCTTTTTATGAAGCTGTAGCCTTGTGGGATGAGAAAAGTTATTACATTAAAGTCGTTAATCTTGACCGGGAGCTCCGTCAACTGGTAATATCAAAGCCCACTACTTTCCGAGCATGGAAACTTACAACGCTCGGATGTTTAAAAAGGAGGGAGCACTAAAAGAAAGAAAAATTTTAAAATAGTTAACCTATAGAAAAGTTTTAATGCTGTTGAATTGAGCGTTATCGTAGATTATAAATTCGGTAAGGTACAGAAGGTTTAGCGTATAAAATATTTCATTTCACCACTAACCAAATAATTCACCAATAATTTTCCTGGCCAGTTTAGTCAGAGGCAGAGACCAATATTAAATTATTAACTAAGAAATAACAGGTGTTTGTTATTACAGTAAGTAGTATAAGCCGTGGGCTTCCAGAGGTAACAAAAATCTATGGTGTAAAGTCTCCATACTTCCACGGCCAAGCGAGTAACTCATAATTATAACCTTTGTGCAGTTGTGCACCAATACAAATTTAATTCTAAAACAAGTATACGTAGATATAAATCTAAATCTAGCATCCTGTGAGCCAAATGGTCTGGTTTTATAACATTTAATAATCCCAATCTTATAATCCTTTAGAATAATACTTTAAAAAACTGTAAAACTTGTGAACAGAATATTTTTAAGTCTTAAAAAAGTAAAAATTTACTTATAAGTAAAACTCACACTAATAAATTAATTTTTCAAAATTGTGTGTTTTCTGTTACAGTTATTTAAGTAAATACGGAAAGTACTACGTAATTATTTTTCCTATTAAAGGAAAATAATATAGCATACTAAAAGTTCTAAATTATAGTAATATCCGACAGAAGGTTTTATCCTTTATTTCTCCACTACCACAACATCTATACTAAGTTTCAAAACTAAAAACTGAAATACATGAAAATACGTTGATAATACTAATAAAAAAACTATAAACTGTAATAAGCTATACCTTTATTTAAGTAATGTACCATAAAAACGAATTTGATATAAAATCCAATAAGGTTTATGAGTGTGATAGAGTAACTACATTACAGCTAATCCTTTAGAAAAGCCAGAGCAACAACATTGAATACGAGAATACCTACTATATTTAAACCAGATTTGGAATTGCCTTCTGTTTTAATTATTTTATGAGAGCAAGTCGATGGTCTAATTCCATTTAACAGAGTAAAATAACTTATTTTAAACAGAAATTCAAGAAATTTATTATTGAAACAGGGATATTTTAGTAAATAAGTATAAAACGAAACTAAAAATACAATTTGAAGAAACTGTGCAGAAATTTTCGTGAACAACTCATATTTAATGCTATACTATTTGAAACTTTTGTTTCCAAAATATGAAGCAAAATACTCACATTTTGGGGAACAATTTCACACTGTAATTTATTGCCAATGTGCATTTTAGAATTCATGTCACCCGCTCCAGTCGTCAGGAACAGTTCTCCAATATTTGTTTTGGTAGTTCTACAATATTATTAGAGAGCTTTGTTTATTTTTTTACTTTCCACGTACACGTTAAAATGTTAAGGTTTTAGATCAGTGTTTATGCATAAGGCAGTTCATTTTAAGATTAAAATAAAATAAAATATCAAGACTTTTAAATAAAAGCCATAGGCACCTTAAAACGGACCCTGAACTGTTGCCTGCATTAAAGCCCTTGTTAAGTTTATTTTTCACGATAAGACTCGTATGCTAATGGTATTATATTGTAGAATCCAGTATGATTCAAGAGTATGACAATGAGTATGAACAAACAACGGAGTTGGAGGGCAACTACAATAACAAAAACAATTCGAAGTAATAAAATGGGCTGGAAGAATGAAAAAAAGTTTTAATTCTGTTGAGATTATAAATGTTTCAGCCAGTAAAGAGTTTAGTCTCCCAAAATCAACGATAAGGAAGTCTTATATAAGTAATGTACGATAAACCCCAGAAATCAGTAAATATAAAAAGAGGAATGTCTACAGTTTAAATAAAGAATTGGAAGATCAGTTTGGACAATTGTTGTCTAGCAATCTAGCAATAACAATTTGTCTAGCAATAACTGATGGGCTTTGATCTTTACTGTTCTGTATTGGTATAATGTCCTTTTATAACGTGTTTTACAGGCGTAAAAATGTTTCAATCAACTAACGTTTGACCTCATATTTGACAATTTCCCTTATCTACGTAATTTACATCTTTTATGGTTGCTCGATCATTCCATTGTATTGGATTTAATACGTAGATTCTAATGAGCTTTTCATTCTTATGTCTACTCTCAATTAGGATAATCTGTTATTATTATCTATTTAATTCGAGAGAATGAGACAATAATATATCTTTATAAAACGAAGGTTTTTTTAAAATTGATTCCTTTACTTAAATGATATAGTGTAAACGGACCTTCTTAAAGCATCTAAACTACTGAACCACTACCAATATCACTAATTGAATGAAGTTTAGTGATCAATGGGTTTTAGTGCCCCTGAGAGAGTGCTTATGGCCAGTCTAAGCCTGAAATACTGCATCACAATGTTTTGTTATCGATCTACTGCAATACTGTAGTTTAATCCTACTACACTAGTTCAGTAATGTTTAACCATTTAGTTACCCGATACTCTTGTGTCGTTTAAAAGCTTATAAATTAGGATTGCCGCATGTAGTAGTCCCTATTGAAGTACTTTGTTGTTGACAAAGCCACTCGAAAACTTAGTTTCTTTTATTGACCACGTAATAGGAGCTTTAAATATGGACTAGTCTTTCAAATATTCTTATATACTTTCAAATATATAAATGGCTATGTTTTTCTTTACATTGATGGGCTTTGGTTTTTACTGTTAGGTATTGGTATAATGTCCTTTTATAACGTGTTTTACAGGCGTAAGGATGTTCTAAACAGAATTTATTTTTGGGTTATTGTTTTGGGCCATTAAATTTAGTATTCAATTTTATATCACTTTTCAAATAGGTTTCTGACATTTTAAATTATATAATCTTAAATATTTAATTTACATACAATGTGTAACAATTTGAAAGAGACGATTATTGGAACTGATACAAGTTGCATAAATAAAATGGCTTCTCAATTCTCAAAAACTCATTTTAGTTCAGATTATTTATCCAAGTAAACTTGTTTTTAATTACTTGGAAATACCCAGAGTCGACCGTGGTATAGACACAGTGATATTTCCTTAAGAGTTACATATATTTTCCAAAATCCATAAATTAGCCTAGAGAAGGTCAACATCCCATCATCTATAGGACGCTACACGATAACGCCTCTATGGGAGGTTCAAATTCCCTGAATCTGGTATGACAAGACGTGATTGGGGACTGTGATATCTCCCAATTACAATTGCAGCCCTAAGACCTCGTATTTACAGATATTTTGTCAACCATGTGAACATCTGTTTAAGATGACAAACGTCCGAGCGTGAAATAAAGAAAAATTGAAGGTTGCAGGATGTTTTCTAACATTTGCCGTTAGTGACGCAAAAGATGAATGGCTTTACATTTTGAGGACTGATCTCTTTTTAATATGAGTGACACATCTTTTCACATCCCTAACATCTAGGTTAACATAAATAAATAATAATAAAGCATTGTGACGCGCATAAATTAGTTCTCATAACAAACACGTTGTGTATCAACCTTATGCGCACTATCTCTAAAGACATACACTTAAGAAAAAACACAAACTTATGTAAAGAATACAAATCACAATATGTTTGAACGCAATAAATAAGCATTGGCAACTCACTGATAGCCACAGAAAATAACGCTCGCTGCGAAAAAGATGGTTAATCGTGGGAATGGGGTGGCCCTATTATTCGTTAAATCATTAACTAGTCTATAAGCGGAACAAGTCAATTACTGTCGTTACGTTGGGTCACTATGTTGATTTATTAATTAGTATAGCTTCTTAAATTAAATATGTTATAGCCAGTAATGCATAATTTAGAATTCTGAATTCTCGTCTGTACCTTATCTTCTACATTCTCTTATTTTATATATTTTCGGAATATGTTATAGTAACTTATATTTTTACTTAGCATCTAAAGCTCTTACCGTGAACACTGTAACAATATTTACCTAAACTACCTTAACTACTGTTTAAAAAATTACACAGAGCCCTGCAATGTATTCATAAGTGCGTTAACGTAGCTTATAATAGATTTTAAATAAGGACTTCTTCAATATGAGCTATTAGGATTTTATTCAATTAATTTGGATGTATGGGGTGCTCCTGTACTAGACCAAAATTGTTTAATTCTTACTGAAACTTTTAGGGATATAGAGTAAAACTTGGTAGAACATTGAAGAGAATGTCGAGCTATCTTGCAGGTACTTCTGGTAAAGTACATATATGGCAATTTATTCTTTCATAATCTGGAAATGATAAATAATAAATACAATGAGCAATTATTATGCTATACATAATATGCAGTTATGATAAAATAAAACTAACAACGCAAACCAAAGGTCTAGACTCGATAAAAATGGGACCTAATTGAACGTTTTAGAAGTCAGAATTAACTATTTACAACGTAAGCATAAGTTACCTTATGTAGCAGCAACAACTACATAATTTTTTTATGTAAAGCACCGAGCAGTGGCTTCTCATTTTTAAGGTATTAAATGATAAAAATTACATCAAAGTATGGGTTCAAATACCAAACTTAGCAAATAAACGATTAACAAGAATATTGCGAATTCCTAATTAAAGAAGAACTACATTCACACTAGTTGTGGACTTTTTCTAGCATAATCAGTTGTTTTACTTGTCTTATTAGAGGCTTATTTACTTCAATAACATCAGTGTGTTATTTTGCTCGAGTCACATTTTCTTTCCCATCATCATGACGTTAAGTGAACAGTAACGTTGGCCTATTACATTATTAATGATACAATGTTACGTGCTTATAGCGAAAGAGTATTCGATCATAATCAAGTGATATTTATTGAAATATCCCCCCTCCCCCCAAAAAAACTCTATATCAAGATCTGCTGAGAAAACACAGTAAAAATAGAACTTAGTAAAAAATCGGTTAAAATCTGTTAGAAAGAACTGAGGACTATTGTCGGAGGTGTTGATGTTTGTTGATGAAACCCCACGTGAGTCAATTACTGCTCTGTCAAAAGAAGTGGGGATTTGTCAGTGATCCGTTTGTAAGATGTTACATGACAACCAATACAAGTCATACAAAGTAAATCTTGTCCACGAGCTGAACGAAGATGACTTCAATCGAAGAACATAATATTGTCATGACATTATGTGTAGATAACCAGACACTCAACTTAAAGGATACAGAATATAGTGACGGAGCAACATCATGCTTAATGGGGAAGTCAATAGACAAAATTATTATTTCTGGAGTGATGCCAATCCTTATTGGGTGTGAGAACGCAGCACTCAACGTTCTGAAAAATATTAATGTTTGGTTAGGTTTGATGGGAAGAGAAGTTTTTGGACCAATTTTCATTATACGAAGCTGTACTGGTGATGTTTACTTAAATATACTCTAAAACATAATCTAACAATCCAGGAATCCAAGAGAGATTTTGGATAAGTTATGTTCTAACAAGACGGAGTATAGCCTGCAAGTACACGACTACTTAGATCTTGTTTTTTTCTGAAATCGATGGATAGATCGATTGAGTGACCTGACAGATCACCAAACCTGTCACCATTTAACTACTCATGGACTTATTTCAACGACAGAGTGTACAATCAAATCCACAAGATATTGATGATATAAGAATCATACCTGGCTAAGTGTGACATGATGTTAAATGTTTGGAATCCCGCCATATTAATATTCTGTTATGTGTGTGTGCTGTTGACAGGATGAGAGACATCTATAGTACAGGTATTTTAGTCTGCTTCTTGAGCCATATGGTGAATGGTGTTATTTCGTTCTTACTGTGAAACAGAAAATAATTTCAAGCACAGAGAAAATAATTTTCTAATAATTATTTTCATAAAGAAAATAATTTCAATGCGGCAAATGAAGAGTTGTTTTCTTTTTCATTAAATAGCCTTTGTTTAAAACCATTCAACGCTTTTCCTATAGTTATGTTTTTGGCCTCCTACCAGATAAAATTTTTCATTTACAAGATCAAGTCACACTAGATCAGTTTTCCTAGTGATTTAAAATCTATTTTGTTGCCCAGTCCGTTTATTATAACACACACTTCCGTTTCTTTATTGTTTTGAAAAGTAGTTAATCACATTAAGCATTCAATTCACTGGCAACATATCACGCACGATCAATAATTAATGTATCAACATTCTGAATAAGTAAACTATGTATGTTATACAACTTCCATAGGTAACGAACGTCAATAAGAACAAATGACAAGGCCAAATTGTAGTAGAACAATTAGTAATGTCTGAAGTAGAAATTATTTAATGAATAGAATGAATGCACGAATTGAGGAAGAAAAGAAAGTGACTGAGTAGAGCCCAGATTGTTCTGGGAGCTGCGAACTGATATTCTTGTGCACACTTTAATATTCGCTTTCTGTAGCAAATTGTTTGTTCACTTCAACATTCCCGGACAAAGGTCAATAGAGAAAGTCTAATTCTGCTAAAACTCGTATTATACAATATTAACTACCTACTCTCTGGGCTACCTGCACATTCACCTGCTTCAACGAACAACAGGTTGCCCTATGTAACCTTGCCAAAACCCTGATATCAAATGATACTGTATTATAAATGAATGCAACATTTCTTAACTTACTTATTTGTAATGGACAATGACACAAGACACTATAGCGCTTAAAGTACTTTTTCCATTTAAGAATACTCGCGCATACACTACTTTTTGTTATCGTCGTCGATTTGCTGAGGACTGCCCTGATCTCGCCTTGCAGCCCATCTTTGTTCTTCCGCCATGTCCCTTTGGACCAAGCTTCTTGCGAATCTCCAAATATTTATTAGTGAGCATCAATATATTTTGGTATCAGCATGTTTCGTGTTTAATTGTTGAAAGCGATGTGTTATCATTTCTGTTTTTTACCAGTGGTGTCTGAGTGAACAAGTATCGCCTTACATCTGGCGGATGTTTGTCTCGCTTTGTATTGTGAAACTTTCTTTCCTATTGTTATCTATTCTTTAGTCATTAATTTTTATGTACTACAATTTCAAATCCCTTACTTTAGTCACTGACTTCTGACACAAGTAGCCCGATCGTTACGGAAAAATTTTTGAAATCAGTGAACTAGGTTGGACCATTTTGTATTTAATTTAGATAAAGCCATGATATAACTCAACACTATAAATCCATATTGTGTTTAATTCTTTAGGTTTTTAACATTAACAGCTAAAGAGGGATGATTTCAACTTTGAAATCATCAACTTTGAAGGGAAGTTTGCTTAATTGAAGCTTCAGTTAATTTTCGTTAAAGAAATGACTTACCGATGTATTATGCTGATTTTAACGGCCTGATTTCAGGTAACGATTGACTAAATTTTCAGGTCATTTCCAATAAAAAAATCATATGTCTGACAATTTCAACTAAACTCCTATGATTATAAAATCATTGTTTGTCCGTATTTGTATGAATACCCTACAGGTGATCAAATATTATACAGCTCTTCTATGAAGGGATCAAAGTAAATGCTGATGGTTAAAATCATGGTTATTTCACTTATTTATCAAGCCAACGGCAAAAATTTTATAAATCATGAAATGAAATCATAAAAAATTAAAATTTTATGTAATGTGTAATAATTAATTGCTCACAGTTATTGTACCTGTAACCATTATTATTACCTCACTAAAACCTAATATTCAAAATGGCAACACCATTTTCAAACGTGTTTACTAACCTCAGATAATGCAAATAAAGAGTATAGGTGGGAAATTTTGTTGTTGTCTACTCACGGATTGGTTTAAAATTAACATTTTTAATAAAGTTCGTATTTTTAAAGAGCGCACGTTTTTATATTCCGTTATCAAACTAAGCAGTAGATATAAACGAATAGGTTTTACAAGTTTGATACGTTTTACCATCAACGTTTAAATCAAATGATAGATAAAAGATGCTAGTACTGATAGTAGATTGTGCCATTTATGTGGAGCCAATTAAAAGTTCAATACAGTTAGAATCTACTGACGTATACTGAAACAGGTACGAACTACAAATTTCCATATTCCAATCACAACAATTCTGCAATATAGCATTCCAATTAAAAAGGTAAACAAGAATGCATTTTTTTTGCTATTTACATAATATCTTGGACCTTTGATGAAGCAATAGCAATGTAAGAGGGGGAACAGGTACTATACTAAAGCCGTGAGTCTGTAGTGGGAATTCCAATTACCGGGAAAATCCAAGCCCCATACTTTCATAGAATGGAAACTCACTGAGTTTATAACCCAGGGATCATCCAAATAACGAACACAGTCGAGAGATAATTAACCTATATAAAAGTTTGAAATCCTCTTGAAATGAACGGTTTCACAGTTTATAAATTTGGTATGGTACATAAGTTTAGCCTCTAAGATGATGTATTTCATCACATAATAAGTTTCCTGCCCAGTTTATTCAAAGACAGAGACCAATATTAATTCATTAATTAAGAAATACCAGGGTGTTTGTTATTACAGTAAGTAATATAAGCCGTGGGCTTCCAGAGGTAACGTAAGTCTATTATAACCTTTGTGCAAAAATACAAATTTAATTGTAAACAATTACAGCAATCAATCTAAATCTAGCATCCTGTGAACAAAATAGTCTGGTTTTATAACATTTAGTGATCCCAATCTAATAATCCTTCACAATAATACATATTTCATAAAAAAAACGTGTAAAACATGCGAACAAAGTACATTTCAAGAGTCTTCCATAAGTAAAAATGTATTTATTACAACTTCCTTAACAATAATTCTTTAGCTAACTATAATCAGTTCATTTAAAAAAAGTTAAACGTTTTCCGTTAAAACTGTTTAAGGAAATTCGGAATTTCATACATCACAATTTATATAAGTGAAGGAAAATAATACAGCATACTCAAACTACCAAATTTAATTTATACCACGGAAAGTTTTATACTTTATTACCTTTTTACCCCAAATTTCATACTAAGTTTAAAAATAATAATCGAAATATATGAAAATAGAACCTTAATATCCAAAAGCTTCCGCTCTAAAATAGCTATTCCTGTATTTAAATATTCTACGGTAAAAATTGTAAAAAAGTGCAATACAGTCTTATGAATGGGAGAGAGAGCATTACCATTTTTGCTCTATGACAACTTCGGGCAACAACATTGAATACGAGATTACCAACTATATTTCAAGCAGAGTTGGAATTGTCTACTGACGGTTATGTTACGTGGCCACATTTGTGTTAAATGAAAAGGTTATTACCATTTATATTAGACTCTAATTAATAGTCAAGTATGCACTAACTTACATTCTATAAATATGAACAATTGAGTTATATATGTTCCAGCATAAACATTATTACAACAGCAGGAGAAGATTACATTGACTTGGTGTTATTCTGTCAGAAAACACTACTTACTATAACTAATTAAATATTATAAGAAATTTTGTTATGTTAAAATTTAAAAGAAACTATTTATAACAGTTATATTATATTTCGTAATGTTCCTCAATATTAAATGTATATCATTTACACAATGTATTTGTACATAAATTTCAAAAACACATTAAAACAATTGGTAAGTGATTTAAATTAAGAATTATAAATATACTTTTAGTTTCATTCTCGATACGTATAACTAACTTTCGTATTAGTACTTCTATATCAAACTTTAGGATAGCTTAAAACCGTTTTATGATATGCTGATAACTTAAATTATATAACTTAATACGAGCAATACATTACTAATTGGATGACCGATAACTAATATATATGGACAATTTAAATACGATCTAGTTTTGAATTAAAATTAAAGTTTATTAATTAAATTAGTGTATTAGTAAAACTATTTTTTTCTTTGACATTGAATGAATAACGTGACATATGAATAGGAAGAAATTATTTACCCGTTAATCAAACATCACATCTAAACGTGTACACTTTAAAAACCCACTTTGCTATTTCTGCAGAAATACGTCAAATAAATAGTGATATATAACTCGTGCAGATGAAATACATTATTAATATATTACAATTGTCATTCAGAGAGTAAAATAGTTCAGTTTATATTGATTTATTCGTATGTACATTTAAAATCCACCTTTAAATTGCTGTCAAAACCTCATTTTGACTACCAACACATTTAATCATATATATTTAGTCTGGAATTGGACACTTAATTAATCAGTATATTTACAAAAAACTTCATGAAAATAACTTTTCTTTGTATTATGGTTATATTAAAGCACTAAAAATTTTTAGACAGAATTTTTAAAGAGAAAAATTAGTATACTAACGTAATATCTTGTATCAGGAGCAGTATTATAAAATATATATTTATTTAAAATGAGCTTACATTTCTTATGTCTAAGATAATTAAGATAAACTCTTCTTGTTATCAGCAAATATACTTGTTGTCAGTAAATATACTTCAAGAGAGTTATATAACGCTAAGATCAAAGTGTAGTAAAAGTACTAAAGTACTAACATTAATATATATATATATATATATATATATATATATATACACACACACAAAATTATGGTGTAATAATTAATTCCTTTACTTAAATGAAACATTATAGACGGTAATAAGTAGAAAACACCAAAAATAATTAAACACTAGCAATATCACGAATAGAATCAAGTTTAATGATGAATGGGTCTTGGTGCTCCTGAGACAGTGCTTATGGTCAGTCTAAGCCTGAAATACTGCACCGCAAAGCTTTGCTACCGATCTACTGAAATAATGTCATGACTTGTAATCCTTTTATACTAGCTCACTAGTGTTTAATCTTTTAGTTACCTAATAGTCTTGTAGCATTTTAGAGTTTAGAAAATTAGGTTTGCAGCATGCAGTAGTGGCAATTGAAGTACTTTGTTGTTGGCAAAGCCAATCGAACCCCCAGTTTATTTTATTGCCTACACAATTTGAGTTAAAAATGACCAGTAAATGCTTTAAGTAAAAAAATGTCTAAGTGTGTCGTTTATAGATAAAAATTGGTTTTTACTGTTCCGTTTTGTGATGAAGTAATATTATTCAGTTTTTGTACAGCCGTAAGGATGTTGCAAACAAAACTTATACTGGGGATAATGTTTAGGGTCATTAACCTCAGAACTATGTTTGATGTAACCTATTATATATCGTCCTAAAACTCAAAAATTACATTACATGTTATTAACTATTTTATGTACCTACAATGTGTAACATCTTTGGAAGAGACGGATATGGGCCCTGATAAAAACTTCATAAGTATAATGGCTTTTCCATTGTCAACGAGTCATTCAAGGTGAATTATTTTTATAGTAGACGTTTGAATATTTGAAATTGATATTTAAATCATTAAATATTATTAAGTACATTTTAAGGGGAAATTTAAAAGCAAGAATTAGTTAATTCCTCGTAATTGTACAAAGTTTTGTACTTGGAAGTACCTAGAACCAGAGTAGTGATATTGACACTGTGACAATACCTTATCGTGAATTGTAGAATTGGATACATTTCCCAAAGTCCATACATGGCTTTAGAGGATGTCAAGTACATCCCGCCATCTAGGCGATAGTATACGATAATGTTCCCATGGGAGGTTCAGATTCTCTGAGCCTTATGTGACGAGATGGGATTGGGTACTGATATATCTATATCTCCCAATAACATTTACGGCCCTCAGATATACCATCCATGTAAACCATATTTATTCAAGGTCAAAAATTTCCAAGCATGAAACAGGTAAATTTGAAGGTTACAGTATGGTTCTGATACTTCCTACCAGTGATACAAAATATCAATGGCATTAAATTTCGATTTATTATCTTTTATTAAGAATGAAAAACTTGTCTTGTCACAAACATCTAGATTGACATACATAAATAATATTACAGCATTTTGACACCCAAAAATCAGAAACAATAACAACCTTGTTGTGTGTTAACCCCAAACGCAGTATCTCTAAGATATCCGCTTAACATATACAGAAACTTCGGTGAATCCTAAATAAGTCACAATAAGTTTACACGCAATGACTAATCACTGACAATCGCAGTTCTAATCACAGTTGCACATTCTCAAGACTTTGCAATTTCACTGAGGTATTGCTCCAATAAAAGAGAGAACCAGCCCTTTGTTTGATCAATGTAGGCAACCAATGAATTGTAATTCATCTACTTAATCTAGCTTAATACTGTCTTATGTAGGTTCTTTCGATCCTAGAGACAGAGTCTTGCTTGCGTCAGATATCAGGCTGTTTCTAGCAGTATGTGTGGTTCTGGTATCAAATTAGGCTGAGTAAGTTAGATGTGCTGTTAAAGGGTAATTTAAAGTAGGTGAAATGTTTTGCTTAAAGGTTAAATAATTTGCTTTTTGAGTCATAAAGGCTGCCGATAGTGCATTATTTTATTTTATGGTTACTTTTTTACTCCGCGTATGATGAAAGAATCTCCAGTTAATATGAATGGAGTGAATACAGTATCCCTATAATCAAGAAGATTTATTTAATTTTAAAATGTACAACATGTATCTTATTCTATATGTTGAACTGCTGTTAAGAGTTCATCTAACATGTCAAAAAGGGACCACATCACAGTGGCAGTCACTCTTTCCCTTCCTGGAAGGTAGAATTAAGGAAGAGAAAACTTTTTTGGGTTGTATAATCAAAGCTAACAAGAAATAAAAAGAAAAAAAAACGTTAAAATAAAGCAGTTTTCTTTATCGTTCTTTCCATTATAACGTTACTCGATCTCTTAAAATGAAACTCCGATAGTAAACTACTAAAGTATTTTGGCTCAATTTACGCTAAAATTAAATTCAGCTTATATATCTTATTAGCATTTGTATTCCATTTGTTTTGTTGAGTTTGCCTTGGCCCTTCGATCGTACTCAAGACTTAAAACCGTCTCTATTTTTTATGTTGGCTGAAAAAAACATATCAACAACAAATGAACTTTCCTTTTCTAATTGAACCAAGGTATATATTTCTCTATTAGAGTGAAACTATTATAAATTACTCCTTTATACGGAGGTTCGAAAAAGCTAATAAGCAATGGCAGTCCATGAGAAAATGTATAAGCAGTAAGATATATACATTATATACACGTACAGGAATTTCTTCCCTAATTTTGGTGTTTACTTTTAACTGTCGTGGAAAAATATGATCACCAACAAGAGATATAGATTAAAAATAGTTAAAAGTATTTCATCTCAAGATATCAGCTTCTGCAATTGAGCCCACCTGTGCTCACAAGATAGAGAGTTTTTCGAAACGTTTGAAACAGACAAATGTGTTCTCATATAAACACATACAATATTTTCAGTATTGTTCAAAGAGTCTGTTTACTCCTGAAGAGGTGTATCATTAAGGAAACCCGCAGGCGTGTCACTTATATTTCACATGTTTCTCTCTCTTTGAAAGGCAGCGCTGGTTAACTAAAAAGTGAGAAAATCATAAAAACTAATACAGGATTTTATATGTTATTCTGTGATATAATATGTTTAATAACTAATAATATATTACTAATGGTGTGTTTAATAGTATGTTTGTATCAATCGGAATTTTGGCAGATCCACATAATTTGAGAAATTTAATATGCTGCTAAGGTAGAATAGTTGCCAAAGGTTTTTGGGGTCTTATTGATAAATTATTGGAGATAAACCTTATCTGGATGTTGAAAAACGGCACCTTCGATTAATGTGTTTATTATTCTTTAACTTTAAATTTGTATATACAAATGTGAAGTTTACGCGGAAATTTATACGTAAATTTCATTAAACAAGAATTTTTATGCTGTACTCTGTTTTATCTAAACTTTGCGACGACGTTCATTTGAATTTAAAACTAATATCTTAGCAAATGATGTATCGTTTGGTAGATAAATTCTATGTTCACAAAACATATTCATATTTAAATAATTTTTTACGAGCTTTATGATAGAAACCTTTTAAGGAAAATCACCATCGGACTCACTAGGGATACGTGCTCATATATAATTGAAATCGGTGGACAAATGAATGAAAGCTAAGTTGATAAAATAATTTAGAATTATCATGTCAGAGGATATACCGTCGTGAATTGAATTTGAATTTTCTGTATTTATTTTTGTAAACAGAAATTTTAAGGGAAAATTACATTCAACAAAACATTAGCATAGGGACACATCACCCTGAGCGGAACATTATAACTAAACCAAACCTTCTATAAAATCTGACCAAAATAGTACTTCTTAATATTTCGTAATATTTAACCTGTGAGAAGCCTGTTGGTAATCAGATTATCGAAAGCTTGGCTGCTTGTGAAAAAGTGTTCATAGTGACCACTGTTTACTGATGTAGATTGGGGCGATTGGTGAACTTCTGGCAGTTCTAGCCAGTTTTAGTCTAAGATTGGTTGATTTAACATAATTCATCAAAGCGAGACCGAAATATCTAAATATTTGGAATGTGTAGTCGTTTTTAAGCAAACTGATACCCGAAAGATATTCGTGATAATAAATTAAGTATTTTGGTAGAGAGAATTTTAATCAATCTGCATTTAAAAAGTAGTATTGATAGATTAAACAGTTCACTTAATTTAGAGCACATTTCTATTGTAAAACAATTATCAATGGTTACAAATTGGCAATAAGAACTAGTTATTATTGACAATAGAACAATCAAAGCAGACTAAAACTTAGAGAGGGAATAGTTGAATGAAGTGAATGGATAATGAATTTCGGCTGTAAAGGAGGCTACTGAGTAAAGACCAGATTGTTCTGGGAGATTGGGACTGATCTCATATTCTGGTGTTATACTTGGCATGGCCGCCGTGCACGCTTTAATACCCGTTTTCCAGCGGAAATTGTTTGCTACGTTAAACACGAATTGATGGATGCCAAAACCTATATTATTTATTATTTTTAAATACAAAGCAATACAAAAGGTTAAAAAACACGAAAATAAAGTATTATTTCAGCGAATTTTTTGTAGTGCTATCATTATCATTTAGTCAAAACTGAACATAAGTCTCTAAAAAATCACAGTGGACCGAGAAATCCGCTGTCCTATTACTGCAAGGTATGTGAAAGCTACTGTCCTTAAATTTGCTTCTGAAACTAAATAGGTATAATAATAATATGAGTAAAGAATTGTAAACCAAAACAATTATAGCCCCCCTAAGTGATAGGCTTCACTAACACTTCGCCAGTTATTAAATATGGTTTCTAAATCTTTGGTTTCAAATGCATTAACACATTGATAACGTAATTGTACAGTTAGAATCGTAATATTGTTTATATTCAGTTTCCAATTAATTTAGTTTTTAATATAATTTCTGTGTGTTATCCAAAAATATGATGAAGCCTAAGAACTAAGATCATAATTTCCTCTCGTCAAAACCTTTTCAGACTCTTATAAGACTTCAGAAAATGCATTTATGTTATTTCTTTATAGATGCCTGTTTGATACAAGAAGGTAGATAAGCACTGAAAATCGCATACAGCAATTTTATACGCATTCGGTTTGAATTAAAATTTCTATATTAAAGGATTTTGAGACATGTTGTCGTATACGAGATTCAGTCACAACTTGCAAACTGTTTGTGGCCGTAATTGTACGAGCTCGTTAAGATCTACAGACAGAATAAGCACTAATAGCAGAAGTTTTATAAATATAAGAAAAATGTATGTCTTAACTTAGACACTCAGCATCTGCTCTATCACATGCCTGCCTGCACACAGCAGAGATACGGATTTTACTCAACGGTGACAGTGACAAATGCTCCCCCAGACAAAATAACGGGGAGCATTTGCCGTCTCAGCCAAAGAGCCGTGTGCTCTACTTATCAAAGCGTATCATAAAGGGAGAAATCAAGTGTGTTGTTCATATTTCACAGATATCCTTCACCTTTCATCGCTAAGCCTTGTAGGAAGCCTTTTATTGCCTTCAAGAAAATTGTATTATTGTTTTTATACACCAACTCTAGGCTACGTATATAATTATGCCTTAGTGTGCTGTAACATTTTTACATATATCTTTATTAATTTTAAGTACAGGTTTCATTTAAAGGGTTATCCTATAAGTAAATGTTTACTTGTATGCCTAGTCTCTTTAATGGTAAGTTTTGTAAAACACTCGTAATTTTGGTTTGGTAGTAAATCAAAGTATGAGAACGTCAAATTCATCAATTTCACGTTGCTCTTATTAGTGAACTATTCAAACCGGTTTATCATGTAAAAACATTTAAGTGCGTGAAACAATTATTTCAGACATAAACATTGCAATATGTATTGAACAGAGAAAAGCAAATGGGCAACGCCGCCAGTTTTCTGCAGAAGAGAATTTGAATAAAAACTAAAATATTTTGTCAACTAGAAGACATGATGGTACATGGTAGGAAAATATTACATAAGAAAAGAGTCGGAATGTTGTTACTGCTAAACCGATGAGGACACCCTGAAGTACATTGTCTTTAGTGTGTTTAATAGTAGACTTTAAAAAATAACTGAAGACTACGTGAACAAGAAATTATACTAAAGTTTTATCTAGGTTTGCCGGCTATAACTGCTAGGATTGATCAGAGTGTAAGTATCAAGGTGAGTAAAGTAACCAATTCGGGCAAGATGCTGCATGAATAAATATTTCATGGAAGAAAGATGAACGCTAAGTCTCACGCCTGAGCTGATGTAACGCTACTTAGCGGTTCCGGCCTAGATAAGGCAGGAAGGAGCGGGTCGTCCTTCTTATCTATAATAGCTGGTAGGGTATGTTATTACCATACGCCCTACTAAGTGTTATCTATGTTATACTTGCTTGCAGATCCTCTTGCTTTAAGAAAACTTAAAGTTAAGTTTAAAAAATAGTTATACACTGTTTGTATGTTTTTATACTTCTACTCCTATATTTAAACTGTAACTTTTGAACGTTGTTGATATTTACCATAGTAGAATGGACTCTTGTTTACTTTTGGAACAAATATAAGTACTTCGTTTAAAATTTGTTATTAACGATAGCAAATGTTTTTGTTTTATTTGTTTTTTAAAAGATAACAGGATTTCAAACATTTGCCATCGTTATATGTTCCAAATGGTATAACACAACGTTTCGGGGATTGAAGTCTATCCTCTTCGTCAGGTAGGGGAGGTATATATATATATATATATATATATATATATATATATATATATATATATATATATATTGTGTGTGTGTGTGTGTGTGTGTGTGTGTGTGTGTGTGTGTGTGTGTGTGTGTGTGTGTGTGTGTGTGTGTGTGTGTGTGTGTGAGAGAGACTTTCAGATTATGTATGGTAAGAGAATTCATTTAAGAAACGTCATAATGAGAGAACAGCTTATGAGAATATACGCAAAATGTCTTTTATTACACAAGAAATAAATTATTGACCTTTCGAAGCACACATTTTGTAAAGTATTTAGTAGCCTAAACGTTGATATGCTGGTTACTTCTACAAACAAAGTTTATTTTAAGTCATAGTGTTCACTCGTGTTAACTCGTATTGCTGCTGTGATAATTTATGTTTTATGAAAACATTTCTAACGCAGGCTAGTGTGGAACTTTTCTTATAAATTTCAACGAATATTCTAAAGAATTTCAAGCTTCTATCTTAAAACCATACGTGGTGTTGAAAACGTTTTAGTCAAAATCTTATTTATGGAGGTCACTGTTTCCAGTCTCCACCATTTTTATTACTGACTTATTCTTAAGTTCTTTTGAGAATATTGGCAATAGGTAAATCACATATAAAAATCGAGTTTTAATGATGTTGCTTCATACCACTTCATCACTGAAATGTTTTAATACCTGTATTTTTGATTTTCCCTTCCAAATATGAGATTAATATGTACTGATCAAATGGTTACTGTCATGTTCCTGTAAGTCTTTACCTTAGAATATTTAGATTATAGGGATTATAATGGGCGCAATTGTAAAGAACTTTTCAGAATTTCTACGTGAAAGCAATAGAAATAAATAGTAAATTTTCTATAAATACTATAAAAAATTTACTTTTGTATAAATACGTTTATATTAAAAAAATAAAGTGATGAACGATTTAGTATTACGTATTTATATATTTTCCAGTTCCAATAAATCACGTGTCAACCTAACTAAATAAGAAAATAGTATAAAATAACCAATGTGCTGTCTGTTCATTTTTGATTGAATAAAAATTGTTTGGAACTATTTTATTTTATTTTTTTTAACAAGAGCAATGTTAAACGACTAAAGATTTTTTAAGTATCGTCTACCGTGCGATTCATCAGGTGTTAAAGCGTTGAAAAAAAACTAAAGCCGCTTAAAACATCGCGGTTTCATCGTAACTGTTGTTTGAAATTCAAAAGCGTACATTTTAAAATTTGTGTTAAAAACATTTCGTCATGCAGTGCAGAATCTCTGACGTTGTCCGTGTGAATTTGTAAACATATAAGCTACTGGATTTTCTAGCTATTATTTGTTGCCTAAGGCAACAATTTTACATCGAATGCGAGCACTATGAGATACGCAATAGTCAAATTTTCTAATTTTAAGTTAGGAGAGTGAGGCTCTAAAGTAGACATCTAGAAGATAGTTTATTTGTTCTTAACTCTAAGTATGATCATGTGTTTGGAACCTCTTTCAATTTTAGTATTTTATGAGATTGCATTACAGTAGCTTCCAATTTACAACATCGAAGTTAATATTATGTTTATTATAACAGTATAAAGATATTGGTAAATATCTCAAAATTCTGACAAATTTACGTATAATATCTTTGTGACAGAGCATAAATAATTTAACTTTCCATATATTCTTCTATTTACCGATCTCTCTGTTTTATGTGAAGCACAAATTATATCTTCCCCTGAACAAAATATATTTAATTTAAAATTTATTATTGTATATCATTACTTAGAAACTTAGCACTTATATTACGGGTGTTTCTTCTATATTTTACAGGAGATTCTACGTGACTGAACCACGTTTCTCTTCATATTACAAATGGCATTCTTAAACTACCCTTTCTTTTATTTATCTCACTAACAGAAAATATTACACATTGAACCAGGTAAAACTATTTAGCTTACTGGAATCTTACTCCACAACTTGAACAGTTACTAGGAAATTCTTCGTGTTAACAAACACAAAGGTATATTGTTTTTGGAACATATAACGAAGGTAAAGGTTGAAATCTTTCTATCCTTACAAAGGTATAATTATACTGGATGTAATATTGCGTATTGATAATCATTACAACAAGACTATGTTACGTCTCAGAATAAATTAATTAGCAAATAAAAACACATTGGAACTTCTTAAGGTAATTTAGAATTACTAACAGAGACAGCATAGACTAGAATCGGGTCAATGATTAGAGTGAAATTAGAGTCTGCGGGGAGTTCTTATGTACACACAAAGACTACATAATTTTCAAGACTGATAAATTATTTTCACATATACGTTTATCACTAATCCATAATCATTCGAATTTAGTGTGATATAATAACTTTTATAATCATATGTATAAAATGTATTTTATTAACTAAAATTTCCATCAGTCTTGCAGGTTATCTTCTAGGTTCCACCAAAAGCTAGAATAAAAATGAAAAGGAACAGCTAATACCGGCTTAAGATTCACCGATATCTTATTTGATTACATTACAATTTTTATAATTAATAATTATTTATTGGTAATATTTCAGAGGAGTTTAATTTGGAGTAATTGTTTTGGTATTGTTACTGACAGTTATACATCCTAGGATTTTTATTCAACGTTGTCAAGAAGCAGGTGTTTTAATAAATAAATAACACTCCAAGCCTGTTTTATCACAAAAGAATGTTTTCATCAAAAACATTTTACCTTTATGAAAAATACTAACTCCCACTTAAAATTTGAATAATGAATAATGAATACTGATATAGACATCCTTAAATGACCTAAATTTCTGCATTAGTATATAAATAATACAAGCATATCTGGCCCAAAACATTTTAATCACGATATATTCCAAACATATACTTTTATGTGAGCATATGTTTCAATAAAAATCACTAAAGCACACTATTTCATATTTACTTTTGCTAAGAGGAATTCTTTAATTTTTAACATAAAAACAGTTTAATTATTTAAAACTTGTAACGTCAGTAAGTTTATTTATATGGAACATAATTAATACTATTGCACTAAGTTTATCTAGATACAGAGTACTCTAGTACTCTAATTTTTAAAGATATCGTGAAATACTCTACAATGAGGACTGTCACTACAGAAGTCACAAATATGCAAAGATGGTGAATTCCAGTAGCTTTGTAAGTCGTGACCTTTGTATTATAATAAAGCCACTACACGATGGAAACTGCCAGTTTTGGAGTGCCCATTCTGATACGGTCACGCCCGGGTCGCCATCCTTGTATAATTGCTTGAACTACTGCGGGCAGCACGTGCGAAATGAGTGCATTTACAAGAGTAAACCAATCTCTAAGTATTCTAAATTTATTTTCTAAAAATGTACCAAAACTCTTTTTTAAAGTATTAGGAAAAAATTAATAATTATCCGTATAATAACATTAAAAATTATTGTTGCTGGAGTTATTTGTTTTTAGCACGTAACAGATACTACTCTAAAACTATATGATCATAAATTACTAACTGTAAAAATAGCTTTGTTCATGGATTGAAGTTTATACTAATTTCAACAAGATAGCATAAAAAATTATTATTAATTATGTTCTATAACTACTATTAAAAAATAAATTTCTATTGAACATGAGAATCACACATATTTTTAATGAAATTATATAATTTGAAAATATATACATGTAGAATGTAGCAACTACATAAATAAATCACGTGTATAGTAATATACTTACGAAATTAATAGTTTATTCCATTCAAGAAACTAATCACGTATTCCTGACAGAGATCCTTCGTAACACTAATCACAGCGGAAATCTCAAACTGCACACAAATCACTATAATTATATTTTTACTACTGATTTATATGCGCTTCTGGGAGGGTCAAAGTTCACAGCCAAAGGGCATCTAGGCACCAAGCTAGGGGAGGTGGATACGGATTGCACTAATTTTAATTTCTTTCTATAAACGCAATTTCTTATCACGAACTTACGTATAAAATTTACGGTAACAATGTTTTCGGAGAACGGATTGAAACTTGAGGATGATACAGACTATCCGGAAAAGCGAGGACGAAGGTTGGGTGCGAACTGAGAACTAACACCTGTGGCTGACTGGAGAGCGCGGTCTGGCGGGGGGGAGTGCAACTAGGTGCAACAGGCTGTTCCACCCTCCACCCACCTCCCCACCAACCCGCTCAGCCTGCACGATTCGATACCACCTGGACAGCAGCTTTAGCAGATATTGCACTCCCTGTGTCTGCCCGGTACTTCCGCTTCCGCCCTGATATACCCCTGATCTCCTCTGATCTTCAACAAGAATCCGTAAACACGATGTCGCCTCTTCACAAGTGCCATTTCTTCATTGAATTGCCATAGAATAAGTCTGTCATTTCATAAATATTGCATTCCTATTTAAAAGATTTGGAAGATGAATAATAGTACAACAGGAATTATTTCGTTGCTCAAGTTCGTTGTTGACTATGAAAGGAATATCAAGGAAACAGGATTTTGACACTTAGGGGAGAAATATAAAATACACAAGGAAATACAGCACCTAATAAAGTGTCTTCGATTTGTACGGGAAACAAAAATTGTGACAAAGGAAATGTTAGATCCAGTGGTCCAGATTCCTATCATATAAGGAATTCTAATCATGATATGGCAAAAGGAAAATGAAAGTTAGGAGGTGAAGAAATGACAAAAAACGAGTAGAGAAAATAATGAATATACGTTTGAATGTAAGGAGTATTAACAATATAAGGATCATTCGCTACAATAAATAAAGAACACCAGACGGTGTAGGAAAACTACTGAAAAGGAAATGAAAAAGGCTTAATGGAACTGACCTGAAATTGTGATGAAGTAGACTCACGTAATCTAGTGTTTGTAAGTTATGAGAGGAGATTATCGAAGAGATATCCAAAAGGATCATACAAGGAAATAACAAATAAATAGAACTTTTCAAATGGAATTTTACGTATAGTACAACCACGGAAATGTGATCACGTAGATAAAGAAGCATTAGAGAAATGTAAATCTCATATACGAATATATTGAAACAATTCAAATTTTAGATGGAAACAATATGCATTTAAAAGCAGAGTTTTACATTTAATAAGCATGGAAATAAGTAGTAAATGTCAAATATTCAGACATTTAGCAAATAAATGTAACCGAATTTTAATTACTGAGGTGAGTATCATGGTTATACTATCTAAAGGAATAAGAACTAGTTAGTAGCCTGCGTAAACTTCAAGAAGGTAGCAGATTGTAGTTATAATACAGGGTGTAATGGACAGTATAATACAGGCAGAGAAATTAGAGCATCAAAAATAATGTTAACCAAGTTAACTTGGAAGCATAAAAGAGAAAACTGAAGGCATTGCTGGAGGATGCAGGAAACATGTATAGACTTTGGGTACAGACAACTGTACTCATAGTGGCGTAGAGTTTGTTATGCTTAGTAATCAATCCACAAATATTTTTCCTACTTTATTTTATTTTTTATTATTAAAAATAGACGTCATAGAGAAAAAATATTAACTTGTACTAAATTTCATAACCTAAATTTAAAATATTTTTCGAACATTGGAAGTTTGGGGTAAGGAAACATTTAATTTTGAAACGACGCACCTGGGTGCTTCGTGGCTGCAACCGGCTGGGATAGGTTAGATTTCGCACCCATGATGACTTCATTTGACCCAAATTTTTAACATGAAAGATGAAATATTTTACCAATGGTCTCTTAGAAATATAGTCATTAACTCAGTAAAGACATAAAAGACTAGTTATTTGTTTTAACTTGAGGAATGTGTTTTTAATTATTAAGTCACATAGAAACTATTTTCAGAAAGTTATAGGTTTCAGTTTAATCAAAATTTAAACATGTCCTGCCAGTTCATGACGAATTTGAAGGTATGCATATAGATCTTTTCATATATTTATTACATAAAATATTTATTTATTTTTGTAATTAAATTTAAGAAACTCTCAAATTATGGAAGTTAAAATTTACGACTTTTGAAAATTTTAGATTAATATAAATATTTTTTACATTTCTCTTAGAAGATTAGTCTGGCAATGAGTGAATATAATGCAAGATTTTTGCAATATTTCACGCTTATGTCAGGTGTTTTTACTTAACGTGCAACTTGCATATATTGTACTTTGCAGACGCTTATCATATTTCTTTAATCAGTTGAATAATATATTTATTAAAATTACCTTTACTTCTTAAAAATGCTCTGTATTTCATTATTCAATAGTCATACAAATTGGACACGGTAAAGAAATTAAGTTTTACAAAAATGCAAGAAAACATGTGAAACAAAACATAATTTTCTAATTATTGTTAACGATCTTTGTTTATGTTTTTTAAATTAACAGTTTCTACTTCTAATGGCTATTTAATTGTGTAACACTTCAATTTTATATCGTACTTATTCATCTATTTTGAAGAACCAAAAGAAATTGGGATTTTGCTATTACACAGTACATTAGCTAATAATGAGCGAAACAGTAGATTACCAGATAAACCTGTCGTTTTTTTAAAGGGAATGAAATATATGATAGTTACGTGTTATAATTGTCAGTTAAAGAATGTAATTATTTTTTACACTTTTACTTAATATTTCATAGGGCCTTTCCAGTAAACCACTAATTTATTTAACCATAGCTAATGACATTAAATACTGAAGTAAATATAATACGTGTATTGAATAATACAATTTTACATGATAAATGCAATTTTAAACTATACTGAACAAAGAATTACATTTACTAAAGAACCGCCTTCAATGGGACTTTAGGATTAGAGTTTCTCTTCCATGTCACATATTGTTAATCTCTTTGCTAAGGGGATTGAGTATAGCTCAACTTTCAAATTTCTGGGCACTTTACTTGTCTCTTAAGCCCTTCACTGTCAAAGCTAATTAAATATTTATTTTCCGGTAATGTTTACATTTTTTCTCTCTGTTTCGTAAGAAAGTCAAAGATTTTCTATTTAGTTAAAAAGTTTGCATTTATTACTCAGTATATTATTGTTATTTTTTATACACTTACAAGAAGCTTTTTTCGCTCTGTACGTATGCATCTTTGTCATGTCTTAATGCTATAGAAATAAAGCATCAAACAAATTTAAAAGCCAGTTTGTTTACGAGATGTCGTACATACAGAAAGATAGACTGAAATGAATACTTTCCTGCTCCTTGAGTAATATACAAAGAAAATACTATCCAAGTCTTTCGGAATGTTTTCTTATCTTTGCATTAAGCAATATTTTAAGGACTTCAATATTACGTGGAACTCCCTTAAAGAGTAAACAACGGATCAATATATTTTTAAATGTTTTGCTTTTGTTAGTAAGACCATGATAAAGTTTTATTGGTTAAGTAAAATCATGTTGAATTTTTGGATTTAGTTACTTAAACTTTTTGGAACCAACACACTGGAATCTAAGTTTCAGCAGTCTTATAGCGAATGCTTGGATTTGAACGGGGTGATTTTATTGGCAAACAACACGAATATGTGAAAACCATGTGTTTTATATAAGAATGCTTTATACTTTTAAAATTATAATTGAATGCATTATTTTTAAAATTTAAAGAAATAATTTCGTAATGAAAGGGTGTTGACTCTTCTATTTCTTTTGCTCTAATCATTGAAACCTCAAAACATGTCGATATTTGTTATAAGCCGGACAACTAATGCTTTAGATTTCTTAATATTACTTAAATGTCGCGGAGTAGCTGGCTCTGTTAACATAAAAAATTAAAACAAAATGCCACAACAAAAATAACGTAGGGCCAAGATTGAACAGCATAGGGGAATAGTGTTCAATGTAAAATGGCCAATCATGGCAGCCGAGTTCACCACTAGTAGAGTGCTTGGGAATTATTCAACTGAACCTTTCTCTGTAGGATTCCATATTTTCCTCCAACTCCTGTCATCACAAATGTTATGACAAACTTACCAAACTAAACGAGGTATAAGGGATCAATATTTTTTGGTTTAAAAGAGAATATACGTGTTTGGTGTAGTGATACAAGAAATTATTTTACAGTAATGGTAAGTATAAACAACGGATACTGGAGTCTATTACTTTCCCCAACCCTTTCAAACAGAAAGAAATAGATACAGAATATTATAGAAATAAAATTTATGTAAGAAAAATGGTCACCATACTGCTTGTAAAGAACTGCCACATTCATTGTTGCTTCAGCTTTTTTTAGATTGGAAATTAAGGAATTTACTCAACAAGACACTACTACACAGTTTGGTAAAAAAACTAACAAAGTTACTTGCTTAATTAGCTGAGCGTTAGCGAAACCGATCAAACGAGGTTCTGAAAAAATCTCATTTTTTTTGTATTTTGTATATGTTCACATGATGTCTCGAGAGCGAACTGACCTACAGACTTTTACGTCAAGCTTAATTTCCATGCAAGCAACATCGGTAGATGATGGTACATTTCTCACCCGTGGGATTTGGCTAAACGTTAGTAAATTTTACATTGGTCTTATGAGGAACCATGTTGGCAACAAGAAAATCACAGTATGAACATGTTTGTAAGGAAGCTGAATATAATTATAAAGCATGTTAACATATGACACAGTTACACATTTAACTATAGACTTAAAGTTTGGCATACAACTTCAAAAAAACCTATTACGCGACATGTGAAGTGATGAACCCATATGTGTAGTATAAAGGAAATAAAATATTTGAATGAAGGTAGTATCGAAATTGTTGGCCTATTTTAAATCATCGATGATAGATGCTTAGATTTTCCATTATCAATATTTTGTATTATTGTTTAATCTTCGTGACATCTGAAGATAAGGATATATTGCAATCAACGACCCACAGTATTCTATTTTTGTAATGTATAAAGATGAATAATGAATGTCTGAAGTTATTTATCTTTTTAGTAAAAATGTATTATAAACAAATACCTATCGTTTAAATAACTTTTTGGTGTGCGGATGAGTTAGCTTAGCTGTAGCTTATACCGTCTTAATCTGGGTTTTTTGGATTGGGTATCAGGTCTGATCGTTTCATTATAAAGTTACTCGCTGAACCAATATGTGAAATTATAATTTCACAGGAATGAGTATCCTCAAAGTGAAAAGCATGTTATGATATAAAGTATTATAGTAATCCTTGATATAGTATTTATGATAATTTATGTTTCAGTACAATGTAAATAAATTTTATTGAAGACGATGAATTTTACACTCCAATATTTTTATGACCTTTTAAAAATTTTAATGTTCAACTTTACTTCAACAATAACTCAAACCGTAACAACAGTTTCAGCAGGAACAAAGAAATCTGTATTCAAAGGTACAGCTTTCTATGAACAAAGAAGTTGGTACTTCTCACAAACTGGCGAGCACTGAAGTAGAGTGGCCTTTAGTGGGAATTGAAGCAAAACCCACACCCATTATGTTGGTTGGCGTTAAATATTATGAATTCCAATATCTTTTGTGATTTATTCAGATTTATATTCATTCCATAATTTATATAGCTAAAATTTGAATATCTAAGTTTTTTTATTAAACGTTCTTATAATATTTCTTGATAAAAAAATAAAAATATTACTTCAGGTTTGAAATACATGTTCTATATAATACATGGAAAGTATTATATAGTAGGATATTTTCTACCCCAAGTTCTTTCAATAAAAAACAATATAAAACGTCTGACATCAAGTCCTAGAGTCTTGAAATATTTATGTAAGCAAAGGAAACTATATTCTAAACATCTCTGCCAAAATATAAAAATTACAAGCACCTTAATGTATTTATTACTTCCCTAATAACAACTTCACTTAAAAAATCTAATACTCGCCTCATTATTTCTGTGTTAATAAGTGGTATGGAATTCTATGTCAGCGTATGAACCAAACATGGAAGTTCAATAATCACACAAATATGTCTTAATTAGTTTGTTTGCATTGAGCATAAAACGTGGTCTAACGTATTCCATACCACTTCAGAGCATTTTAGAGCAAAGAAATTTATTATGATTCCATACTCGCTTCTAATTAAAGTTCATAGCTTTTATAACAGCAAGGTTAATAAGTGTGTAAATATTTTCTAAATTTCTTTGTATTATAACATTAAGTTTCAATCCTTCATATCTATGATATACGTAAAACTTAAATAAATCTGAAAAACAAAAAATTTTGTTTTCATTATGACGAAATATTAATGGAGGTAAAACAATATTTCTCTTATCGTGAATGTTGAGTTTGGTTCCAGTTGGTCGTCCTCCTGGAATTTTGAGTCATTTTCGTTTTAAAAGATCCAAAAGAGGTCATGATACAAAGCTACGTTATGTGTAGAAAGTTTGCTTGCTCCACCGTGCTTAGAGTTTATGTCAAAAACATCGCATTGTTTCCGAGTTCGTTTTGAGTTTCTTTTTCACCAGAGTTTGTTGGCTCTCTTCAGACGACCATAACTCCAGATTGTAGAAGAATTACCTTTATACTCTAATGGCATATAATAACATGACATAATAATGCTCGCCTTATTTACTAAGATATATATATATATATATATGTGTGTGTGTGTGTGTGTGTGTGTGTGTGTGTGTGTGTGTGTGTGTGTGTGTGTGTGTGTGTGTGTGTGTGTGTGAATTTGTGCAATGTTTTCAAATAATTAAAATTCAAATAAATTTTAAATACCGAGTGTACGATTTTAATAATATTACCCATACATTAATCATTTCGGGATTTCCATTGAAATTATCTGTTTGGAATTTCATTAGTTTCACATACCATGCTTGATGGAAGTGAGTACTTTGTGATTGATTACAATGACGGTTATCGGATACGTATATGATAGTTGATTGATATTGATATGCATGTCAATCGTCACTTACAGCTCAGTATGCCGATTCGAATACAATTAATTTCATTAATGACAAATCCAGCGTAACGTATTTGAAATATTCTGTTCAAGTGAAAAGCAGCCACGTCAAGTTGTCAGCTTAAATGTTCAATGACGGTATTATTATACAAACGTGTTACACAGGAGCATGGAGAATTGTTTAACTTGGTTTCAGAATTTCCAGTTGAATGTGTCGATATGGATTCCATTGGGACGTACAATTTAAGATACCTTTAATTAATTAGTAAGTATTTAACTGAATGAAATACATCTATGTATATGTATTTTTGCTGATTACAATTCTTGCTTACGCGCATATATTTCTTAATTTATCTACTTACAAGGTATATGGCACACCACGTTTCACAACAACAGGTAACAAAAGTTTGCACAAGTTCCTTCAAGTTTAACAAGTTCCTTCGTTTGCAAAATTTCATATCTATACCACATATCATTCTTTAGGATGTTTAGTCAGGCATAAAAACACACAGAAAAGAAATGTGTACCTTCCCCCGACTACAGATAAATTATTTCAATCCACTGAATAATAGGCTTAAATGACGATCAGCCAATTTCCATAGTTGTGCCATCATTACACTTCATCTTGTATTTGTAGAAATGAAGTTTCAACGAAAATCTTGACAGTCTCAAAATAACTCGATGCATAATGTATTCAAGGTCTCTGCTTGTTAAGTTACATTTCGTATTAATGTTCAAATAATAAAAGGAGAGTACTATAACGATGAAATCAACATATAATGTTATTTTTCCATTCTATTATATTTTTTATTTTCCTCTATGAATAAAAATGGTATACATTAAACTTTCTAAGTACACTCAGTTTGCCTACAAATGTATTTATTATTCAGTTTTTTCATTGCCATCATGGTTACTCATAAGTCAATGTAAAAATATTCGCTAACGCTCGGCCTAATCCTAAGGAGTGACAAGCGTCATCATTTAACTCAATGTTGGGGCTACATAGAGATGAAGGTTCGTGCAATATGTTAGAGACCAGTTTGTTTTCGAGATATCGGGGGGAAAGGCAGGCACATAGATAGAAATGAAATGTTTACACGTCAGCCAGTTATTGTTCATGGAAAGTTAGATTAATCTTTAAAATAAATCTTTACTAACGTAAACGTATTTATTCCACCTCACGATTTAATTTGTAAAAATTGAATAAAACTATTGATACTAGTACTTTAAATATAACGTATTATATTTAAAGTAATACTCTCGGAGGAAAAAATGCATTAGTCACATTCATCTAATCTTTTTAAAATTTAGAGTGCTCTTTACATGCTTTACAATGCTCACGTATATGTTGGAATTAAAATAGTAAGGAAATTGAATTTAGTTTCTATATAAACGGATATAGATATCAATTATTATTATTTATTAAATATTGAAACATATCTGATAAATACATTATAAATATATAAATTAATATTACTTAAAGCTAATTTTTCTCAAAGTAAAAAACTACAGCATATAGCTGCCAACCAATATAATATGCTATTGATATCTGAAGAAAAGAAAAACATGTAACCAGAGAGACATTTACAGTCAGCAAGACTGCAAGAGACAAGGGAAAAGATAACGACAGCGCCAGCGACAGACGGTAAGCGTGACATCACAACCTGTTACAAACAGAATGTAGAGTCAATGTCTATGTTTGTATTTCTTCCATTCTTCTGGTCCGTTCATTTTTAAACTTGTTCTATATCAAACAGTAACAGCAATTACGGCAGATTATGCATTGGACATTATTACTTTGGATCTAGATAGTGTACATATAAGTTAGTAATGACTAGTTAAAAATATAAAAAGTACATTACCTTGGTAATTTTGAATAAAACACAGAAATAATAGTTCCACGTTATTTACAAAAAAAGTAACTTTGTATTTAAAATACTACAAGGTAAGAAAAAGTCAGACCACGTTTCGCGTTGTTGGGCAAAGCAAGCCTGATTTCAAATTTACACACGCAGCTGTAGTATATTATAATGTGTTCCAGAACATTTGGGAAACATTTATTGGATATGACTAAATTAAAAAGTAACTGTATCATGCTTCTTTAGCATCTTTATATTTTATTTTGGTTTTAATTCGTTTGTATTTCTTATGATGTACGAGTAAATTCCTGCTAAAAGAGAAAATTAACTTTAATAGTTTCAAAATGGCGACATTTTTATAATGATAAGGCTAGTGTCATAAAAACCGACAGCAATAGAAAGTATTATCCAGACATGTAAACGACTATGAAAAGACAAATATTGTAGTACCTTATTTGTTACGAACATTTAATAAGTATAATAAATAAAAATTAGCCATTAATGTGTTGCAAAGTGCTATTCAGAATAACAGCTGGATAATTCGGCTATTTCTTTAATGTTCATTGATGTCTGAAGAAGGATTTTATTAAGAGAAAAACTGAAACAGTTTTGGAATATTTTTAACTTGGGAAATAGTGATAATATTTATTTCATAATTCAAATTAAGGTAATAATAATCAGCTGTTGGAACTTTTAACGATGGTTTGCCAAAGAGACTAAAACATTTGTTACATTTAAACTTAGGAAAATAATAAGTATACAGATCGATCAGTTGTTAAGTACTGTAGTATAGAGAGCAAAGACAAGTTACGTTTACGTTGTGGTGTTATATTTTTTACTTTGGCTGAAGAATATTTACAGCGCAAAACAAATATAAAGGATTATTTTGAAATATTTATAAATGGGGTTTACAATATTACATCGTGTTTCAGTGCCTTCCATATGGCTATGGACTTAAACTTTACAAATTGCGTGCAACACCGCGGGTAACTGTTAGTAATGGAACAAATATGTGTTTACTGCACTTGTGGAACACATGTTGACTGCAGTGGACACATTTACAAATATTGATCGCATCGGCATTGCTTGTGTGAAAGCGATTACAAGCTACCTCAGATGTCTTTGTTCCTTTGTGACCGTGTGCGAGCATAATACCGCACATTGTACGTCTTTGTGAGATTATACCTCACTTTGACCGGTATCATTGATACCAGATGATGAAAGAGAAATTGCTACAGTGTAATAGTTTTTCTAATGGTTACGACAAGAAGAATACTTAAATATTTGTTTTTAATGTGCCACATAAAAAATATTTTAAATTTAATTTATAACAGGTTCATCATATTATACAGTTAGATTATATTAAAGGTTACTTCATATCCTACGAAGATATGTACCTACATTGTATATTTAAGTCATGTTACGTATTTTAGTCTGGATATTTACAGTATTTTCAAAATTTAGATTAAATCTCACTTTTCTCTACATCAACATTCTCGAAATCTTGAAGAATTGGAATATCAGTACCTTGATCTCAGAATTATTTAATTCTCTAGTGTGAATTTCAAACTTTTATTTTAGGAAAATTGGTAAGTCCTTGCCGAATAAATGTATTAAAATCATACAAAAACTTATCTAAACACTATTTTTATAAATAAATAAATAAAGATTGGTGTGTAAATTAATTACATTTACTCGTATTTTTTTCTGAAAATGTATTTGTTCTGTCCACGTTTAATGAGGGCTTAGACCTATTATTAGCATGCATAAATAAACTACAATCATTTTTATTTTTATTGAAAAACGTTAAATTATTGCAGTATTATGATTTTATATACAGAGTGTTACAGAACTCTCAACTCTTAACAGTTGAACTAAATTAAAACCAGGATATGATATTCAAACCTTCGACAACTCAATATTACTCTAACGGCCACCCGGCCACCATCTTGTATTTTTCACTGACAAGTTTTGGGTAAAGATATGAAGATCAAGTTTGGTTTTCAAGATATTTACCCTTAGTATTTTTAAGAATCCACCGTTTTGAAAATAAATCTTTTAATATTTGTAAATTTGTTTGTAATCGTTCTTTAAGTTATAATGCTATATAGAAAATTTCAAGTTATAACAAATCATTGGTATAATACATTGAAAAATCAAAAAGTACATTCATCCAATAATTAAGGAATTTTTTAAGTTTGATTATGATCAGTATTTTGGTTTATCTTTGGTCACGGATCATTACAAGAAAAAGTTGGTTTAGTGTTGTGGGAGACCCTATATAATGTATGAATAACATTTATTATCAAAACGCGAACCACAACTATATAACACCAAACATTTTCTCTACTTTGCTAGACGTATAAACTGATTTAATAATTGAATATAAGCAAGTTAGTTGGGTTAAAAATAAATACATTTATATATGGTGTAAATTAACCTGATACGCCTAGATATATTTAAAAAGAATTTAGATATCGATCTAAAACCGTCACCATATTTATTAAAATACATTTTCGGATTTCTTGGAGGATAAAATAATTCCCCCTCCCCTCATAGGGTAGTAGAAGGCGTAACTCTTAATTTTCAAGTTGCAATCCCTATCTTGTGACAATTTCAATCAAAAATAAACACAATGACACCTTGAAAACACGACGTTTCTAGCAACGGTTATGGGCAAATAACGCAAAAAAGTAATAATCTGTAGGAACAATGTCAATGTCTTGCGCATATCAACACAATGCATGCGTGATATCTTAAGAAAGACATTAAGGTGCCCAGCTTATCTCTTTACATAGTATCTAATTTTTTTATTGTGCATAATTTTCGTAAGAAATGTCTTTTTGTAGGTGGCATTACAGTGTTTGTGTTCTATTAAACAGACCTTTAAAATGACGTGTCATAATATAGGGATGGTAACTTGAAAAGTGTATGACAATGTTGTTATCCTATTCCACCCCACTTAGAAATGGGGGAGGTGTGAATTTTTTTTATAATCAAAATATCAAAACAATTTTGATACGTATGTAAATATTGTTCATCGATATAATCTCAATCCGTTGGTAATATATCCAGATGTATCAGGACTTGCACCCTTATATAGCAAATTTGTATCTAATGTATATTTGCAACATTCCTTTGATATAAGACTCGGTTCCGATATACCAACTTTTTAGCATAATAAAGTTACGGAATATGAAAATCCACCTATTAAGGTCAAAGATTTTTGGTGAAACAATATATGTGTTTTCTAACCTAATCACAACTTAATTTAACCACATTGATATTTAGATTTTGGGGTTTATAAAATACAAATTAAAAGTTATTGAGCTTTAAAGGTATTAAACTAAGTTTTGACTGATTATTTGTTTATTTTTTCAAATTTTAAGACATGTAGCATAAACATGTGTCGAGAATATTAATAATTCATTTGTCAACATAATAAGTTGTTCCCAAAACAAAGTAATGCCTAGTGCATTTGCCTAAAGTCCAGATTGTCAAAAATGAACAATATCAATGTCACTCCACTTATTCAAGCCTACACTTTATAAGTTTTTAACATTACGTATCTTTTGACACCCGATAAAGAGGGTATAATTCAATGAAATGTAGTGATGTAGTTTTTTCCATTCCAAGCTTGTTCTATGATATGCAAAAAGGAAAAAAGCCAATCCAAACTTTTCAATCTTTCCTACGATGCAAAAGATCATTTAACCTACTGAGTGTATAAAACTAAAGTGGATTGTAGGAATACTTGTGTTACTGATATGTAGGCCAATAGCTACCAAGGGAAATGCACTATGAGGCTGGAAATGAAGTAAACTTCCGTTCGTAGTTAGCTGTAACTGAAACAGTAACACCTCTACATATAGTGCATTGCATCTGTATTTATAGCACTTTTTGAGTAATGGTGAATTTATGACATTATAGGTGAACTTTCATGAAATATGTCATATCCTATGAAAATTGTTACATCCATCATTTCTATATGTCCTAAGACTAGAATTACTTGAATAAAACCTAATGCCCAACCCTTTTTTTATACTTTAAAAAGAATAATGGCATTGTGATACAACTTGTACACCATTAAAGTGATACTTTTATTAAGAGTACTAAACTGTAAACACTATAGTTTAGATTTAAAGAAAACGTAACTGCAGCCAATATAAAGACGTCAAGAATCGCTTAATATATTTGAATTGAACATGCTAATAAGCCCATCGTAATAAACTATTTTATTTTAATATCTTTTCACTTTCTGGCTTTAAATTTATAAAAATGTTTTCGAAAAGAGATATTTTCTAAAGAGCAGTTTTAGAAATACCTGTTGCGAATATTATAACACAAATATTAGTTACCCAAGACTTTGCTCACGATTTGCTATTGAATATCAGGTGAATGGGGTATAATAAACGTCCTGAAAATAAGTACTGTTCATTGGAAAATATTACAACCTCTTGATCCAGTTAAGAATAAATAGGAATTTAAAAAAACTAGATTTTGGGGTTATGAAGTTTTGAGTGAAACAGTTCTTTTGAAAAAAAAGCAATACACATATCTCGATGCAAAATATTATAATATTGTAATGTATCTTCAAAATTATTAGCAATACTTAAACTTTTGTAGACCAGAGTAGAGAATTACTAAATAGCCATAGCAAGAACACTTATGATGTATAATGGTGAATTCTAAGACGCTCAAAACGAACCTCCCGTATAGTTTTGATATCAGGGACGTCTTCGTTCTTTGTCACTGACTATTTTTGGATGCTTTCAGACGGAAATTACTCCAGATTTCAAGATTCAGGTTTTCAACAGCATCAGATTTCGCATGCTTCACATAAGAAGAGGGTGGACTGGAGCTGAATTCAACATTTACATTGAATCGCCATCCTCACCATGGCTGATCTGTGTGTATAATCGTGTACTGATAACTTTAAATACGAGGTATACATGTTTAAGGTATATATTATTTCAGTGTTCGTTGCTAACAGGTTAAAAAACAAATAAATTGATACTGGCCCTTAATTTGGGTTTAACACGTGAAGAATCATTTGTTGTGAACCAATTATTTTGAACGCCATATTAGAGTTTGCCTTGTTGGCACGGCCGAAACAGTATATACACACACAGTTGGAGAAGAATACATTAGTAAAAAATGTCTACTTTCAGCCATTGTAATCGTCTTCCGGTCCATATTATCCCCGATTCAGTAGTAGCGTTTGAATTATTGCCCAATAAAGAAAAAAGAATATATATACATACAAGTCTAAAATGTCTTTGGTCAAAAAGCGTCTACTTCCATTCATAATAATCCATGTTATTTGGATCAAGAAAGTATATATACAGGGTGATTCAAAACTAAACGGCAATCTCTCGGGAGCTTATTCTATAGCTAAAAAACAAGTAAAAAAGTTCATATAACCATATGCCCGGAAACGCTTCGTTAGCGAGTTACGCCTAGCGAAAGATTTCGCTCGGATTTCAGAACCCTTGGTGACGTCAGGCCGTATAAAAATGGTAAAGGTAGTTACAAAGATACAAAATACGATTGTTTTTTATGTTTTTATATCTGACAAATTTATTAAAATTCGGTCCCAGAGCTTGTAAAATGCAATACTTTCAGAGATATCTTACGTAAAACACAAGAATTGGTGCAAAGAAATAACACATTTTTGTGTTTAACGTAAGATTACTTCCATAAATGTTTAAATAAAGGTCATTCTTTTCTTAAACAGATTTGTATAACATTTAATTCTGAAAATATTCATTTGAATTACTTAGGAAAAAAATTAATAATAGGTATTGAAATTTAGCTTTATTTAAAAATAAAACAGACGCACAAAAATGCATATTCTTATCTGCATAAAATATTAATTAACTAATGTTTAGGTTGTGAGTAACAGCTGATCATTTATTCTAGACTGAACATTAACATAAAATGTATTTACCTTTATAAAACTGTAATAATCACCTATAATAGTTGCTCAATGTGTCCTCCGTTGTTAGCAATGCACGTTTTCGCACGACGAAATCCACTCTTTTTCTAGCGCGTTTCATAACGTTCTTAGCATTCTTGATAGTTTCTGCCGCCTCTGTAATGCGATTACGTAACTCCTCTATGGTGTTAATCCGTTTTGAATAAACAATTGACTTCATCCAACCCCCATAAGAAAAAGTCTGCTGGCTTGAGGTCAGGAGAACGTGGTGGCCATTTTACTGGTCCATTTCGACCAATCCATTGTCTACCGTATGTATCCATTTAAATAGTTTTTTCACATCATTAGAAAAATGTGGAGGTGCTTCCGTCGTGCATAAAACCATGCATTTATTCTGTTTTGAACAGGAATATCTTCCAAGAGGGTAGGGCAGGTTTGTTCTTAAAAAAATTTAAGTACGCTACTCCATTAAGTCGATTAGGGAGGTAAAATGGACCAATAAAATTATCACCCAGAACACCAAGCCATACATTGACTGAAAATGTATGTTGAAAATGCCTCGTCGCAGTTTCATGTGGGTTGTCGTACGCCCAAGTATGGGTATTACGAAAAATTTACAATTCCATTTCTAGTAAAACAGGATTCATCAGTAACGAGAATACGCCGAAGAAAATACTGTTGTCGTAAACAATTTCTTCTTCTTAAACCAGCGGCAGAACATCTTCCGTTTATTAAGATCTTGCGGCGGCAATAAGTCTTGAACACGTGTTATATGGAATGGGTACAACTGTGCTTCATGAAGTGTCCGCCATACGCTTGACTGGTAAATATTTAACTGACGTGAAAATCGTTTCTGGTGCTTGTGGTTGGTGATAATTCTACAGCATTTATTATTGCTTGTTCATTATTATAGTTCCTTGCGCTACGTTGACGACCAGTATCTATTCGCTTCGGTTTAAAGCTACCAGTTTTCTCTCCAGTCTAAGTCGTCTCTCCACAGCTTCAAATGTTTTGCGATCAGGTGTTCTTCGATGTGGAAAAGTATCACGATATTCCTGAACTGTAGCTAAACCATTCTTGTTACCTTTGCCGTAAATCAGTATCATGTCCGTATACTCTTCAAACGAATACATACCATTTACATTATCTGCCATTATTTACTATGATAATTACATACACTTTTATAAAAATATTTAATAAAATATTTTAAAAATAAATATTTAATAAAATATTTTATACACTTGTATAAAATATTTCCAAAAATAATCACAGGATCTCACAAAATACAATCTTCACACGCCACAATACAAAAACCTCCATAAAGGTTATTCAAATATTACTTCATGAACTTAATTGTTGATCAGCTGATATTGCCAACCTTTGCAAAGAAAATATGACGATAAAAAAAGTGTTGAATAAATGATCAGCTGTTACTCACAACCTAAAACATTAGTTAATATTTTATGCAGATAAGAATATGCATTTTTGTGCGTCTGTTTTATTTTTAAATAAAGCTAAATTTCAATACCTATTATTAATTTTTTTCCTAAGTAATTCACATGAATCTTTTCAGAATTAAATGTTCTACAAATCTGTTTAAGAAAAAAATGACCTTTATTTAACATTTATGGAAGTAATCTTACGTTAAAACACAAAAATGTGTTATTTCTTTGCACCAATTCTTGTGTTTTACGTAAGATATCTCTGAAAGTATTGCATTTACAGCTCTGGGACGAATTTTAATAAATTTGTCAGATATAAAAACATAAAAAACAATCGTATTTGTATCTTTGTAAACTACCTTTACCATTTTTATACGGCCTGACGTCACCAAGGGTTCTGAAATCCGGGCGAAATCTTTCGCTAGGCGTAACTCGCTAACGAAGCGTTTCCGGGCATATGGTTATATGAACTTTTTTACTTGTTTTTAGCTATAGAATAAGCTCTCGAGAGATTGCCGTTTAGTTTTGAATCACCCTGTATGTACGTTGGTTAAAAAGTATACGTCGGACAAAAAGGAACTACTTTAGGTCATTGTCATCTACTTCGATTGTACGGGGTTTCCAGTACTGTACTAAAGTTTGCATTGTTGCCCCGCTTAAGAAAATAAATACATACGTTGTTCTGAAACGTTTACTTTGTGCAGAAAGCGTCCACTTACCGTCATGTTATTGACTTCCGGTCTAAGGTATTTATGGCGTTGTCGTAGCATTTTTTGCATTTTTGTCCTAATTAAGACAATGTAGAATTCTACAGGTCTGAAAGCCTTCAACGGGAAAAATCGTTTAATTCATGCAATTATTGTCATTCGCATCCGGTATAAAGTTGCAACCATATTTCAACCCCTCTTGGTAGCTGACCTTCATGATAATGCTTCTGTTGTTTTTAAGTCATGAGGTATGTCTGTGTTAAATGTCTTTATTCGTGGACATGGAGAACTTCAAAAAAGAATTATAGTTCTTCTAGGGATTGTAACTCCATTTCGACTTCTATGAGTAGTTGATCTTCATGAACATGTTTATTTGTCTGCTTAGAGCGTGAGGCAGATATGTTCATTGTTATAGGACATTGATAAATTGAAAAAATATTCATTTCTTCTGTGGTAGCAGTTCCATTAAAACCCGCATGGATCGTTGATCTTTATGACATAAATATATTATCTGTATGAAATATTAGACAGATGTGTTTAAAAATTTATTGCTGTAGGACATTAGGAAGTTGAAAAATGAAATATAGATTTCCACAGATTGAGTGAGACCCATCTCAATTTTTTATTGGTGGAACAATAAAATATAGTTCTTCTAGGGATTGCAACCCTATTTCAACCAACGTGGAAGTTGATCTTCGGGAAAACTTTCATTATTTCGTTGAGAGTCAGACACACGTGTCTCAGATTTCAACCTTATAAGAGTCACTTGAGGTCTAAATTGAAACGCCCACGTAAAAACTTCGAATGTGTTAGGTTTAGTTGAAAGATGAAGTTGGAAATTGTATTTATTTCAAAAGCCTTCCAATGTTAGCTAACATTTAAATGTCTGCGTTTCGGTCGTCGCCTGAAATAGTAGCCTGGGAATTTTTGGCTTCCATTGGTTACTTGGCTTTAATGAACAATCCAAGTTACAATGGGTATTTGACCTATCTGTACAACCAATCTGGATACTAGTTTATAGATTTATAGTTTGTAGTTATTAATACAGTTTGTCGGATTGAAGGCAATGCTTATTTGACAAAGGTTTACCAAAAAGATAAATCTGTGCGAGTGACGAGGATAAGTACTCCATGAAGTGAGGCAGTGAGCGGGGGCAGTGTAATCAGGACAAAGTGCGTACTCTGCTGTCCTTTGAGAACGCTAACCTAACTAGCCGTTGATATTAATGTAGCAATTTCCCTTATTTCAAAAGTAAATTAAATTTATTGCAACACATGGAAAATTTGAAAAAAAATGTATGATATACTTTTGCTACTTTTGTGATGTATCGGTAAATAATGGATGTAGTTGATCCCCCTCCTAAATGTTTTATGATTTTATTTTCTTACAATAGTAAGGTTTCTTTCAATCGTGAATAAGCCTTGAAACAATACCATAAAATAAATAATAGCCATTGCAACTTTTATTAACAAGAAATTAATTTTACAAACATTAAACATGAACATCCTCGAGTATGTATTAGTGGTCTATGTGACATATTCTTTAATTTTTTAATACTTTATCACTAACTACTGGATGCTTCAAAAAAATGTATACACACTTTGAACTTCCATAGAAAATTTATTTACCGTTCTACAAAGTAAAATTTCAGGAAATTATAAAGCTTAAAGTCCAATGTAAATGAAACGTAAATAACAAATGTTAATACTGTTCAAATTGGTGACCTGCAGCATCAACACAATTCCGAGTACGAGTCACCACTGATTCTGTACATCGTATCAAAACGTCCAATGAGATTTCTCTACACACAGCTTGAATCTCATTCCAAAGAATGTCTAGGTTACGTGGTTTACGTTTGTACACCTCATCTTTTACTGTGCCCCATAAGAAGAAATCCAGTGGTGTAATGTCTGGAGAGCGTGCTGGAAACTCGATTGGCCCCCTGCGTCCTATCCACTGGCCCGGCAAATTTTGATCCAGGTAAGCTCGTACGTCCGTGTGATAGTGCGGCGGGGCACCATCTTGTTGAAAATAAAAATTATCATTACCGTATAATGCACGAGTGGCAGGAAATATGGAATCAGCAAGCATTGTTAGGTAATTAATACCAGTTACAGTACCTTCAAATCGAAAAGGTCCAATGAGTCCCCTTGAAGACAAACCGCACCACACATTTACACCAGGAAAATTTACAGCTTTTTCAATTGTAATGTGAGGATTGTCTTCAGCCCAGTAAACACAATTGTGCCTATTGACAGTGCCATTAAGTTTGAATTGGGCTTCATCCGACCAAATTATGCTACCCATAAATTCCGGTTCACCATCTCCTGAACCCATTCACAAAATTGCAACCTTCGATCTGGATCGTCGTCACTTAGCTGTTGCACCAGCCTTGGAATGTAAACACGATACTTGCCTCTCTTCAGAATGCGTAGCAGGCTGCTAGCACTTACATCACTTTCACGTGCCCCTTGCCTTGAAGATTTGTTAGGAGAGCGTTGAAACAGTTCCAAGACTGCCGTTGAAGACTCATCACTTGTAGCTGTTCGAGGTCGACCTGAATGACCTTTATGCACATCACATACTGTTCCATGAACTTCGAATTTGTCTCGTATGCGTGTAATTGTTAAACTTGAAGGTGGTTCTGTATCATAATCCCTTCTCCACTGTCTTTGAACTTCATTTACATTCTCAAACTTCCAGTACTACTTAATAACCTGCTTACGTTCTTCAAAACTCAAACGTACGTCCGCCATGTTAATATTACAAATTCCAACCAACAATATAACATAAAGGGACGATTATGCTGCCACCTGGCGAAGAAATATAACATTAGCCTTGTAGAGCGGGAAAACTACGATAGTTTTAAAGTGCGTATACATTTTTTTGAAGCACCCGGTATTAAAAGCATTTTTGTATTTAGGAGGAAAAAAGGTTCATTTAGATGTATTCAAATATTGTGCTTTCTGATTATAACTCCATTTCATCTTCCTCTTAGTGCAGCATCTAAAAACTGACGCTCTCCTTGCATTAGTCATATTTTTCTAAAGTGATCCAAAAAGTCAGTGGCGAGGCAGCTCAAAATGAACTCTATACTGTAGATTTTTTTCCGACATCAGAGATACCCAGACTACAGAATATAATATAATCTAGGTCATAGGTATTCTCATTAGCTGCACAACTAAGTACACTACTATTAGACACGATCTCTGTGAACGGTGCACCGAGATTTCTGCACATAACTTAGCCCGGTGGTAGGGCTTGATATCGCTGCACTAAGAGGAAGGTGAACAGAAGCTAATCTCAACATTCACGTCGATTCAACTATTCTTACCATATCTACGTGAATCAAAAAGTTTGGAAACGTGTATTTTTTAATTCCATATTTTTAACTAAAGTACCTTTTTAAATAATCATTTTTTTCTGTCGATTGTTCCAACATTGGTGTTCCAAACCGTTCATCCCCACATACATAATAATATATTAGAAGTGAAGCGTTTTCAGACGTGGGAAGACAAAACTAACCAATTTCAGGATTGGAAATATACCGGCTATGTTATTTTTGTATTCAGACAAGCAAATTAATAAGAACATAGAGGTACAATCTGTAATACACTGGTCAACTGAATAAAAACATCTACGGATTAATAAATACATTATTTCAGAAATAAAAGGAGTGAAACATGTTTAACAAATTTCAATCTAAGGAAAGCCCTTACTCACTCACTCAATAATAATTTCCCAACTTCCAGATATCACAAGCTATACTGGCTATTAAGACTATAGCAAAACTTACCTTTTGTACCATAGAATGCTTTTATAACCAGATTGTTTTAAAAATAGTTTAGAATTTACGGTTTGGATCACTTTCTTTTTCAAACATAGATTGCAAATTTTTACAAATTGTTAAAATATTAATACAGTTCTCTTGTCCAAATAGGTCATCACATTCATATTATATAAATAAAATATTGAAAAAATATTATTATTATTGGTGAATTGTTTTTAAAATATTTTTGAATAAAGCCACCTCACTAAAATAGTAAAAGAAAGATAATTATATTTTTAAATAAAAACTAACTCGATTAAAGAGCTAATAAATTCCCTCCATGTACTTGGATCTAAAACATCGAAAGGAAACTGGGGTTTTATTATTCATTGGCAGCAAAAACTAATGCGACTGGAACTGGCCTGTTAGTTCTTTAAATACGTTTCCTCTTCTTAAAATACGTTGTTACACTGCCTACTGTTTATAAACGTTACATGGGTGTTTATAGATTCCAAATATAAAAACATCATAACATTGTTTTATTAAGCACTACATTTTAAGTTGTTTGTATTAACCAGTTAGATACGTTATTTTTCTGTCCTACTCTCTGTGCTACTCCATTTCATATTATAACAATTCATATTCGCTTATAGAATTTTTTTGAAACATAATTAAAATTAGAAGCTTACCCCTGTATTGAATAACACACTTACACAAGATCTAAAGCTTTAGAATATATTAATTAGACACCCTAAAATTATTTAATTTTATTTATAAGCAATAAAATATTAAACGTTAATTCAATGTATTTAAATTTAAACCTGCTGCCTTTAAAAGATAAAATATTATTATTTTGTTTAATGAAATCACTGTTTGTATCTACTAATCTTTTATATCTTAGTCAATAGTCAAGTTTAGTATGCAATATATTGTATTGAATAAAATTATATATACATCAATATTTTATTACAATTTTGATTAAAACCCTTTAAATAATTTTAAATTACAAAATGTTCAACGAAATTTGGCCATAAAAAACCATTAGGATCCTGAATGTTTAGGATAGAAACTACAAAAAAATTATGACAATTGCTATCATTGTTCTCAAAAAGTAATCGGAAAAAACTCGTCTTGGCAGTAATAAACTTCCTCAATGCCTATAAAATATATTAATTTAATTTTGCAATAACGCTAGCAATCAAAATTTGGCTGTGGTTTCACCTAAATACTAAAATCATTTAAAAAATACTGTGAGGAGCAGATTTAGAAACTTACTTCTATAAGCACTCGTTGCTAGTTGTTTTTTTTTTCAGAAATATTTCACAACAAACATCAGTAAATTTTAGTTGAAGGAACACAGATACCACAGAGGTCCACGTGACAGCTGTGACGTTATCTATTCACCCTGACCCTTCCTCTGTCTCTGACACGTGTCATACTGACAGTTGTTTACAGCAAGTTCGGCTGAATTGTGGCTTCCGAAGTGTTCATTCAGAACTGCCGTGACACGTTTCCTGAACTCCATTGAAAATAAATTACTCTCTTTTTTTCAGAAATATTTCACAACAAACATCAGTAAATTTTAGTTGAAGGAACACAGATACCACAGAGGTCCACGTGACAGCTGTGACGTTATTATCTACTCACCCTGACCCTTCCTCTGTCTCTGACACGCGTCATACTGACAGTTGTTTACAGCAAGTTCGGCTGAATTGTGGCTTCCGAAGTGTTCATTCAGAACTGCCGTGACACGTTTCCTGAACTCCATTGAAAATAAATTACTCTCTTTTTTTCAGAAATACTTCACAACAAACATCAGTAAATTTTAGTTGAAGGAACACAGATACCACAGAGGTCCACGTGACAGCTGTGACGTTATCTACTCACCCTGACCCTTCCTCTGTCTCTGACACGCGTCATACTGACAGTTGTTTACAGCAAGTTCGGCTGAATTGTGGCTTCCGAAGTGTTCATTCAGAACTGCCGTGACACGTTTCCTGAACTCCATTGAAAATAAATTACTCTCTTTTTTTCAGAAATACTTCACAACAAACATCAGTAAATTTTAGTTGAAGGAACACAGATACCACAGAGGTCCACGTGACAGCTGTGACGTTATCTACTCACCCTGACCCTTCCTCTGTCTCTGACACGCGTCATACTGACAGTTGTTTACAGCAAGTTCGGCTGAATTGTGGCTTCCGAAGTGTTCATTCAGAACTGCCGTGACACGTTTCCTGAACTCCATTGAAAATAAATTACTCTCTTTTTTTCAGAAATATTTCACAACAAACATCAGTAAATTTTAGTTGAAGGAACACAGATACCACAGAGGTCCACGTGACAGCTGTGACGTTATCTACTCACCCTGACCCTTCCTCTGTCTCTGACACGCGTCACATTGACAGTTGCTCACAGCAAGTTCGGCTGAGTAGTTGTGGCTTCCGAAGTGTTCATTCAGAACTGCCGCGTCATGTTTCTCAAAACTGTCTTGAATATAAACATTTTTAAGCCTATTTTATTATCTTTACTCTTATTTGGATAGGGCTCGTACAAACTGTGGTGCATTTTAGTTTGTCATTGAACTATACTGTAATAAACATAACTCTCAATACCTATATAATTCTCTTTTTATATTTTCAATCCGTACGGATATAAACTTGCAATTTGTTTTATATATATATATATATATGTTCAATGTTCTGTCTCATATTTTAAAATTGAATATAGTGTTATTGAACATACATGGAATGGGTCGCGGAGATTGAATTAATCACTTCTTATGATAGACTATGATGAATGTAAATCAATCGAAGTACATGGAAGTATTTAGGAATAAATGTTTTTTAACTATCAAAACATGTTATGAGAAAATAGAGAAGGTATGTATATCGCAAGTTTCACTAAAAAAACATTAAATTAGCAATTTGAAGTTATTTCGTCTTAACGTCAATAAAAATCGTCTAATCATTGTCTTAAAGTAATAGGGAATCATGCCCGCTTCTTCATCTCCAACTATTTCATAAATTTATTAAGTAGAGGCGATAAAATGAAATAAAAAATGCAATATATGATACCGTAATAGTTAATAAAATAAAAATAATTGTCTCAAAATAAAATATGAGTAATAAATAAATAAATTAGCATTGAATTTCTCTGTAAGAATGTCTTACTTGCCCAGTTACTTAATATAATATAATATTTGCAATAACATAATACAAGATTGACAGGCTTTTTAATGCGGTAGTGATTATATTAAGTAAATTGTAAATAACAAAGTAAGGCCTTTTTATTCCTTATTTGATATTTCCGATTTTGGTTACATGGAACAGCAGTTTTTGTCTTGTCAGATTTTTATTAAGAATAAATTTTCACCTCAATAACTACTGTTATTAGAGAAAATGAACATGACTTTGATGAAGTGATCGATCACTTCCAGCGTGACGGTGCCCTAGAACGTGGTCAGTGGATTGGTAGGCATTGTGTAATATTCGTAGAATGGCCTGCGCGGTCTTCGTACCTTACACCCATGAACTTTGTTGAGCCCTGCAACCATATCCTGCTGCCAAATAGATGGAGGGCTTCAGTTTGAACATTTGATTTGACTTAGTAACATGGTGAGTTATCAAAAATATTTCTGTAACACTCACTATTAATATGGATGGAAAAGAGATAGTGATTTTCATTTGATAGGGGTTTACATTTAGAACTATTTTAAATTTCCCTCAAAACACAAAAAATGTTCAAAATAATCTAATAAAGTTACTTTCCAGATTTTACCACTACCCAAAGGATATCTCCTTATATTATTTTTTAAGAAAATTGGGGGATTCGGACATTTTATTCACCCTGTATAACCCAAAACTTTCTGTCACAACAAAAAGCAATCATCCTGTGCATTCTGAGTCTGTACTAAACGGGAAAATTGCAATATAGTTTCTGCCAACAAGCTCGTCTTTGCAATTGGTAAATCGTATTTTAATTAATTTCAACAAGCTATAATAATAATAATAATAATAGTTAACATGTCTAAATTCAACTACCCAACTTTAATAATTATTCTTCTTCGTTTTGAATGATGGTTAGAAAACGATGTTCATTTTAGTAAACCAAAATCTATTTATTTTAAGGTTCATAGAAATGTTATGGCACCAACAGCATTCTATCATCACTATTTTGTTATCTACATATAGTGACCAATTGGTAGAAATATGTTTGATGTAGTAAATCTTATATTATTACTTCTGTAATCCATGTCTACAAAAAACAGATGAAACAAAAGAGTTTTTATTATCAAACACTAACAAATTATAAATAAATTGTTGGTTAGTGATAGTACAATCAGAACGAACTGCCGACAATACACATTCAGGCAGATAACAAATCACATGCCATCCTCCAAGGTACAGTTACTCTAGCTACATACACATAGAATCACGTGACCATGGTGAGTCATCAATCTTACAACAGAACAATGGTCGATGTTACTCTAGCCGGCAGCTGCATTGTGTTTGTCATTCTGCTGACACATGGCCCAGTCTGATAGAGTATACAGCAGTAACCTTAAATCTGCATTATGCTTATAAGGAGAAAATAATGATCCCCTCTCTTAGCTTATTAAAATTGGTGATATAACGTTTTAGTTAATATAAACTCGTATATGATAATTTGATAATTGTTTTTCATTGACTAAATAGAAGTAATAGAAGAGGGTACAAATATACTAAGTACCCCTTATTATTGTATTGCTCATAAAATGTAAACACAGCAAATATTCCATCGCCATTAACAAAATACTGTTAATATCCTACCATGCTTTAAACAAATTTTAGCTCCTTATATATTACAATTTTGAATCGCAATACAGTGAGTTTTGCTCACATTAATATAGTTAGGTTAACGTAAGTGGACAAAATAATTTCTATAAACTTTCTGTTCAATGTATTTTAATCTTACATTCCCAAAAAAAACCAGGCTGAGTGTAATACATAAAATATTTGTAATAAAATCCCATATCTTGTAGGGAATATATAGAAAGCCATTTTGTAAAGTATGAAAATTCAAGAGTTCTAGTTTTTTTAGCACGCGAACCCAAGCAAAAATTGTGTTCATAAACTAAAAACATGAGGGTTATTGTTTTAGACTATTTAAGACTTTTGTATTCAGTTTGTTTGTCACGGCAGGCATTGTAAAGAGAGAACTGCTTTAATTAAAACATAATTAATCATTCAGGTTGTCATCAAATTTGTACATATTTTTAAGATATTATATCATAAATAATACATTAATTTTGTAAGATATGAGTGACAAAGATGAAAAATACTTCTCTCAAAATAAGGCAAATTTAATTTTATATGAATAATTCATTATAGTAATGCTCATGTATGTAGCTGAATTAATCAATAATAAATTGTAAAAGGTAAACTGTAATACTCTTTCATATATATTAATTATGGGTATTACCTAAACCTCTGAATCTAAAAAGAATAGAAAATAGTGGTAAATTAAAATAAAATGAAATAGAAGACATGGAGTGACTTTTGTATGATTAATCTGCCAGACTTTATCAACTTTGTTAATATTCGTCATGTTTGAAGTCTTTTGTTACTATGAAATAAATACTCATATAATTTACCTCCTGATATTTAAAATGCAATCCATGTCTCCCCCTTACCTTTACAGTAACTAATTAGTTGGTAGGCAAACGAACTAGACTGTTATAAATCAATTAATACTGAGGAACACATTTCACGATTTTGAAACCCACCAGAACAACGTTTTAGCCCGTTGTTTACCATCACAGAACAAGAGGTTGTAAACCCTAGGGAACTGTAAAAGTGAAGTATGGCCAACATAAACCTTAGGTGTCTCGAGTATAAAGAATCCTCGTACTTAGTGTAATTTGGTAGATATTGAAGTTAATTTCATTTTCCAAAAGGAAAGCAAGGCTTTGCGAGAAATTTGTACAGTAATATTATTCCTTATTATTAACCAGTTCACTTGGTTACGATATAATAATGTTCTTACTGTAATGTAAAATAGTTTTTATAACTGGAAATTGCGGTCAGCGTTACTCTATCAAATCACGATTGGCACTGTTCTCAACAAACATCTTCGTCACAGAACAAGGTGCTGTTACATGTAACCAGTTACACTAAATATTGCCATTTATAACATTATATCTGTTTTTAACTTAAACTCCATCAACAGGTCAAAAGATCTCTAAAGTGACTAAAATTTAAATTTAAGTCAACTAGATATCCTATATATCGTCTACCCAACACAAATATCAAATACAGAACAAACATATACAACATATTCTACTTTGTAATACATGCTTGCCTAACCTTGCTTAATATTTTATATACCGTAGCGGTTTCGATATCTGATGTTTATAAAAATTACTTTAAATATTATACCTAATACCCACAGGTTGCCCTCACTTTATATCATTCTACAGTATGATATTATCGCTTTAAAGTAAATCAGCTGCCACCATAGAACATTAGCGTAGGTTTAATTGCTACAACATCATATTTAGTGGACGACAAACAAAACAAAGGCAAAGGAGTGCCGAAAATGAAACACAATTTTGTATTATATAATAACTAAATTAAAGTGACCTATTGATTTCTCCTACATTTTTGAAATGTTTATCTAAATAATAATAATAATAGTTTCTTTAATTTTTGTTTAGTCAAAAGTGAATTCACTTTATTACAGATTATTCTTGGGTATATGGATCATGTTAATATTTTTAAAACATTAGTAAGCAAAGATTGTAAATTCATATTATTTAAAAACATAGTTTATAAGAAATTGTTTAAGCCTAGACTTTAACATAAGTGACTAGTACGAAGAGATTTTTATTTGTTTAACTCATAAAATACATAATAAATGTATAAAAATTTGTAAACATAAGTAATACAACAAGTGAAGTATACAATAAGTACAATAAGTGAAGTAATAAGTGATACAACATTTCATTTTGTGTATTTTAACCTAACAGATTTCCTAATAAAGTTTAGTTTGGAGATTTCCAGATATTCTGTATAAACGAACCTGTTACGTACGGTGGTCAGAAAAGTGCATGATTTGAGATCAAATAAAAACAGTCAAAATGTTTCAGTGAGATCTATAGTTGAATGAACATACAAACACGTCAAAACAAGCCAGAGAATCCCTTCCATATAGCGTTACATTTCCATCTCAATTAATATTGGCTTATGTACATAAATCTCTATATACGACATTTTAAATTATACCCAGTGTTTGAAATCGTTGTGGTAAAAAATACACTTGGCTTGACGACCATTCACCGCTAATTTTGTGTCATTATAAAATAAACCAATTCTATGGGTAGATGGGTAGTACAGCAAACGTAACAGGAAATATAACAAATAATATTTAGATGAAAAGGGAGAAAAGTGTGAAAAAATTAATACAATATATTGGGGAAATGGATAAATATATGGGAATAATAGGTAAGTTGAATCACAATGAATGTGTTTTATTACTAGATCCGAGTATGTTATTGAATGGGATTAGATCATCACAACAATCTTTATATATTTATATATAAGATTTATTAAATCAAACCGAGTGCAGCCATTATGATGATCCGTATATATATATATATATATATATATATATATATATATATATATATTATATATATATATATATATATATACGTCTTAAATCTTTAAAATAACAACGAGCTTAGATTAATAGATTATTAATCCATAAACTATAATATTATTAAAATTATACCAATGGCGATATATTTTATATATGTGAATATTAGGCATACTAATAACGTGACTTCTAAATGAGAAATGTTAGTTTATTCCAGTACTGTAGGAATCAAGAACATTTAAATCTATTTTCTCTTTTTACTTTCATGTAAAAAAAACATGGCACATTTTCTTTTTTATAAACATGGCTAAAATATCAAGTTGTAAATTCGGGACGCTAAATGCGTAGTTCATTTAACCTATGCTTATAAAAAATTATGAGGTAAAATATTACGATACAATTATCATAAATGAACACATCCGAGATTTTTAATACGAAGCTGAGTTAGACACCTACTTCCGGTAAAGCGTGGTGATTTCCGTTATGCAAATTGGCCTGACTCAGCCACGAAGGCAAAATTCTCCGAGTGCTGTCCGTAGGTACGTGGTCAACATTTGTGGTAGCAGCATTCTAAATATCAGCATCCATTGAGCCAATAATCTCTTAGTTAATGAAAAGTATTTTATCAGTAGAATTATTGGGTAGTTTGTAGTGTTACGAACGAAGTGTTCAAGGCTTAAAATCATACGACTAAATTTTTTAAGTTATGTAAGTTTTAATAAGTAAGCGATATTTGTCTTAGGCAAGATGTCAACTCAATAATAAATCAATATTATCAGCCCTTAAAGGCTAGGATTTATTTATTAGCGAACAACCCTTTGTACTACAGGAAAAATTATCACGAAAATTGTGTATTATATTGTAAAAAACTATGATGGTATATAGCGTAGAAAAAGTGAACTATCAATGAAAATTATAAAATGTTATCAAACTCCTATACATTTTGGAATCGTTAGATAATATTGTATTTTGTTATCTTCGCTATTCTTTTCATAGAGATCTAGGCATGACGTAACAAAGGTAAGGCCTAGCATTTTATAAGGGGAAATTGTACGCTTATTTTGAGTACATTTTTAGAGTAGCTTGAGTCGAAACTGAGATTTAGTGATTGACCTACGTTTTTCACTACATATTAATAATCAATCATGCCTTTAAACAAAAAACACAGTACATAAAAATGTCATTTAGAGTGACAGAACGGGAAATGAGATAAACTTCCTGTGTCGAGTAATGGCTGACTTTAACTGAAAAAGAAATAACGTCGGCCGCTGAGCTAAACGTTACCAAACCTTTTATTATTCACGACTGATCTGTTACGACTGACACGTTAACCTCTACTTTGAAAACTGAGCTGTCTCTGTTTCCCATTATTGAATCTCCAGCAGTTCCTACAAAGTATCGAATACTACTCGTACTTGCCTTGTCATGTAAAGTTTAAAGTTGATGAGATAGTATATGTCTACTGATATTGAATTTCGGTGTCTCATAACGTAGCAATTTCAGAAAACTGTATGCAGACATTTATATGTTCCACTATGAAATAATTTTCTTATTCCATAAATAGAATTCCTGAATTCCGCTGAGGAAAAACAATAGTAGTCCGCAATTAACCAATAAGGAGTATAATACTAGGTATATGTGAAGGGTCATATTCTACTGTTTACAAATCTTGCAAACTTCACGTTTATAACTAAATATGGCCGGTTCCACATCCATATGGATTCTTCCTCGTTCTTTACTTTCTCTTTTTGCTACCTAAACCATTTGGGCTTTCTACTGTCAAACTTGTTGTATTTCAACTTTTCACCGTGACTCTTTTTATTAACAGACTTTTCTGTTGATCTTCTTATACCCTCAAAGCTCTACACTCTTTTCCCGTGAGGCTCCTTTGACTCATAAAAATATCGAACATTGAAACATGTTTACCTGTGCTTCTTTGGTTTGGATGACTACGATCAACAGTGAAAAGTTGCAATTTGTTAAACTTGCGAAATTGACCTATCATCATCGAAGGGCATCATCTCATGAGTAGGCTGAAAACTCTAGAAGACAAACAGTATAGGTTTGAGGCAATTTGCTTTTCTATATTGATTTATTTCTAAAATGATATAAAGATATAGTGTACATATAGTGTAAACAACATAGGTATATACAGGATGTAAATTAAATCCTTTTACACTTGGATGTATTCCAAACGGATTGAGTTATCGATGTAAAATCTTCACTACACCTATTAAAATACTTGTTGGAGTTTTTGAAGGATGAAAATATGGCCCCCTCTTTTTGAAAGGGCGAAAAGCGGGTCACCTTAAATTTTCAAATTGCAACCTTTATTTTGTGGTAATCCTTTGACAGGTAGATTTAAAAGAAACACAACGACATGAACAAAACATATCTACGACGATCCTATCAAACGCTATGGGCAAATAAATAATTCCTTACATTTTAATAGCATCAAGAAAAAGACACATCTTACCAAAAGTATGCACACCAGAAATATTAGATGCTACGTAAAGAAATAAGCTGGGCCCCTGAAAGTCGTACTAAAATATATCACGCATGTATTGTGTTGATATGCGCAAGACATTGGAATTTTTCCTACAGATTATTGCTTTTTTGGGTTATCTGTCTATAAATTTTGCTAAAAACGGCGTAGAGGTGTTTTCCTAGTATCATTTTGTTTCTATTAAATATACCTTTAATATGACATGTCACAATATATAGGTTTTCAATTAAAACATTTATAGTACCCGTTTCTACCCCACCCCTTTGAAAAGGGTGGTGAATTTTTGGTTACCCTCAAAAAAACCCAAAAAGTGATTTTATATATATATATATATATATATATATATATATATATATATATATATATATATATATATATATGCTGAGGGTTGTACGCTTGACATTGATATAAATCAATCTGTTGGGAATATATCCCGGCGTATCAAGACTTAATTTACACCCTATATAGTCACATCACCAGCATTACGCTACCACATCTTAGGTCGCTCTTCGTAGTCAATATTTGTTTTTTATCTACTTGAATAATTTTATCCTTACAATTGGTACGAGGTAACAAAATGGAAGCTTACCACTCGACTTGCCTTATCATGTGTAAATAAATCTAATTTAAATAATCATAGTTTCATAAATAAAAGGGAGGATTAATCATGTGACCTATATTTTTTTAAAGCAAGCGTGCTGAGGGCATATAAAAAAATTATGGTTGCCTGTAAAGTCGGTTTTACGGGCGAAGATTTTTACGTGACAACGTATTTTTCTCGGTAGAATATTTATTGATATGAATATTATTAAATTGCACAATAGGAACAAGGAATTGAATGAAAATACGGTAAGAATTGCACAAATTTTAACTATAGAAATATATTTTGTTTACTAAAACATTGTACATAATTTGAAATTAATTAAAATTTGTTATTGTAAATGGTAAAGTTGAATAAAACATTTACTAAAATTGGAATGTGAAATTCATGCTAAACACAGTTAAATTCTAACTCCGCGCGTGGTGATTGGTCGGTTTAGTTTGTTTGTTTGGTCGCACTGTTATGACAGGTTAGAGGTTATAATTTGTTATTTTAAATGTTTGACTAGCAATACGCGCTGTTTCTTCTCAATCGACTGAATTACGATTGATTGCAGAGTGATTTAAACTAATAATTTACTTAACACTATCAACATTTGTCAATAGTATGACATAACCTATAAACTCAGTTTCTCAACTTTTGTGTCAATCTAACAATTAATCAATCAATCATAGTTTACGATAATGAAATATCAGTGTACAATTATTTACCTTTATTGTTGTAGTTGTTGTAAATGACGAATCTAAGCACTCCACATTTTCACGAATAAACATAGTTATCTGCTTTATCCCGTGCGGCGGACCCACAGTTACCTGCTTTATCCCGTGCGGATCCCGTGCGGCGGACCCACTGGACGGGCATCGTAACGTTACCGGGCGTTACACTTTTTCATGAGTGACTCCGAGCCGCAACCTAATTTAAGACGTTGTCACGTCAAAAACAATTTATTGGCATTTATCAATATGCATTTTATTATATATTCACTTAATAAAGTTTTTAGAAATGTGTATTTTGTTAATAACCTCCAAACGCCTATAATCGAAGACATATTTAGCCAGGTTGATAGATACTCGTACATTTGGTGCTCGCTCGGTAAGGCCTGCTATATTTAAAGTCCCTAAGCTCCGCTGGGTACATAAATGACATGTCGGGCCTCATTAAATTATCATGCGCCTTACTACTACACGCTCTCTCACATTATCTCTGCCTGTCTGTGTTTCATAATATCTCTATTTCTACACCACACCCTTCCCTCTCTCCTCTCTCCCTCACTAAATCCACTTTAAACAGAGAAAGTAACTCAATAATGCTCTAAAAGATACGAGATGTTTAAACTTGTTTTTGAATCTCAAGTCGAGATTATATTCAGTACTTCCACATCTAAATCAATAACTTCCGCAAGTTATAACAGGTAGTATGATGCAGTAAAATGGGTAGATAGAACTTAGTTGTGTAGGGCTGCAATTCAACTCCACTATTTGAACACCATTATTTGAGTGTTTAACTCATCAATAGACATTTTTTTTGTTAGTATGCATTGGAAAAAAGCCAAGTTTAAATTTCAGAAACTCTCACTTGGATTATATTTTTGTAATTTCCTTGGGTTAAAAGAACTTGACTTTTTGGTCAAGTTAATTTTTAAATAACTCGGTTTTAAATTTTAGGCAGAAGTTCAATCTGCGTCACTCATATGGTAGTTAAATACTTAATTACCTTTTTCGATTAGTTTTAGACATTTTCCTAATGTCGTAATTTCTTATAAACTGACTCCACCTGAGGTAAACAGTAGGCTAACACAGGCCTTATTTTGATATGTTGGCTTTTAAATACCTACACGACTTTCATAAATAAGTACCATTACCTGAACATTAATTTTTTATCTTATTATATTAAAAGTTTTAGTAAACTATTAAAATTACGAGTACTTACTGATTATATGACATTATAGTTTGAATATTATGTTGATCATTCAGGTAATCGGTTTTTTGTTCTTTTTTTAACATCGAACTTCTATAATAATATCCCATACAACATTAAGTTTTCTTTTTTTACATGTATATTTTACTTAACACAGATGTGTTCTAAGGACTATAGTTTATCCATTATACTTAATGTTCTGTTTTCCCAATTCCTAGTAATCCAATTTGTATACACTCCAAAACAATTTTTACCTAGTGGATTTCTCCGACTACGCATGTTTCTATACACCAATATTCCCATCCTCTTAGTAAAACAAAATTACTAAAAAACATTTTTTTTCTAGGGAAAAGAATATCGATGCAACTTTTACTGTGGGACGATTGAATATGACGAGAAGCTAAAGCAGTTTTAAGTTTTTTACAAATTAATCTATAACAACCAAACCAGATGTTTAGCAGAAGCTTGTATCAAGACATCAGACATACACCGCAGAAAGATAAGTGAAGATATAACAGACCTTCACTGTACCTTTGAATACCATCTTTCAAAAACTGATTTTTATGTAAGAATTTTCCATAAATTCGTTTTGATATTTTTCAAATAATTCTTCACCGAGTTCCAATTTTACAGGAGAAATTTATATTTAACAGACCTCTAAAATTCCAACGTGGAACACTTAATAATAGAACCCATAACGATAGAGAAGAAATGAAGGCATTGATTAAAGGTCACATATCATCCTTCCCTCAGCAAGAAACTATTATTCAAAACATAATAGTTGTAAGCAATGCTTGAATCCAGATCTGAGTAGGAAAGATTGTGAGAGATATTTGCCACTAAATACCCTAACACTGTTGATCACTGTATCTCTACAGGAATGTTTTTAACTCCGATTTTAATCTAGTATTTGGAGTACCAAGGACTGGTGCTTGTGCATTCTTGGACTGGTTGTACATAAACATTTTGTACCACCCAAAATGATAAGGAAATTAAAATTATATCAATTTAAAGCAAAACTCATCACAAAAGAGAAGATCAGGCGTATAAGTCTCTTGCAGCTGATGCTATTATTGCAAAAGAGAATCCTAATAATGTTGTAATATGTTTTGGTTTATAGCAGATATTATTCTGCCCTACACTGATAAAAAATAATACGTTCTACCAATGCCAGTTATCGTGCTATAGTCTTGCTATTAACAATCAAGGAACAAACAAAAGTATGATAATATTTTGGAATGAGACGTTAGCTAAACGAGAGCCGATGTATCATCTTGCATTCTTAAATATGTGGAAGTAAATTTTAACAAACTACAGTCAAGAGATATACGGACCGTGATATTGTATACGGCGCACCGGGCAAAATAATAACTGGAGGAAGGTTGCCCTTATGGAGCAATTTTTTAAGAACATTATTTTACAAAGTTCAACAAAAATTTATGACAACAGGCCACAGTTTTCTTCCTTGTGATCAGGACTTCGCGATCAATGAAAGAGCTGAAAGGTGGCAAAGGTATACGTACCAGACCAATAGATTGAGGTAATATCAAATTCGAACCAAAATAAATTTGATGTACGTGCTATGCAAACTGATCATTTAAAAGTTATGAGTATAATTTGAACATTCGTTCAACAAAGATAAATTTAAATTAACAGAAATGTGTGATATAAAATTTCATCACATTATATCACAACGTTATCTTGTAGAACGTCACACAATGTGTCGAAACCGTGGGGATCTCACAGTACTGCTCAGGCAGTAACGAAGAGTGGTAATTACTTGGGGCACCAGTAACACGTCTCTGCTTTCCCTAACCTATGGTGAAGATTACCTTCCGATAAAGGCGGCGAAGAAAAAGGATCTCGATGATATTTGTAAATGAATTCCTATAGCGTTCCACAACTTTTGCAAAGGCATAAAATACATTTAAACCTTCATTTTATACCATTTTAACTATTTTTGGTATTTGTCTAAATGAAAATAGTATTAGAACCATGTTATATTAAATTCGCCTTTCATATTATTAACAAAATTAAGCTCCAGTTAACAACGCTTTATCGTCCCTTATAACGTTGTTGCTCAATAAAAACCGAATGTTTTAAAGATTAATCCAAATGAAATCGTCAAGATGATAACAAAGTCGTTTTAAAAATCGTAATAAAAGCTTTACCTAGCACTCCATACTGCAGGTAAAAATATAAGACTTTAAATTCCACAGAAAATATACCAATTTTCAGGTTTTATTGTTTCCTGAAAAACTTCAGTGGCGGAGTCCTTCTATTATAAACTAATTGAAAAAGGGTTAAGTTATTTACAAATAAGTTTGTATTGACATAAACCAATGTCTTCACAAAACAGTTTATTACATTTATCAGCGTATATTTAATGAATATTTCGCTACTTTAGAGACCGAAATGGGATTTTCGCTACTTTAGACATTCCTAAAATATCCCTGAGGCCTATATTAATAATGATTGTAATAAAGAAAATAAAAATAAGCCTATATTTTTGCCAAAGAACGTAAGAATGTCAATGTAACATTTCAGTACAATCGGTTGAATAGTTTACACATGACAGCAAAACAAAAAACAAAGTACTTTTGCATCTATAATATTAGGATTAGGATACAATCCATAATAAAATATTTTATTATTTTCACACAGTGTGTATGGTGAACTGACAGGTTTCCTCAGCTCTAGGACGTGGCCAATGTAAATATGCAGATCTCGGAATCCATTAACGTGGGCGATTCTTCTTTTTTTAACTGAATTTGATTATTATTTTCTCTCAAAGAGATAACGAGAAATGTATGTAACCTAAATGACACCCTTAGTGTCAAATTATAATTTTACACCATGGTTAAATAATCATAAAAAAGTAGATAAATTATTGTTTGTAAGCGTTCCATTTTAAGCTAAAATATTGAAAATAACCAATCATCGAAATATTCAATGTTTTATTTGGCTTTAATAAACCTCAAACCGCAACAGTAGTTTGGGCCAGAACAAAGAAATCTGTATTCGAAGGTACAGCTTTCAATGAACAATGAACAAACAATAACGTGGCACTCCACACAACCATCTAGCACAGAATTAGAGTGGCCTTTTGTAGGAATTATTCAAGCAAAACCCACATTCATTATGTTGGCTGACCTGAAACATTGTAAATTCGAATATCTCGCGTATGTTCACATTTATATCTAAGTCTACTTAATTTTAGTTAAAATATCATAATTAATAACGATTATCTAACCATTAAAAGATATTGGGATATATGTCCCTTTTGTCTTTAATGTATGGCAATATTTGAGAGGTGTGAATAATATACAGGCTAAAAATAGCGCGTAGTTGGCAATAACATTTTTGTTACTGATAATAATATTTTAGGAAACAACACTGTGTTCTTGTGTAAGGGAACGTGTTTGGAGTTTCATCCATCAAAGGACATTAGCTCAAATGTATATGTTGTTATATTTTATTGTTATATATTGATTTTTGAGATTCTAGTAGCCTATTTTACAATACTTTTTGAAAACAGCATCTCCATTAGCTTTAGCAAAAAATCTGCACGAATTATAAAAAACAAAAATCGTTATTTTTTAATTACTCAATATTATTTACTAAAACACTGCTTTTACAATTTTAACATGTATTCGCTAATTTAAGAAATAGAGATTATTCTTCAACACTTTCCACACTGAAAATGTAAAAACGTCTAATTTCTAATTTCGCGCAATTTAGTATACACGCAGTAGGGAATAATAAGTAAAATATTTTTCTTTTTTCAAACACAAATAAAAATAAATTTGAACTCCAGCCGCAACCCTCCAAGAAAGAACGATTGTAATGTAGTAATTTACGAAACATTTATTGTTTACCATTTTGATATGCTCTTCATTTTAAGCCATTAAATATGAGTTTTTTTTAATATTTGAATACAATATACCAACATTTTAAAATACAAATAGGTCTGGGAAATTTCAATCTGCAAGAGAAAAACGAATACAATCTTTTTTTATTCGTTACACTATTTTAGAGATGTTCTATACTATGTGTGTTGTTTTCGATATCTAAATATTAATTGTCACACCACCACAATTTATTGTGGTTTTACGTATGGGATTCATTTCTCATACACAATAGAAGGATTCTGAAGTTTTTCTGATAAATGCTTCTCCATTTTATTTTGGTGTACGACAATAATTCTGGTCTATGTAGTCTATCTCTTAACTAAGAAAAAGGTAAGACCAAAAATCCAAAATTTCATACTGGTTGTTTCATTTGATATCCACGCGTAAATTTGAGTATGTAAGTGTAAGGGTATATTTTATGGGCATAACATTCAAGCAAAGACATCAGGTCAATATGCCTTGTTATATCCAGTTACTAAATAGCGAGCTTAAACAATTTTCTCAATCATTCGGTGAGGAGGGAAGTGCAAATATATTTGCGGTGGCTGTTTTTCTATAGTACTTCATTGATATAGTGGATGGGTTTTAAAATGTAGAATCCTCCCATTGCACATGAATAACATCAAGAGATATTTCAGGACATCTAATCATCCAAATGTTGCTGCTCAATGATCTAGTAAGGTCCGAGGCTAGTCAACGAGATGGATGTTTAAACCAAAATATTTTATCATAGTCTCAAAAATTATGTATACAAATTCATTTGGAACACTGATGTGATTCATTGCGGTCTTTCAAATTCTTAAAACTAAAACAAGTTGTCTGTGCTCCAAAACTTACCCGTATAATAAATATATGAATATTACATTCCAGTTCAGTTGGAAGAAAGGTAGATTTCACATATAATCATGTTAAACTGAAGATGCATTATTAGTTTTGATGTTTAATTTAGACTACACTGTTAATAACTCCCAATGTTTGGCATGTTAATATAATCGTACTACTTTTAAACATTTAAAAATCATCTTCAAACATAACAAACTTTGTTATAACCATAATAATTTCTTTATAATAAAGCGAATTTTATTTAGTTACAGTTAATATGAAATTATGTTTGCGAACACAATATTTCAGTTATTGTATATTCCTAATAATTTAAATGGCCACCATCTTGTCATCTTAAAACTTACCAAAAAAAGTAAGAATAAATGTTGTTTGATATTGTTTGAAAATTTTAAGGGACGTGCTTTTTATTTATGTTTTGTGATACCAGAGATATAAATTGTGTCAAAATACAAATGGCCGCCAACTTGAAACTGTTTAATTCAGACTCGCTAACGAAGTGAATCAAGCTATATGTAAATAATGCATACGTATCACGTTTAGTTTCAATCTATTACATTGAAAAGAACAGTAGCTATCATGTTAACATTTATTTCCTCAATCTATTATACCATGTAAAACTTTTAACGCCCGCTAACTGAAAATGTTACGAGATATAAATAAATACACGAGAACAAATATTATTGTAAATTACCTGATAATTCTATAGCATTCTTTGAGCTATGCATCATAATAACTTATATATAACCATTAAAACCATACAATTCTCGAAATTTGAATGGCCGAAATTTTTAAACCTTAATTAAGTTATACCACAAAAAGAAAAACTCAAGCTGTTTATAATTGTCTAGAATATTTAAATATATATATCGCTTTAAGCCTATAAGTCGAGTTTAAAATTAAAACTGATTTTACTGTTTAAAATTGGCTAAACCAACTTTTCCAAGCTATGTGAAAGTACTGGTGTGTGACCAGCGTAGTCTATATATAAAGAAACATATATATATATACACATATATATATATACATACATATATATGTGTATATATATATATATATATATATATATGTGTATATAAATTATTTAAATAATTTGTATATAATAGATCATACATGTCCCACAGAGTCATGTGTGTCTAATACAGAGTGTTCATTTCAAAACTTTAAACTCGTATTTAAAGATTTATAGACCACGTATCATGATTCTGTAAACGGGAGTGTATAGTACTAATTTGGGGGACAAAAAAACAGTATTTTCAAAATGGAGGTCCTCGCCTTCATGCCCCTCCGTACGCAAAGCCAAAATTTTTAAATGGCAACTAATACCTTGTGACACCTCAAATTGAAGCTCATAAAATGCTGTATTTTGGTACAAAACATTTAAATCGGCCAAGCCATTTGGTATCAGCAGCCAATAATTTAATTTTTTACAAACAATTATTAGTCTACAAACTACTGTACTACTGCTAATAACAAAATAAATTACTTACTGCATACTGTTGTAAATCTTTTGTAAACTTCAAATAAAATGTTCAAATTAGTGGCTATTGTTTTTCAAGCAAAAAATAACCTATTTCCAAATTCTTGCCTAACCTTTCTAAACTTTGCTCTGGTTAAAAGTCTGCACTCAGCAGTGATCCTGTTTTTCAAGTCTTGGACACCAGTGGGATTATATTTTGAAAGTGAAGTCCCGGTATTACGTTTAATAAATTGGCAAATATTACGGCAAACGACGCAATCACATATCATAGTTCACGATACTATTACACTAATACACTCTTATACTTAAGAACGGCTGAATATTATAAACTTTACAAGATGAGGCTGAAAATACTCGGTAGTTGTAAATTTAAACACTATTTCAGTATTAGTATTATTTGAGAAACGTACGTATATTTACAAATATAAATAGATTATAGGCATCGCTTGAGTGAAAGCAATTAATAGCTCCCTCAGATACCTGAACTATGCCTTTGTTCCTTTGAGATCGTATATGAGCAAAATACCACAAACTGTACACCTTTGTTAGGTGATACCTCACTTTGACCCTTGTCAAATGACATCACACATTAAAACAGAAACTGTCTAATTACTTTTGCTTATCTCCGAAACAATTTCATGGTCATCACATACTTAAATAATAAAAAGTAATGTTTTTAATAACAAAACACCAAATCGTTCAATATTTAACTAATAATTTTAAATTTAAAGTAAACTAATATTATATTTTAAGTTATTGGCTGAGTGGTAGCGAAAGAAATACTCGATGGCTGCAACATCTTATTTCCGTTTGTCTGTCAGTCCGCCTGTCTGTACGATATATCAAAAACGATGTGACCTAAATACTTGAAATTTTGCTTGAAGTAGATCTATGTAGAAAAAACTTACTTTAATTATGGTGTATGTAACTTTATGCAATTCCGCTAAAAGTTAACTAATATGTGTTTAAATGGTCTTATGGGTAACATGATAGTAAATAGAAAATGGAAGAATTGATAAACACGATCATTACAATAATACGAGATTTTAACATGTAAAATATTAACACATGTATTCATACAGAACTATTAAAACGTATAGTGTGGAAACTCTATGCTAAAAATCAGTGACAAAATTTGATTCGAGAGCGTAATCTGTGTGTAAACCCTCTACTTCTCTTGAGAATTTATTGTTTAACTACTCTTATGAAACATACATTAATAGTCAATGTGTGACTGTATTATTGACAAAATATCTTGATAAAGAATTCATGTGTGGATTTTAAGTTATACGTGAAACTTCCACATAAACATGATGTGTATGTGCAAAAAATCATAGAACCGTGGAATTTATATTGTACCGTTTTACTGGCACATGAGGGGTTAGCTTTGAAATTTAAACTTTTGTGAAAGTTCAAAAAGGAAAATAAAATCTTCTGAAATAAATAAAGTTCAAAGTAAAATAAAAAATTCTTGAAAATAATGACTGGATTTAAAATTAAAATAAAAACTTCTTGATGACGTTTAAATTCAAACTTGTAATATATTCGTCACTCAAAAATGTACAAAGTTTGTACAGCTTGTCTTTTATTCAATTTTCAAAATCCAAAACTTTAACACTCTACTTTGATCTGACAATTCTTCACTTTAATTTATCTTCAAAATTAAATTTTATTATTTATTAATTTTCTTTACTTTACTTTAAATATTACTTCTTTTCAGTGTTAGAATTTTTATATTGATGAAAGCATCCGCGGGTTCGATGACGATTAGCAAGAATAACTCTAAGCACTTTCAAAGACGTTACTCGTTACTGCTATTACTTATCAACTGAGACGGGAGGTACGGCACCGTCTACCTCACCCCACCTCTCAATTTCGTTATCAAACTCCCATCTGCGATGCGGGAAGCGCATCGTTGATAGAAGCCTCTTTTTTACTGTCCAGTCCTTATCATTCTTCTGGGCCTACTCCTTCCACCGATAATCCAGTTGCCCCAGAATTATTATTTAATACAATCGGTACAATATAACCATCATAGAAGCCTATCACTCAGTAGGCTGATCAGTTTTGACAAGTTCTATACGAAGACTGTCAAAATTTGTTTTCAGTACGATCTCTATTCTGTCTGTTCTCAGTATATCTTGAGAATTAAGTGGCTTGAAATTTTGGATGATACTTTAGCGAAACCTTTTGAATAAGACGCTTTGTGGGGCAAAAGACCTTAGTAGGTAATATAAATAATATTTATATATTACTTTGAATTTCTTATCTACGTTAAATGTGTTATTAAAAGTGTTAGTTATGTTACTGAAGGAAAGAGCACTAATGAGTACACACATTTCACCTTAACGAAGCATCTGTGAGGTGAAATGGAACTCTGAATATTGTAAAGCAAATAGTTACATCTCGACAAAAAGCTTTTAATTGAAGAACTAGTTATATTTCTTTATAAATACTGGTATCCTGAACTAAACAATAGTACTATATTAAATTTTAATAAAAGTAATATTTTTGTATCGTATTATTACTGCTATTGTGTCAGTAAATATGCTTTTATTTTTATTGTATTTTTATTGTTGTTACGCTGATTTATTAATTTTATAGACATTGATATAACATAAGAACACGTAATAGGAAATGATTAGCTCTAAGGCATTTAGACAATATTGAATTTCACTGTAAAAAGTGTATTATTTTAAAAACTTTGAAATTTGGAAGATTTGAAACATGTAGAAATTTGTTACATTAGAAAAACTAAAAAAATCTATTTAATTTCGTATGCGAAAAGTATTTTTGGAGCTAAAATATTTTAGGCTAAATAAATGAAAGACTGAACTACAAGCCCTATCATGACAGCGGAGAAATGTAGTTATGCTGATATAAATTATTGTAATATTATTAAATACATAATATTAATTACTGTATGATGTACTGTTTTTTAAATTAAGGTCAAACAGACTCAAAATTTCATATCTGTTTCATAAATAAATACAAACAAATATCCAATGTAAATTCATATAGTGTTGAAATAAATTTAAAGACTCAATTCAGTTTATAAATAATTGTTTTTTTTATTTATAAAATTAATTATTGTTTACTCAAAAGATTAAATGTGATAACTCACCTATTCAAGTGAAATACTTCGCGAGAAATAAAAATATCTTACTTAAACAGCATGAAAGCTCCACATAGACACGACCATAGAGCCATGGAATTTATATAAACATCATAGAAGTCTATCTTTCAGTAGTCCTGGGTGCCTAATATAACTAGGATAAAAATAATTTACTAAATATATTATAAAGTTGTATACTTATAAAATTATTTATGAATTATTTGTGATTTATATTCATTACGATGTAATATTTAAAACAGCAGTTTAAGTTTCAGAAAGATTTAAATAAACTAACGTGTGGAGTTCGTGATTGCTGTAATGATTGTGTGATTGGAGTAATGTGTGTGGGGTGCTGTAAAAGTTACTCAACATATATTTTAAAATTTATTTAAACAATTGACAAAAAAGGCAACAGATTTTTCTAAAATATCCCAAGGAAGAGAAAAACCATTTGTCCCTCCTGAATGTATCGAATTACAAATGAACTTGTTATATTTGCTTGTGTTTCTAATAGTCCGCTAAAAATCCGGGAATGAAACTTCCATTCTTAGTTTGAAGTAACTGTTAGTGTTTATTTCCTTCTCTCTTATAACTATAACACCATTTGATACATGACTGTGCATTGGTTTTGACTTTCTTCGATATTTTATGGAGTTTTAGAAAAGTAATGGTGCACTGTTTCGAAAATTTAAAAAAAACAGAGTTGAAGAACATTTCAAAATTTGTATCTGTGTTATTTAAAACAATGTACTTGTGAATGTTACCTTTATATTCCAAAGCTACGATTTAAAATATGAGCTTTACCAATTGTTTATGTATTTTGCTATAAGTAACATGGTAGATCTATGTTCCAATGTTGTTAGTGTGTATGTTCTTTCGTGTTGTGAAACACAGGCACAATCTTGGTTCATAAACGAAATTTTTTTAAATATTCATCCTTCCTCGAGTAATATTGATGTGTATGTTTGAGTAATAGTGTATGTTTTATATTTTCAAATTACTATTTATATTTTTGTTACAAAAGCATCAGTATAGAAATGGGATTTTAAAGACCTTTCCAATGTAAAGTCAAATGTAAATTTGTGGGTTAATTTCAGTTGTAACATTTTCTTTTAGTAAATTAGATATCTACAATGTAAATACTTTCATATTTTTGTTTTTTGCATGATGCTCGTTCCTAAACACAATAGCCTAGTTTAAATATATGTTGAATGCCGCTCGCTAGCTTTATGGCCGGTTTTGTTCAATTTAAAAAAAATATGTTTTTTAAGAACTGAACATGGCTATATTAGCTTTTTATCTGTTCTATTTAAAATAATTATAAGTAAAATCTAATAATAAACCATAAAACATGTATTTATATGTAGAGGGATCCAGGTTTCATAAAATCCTTTTTTATAATTTTCTTATTTGTTTAACTGCACTTAATAATCTAATTAAAAAAACTAACTGATAACATTCGTTAAGGGTAGATAGACAGGAGAACACTTTCTCTAATCACTTTAAAATCTGTTAATTAATTAATTAGCAGTTTTTGGACTTAAAATAACTATTCATGTATATGTAAGATATTTAATCTTTTAATTCCCCTAAAAGTAACACCACCACACTTCGGTTGTAAGTTTTCTCACAAAAAGGTTTTCAACCTTCAAATACAATATTCTAAATTAAAGCTAACTTCTTGTTTAAATAATAAAATAGATCGGAAAAATTTAACTTTATTGTAAAACTCAAATAAAAATAAATATTAAAATTAGAATACTAAATGGTTATTACTAGTAACCTTTGAAATAATATTAAAATTGCAGAATTCACTATGAAATATACTTACAACGACATGTGCTCTCTTGAAATCTAGCGTTAATTACTAAAGTGAATTCAAATCTTCTTATTTCTTTTTGTATAAAAAAATATACCAATTTTATTTTATATCACTAATATTACATTATATTATTTTATATTGTTATACAATATCAATGTAAAAAATCTACCATTATTTAACAGCAAAACTCCCATCTAAAAATCGTTATTCGACTTTGAAAGATGTAATTAGGCCAAATCCTTCGCAGATATGTACAGGAAACTATTAAGACGCAAACCACCAACTAAATTAACCGTAAAAGAAGCTTCAAGAAGACACCAAGAATTGCGTGTCGTAGCTATTTTTGTACCTCCCCTTACAGTAAAACCACCTAACCAAAAACCAAGCCTTGGATTGACCTCCAACTATCAAACCAAAAGGTCAGAGATAACAAAGTAATCTTCAACTACCTCTATTGTAACTACGTAACATATTATAATACCAGAAAAATTTGCTATCTAACTGTTTCATTCTACATCAACAGACCCTTTTCTTGAGAAATTACATAATTTAATTTTACCTAAATAATTGACATCGCTAACTATATATTTTCTCCTACATATATTTTTTCTCTCATACATTTTTAATAAATAAAGTTTAAATAGCCTATGTAGCAAATGCTACATTGCATAAAGAACATTACAGCGATTTATAAATGCTTTGTAACATAGCTTCTAAGACTTAATAAAAATTATAAATTATTGAAGGGGAAGAATTAAATTAAATTCTTTATTGAATACAATGAAAAACGTACGTAATTGGCGAGGTTAGGACTATTAAGTCCCCTCTTACACGTAACCATAACAATCTTTATGCATTTGTATTATTTCACAGCCATAAAATAGTTTAATATTATAATTGTTTTTCAAATTTAGAAATAGTTTATTTAAGTTTTTTTTATTAATCATGTGCTCTATAAAACATTATACAACACGTAAGGATCAGTAGACTTCAAATTATGTTCGTTTTCTTTTATGCACATTTTTATATTTTATAATTATGTTTAATTATAGTCCTGAGTATATAAATAAACAAACACCTAATCACCTGACAATAATTTCAGCTGGATTTACATTGCAAACATGAAAATGACCTATATACGATTGTAATAAACTTTTACTGACGGTTGAAATCGACATGACTGTAAGCAAAACATTTCAGTGAAGGCAGTGTTAATGTATGAATTACTAAATAAGATTATTCTCAATACGTGTCTCCTAATCCTGTTATTGATATAATAAAAAATTAGCAAATGACTAATCTACTTTGTATTGTGCATAGGTTTCCCAAAAAGGTATATATTTTTAATTTTGACAGGATTATTCAGATTTCGGCATTATACAGAGAAAAGTTGAAAAATATTGAGACTGAGAAAATTTTTAAGTTTTGAGTTTTTAGCACATGGTTGAAGACGTATAAAAAATAACATGGATTAAATTAAATCCGGATTATGTCAAAGTTAATTACGAAATATTTAAATTTCATATTTTTAAAATCCATTTTTGGCAACCTCTGTAATATAGTATTAACAATGTCTGTACACACTATCAATTTTCAATTTATTCTTTTAAAACCTAATGAAAACTATCTTGAGTTTGTCTTGAATACAAGATAAAAATAAGTTTAAATCATATTTTAGAGCCCAGAACATTTGATAGTCTCAAATAAGGTTATAGAATATTAGTATATATGGTTGAAACATATAAAAATTCAATTTCACAACTGAGCAAGCATCCAGTAGTGATTTAACAGAAACTGCTTCTAACATATTATTTATAAAATCTTCACTATTAATTGAAACAAAGTGAGTTTAATACAAAATTATTTTTTAATATACTATTTACGTTTTTATATGCACTCCCCCCCATAATTCATGATTTCTTTGGATTTTTGCTGTAGATAACAGGTATTTATTTGTGGAATTTTCCTTAATTTTGCAGTTTCCTATAAACTGCATTGTTTATAGGAAACAGCAAAATTAAGGAAAATTCCACAATGAAGTTTCCTATCTTATAAATTTTCTGACACCTGAAGATGTATACAGACTCTTTCTTAAAAAACGTAATATTCCATATTTTTATCATACATACATGGGAAATACTCGATGTCTTATTATACGTCTCATGCATTGCCAATGATAAAATTTTAAAAAAGCTGCACAACTGGTAGTTAGAAAATTAATAATTACATTGCAGTACTTGGTATGTAAAAGGGGATAAAATAAGACTAAAGCAAAGCTTACGGCTATTGGCTTATTTTGTTTTAAAAACACTGACTCCATTCATAATTGTATGTGATTATTTCTAGGTAATATTTTTATCACAACTTTATAAATTAATTGTAACATTAAATAGTAAGCCAAGTTGTAAGCATTTGTATATAACGTGAAAACTCTGGAATCTATGATATATTATTTCTCCTGTCCTCTGAGATTTATGGAACTATATATAAATATATATAACGAGAGGAAAATACTGTCACACAGGTGCAAATGTCATTTGTCATTCCATTGTTAAAGTCAGGTGTTCTGGCCATATTCCCTCCGAACAGTGTTCGATATAATCACAGGCTTTAATGGCCTCTTCTTTGTGGCCTGTTCAGTATTGTTGATAATAATAAACTGTATAATACGTATTTTTTGGCAAAATGAATTTCACAACATGCTTATAAAGATCATAAAATATGCTGAGCTTAGGGAAATATTATTCTTATTTGTATTTAAAACCAGTAAAAATGCAATTACTATTAATTAAGATGTAACTTTCATTAAAAGCCTAATTCATACGTCCTACACGGAGAAAAATCGTTTCCAAAGACAATAATAGTATCGAGAAATCACCTATTTAAATCTATAAAGATTTATGTGAGGAATAAATATAATCATTTTCATTACTTTTGGGGTCTATGAGATGTTATCTTGCAACATGAATAACCAGCAGCTCTATATTGAAAGCATTAGTGCAGAAAGGCCGTATTGCTGTTTGATGTAATTGCATGCAGAAGGCGGAACGATTGAAGCAATTTCATGTTACAAAAAGACTAGTTGTTTCTTGGCCACGATATACAACCGTAATTGTATGGTTCAAATGATTTATTTTACATTTTATGAGTAGAAACGCATTTCATCTAACGCAATTTTATTAAGTAACTGAATGTGACCCACGGCTTCGCACGCAATTTTCGAACTAGAAGGGAGAACCCTTCTTAGTAAAATCATCTATGATATAATATGATTGAGCCTTATTATAGTTTCCAAACATATGTAAGCATATATCTGGTACTTATTATTTCAGTGCTAATGGGCAAGTGATTCAAAAGGTAAATACAAGTTTTACTGGTTCATATTTGATTTGTAAAAATGTAAAGGTCAGGGAATCTCATTTAGATAAATAGAAGTCAAACTCCAGCCCTTGATCAAAACTATCAAAACTATCATTGATCCATTAAATGTTATTCAGAAATCTATACTCAAGGCAGCTCTAAATAAACTTAAACGTTTTTCATCAAATCAGTTGTTCATAGAATCAGATATTCTCACGATCCGTCAGTTATATATTAGGAATGTGATGGTCTACACCTATAGGCACAGGGAGGCAGTACTCGGTCGAACTACTCACAGCTACCTACTCTACCAGGGCCGTTGTGGGGGTGGTGTACGGGCTCTGTGAGATGATGGGTGGTGTTATCGAGATGACTGTGAACCTGACGAACGCATACTACGTGGCGAGTACATTGTACAGGCGCTTGCCTCCAGTGATAAGGGACCTGCGGGCCGAACCAACTGGTCTGTTTAAACGACTGGTTACTACCTGGCTGCGGATGATCGGCTCTGATAACGCTGAGTCTCTTCTCACTCCCACTTACCGTTATTACTACATTTACTATAACTACTTTTGGTTGCTGTGCCGTCGTGTCAGCATATACAACATGTTCAACCGCTTGCCTAGATATTTTTGTTTTCGTAACTTTTATTTTATTTTGTGGGACTGATTGTGTGAGCTGAATTTTGCTTATTGTATGGATTTATTAAAAAGTCTGTTCTATTAAAATTGTAGTAAATAAGAGCTCGCCGTCACGCACAGGCCTCGGCCCATGTGACGGTATTTTCATAATAATAATCATGTAATTGTAATTATTGTACATTTGAAAATAAAGAGTCATTTTATTTGATTTGATTTGTAATCTACACGGGCAATAAAGAAATATGATATATATATATATATATATATATATATATATATATATATATATATATATATATATATACATACATACACATGCGTTGAACTGAGAAGCCCTATGTCTACAGCCTTCTTATTAACAAACAATCTAAAACTGTCTATTTCCACTATTTAATACCAATGGCGCAGTGTAGAGGGTACGGCGGTTATCGCAAAATAACCGAATGAAGCAGCGTTGTAGCTGCTTAGATGGGTAACCGGTGAGTGATTCTGTCTTTGCAAGCAGCTTGCCTGTCCGGCCATTGGTGGTGGTGGTGGTTTGATAAGTCACCTTTAAGCCATTGGTTCCCAAGTTAATTGCTAGATTATATGATATAGTGTAGTATGTTATAGAAATATAGCCTTATATCAAAAAGACTGCTTTGGTTAGAAGCACCTGCTGTGATCGCTTGTGTTCTGATTCCGTTATAACGGAATCAGACCATATAATCATAATTACTATTTTACTATTTTTAATGTAAAATCAATGCAACTAAATTCATTGAATATTAAAAAATATTCGTTTGTAATAAGATTAACGTGGTATAAAGCTGTGCTGTGGCATGTTTTAGTTCGTACCACTATTTTTTTTTAAGATTTAAAATAGAAATGGCATACTCAATCTCAGGAGAGCCTACCAGTTTCGGTTAACGTATGTGCAAACTCTCATAGCTTAGTTCATTATTGTGGGTTTTATAACGGATTTTAAATATGATTTTTAATACATTAGACAGGTAAAAGTTTCATTTGCGCATTCAATAGTAAAAAATATACTGTCATTTTCTCTCATCGAGCACTGTATATGTAATATTTTCTAAAAATTAAGTATCAACAGCTGTTTCATGTTTGGCATATTTTGATTACATGGCGTAAATTTTTTAATAATTTTCCCGAATTGTTACATATTTCGAGAACCTTTTTTACTATTTTTTTTTTTTTTTTTTTATAATAAAACCCATTCACGGACTTATACGGATATATTTCTAAAACAATTAGACGAAATGGTTCAGACTTTCTCGTAGTTAACGATTACTGAAACATTTAGCTATTCATTGTTATTCATAAAACTATCTTCAAAATCTTGCAATGGTATGATTATAATTATTTTAAATTTAAAAAATATTATTTATGAAATTGATCAAACTTTAAGTTTAATTTTTCAGAGAGGTAATAGTGAGGTTTAGCACTTTGTTGTCCCAACTTCTGCTATTGATGAATGATTCTAAATGACGAACAGGACATTTAATTCATTAGTAATTGCACTTGACCAATAAATGGTAAGTGAAACATTTTGTAAGCACTACACACACTTTCTCGATGTCCATGATGATGCGTCATCGATGCTCCAAGCATTAAAGACACAAGAGGGGTGAAGATCACAGACCACAAGCTAATATATTGTGATTTGATTTGCAAAAAAGAAAGGAAATCTGCTAAAATGGTAAAATACAGAAATTTCTCAAAGTTTAACATTGATGAGGCTGTTAGAGACATATCCAGCATAGATTGGGAAGGTGTGATCCAGCTACAAAATGTAAATGAAATAGAAGAATTTATTACTAGGAATGTGACAGAAGTTTTTGACAAGCAAGCTCCCACCGTATGCAAAAGAGTTACGAGAAAAAAATCTCCGTGGATGAATGCCGATTTGGCGAAACTGATAAAAACAAAGAACCAAGCCAGAAACAAATACTTGAAGTCTAGAACGTGCGATGATTGGTCAAATTATAAAGCTCTAAGAAATTCAGTAAATAACTTAGTATGGAGAGCGAAGAAAGAATTTTTCTCTGAGAGACTCGCTTCAAATAAAGACCCAAAGGAGTTTTGGAAATGTTTGAAACGGTGTGACGTTGTGGCCGAATGCACAGACAAAAATATACCACACCACTTGGATATCAATGATATGAACAGGTATTTTAATGAAATGGGTTGTAGTATTGAAGCGAGTGAAGAACTCATTCATAGATTTAGAGAGGCCAGCAACAGAGAAGGAGAAAATATTTTTCAATTTTCACCTGTTAACGAGAACGAAGTAAGAGCTGCAATGAATAGCATTAAATCTAAAGCCGTTGGAGTTGATGAAATTTCCATAGATATGATTAAAGCTGTGAGTCCTTATGCGCTTAAAGCCATAGCACATCTCGTAAATGTATCTCTGTCAACTGGAAACTTTCCTGAAAGATGGAAAAAAAGTATTGTCATACCACATCCTAAGATTTCTGCCCCTAAAAGTGTCCAGAATTTAAGGCCTATTTCGATTTTACCGGCTATATCAAAGATTTTGGAGAAGATTGTAACTCAACAGGTTGTGGAGTTCATTGAAATAAACAAGATACTACCAAAAACTCAATCTGGCTTCAGGAAAAATCATAGTACTTGCTCGGCTTTGGTAAACCTATTTAGCGATTTGACAGACACTAAAGATGCAGGAAAATGCAGCTCATTAGTCTTGCTTGATTTTTCACAAGCCTTTGATGCGATCAATCACGAATTGCTGATAGCTAAGATGAAGTCCTACAGTTTTGGTGAAAATGTAATTGAATGGATTCAATCTTACATGAATGGCAGAAGCCAGGTGACAAGGCTGGGGAGTGAGACATCATCTCCACTTTTTAAGCAGCGAGGAGTGCCTCAGGGCAGTTGCCTTGGCCCAGTGTTGTTCAATTTTTACACCTCTGATTTTCCCAGTTGTGTGCAGAACTGCAAAGTGCACCTGTATGCGGATGACTGCCAGCTGCACTTGTCTTATGACGCTTCCTCCGCTGAGGACGCTCTGTTTCGAATCAATGCTGACCTGGAGGAAATTTTCTCTTTGTCAACTGCAAATGGTTTGAAACTGAACGTAGACAAGTGTAGTGTTTTGCATATCACCACGTGATCTGGTAGAGACACTGAGGGAGAGAGGTGTGGGTGTTGTGCTCGGGGGTGCGAGTTTGCAAGTCTGCGACCAGGTGAAAACACTCGGTGTCGTACTTGACAGCGAACTCTCATTCTCCGACCATGTCACGCATGCTACTCAACGCGCCTTAGGGCGACTAAGGGGTCTCTACAGATTTAGATCATTGCTTCCCGAGTCTGCTAAATTGCAGATCGTGTTGTCCTTGGTGCTCTCTGTATTCTACTACTGCTATCCGGCGTAGGGGAACAGCATTTCAAAGGGTGATATTGCCAGAATTCAACGAGTTCAAAACTCGGCTGTGCGCTTCGTGTTCTCACTCCGCAAATTCGAACACGTATCACCCCAACGAGAAGCTGCGAACATAATGCCTATGGACACAGTTTGCAGAGTACTGTCCTCATGTATGGTCCACAAGATCCTTACCATTGAGGAACCTCAGTACCTCAGGGAAAGACTACTGTATCGTGATCAAGTGTCACAAAGGGCCTCTCGACATGGAGGAAATCTTCATCTTCCAAGAGTAAATTTAGAGCTCGGAAGGAAGAGTTTCTCTTATTTCGGGCCAAAGGTGTACAATGACCTTCCTGATGGCCTAAAAGGTCTTGTAAATATTGTTAAATTTAAGAAAAGGGTTAAAGAAAGATTTTGTACATAGGAACTAGCATAATAAGTGATGTGTTTTAAATGTAAATATTCCTATTATATGATTAGCTCTGTTAAGTTTAGTCGTTAGAATGTTTGTGTAGTAACTTAAGTAATTCTGTAAAACAGTAATGTAACTGAGAAACGCTCCAATAAAAAGGCATTTTTATTTATTTATTTCTCCGAAGGTCCGTTTCTGAATATTGATCCAAAATCTTATAATGTCTAGTAGGTGTAGTATATATATCTTTGAGTATATATCTTTAACTACTTGTGGACTATGATCACAAAAAATGAATTTGACCAAATATATACAAATATAAAGAAAGAGTCATAGAGTATAAGTACCGTTACTTTAGCAGTGAAGGGTGGAGGGTTAATATAAAAGGGTGGTGGTGGGGGGTAGGGATCAGAGTAATTAAGGCTAAGTGTGTACTATGCTGTCTACTGTGGATTCTTGATTAACTAGTTAGCATAATTAATATAGCATTTATCCTAGCTTTACTAGTGAATTCAAATCTCTGTAAAGCATATGTAGTAAAGTATATACGATACAGGTACTACATACAATAGCCATGACTCATTCTACTGACAATGGGTAAAAGACCGGTACCAATTTATGAGTGATATTTTGGCATTATTCATACAAATTTTACAATTTATACCAATTATACGATTTATAAAAGCTACTGGTTTAAAATAATAATGGTATTATAATAGAGTATACTATAAATTTTATTGAAATCTCCTATTTTTTTTTCAGATAAACTAATAATGCGGTAGTCAGTATTTCACTAGCATATATGAGAGCGAGTGTTATGTATTAACATTTGCTATCAAACTTTCTTTGCTAAAATTTATGTTTTATTATGAACTGTTCTCTATTGGTATTTTCAACTTCCTGCCTTAGCATTTCAAATGTAAGATTGTTATATTTGATTGGCAGAGTTTTGATGAATCCTATGACTCAAGGGGTTGGAAAAATTTCATTTATGTCATTCTGTCAGTATATCTCACGAATAACCTAAGCAATTTAAATTATGCACAAAACTTCATTTATATATCGTCAACATCGAGTTCGATGATAGTGCATGCCAGTATATGGAATTTGGATGACTAAAATATATTTACATTGGATGGAATTTGAAAACAAAGCAAAGAATAAATAAAATTGTAAATAAACTTTGAACAACAATAAGTCATTTAACCACGTAGCAGTAAATTATGTACTTCTTTAGGTGAAACGTGTTGTAGCGTAATCATACCATGCAGAAAACTGGATAGTTATATTTATGACTGTATATTTAACATGCATAAAAAGGAATACATTATTAAGACTTTATTTTTCAATATTTTTTTAATTTATATACAAAAAAATTAGATTATTTCTAAACTGATTCATATTGAAGTAAAATGCACCTTCAATTCGATATCTTATTCAAGTAATTTTCAAAGCAAAAAATTGCAGTTCTTCCTTGCAAAATTCAACATATCTTTGCAAATATTTAAACCTTAAATAAAACTATACTTTATTGTGTTCTATACAACAAAAATATTTTTTCAGACTATACAGATGTAACAACAATTTTTAAGTATACTTTATAACTGATATAAGTTGTTTGTGATTATTACTCAGAAGTGTTATATAATAATAATTAAACAAATAAGTATAAATTGATAATTTTAGTTTTCACTGATCACGATATTTTTACTGGAACGTGAATTTATATTAACATGTATTATTGATGGTATGTTTATCTTTAAATATATTGGAGTATGAATGAATTTGGAAATTATTTTTTTTACAAGAGTATGAAAATCTGAAGAAAAATATCATTTGTTTAAGTATAAAAATAGTACTATTCCTTGTTTAATTAGTGAATACAGCAATTTACCAATTAAGTGACTTCTGTTGGATTCATCTTTTTATGTTACTAGTATCTGTTTTGACTTACAGATGTAATTTATTGTACCCACGTGTAGGAAATGAGGGCTGTTTCACCATCGTTGAGTAAATAGTTAATGAGGGACCACATCAAGGGAAGCTCCCTCCGTCGTGAGGTAATACTCTAGAAGGTAACTTCTTCTTGGGATTTTACATCTTCAGGTTTACAGTTGCTTTATAGCTGGCTGAATACGTCAGACAACGTTGCCAATTAGAATAATTTTCAATACGGTTTAAACCGTCTAAATAATTACTTACAATGACTTTCAAATATACAGTATAGTTATTATTTGAGTCATTACTAAATCATGTTCTTATTTTGTAATACGTACGAGTATAAGACGAAAACTGGATTGTAAACTCAATACAATTATCACGTTACCATAAGAACCCAGTATTGAATTAAATTATGTAAAACTCAACCAATTATAGTTTGTTAAGTTAAAAATATTTCTTAAATTAAAATCAAACTGCATATCTTAAACACATTATTTTATTTATTACTGTTCTACTTATGTAATATTTACTTATGAGCCATAAAGGATAAATTTGTCTATTACTATAAGTTAATAAAAAATTTTTTTAAATAGGAATTTTGAATGGAAATTGTATTAATTATTTAAGACAATTCGTATTGCCTACGTTTAATACAATTTAAAACTAATATTGTAGTGGGTTAAGCTGAGTTGAGCTTAAAGCTCTTCATAGAAACGATAAAATTGTAGTGTTTATTTAGTATCGCACTGTTGCCTTAGTCCATACTTCCATAATTACTTACGTTTAATATTTGTGAAACCTTATTTTACAGCTATTTGTGTATAATATACTAAATCAGACTAGGAGGCATATATCAGCAATGCGTAGTATACTATGATTTTTCGCTCCTAGCAATTTGTTATTAATATGTTTCAACATGCATTAAAATAGAAAAGTGTACTTCGCTGGAATAGTTTTTGCACACACACACACACACACACACACACACACACACACACACACACACACACACACACACACACACACACACACACACACACACACACACACACACACACACACACACAAAACCGGGATTTACTGGATATAATTTTCTATGGATATATACGAAACTGTACAATTCTGAATGCAAAATTACATTCCCGGAAATGTTTTTGAATGGTGATACATCAAGGATTAGTAAGAAAATAACAAAATACATGTTTTTGGATATTTTCTGTTTTTTTAAGCATGTCAAATATTTCTCTATAAAATCTGCTATACCTGTTAAAATTTTCATACCTTACAAATTATAATAACTAAAACACTTTATAAACCATTCAATGAATTTTTGTTACATATTAAATTAGTTTAAAGGCAGACATGTCCAACGGTTTTGTTTGAATATTTTTTACAATTTTCAAGCAAGTACAATGTTTAGTTTAATTAAGTTTCATTTCACATAAACAATGTTACGTAGGGTGTTGCCGTTAAAAAATTAAACACTCTATATCACTCTTTCCTCATTTCTGCTCACTTGTCTACCCTCGTGGGCTGGCTTACTATTACATCACGGAGTATAATGTGTATGCTCTGCGTTTTGTTAAAAGTTATTGAGTGAACGCCCAGCGAAAAATGGCCAACTGAATTTACTTCGTTATTAATACTCGTAAAAATCGATATTATTATTTTGGCATGAGAAAATGATATCAAGTAAATCCAGGTATGTGCTATTATTACTTGAAATAAATTCCTAGAACAGCGGTTTTTGACTTAATAAAGTATTAATACACCAATTATAAAAATATATAGGATTAAACTTCACTATTTATGATAATTACTGAAAGAAATATGACTTATTTAACTATTATCTATTGAACAAAATTACGGGAATGTCTTTGTAGCATATGCAGTTATTATTTTAACTAGTAATAGCTTTAAAAGAGTTAGGTACACATTTAAAATAGTGAAAAATCATAGGTGTTGCTATCTGCTCCTTTTTCACGAAATGCTATTTGTTGAGAGTTTACGTTAATCGTTCAGCTTCACTAGTACGATTTTTGTACGTTTGTATTTAATTGTCTTTATTTTAAATTACAAGGACGTATTTGCTTTTTATAATTTAAAAACATCCTGAGCTAAAGCCAAGAACAACTAAAAACAGGCAAAACACTTCAAAGCCACAAAGAGCAATGTTCTATTTATGTGGAGAGCAGTTAAGATTTAACACGGCTTGGGCTTAGCTTCCCTTTTACTTTCTTTTAATGAGAGGACATCTTAAATTGTTTTTGTAACAAACATTTTAGCTTTAAATTAAGATGTATTCACTCTATCCACGTAATAAATAAAAGAAAACGTAACGTTATTCAAAAATAAACGGAGAGTTTTTATGTCTATTAAGGCTAACAGTTATTACTTTATGACAAATTAATTAAATATGACTGCACAGTTTTAAAAGTATTGAAGAAACTTTGAAAGTGTAAAGTGTAAAAATGTTTAATGTTTGAGTCGGTCTAACGCCGTACTTACTATTTAAAATAAGACAGCTTTTTTAATGAATATGTGCTTTATTCCATTACGAAAACATTGGAGAAGTTTGTGTTTAGTTCATCACCAAATAGGTATTAGTTTTTTTATGTTTTAGCATCTAAGGGGATGGTACATGTTAATCCTCAAAATAGTGTCTTTTTTGTAACATATAATGATGGCGAATATTCAATGAGCTTTAAAAGGTAAAACTCAAGTTAATCAAGCAATGGAAGGATCTGTCGTTTTACTGATTAGAATTTATAGACTAGATGTTTCCTTATCAAAGCAACTACTTACAGCAATAAAGGTAGTAAAATAATTCATTCTGCGTTTGAAAAGCTTTGAAATAAATAGAAAAAAGTACCTAAGTTGATTGCAAAAAACTAAGCAACATTCATCAAAACAACAAAGTATACTTTAAAAACTAAAATTGGACAGTAACGAATTTAACATGAAAATTCCAAATACTATCTTTTAAATAAGAAAATTGTTTTTGCAAAAATACTTAAAACTTATACATTTTATCTTGGATATTAAGTTAAACACTGCTGTTTTATTCAAAGGGTTAAACTTTTCCTTGGCCAATAAATCAGTACAAGCTCTGGACTCCGTGACTTGAATCGTGTCGGTTGTTTCCCAGTGACTGAGGATCAGAGTGAGCGATTTCGGTGCGAGTCTAGTCTCGTAATAAACAAATTCCGTCCACAAAACTCGATCTTACTAAGGAAGAACTCAGGGAAGTATTAATCCCTGAAGAAGATTATACAGTCAAAATATTATTATTTGACAAAGGAAAGATTGCTTTTATACGAGACACAATAACATAAGGAGAAAATTATATGAACTTTTAAGTGAAGCAAATACTAGTTTTGGCGGATCTGATTTACTTCAACCATAGATGATATTATACTGGGTGTTATCATTTGATGATTTTAGAGGATGGTGATTTCAATTTTAACTTTCATCAATTTAGGAATTAAGAAATTTAATATCATTTAGAATTAACATTGATCATTCCAGTTATGAAATTTAGTTAATTTTTAAATATTTAGGATAAAACCCTGAATATTACATTTAAACTTTATGTAGTGAGAAGCTAAATTATACACGACAATCTAGCTAAAACGTGACGTAAAAATTTTGCTTTAGTAAAATAGGTAAACTTAATCTGAGTTTTAGAAATTAAAATCTGAAATAAATGAGAATTATAAATTCTCGTGGTAACTTTTCGAAGGAATGTTTCACATCGATTGTTGTACCAAGATTTATTAAAATCCGTTTATTCACTCATATGCACCAATTGAGATTAGTACAGCAGAGTACATATAACCAAAACACTGGCTTATTTAAAATAACTTAGTTTGAACTTTTTAAGTTTTAAGTACTAGTACATTCTCATTGAACGCTAACAGGAAAATCATCCATTTCTTTTAATATGTGATTATGTTATACGATATAATTGTTTACTTTATTAAATACCAATGATGAGTTCGTATTGAACAATACGTTGAAATATATTTCGTACCCTACTTGATTAAAAGGTAAACACGCTTGTGTTAATATTTTCACATCTATTGCATCTAATAGTATTTAGTCTTTTAATTTTATATGATTAATTAACTATAAGCCCTTAGTAAACTTTCATGTTTACATGTGTTACATGTTGTTGTGGTTTCACTCTAATATACGGCACATCCAACTATAATAATATTTAGTTTTTAGTTGTGTTCTTAATTTTTTCTTTGCAATGCACGCATTACACCATTATCAGCAACCTGAGTTAGACGTGGAAAAATATATTAGTTTAATCGTTTGGGGTGAAAGGTCCTAGCTTAGCTTTTTAGAAAATGCTAATGGTCTGTATCAGTCAGAGAGTGAATCATTGATATTAGGTAAAATTATAAAAGGCCAATATGTGATTTGTGTACCTACACTGGTATCGTGGTAACTAAAATAGTGGTAATGAAACCCCAGCGAAATTCAAACTAAACATATATTGAAATCTATGAAGTTTATGTATGGTTTTAATCAAATACATATTTGGATGGCCAACTAACAACCCCATGCTAAAAAGTAGAATATGTAAAATAAATCATTGAAGAACAAAAAAACTAAATGCAACATTGGAAAAACTTTCAATATTTATAACATCTTTGCCAATATGATATATTGATACTAATATTGAACACTATTGAAGTTTAAAGTTGCAAAAGTAACGGTAGAACTCGGCAGTAGGGGTAAATGTTGTTATACATCTGGAACTGCTTTAATATTTAGTAAGATTGCCGGTTCCGTAATATCTCTTTTGACTAGAAGCTTTCTTGGAAAATCATATATTTCAACTGATTTCAAATGTAACCAAAAACCAATACTTTTAAATTTAGTAAATTATTAGTAGAAAAATTTTAGATTCTACCGTTTCAAAAGTGTAAACAGATTGGAGGATATAAACTTGTAATTTAAAAATAACAATTATAGAGTTAACTTTCTACGCATTTTACCACGTAGGATTGTTTCATCTTAGAAGTGAGGTATTCTTGGCACTGTATACATTATAGTGTAAAGTATTGTTTAGACAATGAAACTTCTCACTAGCCACACTTCTCTACCTAGGATGTTTATACACATAAACATAGGCCACTGCCTAATGGAGGAATAAAAATTCGCCTTATTTTTTAATCGTTTTGGAAATTAGTGAGATATGTATTGTAACAAAAAATGTTATGTTACTCCTGTTTTAACAAGCTCAGTACATTAGAATATCTCCGTTCCGCTACTATCCCATGTGTGGTAGGTAAAATATGCACATTGTTGGAAAATAATCTCTATAGTGATTTATTCACGAATAATAATTAGCATTAGGTAAATATTAAAAAAGAATCACGTTCCAAATTACTAAGTGCCTTATCGATTCCTGTGCAGGTGGGGTTACTTGATATGCTTATAAGTTTACCATTCAAACATTTACCCTTCATAATTTTGTCAACGTTTATCAACCCATATTTTGCTGTTATATATTCTTAACATAATTTAAAAACTGATGCCATTTATTTATTTTCTGATTTTGTGTACAGCTGTAAGTGTGTTAATTATTTGTACAATTTCACTATTATACAAGTTACAATAACTTTTCAAAAGCACTTTTATTTTATAAATTATTAAATAACTGTTGGTATTTTTCTATATTTGCATGCATGAATTTATGATGAACATGACTAAATGTGATTGATAGACTATTGGTGTACAGATTAGTATATGTACTACATGTAGACAGGCTATGATACAGTATTGAAACACGTCGACTGTGGTGGACCCCTACGTAGGTGTATTGAGTGTTAAGAGTACTCAAGATTATAGCTAGGCAGGGTATAATTTTATATGTTCTCACTTATAGCATATAGCAAACTTTTATCTTAAGACATCATCCGAACATCTGACTTTTTTCCTGGAGTGAGAAAGAGCAATGTTTAATTATCAAGCGAAACGCTAGCTATCAAGCTAGTCAGGGTATATACAATAGTCTAAATTTAATGAATATTGATTTTCTTTAACTCGTTTGCTACTGGAGGAAGCAATTCCCAAAAGTGCTCCTCATACCTTGTTATACCACCTGTTCACAACAACTAGGCCTTAGTATTTCTATAAATTAGTACAACCTTTACACGCACAATAATACAATCTGTGCTTGCTTACGTTTCGCATGATAATTAAACATTGCTCTTTCTCACTCCAGGAAAAAGTTCAGATGTTCGGATGGTGTCTTAAGATAAAAGTTTGCTATATGCTATATGTGAGAACATATAAAATTATTTACTAGGTTTACCAAACATTTATATTACTATATCTTATCAATACAGTACTTTATTGATGCAAACGAAATTAAAATGTCTGTTTTGTTTTTAATACAATATTTATTATAGAACTGTTTGACTATCCAGCACCTGTATATTCCTTCTCTAATCATTTAATCTGTATTTATTATGTTTAAAAAATAATGTATAGTTACAATATATGCCTATTTACACATTTAATTGTAATTATTTTACTATAGCTCAAGTTTAGGCATTGGTATGTATTATTTGAAGAGTATTCTTTACATGTGTAATTTATGTTAATATCTTAACAATATAAGTTGTTGGGACATACACACAAATTACATAATCCTTAAGCATGTCAAACTGTAGATGGTTTCAGTAGACATTTTTTAATTAATATGTAGAGTAATTTTGTGTATAATTATATAGTATTTTATATATATTTTTCTACCTGTTTATGATTATTTTCTTAATAGACCCAAAAGGGAAGACAGAATATCATGTAGGAATAATTTTTGTTATATAGATGACTGTAGCACTAAACATTATTAAAGCAACAAAGCTTGTGACTGCCAAGTCTATTGTTAGCAGTATTGAAGTAAAGCTTTCAGATGATCCTACACATCTTTCCAACGATTTTATATATCAAATTCAAGCAGCATTGTGTAAAGATTCACTGAGTTTGGCGCTTAAGTGGTGTATGTCGGAGGGGTTTTATAAGTAGGGCAAACAGTCTTTTTTGGTATAGATCAACGAATCCAGAATACTGTACAGTTCTCTTTTTTACTCCCCCTTTCATTGTTAAAAATAAAAGTATTTTAGGGTACCGTTTTAAAGTCCAAACTATTCACTAAAAACAGACTAAAAGGTAGACTAGTAATACATAAACAGTAAGGCAGTCTCATAAATCATAAGCATTTACGTGGTAGAGAGAATTCCAAAACAATATTATAAACAATAATGATATAGTCTAGATGCCGATAGATAATTTCTAATGTGCAAACAGCCAACCTGGGTTTCCTAGAAACAGTTAGAGGAAATTCTCCGAAGAGAAATAGATTCATAGTCACGCTAGTTTTGGTGGAAATATAAATAGGAGGATAAGAAAAAAACTAAAATATCAAACTAACAGGGATCATGTTTTCTTAGCTTGACACAAATAAAAACCAACCTTGATACACATAAATAATATTCACATTATCTTCAGACAACAAGATAAAAAGGTTGAATATGGTTGCTTAGTAGATCTGTACATGTTTAGCTAACGTTTATTACACATTTCTTCACTCTTTCATTTCAAAATATAACATAACTATGAAAACTTCGTCTATTGTTTTAATAAAAAAAAAAAAACTGGTTGTTGCTTATAAAACATAAATTGGTTCTGGGCTTCTAGCCTTAAGAGTTGGTTATAACAATGTATAAATACGAGTTTTTTTAATCCTTCAACTTTTATATTACGTATAAAGTTACTGAAAATGGAAGATACATTATTGCGGAAAGTTAATGAAATGTTATCTTGACATAAGACAGGCCATTAGTGCGATATCAAGTTAACCTCGAGGAAGTTCTCTTCATTTCCGTGCAAGGCAAGTTAGATCTCTCAAGATAGCTGTTACATTAAGTAATTAGTGGCAAATTTAGTGCAAGCGTTTAACTGTTTCAGAAGCTTCTAACCCAAATTCAGAAATTATATACACGTAAAACGTTATATGTAAAACATTCGGGTTTCTTTAATTCGGTAAATGTGAAGTTTTCATGTTATTATATTTAACTATTAAAAGTATAAGATTTGATACACAGAGTGTTTCAGATCACCCGTGCTGTATCTATAGCATTCAAACAAACCGAGATGCATAATTAGTTTCACCAGATACCCCCATTTTTGTCATTAACAAGTTCCGTTTTTAGATAAACTAAACAATAGACAAGGAAAGGTCTGATAACAGTCCGGTCTTCTCTAATAAGGACTTGATGTGCAGATCACTGCGGTAATATTGAAAGTGTCTTACTACATTTGCCTAAAATTACTTATTAAGGAAAAATACATACGATAATCATTTATTTTATACGTACAATTTATACAAAGTATATCTTGACATTTTAGATTAATGTAATAATATTAAGATTCTATAAAACTTAATGTTGTGCTTGGTTACTATTAGTAACCATTAGGTAATAGGTTGCTATAGGTTATAAAGGGGACGAATTTTATTTTGAAAATAAGAAAATAAAGAATTCAGTTAAGAACATTTTAGACTAATGTAATTGTATGATATCTATCTGCTCAGTTTCACTAAGTAGCCATTTAGTTATGTTATTGGCAAAAGAATGTATAGGTTTTATTTTCTTTGGAATTTGATTAAATAAATGTAGACCAATGTAGGAAAACGAACGCCTGAGAGCTAGGCGTTAGTTAATTCAAATGAGTAAAATTAGAAAGCTGTATATTAATTCAATTTGCAAAGATATATGTATTTTTCGTATTATTAATTTAAAAAGTTATCAAGAGTTTTAAAAATAAAACGATGAACTGTTGAGTTAGAAGCTCGTTTACTATGGAATAATGCAAATGGAGCGTGTCAGATTGTCCGTCAGTGACGTCATCCGTCTGATACGCAATCAAAACAGATCAGCGCTTTTAAAAGCTTTAAAGGGAAAAGGAACAATTCTAAAATTAGTTCATGTAAATAAGGCGATCAAAGAGTTTAGAAGTTTATTGCCTGAGAGGTAAACACAAAGATTCTTACACTGACTAGATGCTAAGCGTACGTCTTCCTTGAAATAAATATGTCTCAAGTGTAAACAAGAATGTTTCGCTATTCATATTTTCAAGTTGTTATGACGTCATGTAGGTTATTCATAGTAACAAATGAGATACACTTGTATAGTTTATACGTTGGCAGTCACATACGAGAACAGATACATAAGCTGACATACGGATATATCGTGAACTGCAATGCTACTGTGCTGTACTACACTAGACAATATTGTGATTGTACTGCGGAAATCATGTTTACTTGAGACTTATATCAGAATGCGCTCTGCTCCATATATGACAAATCCGTACTGAAGTTGCAAACATCATTGTATTACTCAGATGTATGGTTTATAAAATGTGTACAATCAAGTACAAGATTTATTTATACTGTATTTTATCAGTTTATTGCTTTCTAATAGAAATAAGTAAAGAGTATCTTTCAACATTTACATTTTATATCTGGATAAAAGTACAAAGTATATCCTTTACAATTAATAAAAGAATTTTATTTTCATTTAAGATGTGCTAAATTGGGTTAAAATTATGATCTAAAAAAGTATCTTGTTAGGCTTCAATCAGTATTGAGCTGTTTGTTCATATAAACACTGCTACATGTATTCGAGAAATAGATACTGTGTATGTAGCATCCTTGTTTTATTTATATGCATGTTCTCAGAAAGATTTTGCTTCTTGCTTTCTAATAGAAGTTAGTGACGTTAAAATAGTACTATACTGCTTTCTTAATATTCATATTTTGCTTATTATATGATTGGCTGAGCATTATAAAAGCTCATAACTTGAGGGGCTGCAAAAATAAATTTCAGTCTGTCTACCTGTGTATCCAAAGAATATATCGAGATCAAACTTACCTATGGATTTGAAAGTGTGGATAAAGCTCCATGTGTTTTTGATGAACATCGAGTGTTATGGTACGTGTCACTTCATGGGATGTAGGTGAGCTAAGCGAACATTTTTACATCGGTCTTAAGGAGAACCACGATGTTAACGAAAAATCATACATAACAATTTTGTAGTTAGTTTGTTAAGATTTTCTTTAAATTCCATCAGGCCATTTCGTATTCCTTTTATTCAGTTTATTTATTTATAAACATGGTTGTAGATTTCTGTTTTTTTATCTTTTGTCTACCTGAAAGCTGTAAGACTTTATTTCTGTTTTATAGTCTGCCTTTCTGACTTTCCGTAGGGCATATGGTGTGGTTTACTCCTTTCAACTTATTTATGTACACATTATTTATTTTCATAAACGGGATATGATCTTTATTTGCCAAGCAATGTTTAGCCATATATAAAAATGTATCCAGCAAAATTATTAATATTCTGAGTTAATAAAACAATTCCGCTTGTACAATATTAATTATACAGATTTGTTTTTGTAATTTAATGTAGTTAACGGATTTAAGTAACGATCCTTGTTTCATTATTAATGCAATTCATATTCATTGAATATTTAGTGACTGTTACTTATCTTTTTACTCCTACTCGTTCAGCTCTGACGTAAAATATCATATGCAAGGATTTGATGTGTAACACATTAACACGAAACAAATCTTAAAAACAAAGCCCATGTTGTATGTATAAACAATGTTAACCATAGGTTGGCTTGATAGATTTAAACACATTGATATCAAAATAAAACAACTTTTATACGATTATGAACACTTCATTTCCTAAGAGAGCATAATGAGTTTTTTAAGCTCATTTCTTACTTAAAACGCGTAAACAACTTTGAAACTCACTCTATATTAGCAATCACATTTATTGTGCTACTATGTGATTCCTGTTGTAGTTAGTAATACAATTTTCAAACTAAATGTTTCCTTTTATAAACTACGTATAATTCCATTTTGATTCGGGGTATATATAGATTATATTACCTACAAAAAAGAGCAAATATTGAGAAGGATGTGAAATAATTAAAATCGTCACAGGTTACTTATTGAAATAAGGATTGTAATTATAAATATATATTGTTAAGTTCCTTTAAAAGAATGAAATGAAAACAAACGTGTTTCATATAGCATGAATATAGTAGATGAATATAGAAGAGGCAGGAGACAGACGTTTGGTTGGTGGCTGGGATACGATTGAGAACCTCATTACCTAATGACTCTACCAGTACAATATTGACAACAAATCTACACGCTTCCAAACAATCACATGGAAATTTAGAAGTATTCATTATTTCTCGAAGGATTTCAAAATCCATTCTTTCAATTCCAAACAATTCATTCAAGCAATGTTGTCTGATTACATTGATTCAATAGATTATGTACTAAGCAATGAACAGAGAAAAATCTCATTCTATTATAATATTATAAGCAATACAGTAACATAACACTAGAATATTTATTAAGAAAGTAGTGATTTTGTTTATATTATTTAAAGTATACAGCACATACTTTTAAAAATCTTAATCGATACGACGAAAAAAACAATTGCTTTATGCTCTGTCTTAATTTAAATAATTACATTACAATTCTTTAATTGGTTACGTGTGTAATTCTCGTTAAAATTCTAACACTTGATTTTATAAAATCTATGGCTAGCATGTTTTAAAAATTGGAAAGCCCTCTTCACCTTTAAACTTTATCAGATATAAAACTGGTTATTAGTATATAAGTGGATTCTAAAAATGTTGAACATTACAAGTTTTAATGAATACATTTCAATCGATACCAGGTATTAACCTACACAACAATCTGACCCATATTTTAAATAATTTTACTACAAGAGTCGAGAAAAACGTTGTACTCAAAATACAAACTTTCAAGAGTAACTTTTAATTAAATAAACAAATAAAAATCTGTAGAATCTTGGAGCATTGGAAAAAAGGTTTATTGTACTATCACTAGTATAAACGAATTCAACATTTCCAATATAATTTTTTATTTTTGTGCAAGGCCTTTCTGAATCAAAGTTTCCATCATCAGGCACTTCACAAATTTGTGAAGTGCATTCGTGTATTTAGCCCAATTCTAATTTTTTATTTGGAGATATAACACACACGAGATAATTAATTACTTAATATTTAACTAATTCATTATTTAATTTAAGGTTAGTTTATTCAATTTATATATTATCTTTGTTTTTACAATGTCAATGTTTGTTTGATGAGCACATATTTCATTAAGTTTCATATATAAACCCAACTTTTGCTGAAGATGACTATATCATTAAACATTTCAAAAGCTGGAAAGTTCAAGACAGCAAACTCTATTGTTATCGGAATTGAGTTATAAGTTTTCACCGGATCCTACACGGTATATCCATTGTAAAGAAGCAACCAACTTGACTATTGAGATTTATTGAAGTTTGGCTCACAAAGTGGTGTATTATTAGGGAGCTATATAAGAAGGGAAAACTGTCTTTAGAAAATAATATATAAAAGAATCCAGAATGCAGTTCGCTTCATCACTCTTCCATTCAATAATATAATTTGTAATAGTTGAAAGAATTTAAGATAGGGTGCATCGCTTTAAATATATTATAGCCCTAGATATATATTAATCCTAAAACACAAGTAGTAGTTTGTCTCGCCTCAAAAGACCATTGGCATTGTTTTAGCGGATTCCAAAATATTGCTTGATAAAATTTAGAATTATTCATTATTTCTCGCAGGATTTCAAAATCCATTCTTTCAATTCCCTAGTACCAAAAGATTTTCACATCAATTATTATTATACAAGAAAACAATTAATAATTTTTATGTCATATATATATATATAGATAGTTAAGTTTCTTATACTTACCTACATCCAATATATATTGGACTATTGCGATACAAGTTTAGTGAAAATTGTCTACATATACAAATATTATTCTCTTAACAGTATTTTAATGCGTAATTAATACGTACTTAATTCAATTACGTTTAAAAACAAGAGAGAAAACGTTTTACCAATGTAAATTAGAGTTTATTAGCATTCGGCACTAAGACGTTTCAATTACAGTTCTGCCAACTAACTTTATGCGAACACGAATAAGAATGTATTAGTTATTACGCAACACATAATTAAGTACCCCAGTTTTGTTTTATTAATATGCTGTGGTATGTTTTAATCTGGGACTACTTGTGGCTTTCATTTGTTCTAGTAAATTCTAATATTAATTCGAAGAAGACAATGTAAACCATTTCTTGTAAAGATTAAGGTTAACTCTGCTGCTACAGAATTCTAAATTATATTTCACAAATTTAAACTTTAATTTTTTCACATGGTTTCAACTACATAATCCATTTCCTTTACATCGTTATTATCCACCATTTTAATTATTTTTTATAGACGTGATAAAAGTAAGAGCCGTAAATTATAATTGTGTTTAAGGTTATATATAAAATAAAACTTCTCATGTACGCCTTCATCAATGATTGTGATTAAGAAAGCAATAAAGAGGACAATTTATGGTAAAATTTTGTGAAGCCATAGAGTTTCTTCTAGTGTCGTCACATATGTACTACTGCTTTCTCTAGACTTTTTTAAGGCTTTGTGGTAAATATAACATAATCTTTATTAACAGTTCAACAAATCATTAATACTCTTTGATTTCATAGCTTACTATAGGTATAGGAGATAAGCTATAGATGTGTTTATTTATTAAAAATCGTGACTTAAATATCATTCCATAACAAATAAAGGTTTTAATGAAAGCACTGTACTATCTTCATTTGTTAATCTGTGTTAAAGTTGAATCAGAAGACTTTAACTTCGGTAAGTCGAAGATAGATAGAACAGAGCCTGAATATTAATACAGTCAAGATTAATAAAACAATTTACTTCTAATGTAGAGTTCCAGTTTTACTTATGGTTAGTTACCTCGTACGTCACTACTTAACAAAATTAGTGTCATTACGTTACATTGGCAGTGAAACTATCTTCTTAGCGTTTTTCAGCACCATTTGGGTTTTTACTATCTCCTAAATCATTTATTGGTTCCAATATTCTAATTTTCACTATTTGTGGATGGGGTTATATTTTGTCTGCTTAGTGCATTGTGCATTAATTAGTTTGAATGTCTTTTTTAACTTTTTAAGTAATAATTACAATGATTTGAGTCAAATATTCGATTTACTCATTCCAAAGTTAGATGAATAGTAAGAAGTTGGAATATTGCATACTCATCTATAGAAACGTGAATTATTGTACTAATCAGAGAAGCTGAGAAGACTGAGTAACACGTGTCGGGTTTGCGGGAGAGGTTATGTGTCTACTTCCGTCTTTGTTACATGCATGTTTGACTCGGTGAGTAAAGGGAATCTCCTCTACTCCCGAGGGGTGAATAAAATCCTGACAATGTTGGAAAATGTGGAGGTTTTTGAGGTCGCTATTCCTTGTTAGTGTTGATTACTTCTAAACCTCCTCGTGTATCAGTTTTAAGGTTTTATAATCCTGTAATCTTGTAAGGTCGTGTATCCTTGTCACAATTTATTTTTGTCTATGCTTCATATCATTAATTACAATTCTGTAGATTTATTTAACCAACAAAATATCATGTTTAATAATTTACGTCATATATATATTACTCGTAATTTATAGAAAATACTGCATTATTAATAGTTACATTTAACATCCTAATAAATAATAATATTAAAAATTAAGTTATGTTTATGTGAAATAAATATTTAAATTTCATATACATACTAAATTCTTTTTAATTAAAAAAGTAAAAAAATTAGTTCTGGGAGATTTTAAACTGCATAACTTTGTTTTTAATCTCGTTCTGATATTTTGTAAAAATATTACGATTTTTATATAATGTCTTAATGAATTCTGTTTTAATAGATTAAACGATGTAATTTAAAATTCATATATTAAATGAATGATTATGATATTGATGTAGTCCTTAATTTGATTTACTACCTTCTCATGTTAATCTTGGCTAAATTAAGTTTCTTATAATGCCATTAGTTACTGTATTCCACTGTATGTCGAGTGTCTTCAATTTCTGCATTAAAATGTATTTTATGACAAATATTGTTATTTAATTACCATGCATCCACTCGTAAAAGATGTTTTTCACTGTTCTGAAACATAAAAAATAGTTCTATATTGTCGAATAGTTGTTCATTCTTTTAAAATAAATTACAGAATCATAACACTACTAATATATATTTTTTGAAGAAAACAGAAAAATCTAATGCAATCTTTATGAAAAATCTTTATATTACCAGTTTTTTATATGTAATTAATACCAGTATAAATTTTATTCTAACGTAATGACTAATTATAACATCAGTTTCTCTTAGATTATGTCTATAATATCCAATCAAGATTTATAGTAATATTTTATCAAGAAGTGTTGTTGAATTTTAAAATTAACTTCTAATTGTAGGTACGAATTAAAACGTATAATAATAATATCAAGGTACCAATAAAAAAACCTTCACAGCTCAGCCCTGATCAACATAGGTAGGGTTATAGGTCGAACCTACCTTTAACATTTAAATCGGCAAAATAAGTGTCTTGTTACGACTGTATTTAATTCCATCGTAAAGCTGTCCGTTCTGTCAGCTACGGCATTAAGATTAATCTCAAATACGTTACTTAAAAGTATATGTTTTCTTCTTTGGAGTTTTATTCTTGAAAAGGAGGAATATATGGAATTCATTATTAAGATAATAATATTTATACATACCTGTAATATTGTGTTGTACTTTCTATTGCACGCTTTATTATCGTTCACACCCATTTTAGGGTACAGTTTGTAACTACAGGAAACACAGGGAAAGATATTTTCATAACTCTGCAAGGATTTTAAAGTGCTAAAACTAGTAATTTTGCAATATTTAAATCGAGTCACAAAAAACGTCAGGAGTAAGGATACGGATCTCCGTCTATACGTTCCATATGACATTTTTCATGTTTAAAATATAATTTCCAAACGTAATTGAAACATTAACTCATATTTCAATCAATCAATTCCAATTTTTCTAAATCACACTTGTAATATGTTATCCCCATTAGTCAAAAAATTAAACTTCACCCTCTGTTAATTATGAACCCCGAGATTAAGTAAACAATTTTGGGTGGGAAATAGCTTTTGGCATGTCTGATGGTTCAATTGATCTATTGACTGCCAGCAATTCCATAAGAGTTTTCCGATCGTCAAGAACTGTAAAGCTGAAACGTGGCACAAAGATGAATGTTATAAATATCTTGGCTACGTTGGTACCAATCAATTAGACCGCATTAAATTACGAAATCACCACCATGTTACATACCTCTCAGCTTTTTATGTAGTTTAGTAAAGTTGGATATTCACACATTTAACATGAATTGTACTAACGATAGGTTACTATTGATCTAAAACAACTAGCTTAGTAAATAATACATATATCAAGAGATTAATAGTTTGTAATAAAGTTGTTTTCTTGGGAATTATTGTATCTGCTTAAAATTGTTAACATTTTATTTTATAGCTAAATATTATAAATATACAAAACAAATTTATGTTACACTCTCGTTAACGAAAAAAAAGAGAGAGGAGGTTAATAAACCCTGGCGGTGTTAAACTTTAATTGCTCTCAACATAAAGGGAACATCGTTCTTTGTAGCTTTGTGGCTTTGCAGCATTTTATCTGTTATTTGTTATTCTTAGCTTTGTATTTGATATGACTATGATTTTAAATCCTGTATGAGGAAAACATTAATATCAAATCAATATAACAACATCAAAGTAAACCGTTATTGTCAACTTTCAGACAATCTTAGATCTTTCTAGTCAATTCCTAAACTAAAAATATAATCTTAATACTATTGTCTAGTTGTAAATTTTGGATGTGCCAAAGGATGTTTTATTTAACACAAACACTCGTAGGCCGATTTTGTTTGAATTGTGTATTAATTTATTTCAAACAATGTAATAATATATAGTCTTATTTACGTTTATAAATTACTTAATTCTATAAGAAACTAAAGTTAATAGTTACTTGTTGGAGTATACGGATAAGAATTTTCTAACACTCTTAATTAGTCGTTGAGATAACTAAAGGTTATATAGGTTTGAAGAAGAGCTTGTAGTAAAACAACCTTACAATTATTTTGAAAATTAGAAAATTGTTTCTTTGGATGAGGATGCTTGTACAGAGTTTAAAGAGCTTATTACAAAACATATCCATACGATTTATTAAACATAATATTATTAAAAAACATGAATATGCCTTAAAAATAGCATGAAAATTTTTGTTCGTGTGAACGACATTTGTATATTAGATATGGTTAAATATGGTTTAAACCTAAAGAGAACCCAAGATGCTGTATAGGAGATTCTCATACGATGGAAGAGTAATTTTCCTAATGAACTCAACAACATTGCTGTCCTGTATTTCTAGCACATGGATACAATAAATATTTCTGTAGGTAAGAATAGATACTATTGATATAATAAATTTAATATATGTCAATTTACTTCTACTGAACTTAAAACATTGTAATTAATTAAAAAGGCTTGACAAGTTACTTTAATAGACAAGTATACTGCCTGTGTCTCTATATAAAAAGAAACAATGTTAATTATTCCTTCTGGATTATTAATAAGAAAAATAGATTTCTCATGAGGCCATCATATCTTAATGTCAAACTCTAAATGCATTATTACTTTAGATGCTTAATTTTCGCAACACTATTGGGATAATAACTCTGTTAATACTATAAACATAACTAGTTTAAACAATTAGAAACCCCATAACATTTAAGCTTTACAAGAGAAAAATTGTTACAAAAGTACCACCAATTCTTTTGTAAAATTAATACTCCAGCAGAGTTCATATCTTGCTGTTTTTTTTTGTTTTTGTTTTTTTTTCAGTTGAACCTACACTGGGTACAGCAAAATACCTTTGTGTCACTTAAATCTGGGCATGGATATCCAGGAGCATATATATATGCTCCACCAGGATACACTTTTTTCGGTTATGATATTTTTGAAATTATGGAAATAAAGTTTAGTTCAAAGTTAAATAAACTCTACAAATAAGGAAAAATAGTTGTTTGGGTAACTTTTAAAACTGTTTCGTATGCAATAGAAATTATATCGAGGAAATAATCTCTACCTATATATGGCAGGGTCCTCACTCACTCCCTCATCACTAATTCACAAAACTTATGACCATAAAGCTAATAAAGTTGAAATCCGAACACGTATTGCTCATGGCTTAAATAGAAAAATAAAAAGTTTTCACAATGATAAAACATCCAAAGGGGTTGAAATTAGGTTATAAAACATAAAAGAAGTGTATCGACTATTTGGTGTCCTATAAAAATGAAATGTGACACACACGGGTCTTATGCTCGCATTGAACAAATAAAAGATTTGCCGCACTCGAAATTATTCATTTTTTTCAGAGGTTTCTTAATTAACAGAGGGTAATCTTAATTTTGTAGGGTTATCTTTGACTTATGGGAATAACATATTACAAGTGTTAGTTTTGAAACTGGAATGGATTGATTGAAATATGAGTTAATGTTTTAATTACGTTCGGATTTTCAATGTGAAAAATGTCATATGTGACGCAGAGACGGAGAGAGATCCGTATTACTAACTTTGAAATTTTTTCTTGATTAAACATTGCACAAATTACTAATTTTAGTATCTTTGTAGAATTATAAAAAAATCTTTTCCTATGATTCCTGCCCTTACAAAATGTAACCTAAGACACTGTAAACAATAACATAGAGTGTAATACAAGCTCCAACTTACAAACAATAATAATTAGTTATGTATAAACATGTAGTTGAATAATATGGAAATAAAAGTAACTCCTGATTTATTTCAATTATTAACCGCATATAATTTATAAAGGCAACTTAATAAATTACCATTTGGTAAGTATAGATAATTATTAAAATCAAATTTATTTCGTTTTCTAAAACATTCCTAATTAAATTTTCAAAATAAATCACTGTGGTCGCTGTTATGTGTCTTAAAACGAAGTTAGTATAAACAATTGTAATAAATTTATTTAAAACAATATATTTTTTCATAAATTGTAAAGTAGAGATTTTCTAATAAATTTAACTTTAATACTATTTGCTATATATATATATATATATATATATATATATATATACTCTTCATCGAATATATAACTTTTACGTTTTCGATTAATAAAAAACGTTTTATATACTTTTGAAATGTACTCTCTTACGTTGCAAACGTAAGAAAGACAATAAACTCTACAGTAAAAAGGTGAGTGGTATATATTTATTACGTAAAGATGGATAATGCTCAGGATTCTTCGTTATCCTTCAAGTATTCGTCGTAGATAGCAAAGTTTAATAACGTAATGTGACAATTTCTCTCTCAACAACTGGTTCAATGACAAAGAGCAAAGGGAGGTATAATCTCACAAAGCCCTACAAAGTGTGGTATTTTGCTCACACACTGTCTCAAAGTAACAAAGATATCGTTCAGGTATGTGAGGGAGTTGGTCATCACTTTCGTCCAGGTTTTAATCTCCAACTACCACTGATACTAACTTTGTACTATAGATAAAACTGTGCACCATCTTATAAAATTTCAATTAATCTAAAATCTTAGATATTTCTTATCTAATCATTATGAGTATTATACATGTGTTAAATATATAACAAGTCTGAGTTAATCCTTAAAAGAATATTAGTTTTTACATAAAAAACCCAAGTGGAGTAAAATAAAAGTTATTTAATTACGTATTACAAATATAAACTTTCACAAACAACAAACTGTACGAAGTTCTTTTATAATTGTTGGCACAGAAACCCTGCTAAACCAGTTATAATAAATTCATTATGATCTAAATATTTGAATTTGTAATATGTATCAGTTTATTATGTAGTGTTGGAAATGAATAGGTATGAAATTAGTTATTACAGATTGGTATTAACGTAAATTATTTCCACATTTACACATTGATCAATCAATTCTTATATTATGTTAATGACATTCTGAATACTATTCACTATTGGTTACTTTTTTATTAGTGTTCTTGAAAGTTATGTCGGTTATTTGAATACAGCAGGACAGCTTTCAAAGAAGAACATTAAACTGGCCTCTAATAAATCTACAATTATTTAGGCACTTTCGTTATTTATGTGAAATACAGTTCAGAATACAGTATATGTTACAAGATTTCGATTATTACCACTTGAATTATAGTAGCCATAATGATATTAGTAAATAATAATTTAATTCCTTAAGTTAATTGCACTATTTTTCAAATCAAATAATATCTACAATATAAAACCTTTAAGGAAACACTTTCAACTTTTTGTTTTCTTTTGTGTTTTAACCGGCAGGCTATTTACTAACTGGAATAGCTGATATTTCTTTTACTAACCTCCTCGCACACCATAGTGTTAATCAACAATAATAAATGTGTAGTAAAATATTTATAGTTAGTTTGAATGAGAATGAGTGATGATCGAGTAATTGCAGCTTATTAAAACAAACTATGAGTACAATTTTTGGAAATAATTAACATATAGATAACAATTGAATTATTTACGAGTTAATTCCTAACAACTACACAAATCTTTGTGTAAAAGAAACTAACTGTTACATTTTCCAAACAAATGAAATCCCGTTATAGATTTTCTCTTGTGAATAGGAAATGTTATTTTATACATAATCACTAATATTTGATTCCCATAATTCCTATTACAATTTCTGCTTATATATGCATGTGTGTGTATATATATATATATATATATAGCCACGTGAGTGGCTTCAAAAAACTTCAAATAAATTTACAAGTTTTTATATTATAATAGAGTAAAGAATAATATTCCTATAGCCAGATTTTGAAAATCTAACCGTGTCAGTAGAGTTAGCCCCAAATTCGTGTTTGAATTTTAAATTAAACCTTATTGCATCACTTTTTTTTTTTAAAATAATTGTATTAATTTTGTAGATTGTAATCATTTCAGTTTTCGTCGTTATGAAAAAATTTACATAAATGTGCAATAGGTAAAGATATTATGATTACAGTTTTACAATAGTATATTATAATCAACTAATAAGTGTAGCTAAATTAAAACAGCTGATTGTTGTCGTTCACAAACAGTGTTGTCACGTAATCACGGTGGGTATTGTTTAGCACTCGGTTTTTAAAAGCGCATTATCTCCCTTATTCTTTAACCGAATCTCATAAACTTCGTATTGTTGGATTTTTAATTAAATTGTCTAATTAAAATGCAATATACTTTCCTTTTTTACTTATGTCGTATTTTTTATATTTACTTTTAAACATTTTAGAAAGCCACATTTTATCAAATAAAGCTTCTACAAAATTAAAACGATTTTTTAACTAGGCCTGTAGGTAATAAAGATACATACCAAGTATCAACTTCTTACATCAATTCTTTCTAAAAAAATCTTTAGTTAAGAACAGAACGGCGGCTATTCCAGTAATGATTGAGTTTCGAAAGTTTTAATATAATAATTTGGTTTTTCTTTGGTCCACAAACAATACAGAACAATATAGTAGAGTGTTCTGGGACAATTTGTATATGACACAATATGGAAATGTTGCTGCTCCAAAAAAGGTATTTCAATCTTCCATTTGTATAATATTTAGATTAAAAGTAATAATGGTTATGCATTGGAATCTTTAATCGGCAGGTGTGTCTAAAATATTTGTAAATATTAAAAGAGAAGAAATATGAAAATTTCGAAATTAGTCTAAAGTCTGATTGTAACAGGCTGTGACATCATGGTTGCAGTTTGATGCTGACGTCATCAACACTTCTACACTTCCCTCTTTCACTGTCTTACTAAAAATTTCTTTGTAGTAGTTACAAGCTTTTCCATAATTATCTTACACAGGTAATGTAACTGTTTATAATTAATTAATTACTGGGTGGATTAAGGAACACTATTCTATATAATTTTCCTATGAACTAGATATACATTATAATACTATATTTAGGATGAATGATCAATTAAAACTGTATTTAAAATTTAACAAAAAAGTCATTGCTTTAGGGTTACATTTTTTTTAAGGAGATCAACTTGGGTGACGAAAATGCGTACATTTATGCGCAGGACATAATCTGAAATCAGAGGTAAACATAATCTTAACTTGTCTGTAGTATCCAGTTATACCCAGGATTCAACGGGAATCTCTATTTTGAGAGAGAAAATAAATTATATTTCAACTTGTGCAACAATCGTCTATATAATAAAACTAGAGTGTCGAATGTTGATCGCATGGATTTGACTCGGCTGCATTACACTCGAAACAGATCATTTCAAATCCTTTACGATGTACTTGTCAATATTGTAGTTGAAGGTAATCAGCAGTGACTGAGCAATATTTGTTGATTGAATTGAATATCAATAATCAATCAACCGTTATATCTCTGTCCCGTGAAACCCACTGTAATCATTCACAGTATGGTTGCTTTCATTAAACATTAGTGTTTCAACATTATTGGAATATAAATGGATCATTCATGTGGAAATCATATTATTCATTCTCTAAAATACGCAATTAATAAAAATATGAAACTAAATTAAGAAATAAAGGGCTTGCTATGTATGCACACAATGACCAACTATCGACACCTAACAGTAAATGGTGATCGTCACAGCAGAAACAATATAGCAGCAAATCTAGGACCTGTGTTGGGGTTCATTTGCATTGCTTCACTCTAGATGAACTGTGTAAAACCATTCTGTAACTCCAAATTTATTTTAGAACATTGTTTCTTTTAATTAGAAAATGCATTTATTATTAATAATTTATCTGCGTCCTGTTTGGTTCCCTAGGTTTCATATTTAGGTAGTTTTCAGTATTGTAAACCTGTTAGTGGTCTGATTTCAAATGAAGTTTATCTGAATTGATTAAGAACCATAAATTATTGCATCCAAAAACGAATTCAATTATAAAATATATGTATGCTTGTGAAAACATACATACAAACGTTTGTTAGCTTATAGTACGAGACACGAAAGTTTTTTGTATTTTCTAGAAACTGGAAATGTTTAAATATGTAACCTTTATAAATTAAAATATTAAGACGCGTCATAAAAATCATCAGTATATATATACACATAATTATTGTTCAATTTTATTACTTATCAATACGAGTTATGGATTAAGCTCTTAAACAGTTGTAAAACTAGATTTTTTTGTAAAACTATAGATATTCCTGTATGGAAGCTATATGCTGCGATAGTAAATTATGACTCTTTAATCTCAATTATTTCAAGATTAAAATGAATTAAATTGATAATTTTCATGGCTAGTCAGCACAAAATTATTGGATATGGATTTGCTTTGAATGATTTGCTACCACATACCACTCTAGCCTACTTTAGTGCTCCCCGGTTTATATGGAGTGCCACGTCATCGTTGTTCTTTGTTCATTGAAAGCTGTACCTACCCACAGAGATTCCTTTGTTCTTGTTCATTCTATTGTTGCGGTTTGAGTTTTCTCTAAAGTAAAGCAGAACATCAAACTTTTCTGTGAATGGTCACATTAACAATGAATAACTAAATTCAATGTATAAAATAACAGTTTATTTCTATGATTTGATGATATGCATTTTACAAGGCATGTGCATTAACGAATTAAATATGACTGAGACTACATTACGACACAGACATTATTCCCGCCATACAATGAAATATACGAATCTATTTTAATGCGGTCATCTGGAAACGGTCTTAAACTTAGGAAACTACAGCGTCCTAGTCATCATCTAGCTCCGCATGGCTATGCACAGACCCGAGGAAACAAGGAGTGAGTGTCATGTCCACTGGTAGGAAACAGAGAACTTTGGAGGGAGAGGCAATTTAGATCTTGATTTTCATCTATGTGTTGTTATATGTACCTGGTGATTATACTGGTGATTTTATCCTTATTCATTGTATATATTACATAATGTAGTTTTTCTCAATATACAGTTTAACATTTAGTATTAAAAATTATTAAAGTATTATAATTGTAAGTATTTTTTAGGATATGCAGATTTTATTGAATTCAATCTTCCGCATACTAAGCTCAAGCAGTAACTACGAGAAAACAGATTATTGTATACAAATAACGATTGCAAAGCAATGTTTTAAATTTACTTTGTATTATGGGAATAATAAAGAACTTAAATCTCTAAATCTTTTACAAGAAAAGTAACAATAGCTTAAAATAAAAATAGTTATCTTAAATCGGTTGTAACTTTAAAAGATTATTTTTTTTTGTTGAATTAAATTTCAATATTTTGAATCAATATTTAACTGTATACTTATAAACTCCAAAATGATGGGTTACTGCTGTACTGTTATTTAATTGCATGATATAATTCTATTTTCATTATATATATATATATATACAGGGTGTATATTATGTCTGGAAACACCCAAATATATCCTTTAATAATTTAAATATAAATTTGAAACCTCTTACAATCGTGATAGAGATTGGGCATCTACTTTTTTGGAACAATGTTTTGTTATGTCACACCAACGGGGGACGTCCTGCCGAGGGTATCGTGAATATTCTTAATGGAAGCCTATACCTTGTGATACATAATTTTAAAGGTAATAGCTTACTGAATTGAATGCCACAAACCGCATCTCAAAGGAATTATTCTATCAGAAATAGAGCATTTTTAGTATTGAAAATTTACTGATGTTCAACAATGTAATTTTAACATGGTTCTTGCCACAAAATGTGTTACACTAATTTTTTAGCATTTTTTAAATGTTCAATTTAAATAAAATAAACAATTTATTTTTAAGCTGGTTTCATTAGTACAAAATTTACCAGTTTTTATTACAATGAATAAAACTTATGAGTCACTTTTCTCTGATTACTTATGAATCTGTACTTGGTGTTTTCCAGTCAGCAGGAAGGTTTAAAGAGACAAAGGTCACTAGCCTATGAGAAACATTATTGTGTTATTAATCATCTGGTCTACAGGTTTTCAGTTTGTTGAGCATGGAGCTTTCACTAGACAGGTCTAAGCTTGGGAATTACAAATGGACAAAGGTCATATCATTCCTGTCGAGTTAATCAGTGTCTCTGAAGCATTGCTGTCAACAAGTTATCTAATTACAGTAGTTCAGTTTTTATTTGGCATTTTAATGGAATTGTCTGAAAGAGAACGAATTACTCTGTTGATGATGCGAGGATATGGCGATCGTCAAAGATCTTATCGGGAAGTTTGTAATTTGTTTAATGACACTTTCCCAGAAAGGAATCCCATAAGTGTTTCAACAATATCAAAAACTATTGAGCGTTTTTGAAATGACAGGGAGTGTACGTAATCGGCCAAAGTCGGGTAGGATACAATCTGCAACAGATGAAGAACATGCACTAGATGTTTTTGCAAACATTTATTGAAGACCCACATACATCGCTCAGAAAAGCTGCACAGCAACATGATATGCACCCTATGTCTGTGAGTAAAGATTTTGAAAATTAATAAATACAAACCATTTAAAGTTCATTTAGTCCAACAGTTAAGTGAGGATGATTACGACAGAAGAGTTGAGTTTTGTGAACTTGTGATGCGCAAATGTGATGACAATAGAGATTTTCTGACCAACATACTATTTTCTGATGAGGCAACTTTTTTCCTAAATGGCAATGTTAACAGGCACAATTGCCGTTACTGGGCTAGTGAAAACCCACATTGGATTACTGAGTCCCATTCACAGCAACCACAAAAACTGAACGTAATGGTGTGGAATTTTAGGTAACAAAATTGTTGGACCCTTTTTCATCAATGGAAATTTAAATGCCGAACCTTACTACAATATGCTCCAAAATGAAATAATCCCAGCTATTCAAATTGCATCAGGAGAATACTTTGATAATGTATGGTTTTCAGCAGGATGGTGCTCCACCCCATTATGGGAGACAGGTAAGAGAGTATTTGGATTTAAGGTTTCCTCATAAATGGATTGGCCGAAGAGGAGAAATCGAATGGCCTCCAAGATCTCCGGATTTGTCACCAATCGATTATTTCCTATGGGGTCATTTTAAAATCCAATGTTTATAGAAGAAAGCCTCATAATTTGGAAGACCTAAGAAACAGGATTATTAGAGGAGATTGCTTTGATAACTGAAGAAATGTTAGGCAACTCTGTCGAATCATTTTACACAAGATTGGCTCATTGTCAAACCGTATAGAAGGAACACAGTTCGAACAATTGCTTTGACACCAAATGCAGGTAAAACGTTTGTTGTAAGACTTTTCTAACAGCATACATTATTTTTTATTTGTAATAAGAAATCAATAACATAAGTATTTCCATAATTGTACTGTAATAAAAACTGGCAAATTTGTGCTAATAGAACCAGCTTAAAATGAAATTTTTGTTTTATTTAATTGAACATTTAAAAAAATGCTAAAAAATTAGTGTAACACATTTTGTGGCAAGAACCATGTTAAAATTACATTGTTGAACATCAGTAAATTTTCAATACTAAAAATGCTCTATTTTCTGATAGAATAATTCCTTTGAGATGCGGTTTGTGGCATTCAATTCAGTAAGCTATTACCTTTAAAATTATGTATCACAAGGTATAGGCTTCCATTAAGAATATTCACGATACCCTCGGCAGGACGTCCCCCGTTGGTGTGACATAACAAAACATTGTTCCAAAAAGTAGATGTCCAATCTCTATCACGATTGTAAGAGGTTTCAAATTTATATTTAAATTATTAAAGGATATATTTGGGTGTTTCCAGACATAATATACACCCTGTATATATATATACAAATATATATGTGTGTGTGTGTATTTTACAACCCTGTAACTCGTTACTGGTTGGTATCATTTTTCTCAAATGTCCGTGGAACTAAATCCTTGGTAGAATAATAGCCTAATTGGCATGCGTAGTAATTTTTCTCTCTTGAACTCTGTAACAAAACATCTTGCCGCCGAGCAATTCCTCGCCTGCCTTATCCATATGTATAGTTTACATTTTTGTATTACAGATTAACTCTTTTATACGCCACAGCGACTATAAATTTATTATGATTGAGATAAATAGTAAAGTAATTTATCTATGATAATGTTTTGTTTGCTAGATTAAGTTATTATGATGTTCTTTGATAAGACCATGTTTTCGTGATTTAAAATTGTCTCGAATAGTGTCTGGTACCTTAACGATTTTGATTTAGTCAAGCTTGAGTTTAGTTTTTATGTACAACATCGAGAACAAGATCTCGCTCAACTTCTTATTCAATTTCAAATACATCCAGCATTCATTATGTAAACTTCTAGTCTTATAATTTCCATTTTTTTGGCTACAACTGCAATATCAAGCCAAGATGTGACGCCGATGTGTGAGTCGACATCTATGTGAAGGGATGTGAAGGGATGTGAAGGGGGAAACCATTTTAAAGTTTATTAAGTCATTATGTTCATATACAAATTCTAAATATCATTGAAATCACGAGGCCCACATAAATATAATTGAAGCTCATTATTGCTATATTTTAGCAGCAATGAGGCAAGTCATAATTTTATTTTTACATCTAGAAGTGGTGCTTGCAGGTTTTATTTGCCACAGTTAAACGTATACGTAAACTTTGCAAATCGATTATTTATTACTACGACCTCAGAGATCAACAATCCCATATGTTTCGTCCGTTTGGTACAAATTCCAAATTTTGGGAAATGTGAATCAATAAATATTGAGTTCATAAGTGTGTGTAACGAATATAATCTAACGCTATTGAATTGTTCATAGCATATTCTTGAAAATAAAGGAGTGAGCGTATGTTTTGTTAACTTGTTTAAAAGCATGTTCTAAGCCAATGTTGATTGCATTTAATTAAAGTTAATTAAGTTTCATAACGGAAGAGAAAATAATTTTATGAACTGGTTAATAAAAACCATTGTTTAAAATGCAGTGCTTAACCATTACAAAATTGGTAATGTATTTATATCTGAAAAGTTTAAAAACAACGTATTTTAAGAGAATAAGTGTTATTTAAAGGACTAACATGCCAAGTTAGTCGGGTTAGTTTTGTTGCCAATAAATAGTCGCAAAAATTAGAAACCCTTTATTTTCGTTCAGCATTTATGCTTCAATGCGTTAATTTAAAAATTATCTGTATACATAAAAAAATACTGCTCATTATAACAACATATAATTATGTCAGTATATAATATAAAATTGCTTATTTCGATATATAGAAATTTAGACAATATTTTATGCCTAAGACAAATAAAATAAAAAGTATACTTTTAAGTAAAGAACTTTGATTTCTGTACAAAACGAGCCAAAGAAGTTAATTAGTAAAATTATACTACAGACTCTCATTTTTATTTGACAAGATTGCTTTCATTAGGACGATTACCTCCTATTTAAATTTTGTTCAAACTCGAAATAGAATTTAATTGTTATATAAAATGCATTTTGTAATGTTCGCTCATAATAACAATCAAAGATTATGATTAAGATATAATTATATTGAGAATTAAGATTGTTAAGATAATTAAGATATAACAGCCTATTAAACTAAGGAATAAATTGATATTTTCTTCCTACTTCGAACAATGATAGAGGGAAAGAAGTATTATCTAATAAACACTTTCAAATAAGATTTGATTACCTTTCTTTGGTATGTGCTGGAAGCGAATAAACTAAGTACACAGAAGAAAAAGCATCAAGTGGTTTTCAATACCGGTAGGTAAATTTTAAACTTAAAAACAAAACAAAAATAATTAATTGTAAAAGTTACGATTACATATCACAAATTCAACAGCGTGAATAATTACTCGTGCATAAAACAAACTAAATAATATTTTATCATAAATTATATTTTAGTTAGATACTTATTCTAAATTATTAGTATTCAAACTGAACTTATACAGTGTCTGTTTTCTATTTACAGTTAATACGCTTGAACTAATTACATATTTCATTTAAGCTCGGTAGTTTTCATCCCCGCTGTAGAGGATTCCTAAAACACATAACATTATATATATATATATATATATATATATATATATATATATGTATACATATATATATATATATATATATATATATATATATATATGTATACACACACATATATATATATATATATCTGATAGATTATGTCTTTTCAATAACAATAACTTTTGGAGTTAAACAGTATTTTATTCCGAAAAGTTGGATTATAATACTTAGTTAAATTAATGTTAGTACTGAGGAAATTAAGTTTCAACACTACAAGTAAAATCATGTGCTGATTGATTTATATCACACTATTAATTTATATTAATGAACGCTTTATTTTTCACTAGGATTTATTACCTGCAATTTGTTTAAGAATGGCCTAGTATTTGAGAAAGTATTGAATAGTTATTTATAGTACTGCTATAAGTAATAATTATTATGAAATCCATAACCAAAGTAAAAAAGAAATCAATAATAAATTGAAAACTGCTCAGCCTGTAGGCCAAGAAGGAAATGATAATTATGAGGAAATATCTCTGGAAGCTTTTAGATTTGCGTTATTGAATATAAGATTATAAAGACAAATTTTCGTTTGAGAACCTTTCAATCTTATCAAACATGGCTGAAGAGTGGCCAATCTCGATAAACTTGTCAAGTTAAGATTAGAGATCGATTCTGGACCTAAGCCAAGAACTGAACTTTCTTCATCTAAAGCTTTCTTACTCCTTTAAACTTACTAGACTATCGCCTAGAATGCTTCTAAGAGGTTATTATTTCTCCCCTTCCTTGCCTTTACACATTATCCAATAGGATACTAAAGCTAAATGAGTTCTTCCAGTCTAAAATACAGTACTCGCCTTACTTCTTTCTAAGACTGTTTTAATATACTTTGGGTGCTTTTTGACTATAGAAAGCTTTCAATCATTATGGTTTTTTAATATTTTGTGATAGCTTGATTTAAAGAGGCTTCATAGAAATTATTAATAATATACAAAACAGGAAATATTATTTGAATAGAGTAATAGTTCTAAATGCTAAGTTCCATATGTGATCTTGCCATATTTTGTTGACTTAAGTGCAGAAAGCTTAAGGTTAACTTAAAAAAAATAACAATGCAGTTTTTAAACCACGTTTCTTGACGACCAAAAAACATAATCCAATGAGCAAAATTCACTAATTAATGACTAATTAGTTATTACTCACTAGTATATATATATATATATATATATATATATATATATATATATATATATATATATATATATATATAGATAGATTATGAAATGTTACATTGATAGGTTATTCACATTCATATTGAATTGTTTATAGTAAAACTTATGTACACGAATTCTACATAGGTTATACACACCATATTTCATGACTGAACATTTTGATCTCAATCCCACTTCTTACTTTCAGCTGTGTAGTACTTGTATAGTAACACATTGGCATATTATTTAAAATTTATAATTTAACTATCCAATCAAAGTTTTTCCCAACAGTTGATATGACTATGATAATAAATTAATATAAAATTGAATATTTTCTGTATTTCGTGAGATTTTATACCCACGTCTTCAGGAAGCGTAACAGTAAAAATTTATATAATAAACAATAAACAGAAGAAATAAAATATAACTATAAAATATAAGTATACAACTGAAAAATGGTTAACTCGAAAAATATTTCTAAATCTGAAAAATGTACTATTAAATAAGAATAGTTCCTTTTAAAATTCTAAGTAGAAAGCTCTTGAAGGATTTCCAGAATCTCATACAAAGATTCCATGGTGTGATGTCATATGTAAAATATGTTATCGATGAAACTTACCCATTTAAGTGGTGGAAGATTAAATAAAGCCAGAAAATTCTTCTCAAGTCCGCTCATCAAGATGTTAGCGCATGGTGGATCTAATCTGGTGTAAATAGCTCCGAAAGAAATTCGTAAATAGTTATTGTTGTTAAATTAAAAATTATTCGTTATGGGAACAAATTGAATTAAATTTATTAAGTAACCTAAGTTTAGGAATAACATAGGGTTTCCTAGTATTTTGAACACTCTCTACAGCTTTCAGACCGTCTTCATATGATAGAGCATTTACATCTACCCACTAGAGTTGAATTTTGTAGGGATTGGTTGTTGTACATTAATAGTTTTTTTCCAATAATAAGTGTGCAGGATATTTTATATACAGTTGTTATGATTATACAAACGGTTGCAGTTCACCATTATTGTAAGCCGAAATTCGCTTTCTGTTGGGTTGGCATAAATAGAAACAGTGGGTCAACCGGAAGGAGGACGAATGCGTTGTATATTTATTTGTGTGTAAATTTTGGTGTTCATTTTAGAGTTAAATTATTAACTCTAAAATGAACACCAAAATTACTACAAATTTCTACAAAGAAAGTTAATAATTTAACTTTCTTTGTAGAACATTTTTGAACTGGAACCTTAATCATTTAGGTAGTTTTTTAAAGTGTCACTAATAATTAGTACAATCTTCATGCAGGGTTTAGTATGTGTATAATATGATAAAATATGAACTGTTTCAAATTCTATCACCCAAATCCTATCATTATTTAGTCGGTTTTGCGCAATATTATAACGTGAAGATACTGGATTTTGATACATTAAAAATTTCCATCTATCGTGTTATGTTTTTAGATTCTGAATTGGTTCTCAATTCACATATGCGTATGACACCCCTTTTGTAAACTAATATTATCACATACATACACAAGTTCGTGGCCTTTGAATTAGCTAACGCTGAGATTGTAAGGTTAATTTTTCGTTTATTAAACATATTTATGCATAGATAAAAATAAAATTCTTAACAGGAGATAATAAGAGCTGTTTTATTGCTAGAGGTAGCAATTTTATTACTAAGATTTATGTAACTTCAGTCATTAGTTTGATTAATAGTGTGAATTACATGTTAACCTTTTGTCGTCGATTGGCTTTAAATAGCAAGAGCTGATTAGGAGGGGTAGCCTCGGTATATTCACTTTAGCTATATATTGGCTCATTGAGCTTTATGGTGTCTTGAGTTTTTATGTTATCAATGTCATTTCATTCAGGCTGACAAAGAACAGTCATACGTCAATAGACTAACTATGTCTAATAGGATAAGAACAGTATATTTTATTTAAAATACCCGTTAATTTTTCTGATTATTTTTAACCTCCATCTCTTTATCACTCCGAACACCCACAAGGTATTCCTCCACTGAAGGCGTAGAATGTGCAGAGATCTGGGTCTCTATAAGATAAATAAAAACCATTCACGGTATCTTCATCGGCTAACTAAATCTGAGCATATATTTTATGCACCTCATTAAGTATGTGTTTTTCTTATAATTTGATACGGTTTGTTACTGAAGAAGACTTATTTAAAAAGATAACAGGGGGTGTGAGCAATTGTAATACGTTAGAAAACACATTTTGATGACCGGAATGGTTCCTTTCCTCAGATGTCAAACTACTGGCATAAAGTTAAGCATGTGAATACAACTAAAAACTAATCCATATATAGTAAATAATTTGTCAAAGCTACACTGAAAAGACTTCAAGTATTAGCACGATTATACAGACCGGTTAGAATAATTAGCAACCACATCACTGAACAACACATAATGCGCACACTAGAGAAGGTGAGATACTGTGTGTACACCTCTATACACAAGATCTTTATTCGTAAATGCAAAATACATTTTTACATTACATGTCAAAATACTAAAACTATATCTAACTTAACAAATCTCTTACACAGTAGAAACATTTATCAAGAAAGTGTGTCTTTAGTTTTTTTTTTAATAAACGTAGATTTTGCTCATTTTTTATATTCAATTGCAATGCATTGAAAGCTTTTGCACCCAAGTGGTATGGACCCCTCTCAAATGCGCTAGTACTATGTGCAGCCACAGATATCAGCCCTCTTGATCTGGTCGGATACTGATGGTAGTATCCATTGCTTACAAAAAGCTTTGGATTGCCCTTAACAAAAGAGCATAGCTCGTACCCCACCAGACCCGCCAGAGTAAGTATTTTTAATTCACCGAAAAGAGGTTTACAAGTTTCGAATCTCCTACGTCCTGAGATGATTCGCAAACACCATTTCTGGAGGACAAATACTCTATTAAAATTTACTACACTGGATGGACCCCAGAACATTAACCCGTACCTCAAAATCGATTGAACGTGAGAAAAATATACTGTTCGTAGAACATCTTGGCTACAGACCTTGGCGAGACGGCTGAGAGCAAATCCCATGGTTCGAAGCCTTTTTGCAGACATGTTCCACGTGGCCGCCCCATGTGAGCCTATTATCGATATATAAACCCAGAAATTTAACTGAGATTTCTTGCTTGGCTTCCTCGCTTCCTAGTTTGATAAGACCCTGGATATTAAACTGGTTTGTGTTCCCTAGATGAAACTGGATAATATTAGTTTTGCTGATGTTTAATTTAAGTTTATTTAAATTGAACCACCGATTTAATCTTTGCAACTGGATGTTTGAATTCGATATAGCCAAATGTGGGGATTTATTGGAAACAAGAAAAGAACAATCATCAGCAAACATCGTAACTTTGAGGTCTGTTGAAATTTTTGGAAGATCGTTTACATAAATGAGAAATAATACAGGACCAAGAATAGAGCCTTGAGGAACACCACAAGTAATGGCTGTATATGATGAGAAAACTTTATTTTGGCCATCATGGATTTGGACGGTTTGATTCCTATCAGACAAATACGACTTCATGAATTTAAAAGAGCGACCTCTAACTCCATATTTTTCTAGTTTTCCAAGGAGAATATTACAGTATGACCAACGGAATCAAACGCTTTGCTTACATCACAGAAAACACCAAGGGAATGAAGTCTATTGTCCAAAGAAAGCGATAGTTCGTTTATAAAATTGAAGATGGCTGATGTAGTGGATTTCCCTTGGCGGAAGCCATGCTGCTGAGTAGAGAGAATGTTGTTGATTTCTAGGAAAGCCACAAGTTTTTGACAGACTATTTATTCAAGAATTTTTGAGAAGGACGATAGAATTAAAATCGGTCTATAGTTTTCTGGTAGTTGTTTACTGTGAGATTTGTAGACTGGAATGATTTTACTGATTTTTAAGAGGTTTGGAAATATACCTGAAGATAAACTGGAATTACAAATGTGAGAGAATACAACACTTATAGAAGGAAAAATTTTCTTTAACACTGTGCAAGGAATCTCATCCACTCCAGCGGCATTTGTACTCCTCAGCCGTCTCACCGCCGTCTCAACCTCTGAAACTGACACCTCAGAAAGATACATACTATTCAAGCGTGCGGTGATACCATCCACAGGGTTGTAAGCCTCAATAGGCTGTGATAGGGATTGCCGCCCCAGTCCTAAAAAAAACTGTTAAAATACTCTGCAACATCATTGCAATTCCTTATTCGTTTGTCATTGACACTTAGTTCAATATTTTTCTTATCTTTTTGTGGCCTCAATTTCAAGGTATCATTGACTGTTTTCCAAATTGATTTTGAACGATTTTTTGAATCTATGATTCGATTATCATGAAGAGATCGCTTTGCTTTGTCAACCTCAATTTTGTACTCACGTTTCCTCTCAATAATTGTTTGTTCGATTTCAGGTGTCCGTGATAAGGAGAGTAAAAAACGAATGTTCTCATGGTCACGTTTTAAATCCGGAGTTATCCATCTCTGTGGCTGTTTCTTTCTAACATTGATTTTTTTTGTTTTAAGCGGGAAAGCTATATCAAAATAATACTTAAAAATTCTTGAGAATGTAGCAAATTTTTCATTTGTGTCAGTAGCATTATAAACTTTGTCCCATCTCTCCGCCTGCATTAAATTTGTAAATGTAGCAAAAGCCTTGTCTGTAAAATAACGTTTTTTTATTTGAATGTGTTTTTTAAATGGCACACCTGGTGAAATATTAAAATATACTACTTGAGCTCTATGGTCTGAAAAAGATATGTCAAGATTTTTTATCAGCAAAATTTGATTAGAGTTCATATTAGTCACAATATTGTCAATAATACTGCTACCAGTGGATGTTATTCTTGTGAAATCTTTTATAAGAGCTACAAATCTATATAAATGAAACAGGTCATTAACAGTTACACACTCTTGATTAGTCAGATTGTGAAAGGGTATATTAAAATCTCCACATAAAATTGTGCTATAACTAGAAGACTCAAGATACAGAAATAATTCATTTAGTCTATTTATAAAAATTGAAAAATTACCATTTGGAGGTCTGTAGATAACAACTACATTAGTTCTAAGAAAAGAGATTGATACACCTGTCAACTATATATGTGATTCCACACTCAAGCTTTTTACATTTTCCATGATTTCTGTGCACAGAAAAGTTTTTGAAAAAATTGCAACGCCTCCACCTACATGGTTCCTTCTATTTTCAAAAGAAACTAATTTATAACTATGAAAAAAGCATTATTTAAGTTCTCATCATGTAACCATGTTTCAGAGATGCAAACTATATCGGGATTCGTGTCGTCCAAAAAAAACATTTATTTGATCAATTTTATTACAAATACTCCGAGCATTGAAATGGATTAAGCTAAAATTTTCATTCTGCTTTTTATAAGAAACACATTTTTAGATTGTTAAGTACAGATTGTCTAAAAAAGAAAAGTTTTTTTCATTATTAACCCTCTCCCGGGCAAACGCCTCGAAACGCCTCGGCAGGGCGCCTGGCGCTAAAGTCCAAACGCCTCCAATCGCCTCCAACTGCTTTATCAACGCCCTCTGCTTTGTGCTGCTGTCTTACGATTGTTTGGGAAACTAATACTGGAAATATCTATTGGCAGTACCATTGTTGCCTTGTTTATTCATATTTTTATGACTAGGGACGCTATCTAGGATTAATAATTTGAAACGGTTCATTCATTACTTTATTGACGGTGATCTAGTTGTTTAGTAGTACAATTCTTTCTGACTTGTGCTGCTATCTTACGTAATTTGATGAACTATTTGGGACTTTTTATAACCACTTATCTACTGAAATCATTTCGTTAGTTGTTTTCGCAGTCTTTTCACTTGGTTCTGTACTTCATAGATGGCAGGTTCAAGGTGTTTGAGTGATAGCGAAATTGATCGCGTTTTTGACAATGAAGTGGATGATGAAGGCGATGGTTTCAGTGACGATGAAAGTTCCATGAATAGCGATACATTTAGTGATGAGGAAATTCACCATTCTAACCAAGAAGATAAGGACACTGATGACTCGCCACGTGATCCGGCGCTGCCTCGCGCCGCCGGCGCCGCCGGCACCGCGACCCGTGTCCAGCCGTTGCCTAGCGCCTCTGGTACCGCCACTCGGGTCCCGCCTGTCTGGTCTAGACAAAGATAACACTAGACAAAGTCTTAGTGTTATCTTAATTTTTATAATTACAACCCTTTATATTCGATAATTTATACAACAATTAAAACAAGATTTTTCATGTAAGTTTGACTTTTTGTTTGATTTTAAGTTACCTCATAAGGTTGATATTTTTTAAAATAAATACAACGTTATTATAGAGGATTTAATCATCTTTGTAACTATGGACCATAAATAATAGTTTTATTAAAATAAAGTTCTTAACGTAGTAAAAGCGCGAATAAGTGTGTCCTCGCGGCAGAGCGGGCGATTTAATTCAGCCCAGTAGCGCCAAAAGCGCGTCGCGGTAATTCGACCGGGAGAGGGTTAAGCTGGTTACACGATGAGTATTTTTTTGTTAGAGTAAGAGAGCTATTCACATGTACAGGGCTTAGCCCAAGAGGAGGAAAGTCCACAAGCGAATCTATTGACACCGTAGCAGAAGAGTCGGAGACCATCGGCAGCGGCAGCGTGGTAGGGGGCGGTCCCACTGGGTCGGGGCCGGAGCAGGGCTCTATGCGGTCGAGATCCACAGTCTCTCTGCGGCAGGTGGTTGTGCTGGTAGACTTTGAAGCCTCTGCAGGCAAGGCCGGACAAAGTCCTGAAAATGAGTGCGCAGAAGACTGGACTCGTGACTGGACAGTTTTAGCAATCGCACAGCTCAGAACCTTCTTTCCATGCTCGTTTAGATGGAGTCCGTGGCGTGTGTAGTGTTTTCTGTAGAGGATGCAGTTCAACTCGCCATACGTCAATCTGAGTTTACCCTTGTATTCTCGGATGACTTTTGCTATTGCCAGGTTAGCATAGAAGATTGCATCGTTAAGATGGTTTAAATCATAACGATAAGGAACACTGTTAATTATTATATTCGTATCTGTTTGCAGTGTCAACAGATCTTTAAGTCCATGAACGATTGAAAGCTGACTAGGGTCATGGTCACTAATGTTGTTTGTGCCAGCTAACAATATCACAAAGTCATCTTTGCATAAGTCTTTGACAAAAGGTTTACCCTCAGAGATGATTTCCTTTAACTTAGCTCCCGGCTTAGAGTACACAAAAACATCGTAATCTCCAACAAGGTCTTGAATGTAGGGATGTATATCCTTCCCCTGGCTGTCCGTCAACACTACGATTTTTTTACAGTGTTTTGGATCACATGTCTCACGTGTTACAGATGGTGGTGGGGCATTTTCAGATCGATGGACTTGCGCTTTGGTAGTAACCTTACAGTCCTGACGATCCTTTTGCGCTGGGGAATTTTCTCTGTCCAAAGAAGAAAACTGATTTGATGTTTCAAGTGTAAATCGTTTTGGGGATCCATTTTGTTGTCTGAATGTTCTTCTTGGCGTTAGAAAGATCGACTTATTTTCAGAAGTTTCATTATTCTTGGCATTTTTTCCATTTAGTACTTTAAAATTTATTTCCAATTTATTGTGTTCGGATTGTAATGTAACAATTTTTTTATTTAGTGAGTCGTTTTCTTGCTTCAAAACGTGTTTTTGCTTCTCTAGATTGTCAACTTCTTCTTTCAATTTAGCAAGCACAGTGTCAACCATCCCTTCCATTACTAGAGACTCTTCTAAATCTTGTTTTCGTTTCATCTTTTCATTTTCTAAACATCTTTTGAGTTGACAGATTTCATCACTCATTTCTGTAAAATTCTCTGTAAGGTCATTTTTTGCTTTTATTGTTTTATCAAGCTGATTTAAGTCATTAGGTGGGGGATTAGATCTACGATGGCATCAGTTGTGTATTTATACGATATTGTATTTAATATTCCATATAGATGGACGGCTTGATCAATGACCTCTTCATTTAGTAAGTCTTCCTTCAGATTGAGGATTTCATCTTGGCCCCCTCGCATTAGGTTTCCCCGTACCCTACGAGTCATCATTTTCAAATGCAGTATTTTCTTACGGCTGAAATTGCTGAGTACGTGACACCAAGACTGGTGTGTAGTGCCAGGTAATAGCACAACAGGTAACAAATAAGAGTAATTGTTTAACTTGATTCTAGGCGGACTAGCTAATTCCGTTCTTGATTCTGGTTCTAAGATAACCAGATCAAGCAACGCCGAGCGTGGCTGCTGCTTGGACAGGTGACCGCTGAGCGATCCTGTCCTTGCAAGCGGCCCGCCTGCCCGGCCATTGGTGATGGTTCGGAAGTCACCTTTAAGCCGTTGGTCCCCAGGTTAAGTGTTAGAGAGGGCTTCTTAGCCCTAACTTCACCTGGTAAAATAAGACATTCTTTGCTTTTTTTTTTTTTTTTTGCTAATTCTGGGAAAGTGAAACTCCTTCAACTTTTGCCGCCGCTATCACCGCAATGCATGAAACAGTCTTAATACCCTGAGTAAAAACGGAAGGCGTTCATGTTAATTCACAGCGACGCCGCGCCGTTCCGCCGTGCACAGCAACAGGGGAAAATGCGGGAGAATCCTGTCCCCGCCGGTGTCGCACCTGGACGCTCAGTGCGCATGCGCGAACTCAGACGACGCTACTGAACCGGACTCCTCCGACAGCGTTATCAATGTCTATATTTAGAAACACGACTGACAGAGTTATTTAGGTGGAAAACTCACTTGCGTGCAGCACTGTGGACGTTTTCCCGAAATGTCAAACACTAAAACCTTTTGCCGCGAAACTTTAAAATAGTGTTTATGTACTTGAAGTGTCGCAAATTTAGATATTTTTATAGAGCTAAATATTTTACTGTTGACCATTTGTTTACAGAGATAGTGCTTTATTGTTTTGACTTACAGCTTATACGTTTGCTAACTTAGCTTCAAAAAGAACCTACACTCTATCACAATAATTTTTCATGATTGGAACATTTTTATTACTTATTTAGATAATGAAGCGACATATTCTAAAAACCACCAGATCTTTTTTTTTAATCGCAGCTTGTTTTATTGTTAAGATGATTTCGACAAAGTCATCACCATACCTTTTTTTAAATTTTTTGGGTATACTTAACCTTCTGACTCAAATTATTTGACAGCTGCAGAAGAGAATAGATTCTAGTTCCCAAAAAGTGTTGTTATAAGTTTTTGTGATATATAACAATGCCAAATGTTCTCAATCCTGTTATCCTCACTCACTAATTTATAATTGATAAGTGATACTCCTGATACTATTGATAAGTCAAGTCGATAATGACATTCATGTTTAACAACTATGACATGGAATAAGTCTTAATTCAGAACAGAGCTTCAAAGTACAAAAGGATCCATCGATTTCCACCCAGGTGGGGAGACTTGGTAAGCTTACAAGATCACTATACAAACATTTACCCACTTACTTATACAAACGTGGATGCTCTCCTTGTCGTTTTTAGAATCCATTGTTTCCGTAACAGCTCATTTATTTTATGACATTTTTATTGACATATTTTATGAACTGTGATGAATATGTATTTAAACGTTTACAAGCAATGAGTACCGATTAAATTTAAAACTATTTAAACATTTTGTATTTAAAATTTGCGCTAACACTTTCACTTTATAAATATTACGTGACCAAATATATTTATATTCTAGGTAAAACTGTCTATACTTAAAATGTACAATACTTATAACAAAATTTTTCTTAAAATCTGATATTTTCCGTATTAAATATTTCATTTTCCCTTCAACTAGTAGGTGCTCTTAACATTTTATAGACAGTAGTTCGTAGAGCGATAGTAATTTCGTTATTAGAGTCTCTTAAGAGAGGTGAGCCCTTTTTATGTTTGATTCACTGTGGATGAACTTCTAAAGATTAGAACTAAGACTCTAAATTGATTAATTTTAGCGTTAATAAGTAAATTATATTTTTAGTAAACTATTAGGATATTCATCCACAGTAAACAAATATAAAAAATTTGCCAATATACAGATTTCTGATTTGCAATAATCTTGTTTTTTCTGTGATAATTGTACTGAGATTATGTTTTGATTGCAGTTATATGTTATACTTGATATTCACGTTATTCATCTCAGGAATATTTCTAGCTTTTCAAAAAGCAATCAATTAGTTTGAATTTATGTTTTTGTTATTGGCTACAATGAAAAAAATAGTGATGTAAAAGTTATGACCACATTTTACAAAACAAAGCCATCCAAGTAGACATTTCGAACTGAGACGTTAAACATTAGTCTATAGAATTAACTAATATTTTCCTCAGTTAGACACTGTTTGTTCAGTAAAAAAATAACTGAAGATACATTATAATGTTTCCTCAAAATGTGCCATATTATACACCGTTAAATTAGCAAAGTTCTAGACTGCCTGGTCTATTGCTGCCGGAATTGAAGTAAAGTTTTCACCGGATCCTGCACAATATCTCCATTGTTTTCAGTTACCACATGCAAGCAACATTACTATAGAGATTCACGGAAGTTTAGCAGTGATTTATTGTCAGGGATATATATGGAGCAAACTGTCCAAGTTATTCAAACTGATAAAGTAATAAATATAAATTATGAAGAAAACTGTTCAATATGTTACTCTTCGGTTCAGTAATGCTATTATTAGAGGGTAAAACAACTGAATAATTTGTTTGAATATTACTTCACACATTTAAGAGAGTATCAATCTAAATTTCAGTTTAATAATACAAAATTATGTATTTCAATCCTAGCTGCTTTTACTTAGGTGGAGGGAAATCCTCACCTTAGCCGAATAAACTTCTATACCGTATGCCTTCAGCGGATTGAGCGTAAAGGGAATGGGCACTGATAGTTTAATATTTATCTTGGAATTCTGAGAAGAAACTGCATGTTGAATTATATTAATGAAAGAATATTTGGATCCTGGATTCCCTAGATTCCAATTTCTTTTTTAATCCTACTTTGAATTTAATAATAGGCCTATACATTTTATAAAAATACGTAGAAGCTATAAAGATATAAAAGTCCATTGTTATACTTTACATTGTATGGTTTATAGTTTTACAAGACTAAAACTAAAAATGACATAGGTTAACTTAATAAATAGTTTTATATTGCAATTTTTAATTTAAACTTGCATAAACACTTTTAAAACTGCAAATACGTAGAAGTGAATGAAAGGATTTTTTTCTTTTAATTTATTTCAAACAAGAAAAAACCGTTAAAATAAAAATAAACATACCATACTTTAGATATTTAAGTGGTAAAACGAGTCTTGCCACGCACACATAGAACCATACGTAATCAAATATTTAAAACATTATCAATTATATATTCTGCGACTAACACACACACACATATATTATTTTTATTAAATTACTGTACAAATGAAATTTTTGTTAAAATCGGTCTCCAGGTGCATAAATTATATAAAATATATAAATATAAAAGAAAAAACTACAAACCATACTTGTTTATTACAAATATATATATATACAGATATGTAGTCACTTGTTTATTACAAATATGGACTCTGGGAATGTTAGGTAGCCTGTTATTACCTTTAATTCTCCAAAGTTTATATCCATTATTCAAATTTTCCTTAATTTATACTGTGTATACAAAGAATCATATTACGTATATAGTATTTATCCTAAATAAACATGTTGTCTTTAATAATTTAAAAGTACATTCATAATTATTCAATTATTTCACGACAGATAATATTCCGCCAACCATGCAATTACTGTAAACGGTTCTTTTGATTAACCTTTGTGACAACATTGGATGATTTAATGATATATAGAAGGCTTTACCTATGAGGTATGTTTAAAATTATAAGAGAGTAAAGGTACGAGGTAGTATTAACCCAAATGCGCCAATTCAAGTATCATGATAACATAATCACGTACGCATTACACATAAATGGATGTAACATTTCATTTTCATAGATATTTAATAGTAGTATCAGACGAGTCAAAAACTAAATTTAAGACAAATTAAATCAATTCTTAGTTGTAAAATGTATCATTATAACTATTTTATAAGAACCAAATACAAAATTATATTCCTCATGTGTGTTCATTTGATGAAGACAAACCGATGACGGAAAGAACTGAAAAACACATTTATAAATACAGTTTTTCCCAACCTGTCAATATAAAAAGGACTGAAAGCCTAGTTTTACAACTAAAATTCAAACGTGTCTAGTCTTAATCTTGTACTTATTGTAAGAAACAAGTACGTTTTGTTAAATAAAAGGTGTACAAGCAAAACGCAAGAGATAAAAATCCTCCATTACGGTAAATTTGGTGTTGTGTTGGACATTTAATGTCCTTACTTTTCATTTAATGTCTTTTTGGGACGAAGAAGATGTTACTTTTACTTTTCAAATTTGAATTTCCAGTGAGCAATGCATTTTTTAATCATACCATAATTTTCAAAGAACTTTTTTCCCCAAATTTTTGTAATATTCGTTATATGTAGGTTTTAAAGAACTCTGGCTTTTTATGCAAAAATTATAATTAAGTTTCAGAAAAATATATTAGTTACTGGCGAATACAGATCGAGATTGAAATGAACTGTATACAAATGAAATGGTTTTTATTCTTATTTAATGTACTTATCTCTTTGATTCGGCAGTCGTTAAGCGTGTATTTACGTTTATTGTTATAGTTAGTTTTCAGCTAATAAATGGTTTATTGCAAAGCTTCACTTGCTTTCAATTCTTCTGATTACTTACATATTTTTTTACACTCTAAAACTTACATGAGTACAGAGCGTTGTAAACAGATTGTAAAAGTCATGGATGTACAAAGTTTACCAGTAGCCGTTTAATGCGATAATAGAAATACTAGTAAGTAAAATAATGACCGTAATTTCAATTAAACTTTGTATTCTAGCTGCACGTACACACATATTAGATTGGTTTGCTCTTTAGTCTACTGTAATCGTCAAAAACTTCAACTTATTTGAGTTTGGTAGTAGTTAAAAGTTTTGGAATTGAATGACTATTATTGTTACCTACTAAAAAGACCTAAGGTAAGGTTTCCTGTCATGTTTCTATCCTAATTTCTTTTAGGTACATAACACATAACTTATTAATTGTTATAAATTGGGGCACATGAAACGCAAACTCTCGGACTGCCATACATCATGTAAATGTTCAGGTACCAAATATTTTAACGTTAGCAATCAAAGTTACATGGCGCAGCATTTACAGAATCAAACCTCAGAACTAAATTAAATAACCCCCCCCCTACCTCATAATACCAAGTCCTTATGAATGATTTATTTCCAGTGTAACTAACACAATTAAAGGTAACAGACTGGCACGCTTGTATTTAATTGTTCTTAATTAAAATCTAGTAATTTCTATTCTGTTGAATGTATTAACTTTATTCACTTCAACTAAAACTGTTACACTCTTGTTAAAGTTGTAGTATATTCCTATTAATTTTTGAATCACTATTTCTTGATTATTTTATTAAATATGGTTTTTAATTGAATTTTGTAAATTTATAATAATTAAACTTTATAATTTCCAGTAAAATATTTCACTAAAAACTTTGTATTAAAAACTTATAAACTTATATATGTAAACAGTTTTATCTATTAGCAAACATTTCGATATGATGGAATATTTTAAAATTTTACTTAATAATACCAGTTGGTAAATACTTGTCACAGCACACACTAGGTTTGTAATTTCATTTTATGTGTTAATGCAAATTTAATGTTTAAATATAATGAGCACATGAAATATCATGTTCACTTTAACCTGTCAAGGCAGATAGTTTGAAAATGAATGTACACAATCTGGTAAAGACGAAAATTCCAACATTAAGTACTCAGTTTACATTTAAATTCAATTTTTTCCATGCTTTATATAATAAAATAAATAAAATCTAGACGGGTAAACTGGTAACAACCGAAATGAAGAAACTCGATTAAAAACTATTTTATGTTTATAAAGAACTAACTAAAAATATTCGATTACTAAATAACGGGTTTAACGTGTTTATATGTAGTTTGTTCTCAATACTACACAGCTCAAATATTATACATTAACCTGTCCTTTCACGTTATGTGAAGCAGACACAACTAATCCATTCTGCTACAGTACATCTAAACTCGTTATAGACACTTCTTGCTTTTATGAATCTATAGAACTGCGTGGGGTATATATATATAGAACTCACGTATATACTTTAATTTTGTATTAAGCTTAATTTATACGTGGGCAAAATTGAGTTCGATTACGGAGCTGGCCACACCTTGGTATTTTGCCGAGCTTCATTAAATATTTTCACTAAATAGACTGGCTTTTCAGTGGTTGTCGTATGTCTACCTGGAAACTGTATAAAACGATATTATATTCGATTGCCAGTCTGCAAGTATCTTGTGAACGTAATGAACAATGTATTTGAAATTTTATATGGAACTTCAGCGAAGCCTATTACCTTATATGTGGTCTGGAGTACACTTACATTGTATATAAATATTATCTTTTACATTACGAGTATATTGTATAGAAGTTCTAAAACATACATAGATATAGAGTATGTTGCAGCGTTAATACAAGTTAATACGTATTGTTAAGGTTTTTATAAGAAGTTTATATTATATTATTATTAGATATCTAGTGCTCTAGTGAACTTTGAATAGCCTATTTTAGTAAAGGTAATAAGAGCACTACCACAGCATACGTACTCTGTAGTCAGAAGCAATGCAGCTCACTATGTGTCCGTATGCAAACTCATGTATTTATAATCGTACACTCGGACTATTGCCTTATAAACCAATTAGTTGAATCTCATGTGTAACTAAATACATGAAGTCACACAATCTTGAGCTCACGAATAACAAAACATGTTTGTTTAAACTAAAGACATGTCAATAACAAGACATATGCACGTTTCGATGCAGCGCGGGAATCTTTGCGATCACAACAGGTAACTTTTGATCCGCCAGTAGTCGCTTGTATATCCACTATGCTTTGTCCTGTGTTATGCTGTATCTGTAATGTTTTTAACCCTTCATAGGGCGCTGATTTTGTGCTTTGACATATTACTCCACATTCACATGGATAAACACCATGGATGGCTCACCTAATACGTAGACTACGAACAAATGTAATCCAGGTAAAATGGTATTCTGATCAAGTGCACAGGCTTCTTCGTCAATGACTCCTCAGACGAATGTTAATTCCAGATTCCAGGAGTCAAGTCTGTCACAGGTTTAGGTTTCAGACAATGCAATAAGTGGAAGGTGAAATGGAGCTGACCTTAAATTTCTTATTGAATCAATCCTCCCCACCATTGCACCTTATGTATAGTAAACTTGGTTGATCCACCTTAATTATTAATCGTGTCAGAAACTCGTAGTGCACTCAATTGTTCACCTGATGAGATAATGAGACCACTTCTCCTGGATTATATTTGCTTGTAGTAAAGGCGTCTCTGATGTCAAAACTATGTAAATGGTTTTGTTTGGATGTCTTGAGACGAATATTGATTCCAGACTCAAAGTTTTGTCTTTTATAACGTTACACTTCAGACGCTGCACTAAGTGGAAGATGAAACGAAGCTAAACTTCACATTCTTGATAATAATCAACCCTTCCCACGATTACTCTACGTTATATGATAATGATCGTCAATGTAAGTATTCGTAAAATATATGTGCTTAAATATCTATTAAAGGCTGATCGTTATGAAAAGGATCAGCAAAAACTTACTATTTTAACAAGGACTGTGTCGGAACCTAACTTGTTTTTTTATGAAATAGTTATTCACTAATCAATTAGTGGTATGGATATGATATACCTAAATAAATCTAAAAGAAGTAAAAAAACAAAATCGTAATGTGAATACATCCATCTGGGCATGCACTATGAATTAAATAAGTTCTTTGAATTAAAGAAATGTACACATATTGCGTTTTAATGTAATAAAACCACTTAAGTTGTTAGAAAACTTTGCAGACGAAAGTAATTAGGAATATAATGTAATATATTAGTGAATTTTGGTAAAATAAATTGCAAAACTACTCAATTATTACTATGCCTAATCACTGTAAAGACCGTTATAAGATGTATTATGGTTCACATGTAATTCTTTTACATCAAAGTGTTATCTGTCATATATGATTATGTTTCAAAATTAACCAAACTAATGGATTATTTAATTACACACTCTAAATTTTCTAACTGGTAGAGAACTGACAGGCTTTATCTCACGCATACTGGATTAAATATTTAAAAAATAAAAGATGCTACCACCAGATAACTTCTTATTGTGTTCCTTTTCTTAAAGTGTATGTAGGATAACTTTTAATCAAACCATTATTTCTTTCATATTTAAAACAACTCTCTTCTTCTATAGTTGTATTTGATATCACACGCGAGCACGATCATAATGGCAAAAATAAATACACGGGCCCTGCCTCAAAACATTACATATAGTTTCTATTGAAACTTTTAGAGTCTCTAAACTGTCTCAAATAATATTTAGTTTAAAATACAATAAAACTACTTTCAATGCTAGAAGCTTTTAATTCGGAAGTTAATTTTCACTAATGTAAATTTATACAACATTTAAATTTTCTTACTAAACCTATCATGACGCAATAGTTTTATATATACTTATTGATTGAACTATAATTGTATAAAGTAAAATTAAAGTTATTTTTAATGTTAGGAACTTTTTATTCAGAAAGACCTCTTCAAGATTGTAAATTCACACAACATTACAATTGCTTACTAAACTTAGTATGGCGCATAGTTTTAAATGTACATGTTGCTTTAATCCTTGTCAGATACACTTACATTTCATTACATAAAATACACACTGGGGTGTGTGACATCCCAATTAAAATAACTGAATATTTTAAAAATGTTAGTAGTTCATTGGTAATCATTTGTGTTTATATTACATTTATATTCTTTGGAATGCAAAATAGTTACTTTTTATTTTTAAACACATATATTTTTAACTTATGTTTATAAAATACATATGTTTTGCAAAAAATAGTCAGTACGGTATTTGTTAGTAAATATAGCTAAAAATGAAAATATCAGGGGAAATCAACAGTGAAGAAATAAGTACAAATCTATTTGTATTGCACATTAGTACACACTCACAAAGTTACATAAACTTACCTTAGCCAGGTGGTCAAAGTTCCTATTCCACAGATTCATAGCACAACACGGTGTTCGTGACACATCAGGCGCTGGTATGTTGTAGACCACTGCTTAGTTTTTCTGTCCATGTTTCTGCCACAGAAGGAACATCTTCTCTGGTGTCTTACAGGAGCAGAGATGTGCCTTTTTTCTTCATTCGAGATACAAAGAATGTCACTGAAAGCGATACGAAGACTTTGCAGAGTTGTTGTCTCTAGCCTGTTTGTAGGAATGGCTTCACAATTTCAAAAGATTGTTGCATTAGGAACTGCCTACGTTTCATTTTGGTATTATTAGCTCTCATATTGTATATTATCATCGCATTTATGTCACTTAAACCCATCATAGTGAACATTCTCATGGGCCATCGGTTCGGTTGTCTACTTACTGAATAACTATGACATAAATTGGTCAAATTTGTCTGTACCAACTTTCGCGGTATTGTCAAGTATATAGGCATAGGCTTCATTGTTTGGGATCAACGTCTTTGTTTGCGTGCATTTCAGTTAGCAGAAGATAATTTCTCTTAAGTTTCAGCTAGTAAGAAATCAACATTTTGTTTAGAGAAAAAGCATATATTAGCTTTTGGTGCAAGGGGGCTTTTGGAGGTACTTCAGACTTGTTGGATCTGAGGGTACCAACAATTGTCAGCTGAAAAGTTTGTAGCATATTGCCAAAAAGTTGAATTGTGAAAAAGTTATCTACCGTAATATTTCGTTTTGTGTAATAAATGGTTCACTTAGTGTCCGGACATAGTATGACGCTACGAGTTTATTGTTGGGTGGCTAGATTGGGCCAGGGTGTGGCAAAGCGTTGATCATGTAAGCAGTTCTTGAGTCATTTAGCATAAATATTTTTAAGGGGCAAAAATACTTACTCCTTATATAAACCCTAAAACTACTATTACCACGATACACAACCAACTGCTCATCTATGGTGCGATGTTCATAAGCTGAATACAAATCTTTTGCATTTCCTATAAACATGCCCCATATGTTTCTAATATGTGCAAATTGAACATTTTCCTTACTTACCTCTCTCTTAGCATTTTCATCAAAGCGTAAAGTCTTAGCCAAAAACTTGAATCTATTTTTGAGCGGCATTGTAGCACGAAAAAATTGATATGCCAAAAATTATGGACTAAATTTCATTTAAGTATCGGTTGTTCTTTGAACACCAAATAAATACAAAAATCAAATAAAAGGTAAAAGTTGAGATTCATTTGTTGTACGATGGTAGCTTTGAATGTTTAGTAACAATAAAACATTTCTACAAATTTCTTCATTCGTCCTATAGACAACTACTTTTAAGGTATTATTATCAATTTGAAGCAATCATGACTCGAGTGGGGTTTTCCCCTCGTTTCCGAATCCTTTAGCACAAGTAAAGTGAGTTACCAAGTTCCTTGCCAACGGGCGGCCTCTCCGTTGAGTTCTTCAGAGCTCCACGTGTTACAATTTTCCCCTAAAAGAGCAGCTACATTTCTCCTCCTTTCATTTCTTTCTTATTCTCCTTCTTCGACTATACTGTTCTCATCAAGAATATTCTGACTTCTCCTCTACATAATCCGGATCATTATCCATATCATCCTCACCAAATAAACGTTTCTCATCACTTTCAGTGTCCAATAAAAGTCACGAATTTCATCACTTCTTATTTTAGCACACATAACTATTTATATTATAAATAACTCTTACGACGAAACTGTGGTAACATTTAACCTTTTAAAAGAAAAATAAACAGTTAATCAATACACAAACTAGTTTTAAAATTATAAACACTAAGTTTGTAGAAAACTAAAAGCGTCACACAGAAGACACAATGCGGTGCAGCACACCCCAAGCAACGTTTGAACCTTTCCAGTTGGAAAATGCAAGGCAGAATGGAGTAAACTACAATGGCGCCTGAGCAGCAAGTCTACCATCTGAATTTAAATGTCCAAAAGAATTTCCCTGCACCACCCAATTGTGCTGCACAGGAAAAATTATTGGGATGTTAACTATAATTGTATAAAACACAATTAAAGTTGTTTTTAATACTAGGATATTTAATTCAGAAATACATCTTCAAGATTGTAATTTCACACAACTTTTAAATTGCTTACCAAACTTCTTAAGACGCAATAGTTATAAATATTCTTATTTTTTTAACCATAATTATTCATGTTGTATTAATTCTTTAAAATAAATGTACAATCAATATAACAATTTCTTTGTTTATCCTGAATCACAGTAAAAAAATAATATTTTTTCTGTGATTTTATCATACTATTTGTAAAAAATATATTTTATTCTATAACTATCTTACTTATTATCCTCATTCCCCAGTTTACTATGATGTATAAATTTGTATAATTAGTTCTGCAGTTGTCAACTCAGTCATAATATCGTTACAGGATTAAATTGGCTATCTGTACGAAGATATGTGTATGTCGCGGAAGCAGGATTTAGAAATAACGAGTAAGGAATTAGCAGTCCATGATTACTAATATGACCAGACATATCAGATATAGTTCCTTTGGATTTGAGGGGTTTTTAATATAACGGATCTTACTATGTACATGTGCTCGCAGCGCAAAAACATTTGATCAACATTTCGTGTTATAAACTATGGTACTTATAAACTGATTTACATTAATTAAGGAATCACAGCCTAACAAACATGCCAACAAATATGTGACTTTAAATGCGTCAGTAGGTTCTAAGAATCCCATCTTAGTGTTCGCTTTGACAGATTACGAGTATACGTCAATAGTACCAATTTGACTTCCAGGAAACTTACTTCATATTTAAACAAGGAAAGTACGATATCAGAAATAATGATTAATTCTGTTATTGTAAATGTATGTTACTTATTTATGTTATTATTCATAAATTTGTTATAATTCAAATTTTTCAAGAAACTACGCAGGATAAGAAAATGAAAATTTATATAATATAAATATAAATATATATATATATATATATAATACATATAACATATACATATATATATATAATACATATAACATATACATATATATATATATATACATTTTCATTTTCTTATCCTGCGTAGTCTCTTGGAAAATTTGAGTTCTAACAAAATTATTTCCATGAACATTAAAAAATAATAGTTACAACGAATAAAACAAGACTTCGTCGTCTTAAAAGTAGTTTGTTCACTTAGCCTAAACAACAAAACTACTCCTAAAATTCTTAAGAATGCGTTTTCGATTAGAGGTGTTTTATATAGAAATAAAAATTAAACTATATCCCATATGTAGATGCTCCAAAATAAATTATTAAATTAATCTATATCTTCTATATAGAACAATTAATGTGTGTTTTACACGTTATACTACTTATTTACTTACGCTAATAACACAGTAATTAGGTCAGTGATTAAGACCAATCCTGCTTCGTTATTCTACAACACACAGAACACTACAACGAGAACAACAGTAGGCCAGGATTGAGTGGCGTAGGGATAAAGCTTTCAATGTAGAATGGCCAATTACAGCAGCCGAGTCCACCACGAGTAGTGTGCCTCCGAATTATCCAACGAAATATTCTCCTGTAGCGTTTTATATTCCTCTCCATCCACTACTGGTAATAATTGGATGATTTATTTTTGCTTTACATAAGGCATAATCAAATTAAAGTAAAAAGAATCGGATCCTTGGGATCTAGGAAAGGATGTTTCACTGTGACTTGCTACAACCAAGTCATCAATACTCCGCATACTCGAAATGTAAGGCAGATCTCATGAAAATTCTGCGCTTTTACAAAACATAAGTCAATGGATTTCGTTGTATAAGCTTAACAAGGCTTATCGTAATGGTGTGTTGTTTCCACATTTGTTTACTCTTACAACAGCCAAATCACTTAACAATAAATGTTCTTACTCTCTGAGTCGCTGAATAAAAGGTTGTCATATTTTACAGACACAATCTATCATACAGCAACATACAGATAAAACAAGCCTGGTGTAATTAATTATAGTATGGAGAGAATTCCTTCTTATATTATTCCTACATGTAGTTTAATTTGGCATATAAAGTTTATTTTTTTATTTTTTAAATAGATTTCGTAGATTAGTTGCAATAAACTTCACCTTAAAACGAATAATTATGATAATTAGTTATAAGGGAGTGAATAAGTAAGGGCTATGATTAGAAATGAAGTCGATTTTCCTACGTAGAAGGAATCTGCCTAAACTACAACCATACTTATGCCGGAATTCCATGAGTTTTATTGCATTCTCTCCAGAATCCAAACCATCATATTGAAATAAATTGCTATAAACCATGTTATTATGTGTTAAATTATGTATTTTCATGTTTTGTGAGGTTTTGAAATAATGGGCATATAACAATTTAGATCTAAAAAAATAACACTCAAATACTATACGAGTACTTGTTATTAAGATTTTGTATATGCACAGATCCCTCAGCCTGCCAACAGCTTGCTGGATACAACGTGGATTGCGTTACGTAGTCGTAGAACAAGAGCCCGTCCACTATGACATCCAGAGACTTGAATGTGTTAAATATTGCCAGTTACACTCACTCCTTGTTCCCCTTGGGTCTGTACAAAACCGAGCAGAGGTAGTTAAACAACGATGGCCTCTTCTAAGATTGAGACCGTTTCCAGCTGACCGCATTAAAATGGATTCGCATGGTGCACGGTATGACAGGAATAATAATTGCAGTATCATCGTGAAACTTCATTTACATTTTGGAATGAACATTTAATGATGAAATGATGTAATTGAATACACCATCATTAAGACATAAAATAAAGTATATTTAAATTAATTTAATTGTCTAATACGAATGTAACCATTCGAAGAAACTTGTGATGTGCATCTTTACTTTAGTAACAAAGCCAATCACAAGAATAGAATGAGCAAGAACAAAGTACAACATTGACGTGGTACTCCACTCAAACTGTTAGACTCAAAAATAAGCTATAATGGCTTTTTTAGCAATGTTTTCAAGAAAAATCCACATTTATTATTATGTTAACAAGCCTTGAAAATTATCGATTCCAACTCGTTTTAAAGTTGAAAAAAAATTTAAGTAAATTGTCATAATTACCATATAGCTTGTAACTACGAATTGTTTAGGTGCAGGAATGTAAGTAATTTTGCAGGTAACACACAAACTTTTAATTCGTTTACTGCAATGTTTAAATTTTTTTTCTTATTTTATGCAGGAAATATATGTAAGTTTGAGCAAAACATATGCGCGCTAGTGTGTGTGTGTGTGTGGGTGTGTGTGTGTGTGTGTGTGTGTGTGTGTGTGTGTGTGTGTGTGTGTGTGTGTGTGTGTGTGTGTGTGTTAAAGTACTCAATTTAATATTTATGTACCTCGTATCTTAAAGTCATAAATTAAATTTTACTGTAAGCCCAATTTTTTTACTATCTGTGTTATAATTTTACAATATATAATTTTGTGAAATCACTTATGTAAACAGCAACTTTTTATGTTAGGCAATTCAGTTGACTCTACCTCAGCAGTTGTCAAAAATCAAGCGAGCTCTCATCAAATAATTGTAGTATTTAGCACGTTCCACGTGGAGCCAGGGAGGCCATGTATAAATACTCTAGCGTTGTAATATTATAGTATAATATACATCCTTAACCCTTCATAGAGCTGCGACCATAATTCATATATAACTGTTATAAAATCGACCAATACTTAATGTGTATATACGTTGAAGATGTTATAGACGCAAGTCATAACATCATACGTCATACTTAAACATGTCTAGTTCCTAAAATCTGGAAAAAAACTTCTGTCCCTCGTAATATGAATTAATAAACATTTTGCATGTTTTGATGCAAACATGTACAATATTTTATATTCTAATATTTGTTTACAATACAATATTATGTTTATTCTTCTTAATTAACTCAGTCAAACTTTTTAACATAACCTGTCTAAAATCAGACCGGTGAAAGTGTTGCCTATACTGAAAAACTAAATAAAAAAGAGACTTAGAGGATCAAACACAACACAAAAAATTTAACAATAATAATAAAATATTCTAATTATTTATAAAAATTATTGTAATTATTTATTTTAAATAAATAAAGTTCATCACCAATTAATAAAAATGAAGTCCATCCCAGTTCCTAGATTTTCCCCTATCTGGTTTCTGCTCTGACGATCACTATTTATTATTAAATTCCCATACTTGGTCATTTTGTGCATGCATAGTATATCCTTTATTTCTTAATAAGTTCAAAATCTTTATTAATTTTGGGTTTTAAGAATGAAGTAGGGCGATTTTCATATGAATTATTCCTTTGAAATTCAAATATTTCAAAGAATTATGTTTGATTAAATCAACCGTACTGAGAATAAATATAGTACTTTCATAGGACAGGGATATGATATTTGATTGATTATTGATATTGCAATTCAATAAGCAAATATTGCTCAGTCACTGCTGATTGATTACCTTCAACTAAAAAATTTACAAATCCATCGAAAAGGCTTTGAAGTGATCCATTTCGAGTGTAAAGCAGCCGAGTCAAATTCATGCAGTCAACATGCAATGCATCTATTTGAATGTTGATGTAGATATTCGTTACACTAGCGGCAATTATATTTATTTCTCTCTCCGCTTAGAGCTCCCCATTCAATCCTGGGAATAACTGGATACTACGTTTACCTCTGATTTATGATTATGTCCTGGAAATATATGTATGAATTTTCGCCATCCAAATTAATATCCTTGCTTACGTTCAACCCTTAAGGCAATTAATTTAGGATGTAGAGAGTTCTAGTGAATTTGTTATACAGCTAAATTACATAAATAGTTGTCATTAATCTTATTAATTGTACGTGTAAATGGAGATATGCTAGGCTACTAGACTCTTGTTAAGTAACTTTAAACGTATAACTTTGATTATTATTTTGTCCTAGTTTTTTTTCTCCAAACCATTAATACATTTACAGAAACTGATATTTATAAACAAAGTAGTATATTCAAATAAACTTGTAGAAAACGTTAGAACAAGTACACTAAAAGCACGTCAACTTGTACATTATTTACTTGTTATAGTGAATATGAGTAAAAGAATAATGAAAAGAAATATACAGCAAGACAAAGTGAAACAGGCAAGAGGGGATTTTGAAAATAATCTTTGTGTGGTTGATTTGATAGTGTCAATACACGAGCATGCATGATCCATAACTTAAGTTGACACGTCATTTTACATGCATTTTAAAAGCAGAAATATTCCCATATTATAAAATTCCAGAAATTGTGAATTGAGCACAAATTACATTATTATAAAAGCGTTAATAAACATGTATATAATTATTGAGATACATTGCTATTTTGTTGTGCTAAATTATTTTAAAATATCCTGGAAGATAACATACTTACTTTGTAATATAAAATATGTTTTATGAATAAATTATAATATTTGTTCTAGTTAAATTTCAATGGAATAATATACATTATTATACAATATACGTTATATAAGAACAACAATTTCTTAATAGGTAAATTATAAAAAGTTAGTAATGTATAGTAATTAAATATAATAATTATATACATAAAACAACAGATGGTATTAACGACAGAAAATCTAATAACTGAATTCATTGGTTTATATTATTGTAAAATGTTATTCTAAGTAATTAACTCGTAACTGTTTATAAATCCATTGTAAATTATGTTGTAATTGATTTCCAACAATTATACTCTTAAATAATCTAATAGGTGAAATTGTTTAATCATATCTGACTAATTATAACCCATCATAAATGTTTAACCACATATTCATTATTACATAGAGAGCAACTAATTTCGAATGCAAGGTTGGTAAAATACAAGCAGCTGTTAATTAATTAATAGCCTTTATGGTTAATGGAGAACAGTAAGCAGAGAAGGGAAAGTATTTCCTTACTTTTGGTTTTTGTAGTTTACAATTAGTGCATTCACTAAGCAATTCTAAAATTACGTACTACATATAATTAAGGGATACTAATATTTTTCAACTGGTAATAATCTAATTTTGCTCCATACTGTAAGAACTGTATGTAGTTCAAATAACTAACAAACTCATATATAATTTTAGATTGATTGAAGTTTAGTTTATTCCTTGAAAGTGTTCCCGTTGCATTCAAATAACTGATACAAGCAATAGTGAATAGTATTAAGGAAGAACTATATGATTAATTTATAATATAAGAATTGCTTAGTAACTATGGACATTGCGAAGTAATGTACTTTAGTAATAACCTATGTTAGCTGATTAAATACTATTTATGTTCAAACCTACTTAAAAAGCTGATATGACAATATAAAATGTTTTGATCATAATAAATATAGTATAAACTCTCACTGAATGAGAAAAGTTTTTATCTTTTAATTTAATAAATATAAAGTTGCACTGTTTTTATAACCATATTATTAGTAATAGTAACTCAGGATATCTTTAAATAGTATTTATGTGGTTTCATACCCATGCGATTGGATGTTGATATTACTATACGTAATTAACGTAACACAATCCATAATTGCACTATAATCTATGACACAGTAGGCTCAACTGATGCCCATGGATGTCTAATTAATTCAGTAAATAGATTGCTCTGAGCTCTATAGTAAATTAATTATAGTTTAATTTAATAATATGATGGATTATGTACTCAAAAGAAAGGGTAATATTCCAAAGAATATCAAAGTCGTTAGACATTTTAGGTTTAATTTAATTTAAAGTGGACGTATAGATGTGGATGTAGATATATAGATCTTTAATATTTTAAAATACAGCTTACATTGCATTCTATATTGTACACTAAAATATACTTTGCTCGTAGGGGAATAACATTTAGCTTACTGAAAGTATAACGTAGTATATTAAACCAACGCTTGTATTACTGGTATGGAGGTCAATAGCTAGTCACCCACAGGATGAAGTGTAATTATGGATATTTAAATGTGGATTTTATAGCTTAATTTTATAACTTTTTTGACAATTTCGTAGTAATATTTTACTACGTGTCTCTTATCTTTCAACTTTTTCCTCAAAATAATAATTTAATTTTATTGGAATGTGTGCCTAATAATAACTTAAATAACTTTATTCATCCTTACATGTGCAATACTTCTAGTTGATTCTCGGCTGTTCAGTGTTACATTACATTATATTACATTTTTATCTGATAAAAACGTTCTTTAACGGTTTGATTACGTTTTTACCACTTATTTTATTATGTAATAATTAATCTCAGTTTGATGAACTCGGCTGATAAGTATACGTCATTGTATAATATTCTTCAAAAGTGTATTATTTTAAACTATATGTCAAACTCAATTATTCACGACTTCACAAATTGAAACTACTATATTCTGAACGGAAGAGTTCTAATGTGTATTATTTTAAACTATATGTCAAACTCAATTATTCACGACTTCACAAATTGAAACTACTATATTCTGAACGGAAGAGTTCTAATGTGTATTATTTTAAACTATATGTCAAACTCAATTATTCACGACTTCACAAATTGAAACTACTATATTCTGAACGGAAGAGTTCTAATGTGTATTATTTTAAACTATATGTCAAACTCAATTATTCACGACTTCACAAATTGAAACTACTATATTCTGAACGGAAGAGTTCTAATGTGTATTATTTTAAACTATATGTCAAACTCAATTATTCACGACTTCACAAATTGAAACTACTATATTCTGAACGGAAGAGTTCTAATGTGTATTATTTTAAACTATATGTCAAACTCAATTATTCACGACTTCACAAATTGAAACTACTATATTCTGAACGGAAGAGTTCTAATGTGTATTATTTTAAACTATATGTCAAACTCAATTATTCACGACTTCACAAATTGAAACTACTATATTCTGAACGGAAGAGTTCTAATGTGTATTATTTTAAACTATATGTCAAACTCAATTATTCACGACTTCACAAATTGAAACTACTATATTCTGAACGGAAGAGTTCTAATGTGTATTATTTTAAACTATATGTCAAACTCAATTATTCACGACTTCACAAATTGAAACTACTATATTCTGAACGGAAGAGTTCTAATGTATCTAGCGATTTCTAAATTTTAAAAATTAATGCTTATTAGTAAAATATATACTAATATATATCAGTAATGGCACACAAAAACTATTTGTGTAAATATATGTAATTTTGATTATTAAGATATTTAAAAAAATTATAAAGCGTTTTACAATGTAAAACCCAGAGTAATACAACCCGAATCTTTAATGTTTTATCTATAATATTGTGGAGTTGCGCAACTGTAAACGAAAATATCAAAAGCTATGAATAACAAACAAAAGCAAAACGTTAGTGAACTAAAATAACATATAGTGCAAATACCCCTTAGAAACGAAATTAAAATTAGTAATGTAAATTATTTTCAAAGTCAATCATGTAAATTATACATTTTTGAAATTTACTATGTAAAATATTGAGTATTAGTAGAATATATATTTTTAAGGAATTACTGTAAACACGTAAGTGTATTATTTTAAACTATATGTCAAACTCAATTATTCACGACTTCACAAATTGAAACTACTATATTCTGAACGGAAGAGTTCTAATGTATCTAGCGATTTCTAAATTTTAAAAATTAATGCTTATTAGTAAAATATATACTAATATATATCAGTAATGGCACAAAAACTATTTGTGTAAATATATGTAATTTTGATTATTAAGATATTTAAAAAAATTATAAAGCGTTTTACAATGTAAAACCCAGAGTAATACAACCCGAATCTTTAATGTTTTATCTATAATATTGTGGAGTTGCGCTACACGAAAATTGAAATAAATGGAGTGTCAATAAAATTACGTTACGTAACTTCAAAATTAAAATAGAGTAATTCTTTTACTGTACAGTATATATTTATGTTGTATTTGAACGTTTTAACAAAGCTAAACTATAAGCCTCAGCGGATAAAATGAAAAACACTGAAATGATTGATAAATTATTTCACCTGTCTCTAGAGATTTATGGAATTGTACATGAACGGGGGCAGATAGTGTCACACGTGCAACTACTATCTGTCTTTCCATTGTTGCTGTCAGAGAGCCTTGGCTGGAAACAGTGTTGGATATCACAGATTGCAACGGCGAGTTTCGTGACTTTGATCTTTAGTTCTATCTCGCCAACTTTAGCTTACTTAAATAAATCATAAGATTCTTGTTAGCTGTGGAGTCAATATCACTAAATGCGTATTTCAGTTAGTTATGAATTGTTTCAAATAGGATCTATTTGATAAGAAAATAATTAAAAAGATTGATGAAGATTAAAATCAGACCTGTGAGTGCTACATGTGTCTTAGTATGGTTTATCATTGTATTTTCATTTAAAGTGATTATGGCCAGCACGGCTTTAATTATTTCTTTCATTTTCATAATCATAATAATTAATCTTTTTCTAGATATCCAGAAGAGTTTGGAGATCATAATCATGAAGAAGAAGAAAAGTACAGAATATTGCGCAATAACAGTGATACTGGGTAGCATTTTATGCTAGGCAATGCGATTTTCAATAAACCTGTTTTATGATACTATTTTATTATACCAAGAATATCACACGCAACTGTAAACGAAAATATCAAAAGCTATGAATAACAAACAAAAGCAAAACGTTAGTGAACTAAAATAATATATAGTGCAAATACCCCTTAGAAACGAAATTAAAATTAGTAATGTAAATTATTTTCAAAGTCAATCATGTAAATTATACATTTTTGAAATTTACTATGTAAAATATTGAGTATTAGTAGAATATATTTTTAAGGAATTACTGTAAACACGTTTAGAGTAATAGAAGGACTCAGATCTTCAACCCTTATGTTCTGATAAAAACTTTATAAAACAATGTTTTTAATACGTTTTTTGTATCGGATTGCAAGGCACTAAAATGTATTTCGTTGCGTAAAAGTGACAACAAAGAATACATACAAAATTTTAGATCAGTATAATTGTTATTTGCATGTTCTTAAATAATTAAAAATATGTATTATAAGTGAATATTTTTCAATATGTATAACGTAACTTCTATCCTTTATTACTTCATTAATTGTCCAGTGAACTACATTATGGGCCGAATGATCAAAGTTCTTAATTTTAACCGTGCTGATATCTCTTTGCCTTCAATTTATTGGTTAATCGTAACTAAGATGCTACCAATAGAAATAAAATCCATTAGTTTTGATAAAGCAAACACGTATAAAATTACCAAGTCTTATTAATAAAAGCTATTTATATTCAGGCTTTGTTTGAATAAAGTCGTACATACTCTAAATATGCATGTAAAGTACAGTAGTTATAATTATTTTATTCTTACATTTACTTAAAAATTTTCAATTTTAATGATCCTACGGAAGTATTTTTTTTTTATTGTCCATTGTTATTTATTAAAGTTATTGGGAAGAAATGTAACCAACATATTCTAGTAAGAAAATAAATTAAATGGGATTGTTTTTTTTTTTTGTTGCAAAGAATAATACAATTCTTGTATCGCATATAAAATAATTTTTAATACTAATTTCTTATTTTTTTACCTTTGTAGTTAATTTTTCCTAGTTTTAAATGTTCACACTAACCAAAATGTACAGACACTAAGATAAATATGTACGAGAAAAGACTTTTAGCGGTGAAGTACTCTAGGACTGAAGGGCGGAAGGAGGGGTAGGGGTAGTTGAGGGAGTGAAAGGGTAACATTGTAATCAGGGCTAAGTGGGTACTCTGCTGTCCTTTGTGGACACTAATTTAACTAGTTATCATTATTAATTAAGTCTTTCTCTCGCCTTAAAATGATATCGCAATTATTTGAACGCATTTTTAATAAACGTTTTGAGAGCGTTAAAACTACTATGGTTGTGGAAATAAAAAGAAACATATATTACTTACACTATATATCAATAGTTCATTACTAATATTTGGAAAAAAGTCCTAATTCTTACTCAATAAGGATATTTTTATCCGAAAAGAACAATTTTGTTATTTTTACTATAATTATGAGATCATTATTCAAGTACTTCTTCAAAACAAATAACAATAGATGGTTAGATATATTACCTGCAGTTATATCAATGATTATTTAAAAATATTGTAGAAATCACATCCAAACATATAAAGCTTCCCTTGCACCGTATGAAATATGGGCATTGAAATACTAGTCAGATTTAAGAAGTATCCGAAAAGTATGATTCAAATTCCCATATAAAAACGGGTTTTTTATAAATTATCTGACGAAACCCACAAAGTAGTAATGACATACATGGTAGCTTTGAAACCAGTAAAATGTTTGCTTTCTTTTTAATAAGTAAAAAAGGGACGTTGCATTAAAAACCATTTCTTAAACCCTACATCTCCTGCTTGTTGACCTGGAAGAAATTTTCATTATAATATATAAAAACTAGAAAACATTTTAGATTATATGTAAAAATCGTTCAATTATAGAGAATGATAAGAGCTGTGGCAATTAAAACGTTTTTACCAAAAACAGTTCTTCTTAGCTCAGCTAGTGAACGACGCAACCAACAATTAACTGAACCACATTGATTTGTTGATCTTGTTATCACGCACAAACTTGTCTTTCCTTATTCAGTATTAATAAGTGACAGTAATTCCGAGTAACAACAAATAAGAGGTAAAAAGTTGCTTAGCCACAAAGAGCGACGTTCTCTTTATGTTGAGGGCAATTAAAGTTTAACACGGCCAGGGTTTATTAGCGTCCTTTCGCTTTTCTTAAATGAGAGGGCAAGTGAAATCGTTTTGTAGTTGTATAACGTTTAGCTTTAAAACACAATTTTAACTACTTCGAGCAGGTACAATAAATAAAGGAGTACCACTTTACTATAAACTAATAATTTTTTTATATTGTTTGAATATATACTCAAGCATAGAAAACTCCCAAAAAAGTAAGTTGGACTTATACGTATCATATGTGAGATTCATTGTAATGACAGCCTAGCCAACCAGGAGTTAACTGTAGGAAGGAATTAAATACAATCATAACAACACAATTATTTTGTTAAATTACAGTACAAAGATTAATGTTCTGGTACCTTGACTAAGTTAATAATATAACGCATTGTTATTTGTACCTAAAGGTAAATTTAGTACTACAATCAAACAAATCTCTTGATAATATAGTAGAAAGATGCAAAGAGGATTATTTATTATACAACTACTCAATTCGTCATAATGAATTTTTCAAATCTGTATTAATTCAATAATATACTTGTAAAGAAAATTGTTTAGTAAAACCATTTTTTACAAAATGTAGATTATTAGGGTGACTATGAGTTTTAAGTAATGAACGGTTGTGTTGAAACCTACAACAATATGGAATTACTATTTTAGTTTTCAGAACAGTGAATATTAAATATTTTACGACTGCACGTATATTTACATGAGAAGGTGGATTGAAGAAAAGCAAATATCTTGATCATATAATTTAATATATTTTTTAAACAGAAAACTGGATCTCTATCCATTTGCATCTATTGTATCGTTTTATCTACTTAAACAGAACTAAGTAAGACATTACGTAAATATATAATGAAGAAAATTCTTCAATGTTAAATTGTGAATGATATTTGTGCATTTGAGGTTTGTATTTTACTATGGAAATATTATGAAGAAAACAGAATTTTTTCCGGATATTTTTAATTGTTCAATGAAACAACGTATTAGTTTTTATTTACTTTATTACTTTTTTATAATATGTATTTTGAATAAAAAGTATTTAGTACGGATAATAAATTAATCTTTATTTACTAATTTAAATTACCAATTTTTATGTGCAAACATATTCGATTTTTTTAATTAAACACAACTATTAAGAATAGTGCATTTGATAAAACTTACGTTTACACGAGGTAAATTATAAAACATAAGTTCTTGTTTGCAAAAGAAATTTAAAGAATTATAGAAAATTCTACGAAGAATATGAAAAAATGGATCTCGACAAGGAAATATCTTCTTATTTGTCCTGAAAACTGATACACAAAAAGTTTTGGAAATAAAACACACAAGGAAAAGCAAAGTCACATCTAATTGTCCACATTTTCCAACATTGTCGGGACTTTATTGACCCCTCGGGAGTAGAGGAGGTTCCCTTCACACACAGAGTTAAACATTCATGTAACAAAGACGGAAGCAGACATTTCGTGTAAACACGACACGTGTAATTATGGACAATGATTCACGTTTCTAGGCATGAGTATAATCATTGCAACATCTTTCTATTTATCTCATTTTTGAATAAGTAAATCAAGTATTTGATTCAAATAATTGTATTTCTTCCCTTGAAAATAGTTGAGAAAAAAGTGAAAATAGGTAATTTAATTATTAAATTAATGCATATGCACTAAGAATACATTATAAAGCCTATCCCTTAATAGTAAACTACAATATTAAAACCAATAATATATTGCAATAGGTAGGAAAAACTAAATGTTGCTGAGAAACGCTAAGAAGATAGTATTACTGCAAAAGTACCGTATTGATGCTAGTATTGGACAGTAGCGAACTACGAGTTATCTTACAATAAGTAAAGCTAGAGCTCAGCATTAGAAATAGATGGTGTTATTAATCTCGAACTTTTTCAACAATTAGTGTAATTTCTGTTCTATCATCCCTTCTTCGAATTACCACAGTGAATTAAAGTTTTTTTATTAGAAAACTATATTTTTTTATTAACGCCTTTTAATTAATCTAATTCAAAGCTACAGGAACAAATAGACAGATTTTGACAGAACCTAAAGTCTTTTAATTTTACTTTACCAGAGTTTAACAATTATGGAGTGATGTATCGCATGTAATATCGTAAAGTCACATCTAATTGTCCACATTTTCCAAAATTTTCGCTATAGTAGGCTATAAAGCTTAGGATCTTTAAAAAGTGATTGTAAAAACACATTATTTTCTCTTCACCACAAAGACCTAAAACATTCCAGAGTTAAGTGCTGGTGAGTAAGTGATGGTAATAGAATACATACCTATGGTTTCACAAATTATTCTGATAAAATTGTCCTCGAAATCATAATCGGTAAAACGTGTATTGTTATGTGTATTTGAATTGTTTCAAATGAGGTCTATATGAATCACTATTAACATTATATTTGGGTAGAAAATATACATTTACACAGTTTCGCAACTTTTATATTCATATTTTCTTTTGCAGATCCTCAATATTTTTACGCTTTGATCTTCTAAATATTTAAAAAGTAATAACATTTATTTCCCAAATAGTTATTAAATATTACTTGAAGTTTAATATATATAAGTAGAAGAGATTATCTTGACAATGTAATATATCAAAGAATCTAGAATACAGTTCAACACAATACTGTTTTTTTTTAAATATACGTTTAACTATTACAGTTTTTAAGAAGATTATTGTAGATCAATACCAATCAATACCATATTTTATGATGCCAACCAAATCTACAACGATGGTATAAAAATATAGTATGCTCTGAATTTATTTATTTATTTTTTATTGTTTATCTATTTTAAAGCTACATTAGTATTATTTTTATTACATTTTATCTTATAAATTACCTACGTATTTTTAAATATTCATATATCTTGTATGGTTTAAAAGTTATGAGGGCTTTAAAGTTAAAAAACATACTAGCAATATAACAGTCTTCATAACAAGAAGATAAAAGATTAAATTTAACCTTGCAAACAATCAAAAAATTTTAATATAATTATTATAGAAAATGCGCAAACAAATCCTTCTTTCTCTTTATCGTGTCAAATGGGATTGTCACACGCTTTTATATATTGAACCCCTCACAGAATACTGACAAAATTAGTACGTAATAAACATTTTATTTTATTTTTGGTATATTGCTTAAAATATTACTGAAATTGAGAATTTTCCCCCATCCCCTGCTTTGCTTAAGAATTATTAAACCACAATAATCAAACAAATAGAACAATGTTAAATAATGTGTGAATCAAGTGTCTGTAATTTAAAGAATTAATTTTTTAATCCAGCGAGAAATAATGAATAATTTAAAATCTCTATATGATTTTTAGGAAACTTTTATATTTGATCAATACTGTAATTCTACTCATTACATAATAATATGCTCTTTCCTGCCTCTTGTATATTCATCTGCTATATTCATGTTATATTATATCAAACAGGTATGCCATACGTTTAAAATTTATTCCTCTAATGGATGTACATCTGTTCTAATTACATATATTATTTTAATAAGTAATGTGTGTCGGTTATAGTTGGTTTAGACGCTTCTCAATATTTGCTCTTTTTGGGGGTAGACTACATATACCCAGAAGCAAGTTGAAATAGTACATAGTGCAGAAAGGAAAACATTTGAAAATTTGATTGTTACCTGCTACAAGAATCAGATAGTAACACAATTTATTTTTTTTTTATTTATTTTTTTCAATTTTACATGACAGCTACAGGACATGATATAGCACAAACAAAGTACAAAACCTTCAATTATTCCCAAAACAGCTATCCTAACTAAAATTAATGTACTCTTAATATGAACTTTACATAACAAACTAAACTAAACTAAACTGCTGGCAGTTACACAAATTAATATTTAAATTTCTTTACACAACATAAATAAATGAACTCTATACAATTGAAATAAAAATAACAACTTGCTACATTGTACACATACACTTCTACAATGAACAATAAATTAAATCAAAATAAAAGGTTGCTGCATATCTTTAAAATATTTTCCAAATTATCATTAAAAATATCAAAGTTTAATTGGTTTAAATTAAGAAACCGTAGAGTCTTGTACAAAGGAAAGTTATAATGAGAAACTGTTCTACATCTAGGTAAAGCAAATAAATTAAATTCTCTAAATATATGATGTGGTATTGATTAATGGGATTTATAATATGGAGCGAGTTTTAAAGCGTTTTATGAATTTTAAGTAATAAGGTGGCCTTTCAAAAATGCATTATGTATAAAATAGCCATATCTTACATTGAACATGTCCATAGTTTCCTTATGAGGCGTACTATTACGAAATGAAGTATTCATAATGGCACGACATTTTTTTAATTTTGTAATCTAAGTATTTATAACTACCCAGCTAACCTGGGTACTTATGGCCAACATGTTTCATACATACTAAAGAGACCTTGTTTTAAGAAATGTTTTATGTTCTTTTAAAATATACATATCACATCTTGGCATGTGGTATCTGATATTGAAGATGAACGAGTAGTGTTTAAAACATTCGTAACGGCTGGTAAATATTCAATAAATATAGACTATTTAGTAATAATATTACTAGGAACGTGGTTTAAAGGGGTGAATCATATTAGCTTAGGTACAAAAACGGTACCATTTATGTTGCATACCTAATTACGTTAAGGAAAAACTTGTTTTTTATTAAAACATGACATTTGTTATATTAAAACGTATAGACAATTTAAATATCACTAATTCCATTGTATTATTAACATTGCTTGATACATTTTGCCTGATGGCGAAGCATTGTTTGCCAAATAAAAATCAGAACACGTTTATAAAAATAAACAGGAAAGGAGTAACCAACAGTATATTTCGTGTGAAAAGCTTATCGTGTGAAGGTGCACTCAAAAAACTATTAATCTTAAATTCTATAATTTTCGATATGTTCAACAGTAAAACAGGTAATCAAACAGAAAAGAAATGTTTAAAGCCTCATGGTAAATATAAGAAACAATATAGATAGAAGATTTTATATTTTGTATACACAAATAAACTAAATTAAGTAATACGAAAGGCCCTACTGGAATATAACCAATGTCTTACGAAACAATCTACCAAATATCATGTTAAAATTTCATATTATTATACTCACTATGTTTAAAAATTGATTAGTTCTATGAATTTTTCGTTGTGTTCTTGGTTACCCTTACGGACCAATGTAAACATTTTTGCTAGTGCTCTGCCAAATCTCATTATATGACACGCATCACGATCAACCTTGATGTGCACCAACACCTAATGTTCATTCCATCATAAAATAAACGAAATATGAGTATTGAGGAAACAGTATAACACTATTTCATCTAGGAACTCCCATTGCAAAGAAGAACACATCATTAAGTTCTTAGTACATTCATAACAAGAAAACAAAGGTGTAACATCCTCAGAATTAATTTGTCGGTATGTAACAAAATTATTAGATGATACTAACAGCAGATTTAAGCCTAACAAGAAATTTCATATACTCAGTAATTTTAATTTAGCACATCTAAAATAACATGAATAGACCAATAAATTGTATGGCTTCATCTATAAATAAAATTCAGATGTTATGTGTCTTTATCCACCAATTCTTATCAGAAAATAATAAACAAATATAGTACTATATAAGACATTAAATTGTAGTTTATGAAACATACGTGCGGGTAATGCTTTTATTTATGAAGCTTCAGTACGAATTTCTCACATATGTAACCGTGTGAATTCAGATCTAAGTCTCAAGTAAATCTTATTGATTGATGCAGTACAATCACAACAGCACTATACTGTCTAGGATAGTACAGCACAGTAGCAATGCAGCTCTCGATGTATCTATACTCGTACACTACTGTCAACTTATAAACTATGCAATTTTATCTCGTCTCTTTGTTATTTCCAATTCAAACCACCTTACAAGATACAAAATGAATGATCGACATAAAGACACTGAGATAAAGTTCAAGATAATAGGATATAATTGTATAAACGCCTTCTGAAGCTTTTAAATAAGTTGTGACAATCTTATACACACGTCAATTATGGTGGTCATTTTGCTGACATTACTGGTTAACTGTTATCCTAAGTGCTTTATGTGACGCACTACCTCCATCATTGAACGAAGAGATATCTTCTATATCAAGAGACACATTGTATTATGGCTATTTTAATCCACTTTTGGGCTCATTTCTGAAGAAAGTATCATTTTTTAGTTGTATTAATGAGTAGCATTTAAACTTAACAGAAAACACAAAAAAGAATTTTAATTCAATTATTATATTTAGTATTAACAAAATGATTTAAAATTTATTCTTTGAAATTGTTTAGTAACGTAAAATTTTCCACCATATTTTGCTTGTAAAGTTTTTACCAAAAAGCAGATTTAGAAACAAAAAACGTAACCATAATCTTAACAATTTTTTAATCATAGTAGGTCAGTGCTTGTGACTGTAAAACTGACTGTAAAATGTAAAACTTATTACATTACTGTAACTATACAGATCTATGTAGAAATAAAAGTGTTATTAGTTGAAACAGAAAGATTTTAAGAAAATGTAGAAATTTTTTTTAAATTTATTTTTACTAAAGTATTTGATCCTGGAAGGGTGAGGGGTAGAAATAGTTTAATCGTGTAGTCTGTGTATAACAGCAGGCTGCAGTGCCTTTTAGACATTCTTATAAGAAAATCTCATGAAACAGGATGAAAATTTAAATACACTCCTCTTATGAACGATTTACTTATACTCCTCCTGTTGATTTATTATTATTAATTTCTTTAAAAAATAATTAGTAAAGGAATACAATTTTAATATGCATTATAAGAGTACGCAAAAATTTGCAGCCATATCTTTTTTGTAATATAAATCAGGTAATTTACATACAATATACATTCTAACAAGGTTATGCCAACGCCAGATATCGATGCAGAACTATTTAATGCCCACATAAGCAATTCTAAAATATATTAAATTGACTATTTTAATCAGAGTTAAAACTATAACAATGTTAACAAGTTTATTTGATTTAAATTAGATAAGAACGGTCTGGTATTCCCAACACTCATATATAATAAAAGTTATACATTGATTAGTTTTCTTTAAAGAGTTATCCACATCTGTTTTAAAATAAATGGCATTATGTTTATATAGACTGGTGTGGATTGTGGTTGCTGTGCATCTGTCAGAATAGAGGAATGTGGGATTTTATATACATTCTAAGTCAAACATAAACTTTGTGTTAAATTTAATGGTTCAAATGAATTATTAGTTTAAAAAAATTTAAATAACTAGCTAAAACAATTTTATAAGGGACATCATCCAAACCAACTAAAACCTCTGTCAGTCTACCTAAAAATTATAGTCAATTACCTTGGGCGATTTCTAAAATGTCCAGGTTAAGTTATAGATAGGGCTTATTAGCTATAACTTCGCCTGGTAAAATAAGACATCCTTACTTTACTTTACAACAATGATCCTCAACAATTTGCCTCTTGTGGCGTAGGAATTAACACCTGAAGTAAAGTAAAAATGTTTTATTAATTATATATTTTGATTTGTTATTAGTGCAATCTGGAATAAAAGTTATAGGGTAGTTTTTCTATGTTATGTGCATTCCACTGTATATTTAATATTATATACAATTTACTTCTTTGACGAACTTCAGCTGAAACATCAAATAATGTTTTTGAAGTATCAACAGCAAAATTGTAGGTCTATGTCACTTGCAGTTATAAGCCAATACAATAATTACATACTGTATTTTTAAAAGTTTTTTAATAGATTACTTAAAAACGACCTTTTTACCAACTTTTAAAGGTCAGATATTTTATTACAAAAATTAAGAGTGTTCTTGTTGTAATCTTGATATCTTGCTAATAGTGTATAAATGTCAAGCTGAAAATTTATGAATTTCTCAGAATAATTTTGTGTGTGTCGTATCTGAAGACATATTATTGACTATGCTGTTATTGTTTCAGAAAATGTACTATGAAGTAAATGTAAGCCTCCAACAACTAACATAGAATATAAAATAAAATGATGTTATTCTCATTCGTAGTCTTATGATCATCCTCCTAAATATACTACGTTGTTAAATCTAAAAAAGTATAATTACAATTTTTAAACTAATTTAAACTTTTGAAAAAAAATATGAGGCATATATTACATTATTAAATGTAAAGTAAAATACCCAGAGAGGGCACACTAAGAGATCCACTTTGTAGCTTTCACCGTTAGTGTGGCCTCTGAAAGCGGAACCACTTGTGCCCTGAGAGGTGTGCTTGATATTGGTTTTCTCAATGCACTTTAACTTTCACATTGGTGTATTTATTAGCCTTACAGTCAGTTAATTATTAAAACTCCTTAGGATGTTACCATTTAAAAATTGTTTTACAATGTGCCAAATAATCATTAAACAATAGGTCGCGCTTACATGATAATTTTATGACACTTGCAATTGTACATACTTGTTTTAGTTAAATAGATAATCGTAACCCCTCCCCTCCCCCCGATTACTAGGAAAGTTTAATATTTGTCGCTGCAGTGCACATGGGTACACTATTAAACACCGATTGAGGAGTAAAATTCATTGATTTTTTTCAAGATATTGAAAAACGGGAAGAGATATAAACATGTTTTCAGACTTGAAAACGAACTATCACATGCAACTCATGTAATGTAAAACGCAGGAGAGAAATCCCGTGAGTCAAGAATTCGTTTATCTCTGTGTTTTGCTTTGCGTTTATCAAAGCCTTTCCCACCATTTTCTGATAAATCATATCCGATTTCAGTCTATACACAGATAGTTTATGTATGTTTTACCATATTTTATATTCTTATAACTTATTAATACATGTGAATAAATGTATTTGTTTGATTTTTTTGTTTTCATACAAAGCTTGGTCATTATAGCAGGACCTGCAATGTTATTTTCACAGCAAACTAAACGCTTGAATGAGTTTTTACGGTGTTTTTTGACTGGTATTATTAGTGAAAATGGTATGGAAGGACCATATGTCTCATAGGTTGTGGTTTAAATGGTTCCATTATTTCATTTTTTTGTTTGCCTGTTATAATAACGGCTTTAAACTAACTTTGCAAAGGGGGTGGTGAGAGGGGGAGAGAGACATGAGCTGTCTCATATATGACTGAGATTTTGAGACAAGCAAACAACAGCATCTCTGTAAGGCTGGATAATCCATAAAGCTACACAGACAAGACCTTTATGAGTGACCACATCGCAATTTAGTAGTACTGCCTACGAAATTCTTTTTCAAGGTGAAAAATGAAAGCCTTATAAATATCTCAGTACTGTGAGGGTAGCATTCGCTGAAACCTAAAGTATCTTTTTGAACAATGAAATTGAAACTTCGTTGAAGAGGTTTACTTGTTTTGTGCCTAAGGTCTATCGTCATAACAGCATTTTTTCTGAAACTCAGTGTAAATTAAGAAGCATTTTTATATATATATATATATATATATATATATATATATATGTGTGTGTGTGTGTGTGTGTGTGTGTGTGTGTGTGTGTGTGTGTGTGTGTGTGTGTGTACACATACATACACAATTATATGCCACTAATCACTTAATGATGCAGCTATCTCGAGAGATCTAACCTTGCTTCGTTACCTTGCACGGAAACGAAGAGATTTCCCTCGAGATAAACTTGTTATCTCACTAATGGCCTGTATTCTGTCAATATTACATTTCCCACAGTAATTTATAGTATATTTTAAGCAACATTAAATGTTATAAAATATTTTGCACTTTTAAAAACTCATATTTCCACATTTGTATACTTAACTCTCAAAGGTATTAGGTATGAAAGTGTGCAGCCTCTGTTCTTATCTTTAGAAGCTGTACGATCATAATATGATACTTTTAGTTTGGCAGTACGATTTATGTAAGTAGACTTTGTGCTTCATACTGATCTTCTCGAGTTAAACTTATTTATTTACGGTTCTATAGGTTAACGTCATATACAACATTCAGTGGATTGCTTGCTACGCTAACATAACAATATGGTAAATAGTAAAAAAGTAATCCAATAATTGTCAGTTATCATTATCAAGCAAAACGTAGTAGTGAACATAAGTGTTCTTCTGCTTAGAAAAAATAACTAGATTATTACCTAATACATATTACATTGGTGAGAGATGCATTATTTAATAAGTAATGTGATTGTATACCAGTGATAATACTTGGTTTACTTTAAAAGGCATTAAGGTAGTGTTGTCATTTTATTTTTAAAAATTCTTTCATCGAATGATATAGGTCATATGCCTTGAAAAGAAATAAAGTGAATTTCCATAAAGTATATTAAGCATCTCGGTAATGGCACTCAATCCATCAAAGTGAACGTTTCATAAGCTTCTCAGAATAACTTACCATTTTCAGTATCTGGAATCACATTTTAGATAGCTCTTTTGACGATGTAGGATATTATAATTTGAATTTAAGTAATAATATGTAAGAAAATATAAAGGTAATGACTAACATAGTTTGTAACATGAAGTGGTTGGATATGAATATACTCTACCATATTAGAGGTATATTTGAGAGCGTACATTATGCCAGCTATATTTAAACCCTGTATATTCCACAGCTACCAGAACTAGCATGTCAGGTCATAGTAAGTTACCATGGGCCACCATCTCTATATTTTTAACTTCTTATCCTGCGTCTGCTCAAATTAGTAGACTGTCTTCAGTATTAAATTATTATTGGATGAAATCATAAATAAAAACTATTTATGTCATTGTATATGCAGATCACAAAATATAAAAACGTTTTATTATTCTCAGTATATATCAAATGCACTTTGCTACACGTTTTTGTAAATATTTTTTTTGAAAGTAACACACTGTAGAAATTCACTACCACACACGATCGAGCTATTTTGTTATTAATCTTTGAATGGTACACATTTTGTAGTAAGATGATGATTCATTCAATAATATGTATGGAATGTTTTTTTATTTTAGGATGGAAAAACGCAGTTAATGTTGATAAATAGTATGAAAGGTACAATAACATTTTCACAGTAGATATAAAGACGAAAGCCAAATAATACCTTTTTAATATTGCCGTACATTATGTGATCAACATAAGACTCATTTCACATCCCTGTGATCACCAAAGAGCTTATTAGGCTAAATAGTTGTTTCCATGATTTAATACGATTACACTTATTTGACTAACGGTTAACAAATGCCTTTGATCACAACAGGTGATATGTTAGCTCGGGCAGTATTTACCGTCACCGATAAGTGTAAAATAGGCTCTTTACTGAATCTAATTTTAATCCTTGTTATAGTATTGATGTTTCTTATTTTACATACTTTAATTTAAATATTAAGATTAAAATTTAAGATAGGTTTCTGTTATGACATTTTTTTATTCTGTACACATCAGTGATAAAGTTAATGGAGACTATTAGATTAAATGTACAATTTAAAGCTTGAGAGAAAAACACAGGATTGATCAGAATAAATTTTAAGATTATTGGGTTAGTTTCAAAGGATTAATGATTGTTACAGGTAATAGTGATTGGAAAAGTCCTTAATCCAAATGTGTAAAATTAGAAAGATAACAATTTAATTTAACCTGAACATATTGACGTCGTTGTCTTATTATAGTCTCAACAAATTTTCTACACTTTTAACAATCAAACGAAGTATCTGTTGAGTTAGAAGCTCGTTTTCTCAATTATTTAGACATGTAGCGTGTCGGGCGATCCGTCAAGGACGTCATTAGTCTGGTGGGCGAATAAAACAGATCAGCGCTTTTATACGCTTTAAAGAGTAAGAGGGTTATTCTAAAATTCATCATGTAAATGACGCGATCAAAGCGTTCATAAGCTTGTTTGGTACGATTCCCGCAGTGATCAGATGCCAAGTATGCATATTTTTGGTAATAAAGGTGTCTTAAATTTTAAGGGGGCAACGTACCCAAAAAGTTTATTTTTTCTAAAAAAACTTTTTATTTTATTTCTTACTTTCTAAAATGTTTGGAAACAATAATCAATTATTTGTTTTGCATTATCATTGCCAAAAGTGTGTTTTTTTTTTATAAAATCTATTAGCGTGTAGAGCTGATTTTTTTCTCCTCCAGGCGGCCATTATAAGTGACAAGCTTTATATCATATATATATATATATATATATATATATATATATATATATATATATATACTCGTATATATATGTATATATATATACATAATATATCATATAACTATTCATTACTAATGTATTTTATTGCTGTATTCAGTATATTAGAATGTCATAGTTTCAGAACTTACTAAGATCCCAGCTTTTTTATATGTGGTAATCACTCAGTAGATCAGCTGTTAGTTCCAGTTACTGTACTCTAACCTCACTTTGTGAATGACATGTGTTTGTTGTGTTTTGTTGAACAAATTTAGTGATTTAGACTATTAGTTTTGATTTAGTCATGAAGCAATCAACTAAAAATCAATATTCTAGAAACAAAATTAGTAAGAAAAACTTGAAGTATAAAAAATACCGTCAGCAAGTTAAATTGAAAAAGATGAAAAAGGAAGAAAAGAAATTAAAAAAGAAGGTGTTACCTATGGGGCTGGACTCTTTAAAGTGTAAAATATGTTTACACTAAACACAAAAACAATGATTATGTAAATAGTCTTACTTTTCATATATAATAAACATATGAAGTTTTTTGCCTTTTCCCGTAAGTTTTTTTTCCGTGTTTTCCAACACGTTTTACAACGTAACTTCTTTATTCATTGATCTAGAGACCTCATATTTTGTACATATGATCTTCAATATATAGTGCACAAAGTTTAGTATGGGATCAAGTATATTTTAAATTATACTCCTAATATAATTTTTTTCCATTTATAGAAAATTATAATTTTTTGAAAAAATTAAAATAAAATGTCACTTACCTATTTTGATAACTACAAAAAATTCCATACTACACTTTGTAAGGCTATTTATTAGCTTTAAAAATATCTAAAAATTTGGAATAGGTGCAATACAAAAGCAGCTATGGTGTAAAACAAGAATTCTAATTTTCTTGAAAAACCCCCTCCCTTTCCCCTGAAGAGGGGTGGGAGGGGGATTAATAATATATTTTCTTTAAACCCTGTCCTAGGGAGACACTTGAACAAAAAGATTAATTAGTGGCAGAAATTAAAAACATATGTTTTGGGTACATTGCCCCCTTAACAAAAATGTTTTGTTCTTCATGTCCTCAAAATAGTTTGACTTATATAGACAGTAACACATGAGACACAACTGAATATTTATAAGTTGAGAGTCTTCTACGAGTATAGTAGATATATAAGCTGACTTACGGGCAATCGTGAGCTGCATTGCTACTGTGTTGTTCTACACTAGACAGTATTGTGATTGTGTTTACTGTTGCTCTTGTGGTTGTACTGCAGCAAGCAAATAGGGTTTATTTTCGAATTAGATTTGGATACACAATGCCACATATAAGACAAATTCATACACAAGTTGCATACATGATTGTCTTGATCACATGAATATTTTCAAAAATGACTGCTTTATGATATACGTATATTTTACTATGAGTACTATATATTGTATTGCTTTCTCATAGGAAGAAAATACATTGAAAAAATCAACATTTTAGCTACGGATATGATCAATTATATTCATTTAAGATGTGTAAAATTGGAATAGATTACATTGACAAGAACAATTTTTGTATACCTGATTTTTATTCTACTTTTGAATTACATGAGGTGTAAACTGTTGAATATGTTCTTCAAGTAGAGCTTTAAATTGTTTATATAGTGGTAAGGAAGAAAATTGTATTTCAACTCTTATATCCTCTAAACGAATTTTAAATATTAGTATTCAATTATTGTTATTTTTCTCAAAAAATTATGTACCTAATGAAACAATGAGAATACCACTTTTGTGCGTGTGTTTTTGTGTGTATAATATCTAAACTATGTAAATTCTTCGTTTTTCAGCTTTTTCGTCGTCGACTTTTTTGGATCTCTTCTGACGAAAAGTCGAACATTTTCGACCAGGAGTCAAGTCTGAGACAGCGTCAGATACCAGATGATGCCTTAAAAGGAAGGTGAACTGAAGCTAAACTCAAAATTCAATTAAATCAACCCTTCGTACCGTATCTACGTTATAGTATATAACTTCACACAGTATTATTCTACCTAATAATTCAAAATGTCTTCTTGGTTCCTTCTACCGTTTAACACACTTAAAATGTAAAAATCTTACATTTTTAAGATATGAAAAGACATTACATGTATATTGTATAATATACAGATAATATATTCTAATGACTAATATTGAAGTAATCTATCATTATACATTGTTTACTAAATTGTGCTAAAATTAAATATTAGTAATTAAATTTAATAAAATTACGGGAAGTACAAGTATGGTTTAATTTTTGAAATACATATATACGAGTATTTTAAATTTATGTTATTTTGATAAAACATAATTGATAAAACATTTTACGATTAGAGTAGAATGTATGCTGTGTTAGAACGTCGAAGAATGTAATCCTTTGTCAGTAATAAAACAAATATGTTACGATTCTTTACACCGATCAAATACTGTTGGTATTATTTTACAGGGTAATACATTTTATAACACTTAAACTTTTATAGCAATATTTATTTTAAGATAACATCGGAACATCCGAACTTTTTTATGGAGTTAGGAAGAGCAATGTTATTTGAGTTATCACGTGAAACATAATCAAGAACCGATTGTACTGTACTATTGTGCAGGTAAAGTGGAATTATTTTATAAAGATACTAAGACCTCTATTTCGTGTGACAAGATGGTTTAACAAAATAGAAGGAAGAATTTTAGAAGCTATATTTCACCGATCGGTAACATCTCGTAGAAAGAACAATATTTATTAGTTTTTACTAATGTACAATACATTAAAAGCTACTCAGGACGCTCTACAGCAGTCAACGTGTACTCTACTGTGAAATAGTTTGTCTAGAACTAATCCAGAATACTCATAACAATCAACACGACCTAAGTAGAATGGGCCGCAGGTAACCTGTCATACTATTGCATAATAGCCTGTCTAGATAAAAATACTGAATATTCTTAAAAATCAGAACTCCATAAGTAGGGATCTGATGCAGTTAACGAGATTCACTACTTTACAATAGCTGTATAACTATATTACTGAGTACTATTAACACTCAGCACCCCCTAAGTAGTGGTGTAGAGTGAGAGTGTAGAGCACTCCCACAGTCAACAGGTTTCACTACTGTACAATAGCTCTATGGCTATATTACTGAGTACTAAACATTGAGCACGCCCTGAGTAGGGGAGTACAGCACTTTACGACTGTACAAAAAATTTATGGCTAAACCCCAAAGTAGGGTCTGCCGTAGTAAATGTGTTTCACTACTGTAAAATAGCCTATATAGCTACAACACTTAATAATCTTAACACACAGTACGCCCAAAGTGGGGTCTGCCGTAGTCAACGTGTTTTACCACTGTATAATAGCCTATATAGCTACAACACTGATTACTCTTAACACCCAGTACGCCCAAAGTGGGGTCTGCCGTACTCAACGTGTTTTAACACTGTATAATAGAGTATATAGCTACAACACTGATTACTCTTAACACCCAGTACGCCCAAAGTGGAGCCTGCCGTAGTCAACGTGTTTTTACCACTGTATAATAGCCTATATAGCTACAACACTTGATTACTCTTAACACCCAGTACGCCCAAAATGGGGTCTGCCGTAGTCAACGTGTTTTAACACTGTATAATAGCCTATATAGCTACAACACTGATTACTCTTAACATCCAGTACGCCCAAAGTGGGGTCTGCCGTAGTCAACGTGTTTTACTACTGTATAATAGCCTATATAGCTACAACACTGATTACTCTTAACACCCAGTACGCCCAAAGTTGGGTTTGCCGTAGTCAACGTGTTTTACCACTGTATAATAGCCTATATAGCTACAACACTGATTACTCTTAACACCCAGTAACGCCCAAAGTGGGGTCTGCCGTAGTCAACGTGTTTTACCACTGTATAATATAGCCTATATAGCTACAACACTGATTACTCTTAACACCCAGTAAGCCCCAAAGTTGGGTTTGCCGTTAGTCAACGTGTTTTACCACTGTATAATAGCCTATATAGCTACAACACTGATTACTCTTAACACCCAGTACGCCCAAAGTGGGGTCTGCCGTAGTCAACGTGTTTTACCACTGTATAATAGCCTATATAGCTACAACACTGATTACTCTTAACACCCAGTACGCCCAAAGTGGGGTCTGCCGTAGTCAACGTGTTTTACCACTGTATAATAGCCTATATAGCTACAACACTGATTACTCTTAACACCCAGTACGCCCAAAGTGGGGTCAGTCGTAGCCAACGTGTTTTACCACTGTATAATAGCCTATATAGCTACAACACTGATTACTCTTAACACCCAGTACGCCCAAAGTGGAGTCAGTCGTATTCAACGTGTTTTACCACTGTATAATTGCCTGTCTAGCTATAACACTGATTACTCTTAACACCCAGTACGCCTAAAGTGGAGTCAGTCGTATTCAACGTGTTTTACCACTGTATAATTGCCTATATAGCTACAACACTGATTACTTTTAACACCCAGTACGCCCAAAAGTGGAGTCAGTCGTATTCAACGTGTTTTACCACTGTATAATTGCCTGTCTAGCTATAACACTGATTACTCTTAACACCCAGTACGCCCAAAGTGGAGTCAGTCGTATTCAACGTGTTTTACCACTGTATAATTGCCTGTCTAGCTATAACACTGATTACTCTTAACACCCAGTACGCCTAAAGTGGAGTCAGTCGTATTCAACGTGTTTTACCACTGTATAATTGCCTGTCTAGCTATAACACTGATTACTCTTAACACCCAGTACGCCTAAAGTGGAGTCAGTCGTATTCAACGTGTTTTACCACTGTATAATTGCCTGTCTAGCTATAACACTGAATTACTCTTAACACCCAGTACGCCTAAAGTGGTGTCAGTCGTATTCAACGTGTTTTACCACTGTATAATTGCCTGTCTAGCTATAACACTGATTACTCTTAACACCCAGTACGCCTAAAGTGGAGTCAGTCGTATTCAACGTGTTTTACCACTGTATAATTGCCTGTCTAGCTATAACACTGATTACTCTTAACACCCAGTACGCCTAAAGTGGAGTCAGTCGTATTCAACGTGTTTTACCACTGTATAATTGCCTGTCTAGCTATAACACTGATTACTCTTAACACCCAGTACGCCTAAAGTGGGCTCAGTCTTATTCAACGTGTTTTACCACTGTATAATTGCCTGTCTAGCTATAACACTGATTACTCTTAACACCCAGTACGCCTAAAGTGGAGTCAGTCGTATTCAACGTGTTTTACCACTGTATAATTGCCTGTCTAGCTATAACACTGATTACTCTTAACACCCAGTACGCAAAAAGTGGAGTCAGTTGTATTCAACGTGTTTTACCACTGTATAATTGCCTGTCTAGCTATAACACTGATTACTCTTAACACCCAGTACGCCTAAAGTGGAGTCAGTCGTATTCAATGTGTTTTACCACTGTATAATTGCCTGTCTAGCTATAACACTGATTACTCTTAACACCTAGTACGCCTAAAGTGGGCTCAGTCTTATTCAACGTGTTTTACCACTGTATAATTGCCTGTCTAGCTATAACACTGAATACTTTTAACAACCAGTACGCAAAAAGTGGAGTCAGTCGTATTCAACGTGTTTTACCTCTGTTTAATAGCCTGTCTAGCTATATTACATGTACTAATATGTCCACAATCGTCTATCAAATATATTTACTTATCTGCATCATTAATTACTGCATCCAAAGTATAGAAAAAAACCAGTTTCTATTTAATATTTTATTACATGAAAGTGTTATTGAAAATTTCATGCGTTTTGTAACTTACATGTTACGGAAGGAGTACAAAAGTTTAACACGTGCTCTTATACGTTTACAGTTGTAAACAGAATCAAGAAGTTATTAAAGGTCATCAGTTTGAGGTTGTAAAAATATATAACTGCAAAATATCGGTTGATAATTGTTGATAAGAATATACATGGTATACGTTTTAATAGTAAACTTACAGCTAATAAATTTCCCATACTTGCACCAAAATCGATGTAACTCTTTGTAATTTTGAACATGATTCTCATTTAAGATTTATTTCATAATAGTTTTTAGTTGTAAATACGTCAGTATTGAGATTTTTTACCAACAATGGACCTGTTTAACCAAACAAAGGTGGAACCTTGATGTCGTAGTATAGGTGTATCATAACATTTTTAATTGCAGTACGTATCTCATTTCCAGAAGGATTATGCAGTTAATGTATCATTTATCCCAACATCATTTTTTGGTAAAAATGTAATTGATATGTTTACGTTATAAATTTCCAAGGTAGTGTCCAAGTCTGTTCTGCCAACGGAGTTAATCAGAGGTTAAATGATTTAATCAATACTTGTTAAGTCATACAGTATCAAGAGTACCTTATTTCTAAAACTAAACTATTAACCATTCTAAAGAATAAAATGCACGAAAAGATAATTTATTTATTAGTATTTTTAAATTACAAGTTTATAGCCTCCAACCTACATACTTTAAACGATAGAATCACTATAGTTTTCCACTATTTATTTACTACATTCAAAAGCATTGGTTTTAGTTCCATTTGAAATAAATTTAAATACAAGATTCTCCAAGAAAGTTCCAAGTCGAAGGAGAGATGATGGAACATACACTTGCACTGAATATTAAAACAGTCCGAGATTTACAACAGCATCAACCCCTAATCCTGAGCTCTGCCGTTACTTCTGCAAGTTTGAACTTCAATACTGTTCAATATTCAGTGCCAATATATCACATTGGCAAAGTAGTAATTATTGAAGTTTTTCCATATTTCATTCAGTATCATTTTTCGTTCATCAATTATTTCTTTTAAATTCTAATTTTGAACGTGGACTGTATGTTTTCCATCAAATCTTTATATGAAATGCAAAACATCTCTAAACTCTATACATGTCTATATGTGTTTTGTTAAAAGTTTTTGTTTAAAAATAAAATAAATTGCATAGAATTTGCTAGGATTATATTACCACTATGCCCGTTAATAAGATGGGGTTTGTAAGAGTGTAGGTACACATATCACAAATCGGCTTGTTTATCATGTTACCTAATAACAATGATTCACTCTCTGACTGATACAGATATTTAGCATTTTCTAACTATTACATTAGATTGAATTTAGCACATGTGCATACTATAGCACATGTGAATTTACCGCGAACTTATAAATGTAATTATTAATTTAAAATTTAAAAAATACATATTAGAAGTAAAATATGTAGAAACGTTAACTCAAGCATGTTTCCCAGTTTTATCTCATAGTGTATCAAATAAATTGCAGCTTATTGTTGAGTACGAATCCCACAATCGGATTTTGAAAAGTTGATTCCTATCGTACAACTTAGTCACATAATATAAGAAATATATGATTTTCGAGTTTGTGTTTTGCATTAGACTACATTAGTACATTGTTAATTCATACTAAGAAATTGATTAAAATTATTTAAAAAAATCTATTTAATAATATTTTTATGTTATTTTTAAACAGTTTGTTTTTGTTTATATGGGCTCTACTGTATAATAAACTTGACAGGAGGATATGAGGGAATAAACTGTATTAAACAGGGCAGTAACGAATTTTAATTAATTTTGATATGACCAACAATGTGAAAATTATTCCTCCAAAAATGTACAGAGATAATTTATAATTTTCACATATTTCAGAATTTTAGTTATAAAACTCTATCTACTTTTAAACCTAATTTTCTTCTCAACTTTCTAACCAGGTTATGGTATGTAGTCGAGCTACTTACTACATACAATTTAATTACAATACTCAAGGAGAAAATAGAATACATTTTTAACACTAATTATTTGAAAAGAAAATATACATCATAGCTAGACCGATTAATGTTTTAAATTATATTATATTTTACTGTTAAATTAGGGAAAGTTAAAATAGCTAATTAGAATATCCACTCTGAAACCAGAAAATGAAAATACCCAATACTCGCCTGTGGTGAATTTTACCTGATTCCACGAAAAACTTGCATTTTATAATCTTTTTACGACTCTTCAGATTCCAAATATTTTCCTTACGTTACTGTGTGGAGGATAATAGCAGTGTTTCCTTTGTTAAACAATAGTTTGATTGCATAAATTTCTGCAAGAATTGATGCAATCCATAATTTATACTTAGTATGATCGGGTTTTGTGGGAGATGTTGTTAAATTCGAGACTAACCTCACACCGAAGACTTACTCTGATCCTCAGGTAACAGGAAACAACTAAATTCCATTCACGAAGTCCAGAGGTTTTACAGATTTTATGGGTCACGAAAACTTTAACCCTTCATATAAAACAGTAGTGTCTTTTTTACTTAATATCCTAGACGATAAGTTATCAATATTTTTGTCATTTCCTCATCCGTGTGTTTGTTATTGAACACTTTTTGTCTCATTGTTTTAAATTTTTTCATCCGAACTTAGATTTGTAAATATAATTTGAGTGATCTGAAAGATAGTGTTTAGTTCGTTGCCAATCAAACTAGTGACAGTAATTTAACTCCAATGCTTTGTAGACGCAGCAGGAATTACTTTATTAGCTTTCTTGATGTAAAAAGTAGCATTAAGAAAAACCTATAGGTATTACATCCTTATAACTTAATTTCAGCAATTATTTTAGATGCTTTCAATGCTTGATAAAGGCGTGGTTCAAACCGATCATGTTTCATCATTGTATGTTATAAAAATAGGACACTTAACTTAAGGATTAAAATGTATCATCTTTCTTAGAAGCAAAAATCCTAAGACCTATGTGGTGACGAACTTCTCTAGTGTTTTCATGATAGAATAAGCTACATAGTTATTTATATAAATTGGTTTGATTTTAAATAATCATTAATTCAGTATTCCGACCTGCATTTTAACAGTTTTTAGATCTTTGTTTGCAATCTGAATTTAAAAGCCATAATACAGCTAAAATCTATCAGTTCCTATTTAATGGCATTACATGTTCTTTTATTCATACGTGTATAGTGTGGATGAATCTTAATTTGAAACCTAAATGATTAAGTTACAAAAACAGTTTAGTTTGTGCTCCAATTAAAAGAAAGTGAAAGGGAAGCTACGCCCTAGGCGTGTTAAACCTTAATTACTCTCCATATAAAAAGAAAATCACTCCTTGTGGCCTTGCAGTGTTTTACCTGTTTTTGGTTTTTGTTGGCTTTTTGTTTTGGTTAATTTTAATTTATAAACTCAGCAAAAACACCCTTATCATTTTGAAATAAATTACAATCAATAAAATAAAAATGCGTATAAGTCGCACTGATAAAGTTGAAAGATTACAGTGTTACTCCAAACTCCCAATACACAGCATAATAAGTAGTCATTAGCTCTCTAATTTCGTGACTGTGAAAAAAGGAGCATTGTTGAATTACCTATCCCTTGGTTGTCTACTTTCCATGTAACACTAATATATTTAAAGCTATTACTAATTCAAAATAATAACTACGTAAGCAAGAAGTACAATTATAAATAGGTTAAGAATGAACTTTATTGTAACTTCTTTTCGTCGAAAATAGATAATAATAAATGAGTAGTAAATCTGTAATTAATTACTTCAAATAATAAATTATACACAGATTTATATCTTCATCTTCAATATATTAATATTTTATAGCCTACAAAGTTACAATAACGGCTGTTCTACAAATTGTTTAAAGTAGTAATAGTACAAAACTAGAATTTCTGAATGTCATGTTCTCACGCCTAAATTATTGATTTCGATATTAAAAGCAAAGCAAACTCAGTTTCTTATTTTCTGATAATCATTCACTTAATAACGTTCAACCAAACGCAGAACATGTGTATTGAACGTGTACAACGTTCAACCCTCAGGTAGTCGTCAGTTAGATAAGTGAATAAAAATTATGAGAGAGTTATATAGTGCAGATTGATTAATTTTCTCACCACAGGGTGTATGTAACATTGCCTGTGTGCAATTAAATTTTATTAAACTAAACATTGTCCCTGTTTATAATCAAACCTAATCGTTTTGCATGTCTGCTATAGATTGAAGTAACTTAGAGTTGTATGATGTAACTGTAGATTATTGCAAATAATCTAAAATTATTTACTTTCTGAAATGTTTTTATAATTTTATGCACGATAAGTCAAAGAAATATTTTTTAATTATTCATACGTAAGTTTTCTTGTGATCACAATACACAGTTCTGCACTAAATCGTTCCACGCAAATTAAATGTTTTCCTTCTTTTTTTTATTCTTGACCTACCCTAATGCAGTGATTGTGCTTTTTTACTAAACTACTTCAAACAAAACATGATTATACGCTCAATGCACATATAATAGTTAAATGATGAATTGTATATATATATATATATATATATATATATATATATATATATATATATATATATATATATATTTATTTATTTATTTATTTATCGTTTATTTACTTTATCCATTTAAAACTAGGCAATGATTCGTATATAAATGTGTATAGGGATGATGAATATTTTTTTATAGTTAAAGTTTTTACGAATCTTTATTTTTTATAAAATTGGGTAAAAATATTGCAAAATTAAAAATATCCTTAAAAAACACAAATTTTCTCCGTTTTATATTATTTAATTACATTTGACAATTTAATATATTTTTATAAAACTTAACATAGTTTTTACACCAGGTAAAATAAGAGGCACAGGAATTTGGTTTATCATCGCAAACATTAAATAAAAATGTTGTTGAAAAAGAATTTTACCTGTTATTTTAATAATAAATTACAAGGAAATATATTATATTTTTATGAAGATTATAAACTATTCTTGTTCATATTTTCGAAAATGTAACCAGGGATTATAGATTTTCAATGGGAAAATTTCACTTTTATGTCAAATATATAAAAATACACAAAACCATAAACTTTTGAGTTTCTTAAATTCCCTGGGTTTTTCATCCTTTCAAAAATTTTATCGGAAAGGTAATTTTTCTTTTGAAAACAGTATTATGAACATTCATTTAGAAATATCCTTCCAAATTTAAATAATGTGATTAGCCAAATCATATTCTTTTATATTAAATAAAATTTTTAAACTAATTGCGAAATTTTTAATTAATGGCGAAGTGGAATTTTTAGATTAAAATACAACTAGAAAATCTGTAAATAACAGATCGGCATCAACATAAAAAAAAAAACAATAAATAGTTTATGAATAAAATATTGTTTATGAAATATAATTCGTAGTCTGGTCTTATATTAAGCACAAATAACAATAAATAAAGGTTCCCCTTATATTACGCAACAAACTGAGCCTAAGCAAATACAACTTTTCTATTGTTTTGTGCTGCCCTAAGCTTAATCCTCTGCAATATTAGTTTTAAGTTCTATTACATTTTATAGACTTAGACAATACAAATTGTCTTATGTGACTAGTAAAGTTCATGTTATTTTGTTTAGTCAAAACTTATACCAATTGTCAAATTTATGTTGTATGGTAAATAAGTAAATAAAAACAGTAAAATTTAACAAATATTTTGATTGTGTAGTATTATACTAAGTATGAATGGGGAGCTGAATATAATTCAATTTTATAATGGGTTCTTACACTTACGTAAACACTGCTTTATGTTCACAATTCATTTTTCACTTGCTGTAAGGACAGTAGACAAACATAAGAAAGTAATTAAGTAATGACTCAAATTATTGAAGGTTATTGTTAGGCTTGTTAACCTTCACTGAAAATTAATATAATTGGCAAACTATCTGACCTCTTCAGCCAACTTGGATGCTTGATGATGTCTATCAAAAGAGGATGCAAGATACTGTTTGGAGTATTACCTCACGACGAAAGGGAGCTTCCCTTGATGTGGTCCCTCATTAACCATTTACTCAACGATGGTGAAACAGCCCCTCAATTCCTGCACGTGGATACGAGAGATTACATCTGTAAGTCGAAAGAGATACTAGTAACATAAAATGAGGAAACCAATAGAAGTCACTTTACTTTTTCTTCGATCTGAAGTATTTATTAATTAAATAACGAAAAATACTTCATTTTATACCTAAAACAATTCTTTTTCACTTCATATTTCCATAGAAAAGAAGAAAAACATTCTTAAAAATGTAACTTGTTGAAACATTCAAAGGTAAATAAGTTATCAATAATATGTCAACGTAGTTACACTACCTTTCAACAAAAAGTAACAAATATACAATAATAAACCTTTTAACACTTTTTGTTAGATTTTATTTTGTACACTGTCATTTCGAATTTAACGAATTCATCATCCAGTACTTGTAGGTCATTGAACATACATACGGAAAACCATATAAAATCGCAATATTTAAGTTCTTTGTATAAATATTAAATACAGTTTTTCAAAAATAGAAGTATTTAGTTTTTCACGGTACGATTTTTCCACAACACATATCGCATTAAGAGCAACTTTTTTTACTGTCACTAGTAATATGTTTCTACAAAGTTTACTTACAAATTCATGAATTAGTTTATTTTTGTCGTTCCCATCATTAAACCAATGTCAAAGTATTTGCTAACGCTCAGCAAAATCCCATATATTTATATGGACCATCATTGAAGTAGATGTTGAGTATATATAATGAAGCTGTGTGTTTCATTTCAAGTATGAAGTTCATGAGATATTATGCTTACAGAATGACAGAAATGACATTTTTCCAGCTCCTCAAGTCGTAGGTTTTGCTCACTCTTGCAAAAAAATCAACAATTATTTTGGCATTTTATATGCACAGGTAGCTATTTGAAAATACCGATTAAAAATTAACAATAAAACAAAATCTGAAATGTCGGCAAAGAACATTTGTTAGAAAATTTTGTTAATTTATAAGCTACTTTATCTGATAGGAGACTAAATTTCAATAAAATTTGCAGTATATGAATAAATAAAGTATATAATAATATTATTATTATTTCAAGTCATTCCTTTTCATAGAACTGGTTAATTTTAAAATTTTATTACTCTAACATATTTAAAATTTTTTAACCAGAACTTTCGATGTAAAAAGGAATATAAATTATTTCCAAATATCAGTCATGCATTGATATGTTATCCCATGACTAGTTTATTTCTGTCATCAGAATGATAGGCTATAACTGTTGTATGTAACACCTATACATTATATAAGTTACTTAACAAGCCTTAATTCGCTAGTAATGCAAGGATAAATGATATATTAATTACCTTAACTAGTTAATATATCAATTAATATCAAGTTAGAGTACTCGGGAGACAGCATAGAACACACTTAGCCCTAATTACTCTGCCCCGTTCCACTCCTCACTATCCTTTCATATCACCCCTCCGCCTTCACTCTTTTACAGTACCGGTACTTAGACCTCACGAATCTTTTTTCATATATATGATTTCATTTATTGCATCATTTTGGCTTACAATTTTAGGTAAGAGTAGCTCCGTAAACATATGATTTGTCAAATCTACACATAAATTGTAAAAATGTAATACAACATTAAACTTATATGTATATTTTGGGATGAAAACTAAATATTGAGCCCCTAGTTCGTACATTTTTAGACGATGTACAGGATATTGCAATATAGTTTACCTAAGTGGATAGAGCACTTATGAGTTACAAAAGACTCTTTACATGATTTGTGATAGTTTAAGTGTCACATTATCCTGACAATTCTTTTTTGAAGCCTTAATAGTTTTTCTGAATTTGTAGAATTCCCCCAAAACGCCCCACCCCCAATCCCAGATACGAAAATATATAGGCAAAATACATTTTTCTAACATTAGCAAAACTGGTTACCGATTAAATAACAATCAATAGTAATGCCTAAGAACCTCGTAGACCTTGTCGATACAGTGATTTGGTCTTATCTCAGAGAGCTATCTAAGGCCTTGGTGGAGAACTGCAAAAGTTGTTCTGAACTATTCAGCATAAGTCGTTTGGAACAAAATCAAGAATTAGCTATGCCTATTGAAATATTCAGAGCAAATGAAACTGTAAGGGTAGTGTCATCAGCGAAATGAATAGCTGGCGCCTCTCCTACATTTTATGGCTAGTCATTTATGTTCAGAAGAAAATTTAATGATTCCAAAACAGACCCGTTTGGAACTCCCCGATGATTGGTTTCCCATTAGGAATAGTGATTATAAGAGGATCTATTTGAATAAATGATATGATGCTTTCTGTTTGTTGAATACTATTTTAGGATATTACTGACAGATCCTCTTAAACCATAATACTCAAGCTTTTGAAACGGAGTGAGTATTCAAGTCAAATGCTTTAGAGGGATCACACAGCATGGACGCCATGAGATCTCTCTTGTTCTAAGACCTCAATATACAGTAGATTCAACCTGAGCATATATTGGTGATAAAGTTGAATAATTTCGAATGAATCCAAATATGGTTATAGGTTAATTACCTATAATTCTTCTAATGAATAAATTTTTCAACTTTGGATATAATTGGATTAATGCGGTTGGTCGATAATTGGCTATCTTTCATCTTATAAAAAATTGCAAATTTTAGTTTTTCAGGAAAAATACCTACTTCAAAAAATTGATTAACGAAGCCATAAGAGTCGATCAATATAAGACAGTGTATCGCATTTGTTGTTTCATTCAACACGAGTACGTTAAAGTCACCTGCAAGTATGATATGTTTGTTATTAAACACTTTCATAAGGTTAGCTATTATTTCTTCTAGTATAACAGTAAATTCCAGATATTACCATCATGTGTTCTGTAAATTGAGACAAAAAAGGTATATAGTCACCGCTCTTAATTTCACAAGCAGTGTAATCAAATAAACCCCCAGAACATTTGACATGCTTCGGTTGTATAATAATTTAAATTTTCAATGATGATTTTACCAGTATCACCACCCCTCCATCCAAGGTGCCACTACGTGAGAAGCAATATGTCAGAACATATCCATTACAAGTGTTCAGAAAAGCCTCTGTAATTCCATTCGTCCAAATATCTTGCAAACAAATCACATCCGGTGAATAAGGCATGGAATTTAGAAAAACAACAAGCTCCGGCACTTTAGTTTTCACGCTTCTGATATTATAACTGGTAATATTTAGGGTATGATCTGTGGTTTCAGGGAGTGTGTCTGTCGCGGCGTGTCCTGCGCTGCAACGCTCCCCGGCTCCGGCTAAAACTGTGAAAACTGCTATCGTCAGTTAAAAGGCACTCTCTTTGAGTTAGCAGTCATGCCCGTTTTGTGGGACACCATTGAACACTCTTCGTAAGGGCTGCACATATTTTTATTTTACCAATTTTAGTTATATGCAGACCATGCCTTTATAGCGTCTCTTGTTTATGTTATGGTTTAGATTAAACAGAAAATTATTCTTTAGATTACTCTGTATAGATTCATTAATTCTAGTCACTTGCTCTTTTAAGGTCTTATCATGATATTTAATCATATTTATATGGTATATAAAATAAAACAATACTTGTTTTTTCACTTTAGAAATAGCTTGAGTTGTGTTTCCTCAATGTACTGCTCAATATCCGTGTATAGTATCATTGGTACCGTCTATAACGTCTACACAGTCTTCCTCACAGAGATCCGCTGTCGCGGTGTCGATATCCGCCACAACATGGGAGAGGGCGCTCCCGGTCTCACTATCGCACTCATTCTGTACACAGGACTAGTGCTGTGAGACAGCATTTCCTGCATCAGTCTGTCATGTGAATCGGACAAGATCAGAACACTTCTTCCTTACTGAGGCAAATTCCCTGGTCACACGGGTCTCTGTGTAGTACGCCTCCTGTTTAAGCTGTAGTTGACAGTTATTATTCGAGAGGATCTTTTAGTAGACGTGTATGTATTGTCTTATCTACAGATTGTTTAGTTAGTGCGTTCACAGCGCTTCTAGACGCAGTAGGTGCATCAGCAGAATCAGAGCTCTCATTAAGTACATTCAAGAGTTCAAAACAAATTTTTGTTATTAAACTAAATTGTTTTGGGATTAGACATTTAGACAACTTAGATGAAAAATTGAAGTTGGACTTGGATGTTGCCTAGTGGGCGGTGACATTGACAATCACGAATGAATGAAGTGAAACAGGCAATGTTGTGTCCTTTGGTGTTTTTATTTGAACATAAAAATTTAATTTTAGCCACGTTATTTTAGTAGACAGTTCTACGTTGGACTTTTCTACAGTTATAGCCAATTGCAGCATATCATTATGTTTCTTCCTATCTCTATATAATTATTTAATGGGAGCCTGTCTCTCCTGCTCACTTTCAGACAGACATTTCTTAAGGATTTCACACGTAATACTCATGTCATTTAACTTTCCTAGACTTTCTTTTATCAAGGGCACTACGTCCTCAATTACATTAGAACCAAAATGACAAATCACTTGCTTAAAAATATTAACAAAATCTAATACTATAGGTTTAACATTCGAATGCAAACTGTCAAGATCAATTAGTAAATCATCGTCCCTGATTGTGTCATTCAGTATCGATGATCGTATTTTTACAATGGCGATAACAGGGAGCTGGGCTACTTAATGCTAATAATTTTAATACAAACAACAATACAACTAATAAAACTAACAATAAATATGACTGAAAATGTTTGTTATCGTAGTCAATTTGACAAATCGTAGTCATCTGACTACGAAATAATAAAATATCGCCAATACTGACATAGCAACTGAATAATTCAAGAGGACTTAATATTTAAGAAAAATGACTTCTGTAACATTACAATACATTGAGTATAAAACTACATGTTATTAAATTTTATCCTACGGTAAATAAATAACAATTAGAACATGATGTTAAGACACGTCAAAACGAAACAAATAGTAAAAACAACCAAACTCAACACATAAAAACACCCAAAAAGTAACTAAATAATCAATAAAATAGAAGATGTCATTGACATTTCTAATTTATAAGGAACGATCAGAAGTGATCAGAGCTACAACATCCCATGAAGCGCCCGAAAAAATGTGGCTGCCAATATTTACGAAGATTATGTTATGATATTGCTGACTTAAAATTGAAGGCATCTTAGGAACGGTTGTGCAGGCATCTGGAGAGAACGACGCAGAACCCGTGTTTGTTAGTTACAGAACCCTCAACTGCCTCCAGCCACTTGCATCTCGCAGGGACTGTTCTCCACTTGGCAAATGGCCACTGCTTCTGTTCTAGGTTATTAACAGTCACTCGCCCATACACAGTGTACTTACAGTCAGTACAGTCCAGCACGCTCCCCTCAGGGGTAGTCGGCTTTCGACTACACGGGAGGCCTCCCCTTTCTTCGGGGAGGCTGGCGACCCCGGGGCTACCTGAGCCTAGCTGTGAGACTCTCCTCACAGTCCTTCTAGAGCTAAGGTCTTTCTTCTCTCTTTCGGATCTTAGCTCGACACCTTTTATCTTTTCTGGGCAAATCTCGTCCACCTCTTCTTTTCTTCGACCCCACGTGGGTGTCACTTCCTCCTTCTTTTCGACCGGCGCATACCGGAGAACCCGGGGAGTGTCCCTGAATTGTCGCAGGGACTGATGTGTGCTTTGCACTGCCGATGGTGTTTTCTCTGGTATGACGCCAGGAGGCCAGCCCCTTCGGGCCCTAGCCAGGAAGTGCGCCATGGATGCAGAGGTCGGACTCTGCATTGCTACGGTCGGCCCCCGGCACGTCTGGTTTCCGGTGCTGGGGGAGTACGGAGGTTCGGGCCCCAGGGAACTGGGGTAGAGGCTCAGTCCTCGAGGGTACACCCGTTCCCGATTTTTCCGGGCCGCCCCTTGTCGCACGATGCGCTGGTAAACTTAAAGTATGGAATCGCAAAAAACCCATCGACAACGATACAGAGAGGTTGGAGAAGGAATTCCCCCCTCTCCCTTCGTGGTACTGCAGACCCGTTTGCTAAGAGTAGTCGTTTATTGAGGTCCCCTCCTTCGCGACCTCATAGCGAGACTCCGCCTTCGGCATCTCTGCAGGCCATGGTTCCTGTGCCTCACAAGAGACGGGTACACCGGTTGTCTCTGGAGTGTAGTTCAGTCACTGAGGAGACACCAGTCAGAAGTCAGGAAATATCTTTTCCCTTGGTTTCCCCCGATGGGAAGAACATGGAGTATGCGGCGGAACAACCATCTTCACGGAGGTAAAGAGGATGAAAGACGTTCTTCTCGACATGCGAGCAGCTACGTCGAGACAGAAGAGCCTAAGCACGGCAGTCAGGAACGGCATGATCTCTCTGGAGTCGTTTTTAGATCTGATCGATACATTTTGGCAGGTCCTGGAAGATATCGATGGAGAGGACTGCAGAGAGAAAGTTGCGAAAAAGAGACTCAGGCCCCATCACCATCTATAGGTGGCAGCAGCCTCTACCACGGCTGGGAAAAGAGCGGCAGAGGAAGTCCCCCTGAACATCCAAGGGAGGAAAAGCGGCAGAGAGACGCCGGAGAGCCTGCTTCTGTCAACGCGACAGAAGAGAGCGAGTTTCGCCCGGTAGTCTCAAAAAAAGAAAAAAGGAAAGCGAAGGCCGTAGATAAGAGCGGGAAGAGGCAAGACCTACCCTCCACCTCCTCCCCCACAAGTAAAGAAGCCGGAGAAAACTCCCGCGTTCCAGGCCTGGGAAGGCAGGTGGTGATTGTCAAGCCTAAAGCTGGCAAGTCATACGCCGAGATTCTTGGTGCAATGAGGGGCTGGAGTTACTCCCGAAGAGTCGGGCACCGTGGTACGGCCACATAAGGAAGACTGTCACTGGAGGGTATTTACTGGAAATCGCAAAATGCGACGACAGAAGGAAACTCCAGGAGGCGATACAGAAGGCGGTGGGTGACAGGGGCGATGTTTCGCTCCATTGTTCCTAAGGCAAGGCTAGAGGATCCTAGATCTGGACGCCTTGACCACCGAAGCCGACATCTCGGACGCCCTAAGCAGGGAGTTTCCTGTCCTTGGTGGCGAAATTAGGGTTACCCTCTTCAAGCCTAACCGGCAAGAACAGAGGAAGGCCGTGGTTGGTTGAGCTGCTCGAGAGTGACTCCTTTGACAGTACTCCGAAAGGGGAAGATCAAGGTCGGGTGGGTCGTCTGCCGGATTTGGGGCCGTGTGGAGGTGGACAGATGCTTCCGCTGTCTCGGCTACGGTCACACTAGGAGGAACTGTTCCGGACCGGATAGGAGCAGTAACTGTTGGAAATGCGGCAGCGCCGAACACAAAGGCAGCGGTTTGCACGGGGGCTCCTTCTTGCGTCTTATGTACCGGAAACCCTGGAGCAAAAGACAGATCATGTTCCAGGATCAGGTGCCTGCGGGGTTTTCAAGAAAGCCCTGGACGACAGGAAAAGCCCGTGCTAGGCCACGAAAATGATCCGGTTTTATCCAGGCCAATTACAGAGATGTCACGCTGCGGACGCAATCCTTGAACAGCTGGCCTGTGAGACCAACGCCCAGATAGTGATCGTCAGTGAACCTGTCCGAACCAAAACCAGCTCATCTTGGTTTTACGATGGACTCGGCACTGCGGCTGTTTGGATCGCAGACAGTCGTGAGGTCCGCGTACTGAGTCATGGTTCCGGTGACGGTTATGCCTGGGTTAAGTTGGACAGCGTTACCATTTACAGTGTGTACCTCCCCCCCCAATTACTCCGCGCGAGAGTACCTGGAAAGGTTGGAAGCGCTGGAAGACAGTCTCCGAAACGTCCCTGGGCGTGTTATAGTGGCGGGTGACTTCAACGCCCGTGCGGTCGAATGGGGTATGCCCGTGACTAACGTGAGGGGAAGACATATTTTGGAGATGGTCTCGAGACTCGATTTGGAAGTCGCGAATAGAGGGACAAGGCCGACCTTCCGAAGCACTCTCGGTGAGTCAATACCAGATATTACTATGGTATCGGCCGATTTGCTTCCTTTAGTAGCGGAATGGCGAGTGATGGACGTTCTACACTGCTAGTGACCACGAGTTCATCGCTTTCCATCTTATCGATAATCGGCTGCCGCGGCTAGCGAATACCCGAAACACTCTTGGCTGGAATCTGGCTAAGCTGGACAGGGAAAAACTTGTCGAGCAGCTAGGATCGTAGTATCGAGGCTGGTGTTCCGGGGGTTTCCCGAGTCCACTGAAACATCTGAGGTTGAGGCTTATATCGACTCTTCCATGAAACTGATAGAACACGCTTGCAAATTCGTCAATGCCTCGGAAACGACCTTACCGGGGCCGTCGCCAAGCCTTCTGGTGGACGGACGAAATCGGCGAGCTCAGGAGAACTGCACTAATGTGCAGACGTAGAGCGCAGCGAGCTCGAAACCGGCCTGAAGCTATAAACTAGGTCGGCAGAGCACAAGGCTGCTAAGAAAGCTCTGAGTGCAGCAATTCGTTTGAGCAAAGCACGATGCTGGCGTGAGCTCTGCCAGGAAGTGGACTCGGACCCTTGGGGAAGAGGATACAAACTTGTGCGAAAAAAGCTCGGAGGAATAGGGAAAAAGCACGGAAATGCCTGCTGGAATGATTTCGACGATCGTGGAAGCTCTCTTCCCAAGTCACCCTGTAAGGCGGGGAGGGAGAGAGTAGCGAGACCGGTTACCAGACGTTCCCATTTTTACGGAGCAGGGAGCTTGTAGCGGCGGTGTCTACCATGCGCAACAAGAAGGCTCCTGGACCTGATGGCATTCCAGCTGAGGTTTTGAAGATTGTGGCGGCGAGTTATCCACTCTTGCTGCTGAACATGTTTAATGCATGTTTGGTAGCGGGTGTGTTCCCGTCGCGCTGGAAGGTTGCTAGGTTGGCGCTGATCAGCAAAGGCAAAAGTGAATCGAACTCCCGTCGGCATACAGGCCACTTTGTATGCTCGACACCGCGGGGAAGCTCTATGAAAGGTTGCTGAAACCCAGGTTGCAGTCGTCCATCGAAGCCGCCGGAGATCTCTCTCCCCGGCAGCATGGCTTTCGAAAGCGACACTCAAACTCTGAACGCCATTACAGAGGTGATCAGTGCCGTCCAGCAGGCCGAAAACAGCTTGTCACCAGGCTCGGCCGATTGTGCTGTTGGTTACACTTGACGTAAAAGAACGCGTTTAACTCTGCTCGGTGGGAGGACATGCTAGAGGCGTTGCAGCGGGACTTCAGCGTGCCCGACTATCTCCTGGTCATTGTGCAGGACTACACGAAGAACCGACGGCTATTGTATGAAACCAAAGACGGAAGGAGAACAAAAGAGGTCACTGCCGGTGCGGCTCAAGGGTCTATTCTCGGCCCAGACCTATGGAATGTTTCATACGATGGTTTACTTCGCCTCGAGATGCCCCACGACGTCTACCTCGTGGGTTATGCTGATGACGTGGCTGCAGTCATCACGGCCGAGGACGCCGGGACTTGGCACAGTTACGCCTTAATCAGGTAATGATTCGGGTCAATGCCTGGATGACGAGCCATGGACTTGAGCTGGCGGTCGCCAAGACCCAAATCGTTATGCTCACTCGACGGAGAATACCCACTCTGATCTCTATGAATGTGGGGGGGTGTCGAGCTTTCGGACAAGGACTGCGGCGAAGTACCTGGGTGTGTTACTCGACTGCCGTCTTCGGTATTGGGAGCACATTCAGGCGGTGTGTGACAAAGCCTCTAAGGTGGTTATGTCTCTCGGCAGGCTGATGGCTAACGTAGGAAGCCCTAGGTCAAGTAAGAGACGCCTCCTCATGTCTACTGTAAACTCAACCCTTCTGTATGGCGCAGAGATTTGGGCGGGTGTCATGAGGATAAGGAGATACAGTCAAAAGCTGTTATCGATACAGAGAGAAGAGCGGCACTTAGGGTCGCCTGCGCCTATCGCACCGTTTCCGGTTCGGCCGTGGCGGTCGTGGCAGGCGTGCGTGATTCCTATTGACCTGCTGGCCATCGAGAGACAGACCGTCTTCCGGGAGGCTGCCGAGCGGGGTAGAGAGGATGCCTTGGCTGCTGCCAGGGCGGAGACTCTGCAGGTTTGGCAGCGGAGGTGGACGGAAGGATCGGACGGTCGCTGGACCTTCCGTCTCATTCGAGAGCTTCAATCCTGGATAGATCGTGGCCACGGGGAGATAGATTTCTACCTGTGTCAGTTCCTGACGGGGCACGGTTACTTTAGGAAGTACCTCTACAGGATGGGAAAAGTCAGGGTCGCCTCGGTGTGCTTACTGCCCGGAGGAAGATGATGATGTCCATCACACCTTCTTCGCTCGCGGGCGCTTCACCGAGGCCAGGCAAACGCTCGCCACCACAGTTGGTGATGTTACGGCAGAGACCATTGTGGAGATGATACTGCAGAATGAGGACGCCTGGAATGCAGTCACCACTCATGTACATGCGATCCTTCATCAGAAGCGTGAAGACGGATGCCTGGCTGACCCCTAGCTTCCGAAACAAGTAGTTTTGTCCTGGTTGGGGACATAAGACACACGGACCAGGCAAGATGTCATCCGAAAGGGTTCCGGCCTGGGCTCTCCGTGGCCCGTAGGGGGTTTAGTGGGTTAGTCCGCAAGGGAGTCCCCACACTCCGTGCGCAAATGCATTCCCCCTACGTAAAAAAAAAAAAAAAAAAAAAAAAAAAAAAAAAAATTCCACCATGCTGTTCAAAGACTACCTCTTTAATAGCACATACACACGCACACACACACACACACACACACACACACACACACACACATATATATATATATATCTTATGGTTGGTAAACTTCATTTTGAGTGATCATAGTCTTTAAGTAGTTTAATAACAAACTTACACATTACAAGAGTTTAGATCAATATCCATACAATACATACAACGTACGATACAAACCTGACAAATTACCTTAGAAAAATGGAATAATTCTTCCAAATTTTCCTCTTACTGTAAGTTACCGTATGTGAACCCCAACAACTCCTGAGTATTGTTCAATATATCATAGAACCCTACTTTTGTACGACGTGGTCAATAAAGTCCAAAAGTATAATGAATACACATTATGAAAACTAGTTGATTTTTTTCTTTTTTATAACAACTACATGACCATTAAAAACCAATGCATTTTAAATTTTTATCATTGAAAGCATTTTGTCCCGAGGAAAACAGTAGGATGTCTTTATGAAATATAATTAAATATTCATGGCATATTCATTGTCATTAACACAAACTTCACTACATTATTTAGATAATCAAATGTGGTTATACATTCTCACTGATATCAGAAAATAATTCTTCTACGTTTTTTTTTATTTATATTAATAACACCTTCCTGTGTAAAAATCCAGATATGAAGGATATTGATCTAAGGTTAACATAATTGTTTATCTTTTTAAACATGTTTCTGCATCTAAATAATGTATAATGACTCTCATTTGCCACAAAACAATTAGTAATATGCCGTTTATTACCACCAAGTAATTATGAATAAATAAGAATGATCATGTAAAAACTATTAAATATCAATCAACTATTTGAAGAGTAATTTAAAAGTGGAGAAATATGTTGCAATACTAAAAATGCCACAAAAAAGAGGCCATTAAAGCCTGTGATTATATTGAACACTGTTCGGAGGGAATATGGCCAGGACACCTGACTTGAACAATGGAATGACAAATGACAGTTGCACCTCCGAGGCAGTATCTGCCTCTGGTTATGTATACTATTCCATAAATCTCAGAGGATAGGTGAAATAATTTATCCTTGATTTCTTAAATTTATCCAGAGTTTTCATACTATATACAAATGATTAATATTTGGCTTGCAAATTAACGTTGGTATTATTTAACATGATGTGTTAAAATATATTTAAACGTAGCACATATAGTTATGCATTTGTCAAATTCACACTTCAAATGTAACAAGTGTAAAAAGTAATTAGCTCTGTTTATATATTATTCTCTTTACGTACCAAATGCTGCAATGTCTTTAGACATTTCTCACCTACCAGGTAGTCCTTTGTTCAAAATGTATAACAGGACTCTGAACATTTCCCATCTACGTATGATACAAATACACAATATTACGTTTCGATGACCGGAATCTTTACCCTTCTTCAGGTGTAATAAAACTCTAATATATGACACCCTAGACTTGGAAAATATAGGGTTTTACGTATTATCAAATGCAATGCTAGTACGACATTAAAAATATCTCTTTTATTAAGAAATGTTGTATAAATGTATAGGTGTATCCTAAATTACTCATCATAATCGGTATAATAACCTAATTGTTTATTTATAAATATCACAAAAGCCTTTATGAAGTGATATCTAGATTCTAGATTATAACTGTACCAAATATAAAATCCTTAATTGATGATGGGAAAACAAGAAACACTTTCTAATAAATCTTTTAGATTACATTTACTTTACGAATTACGTTGTTATAATAAACTTACTTTATTTCAGTTAGTAGTGAAAATTCTATAAATATTGTTAGAGCAGTTTCTTAATCTTTCCGGTAACTCACCACTCATTGCTTGCTCATGCGTGATGTAGCTATGGTGCGAAGTGTTGACTCAATGCCAATGTTGAATTCAACTCCAGTTCACTTTCCTCTCAGCGTAGCGTCTAAAATCCGATAATTCCATAGACTTGACTCCTGGAATCTGGAATCATGTTCATCCAAATATAACAAACAAAAAATAAGATCAACGAACCCCTTTCATCGTGTCGACATCAGAGGCACCTAGAATACAAAATATAAAAATATAGTGTAATAGAAGTGAAGAGGCATTTTCATTGTTTCATCAGTGCACAAGTGAGTGTACTGTGTTACTTGTGACACGATCTCTAAGCACAGTGGAGCAACGGGGTGCATTGCATATAGCGTATAAATCTTTGATAAGATTGGGCTTAGAGGAAGGCGAACAGGATCTGTACTCATCATTCGCATTATGATACTGTATTTTTATATTTTTCTAAATAAAAAATCGTATAAACTCCATGCATATTATTTGGCAGTATGCGTAATCTGAGCGTATTTTTACCTTGTATTAGTAAACTTACCTGAAGAAAATTTCATGAACTTTTGGAAGAAGGAATTGAAAATAGGTAGTATTTACCCAGGTTTTATTACTACATTACCATGAGGAGTTAATTTTTAATTTTAAATACGAACTTTACACGCAATATTAAATTTTTAATTTATATCCAAAGACGAATTTTAAATATATGTTATTATTTTTTGATTGCTCCGAATTTCACGTGCTCAAAATATTCTAAAAGATAAGATTTTGTTGGTCTCATCGTAGCCCTTTCCCTAAAACCACTCATAACACAGGACATAATCTTGGTTTTTCTTTACTTAATGCCAAAATCCAATTTACACTGAACAAATCAAAGTTATCTTTTCAAAAACCTAAGAGAGAACACAAAATAGAAACAAAATATACAATATGCAGTGCTATTTGTTGTGTAATTCCTTCACTGAAATGTTTGTGTCATATTCAGTCGTCAATGAAAGTTCATTACACACGTGTTTGCATCATTGTCATGTTTACAATATGAATCAATGTGAAATTGTTGTAAGGTAACAAGATGTTTGTTTATTTATTTATTTAGAATTTTTTGTGTTATCGTAAATATGTTTTATTTCCATACAAAAGACACGACTGAAGCTCACAAAACATTGTATTTTTACTTATTTCGGAAACATTTTTAGGATTTCATACCATTGTGATACTATTTTAAAGTATATATAGTAAGTTTAAAATATAAACGTAAACAAATCTCATCGAAAATAATAGAGTAAACAATGAATCCGTAAAAATATGTCTATGAACCAGATTATGCATTTGTTTCACAGCACAAAAGAAAATACATATTACTAACATTGGAACATAGCTTTACGTTTTTACTGATATCAGAAATATAAACAATGGTAAGCTCATATTTTAATTCGTAGCTTTTAAATATGAAGGTAACATTCACAATGCCTTGTTTTGTTAATAGGGAAGCAAATGTGGATAAGTTCATTGACTCTGTTTGTGTATTTGAACTTTTTAAATCGGTGCCACATTACTTTTTTAAAACTCAATACAATATCTACGAAAGTCATGCCTGTCTACATTCATAGTTATATGTTGTAGTTATGTGGTAGCCGGCCTTCGTTTGGCCATTGGGAGGCGAAAGGTCTTCTCTTGGGTTCGTGGCGAGGAAGGCTGTATAAACTTTTTTAAATTAAACAGCGGAGTCGAACTATTATATGATTTCTAAAAATTAGCACAAAATTTGGATCAGGTTAATAACAAATTAGGTTTCATTAATATATAATAAAAAATGTAGAATTTGGCTTCCGAAAAGTTTAAATAGGGAGAGAGAGAGAGAGAGAGAGAGAGAGAGAGAGAGAGAGAGAGAGAGAGAGAGAGAGAGAGAGAGATGAGATGTTAAATATTTGGAAGGTGCTGCCGCATAGGCGGTTCATTTAGTTATTAACAAAGTACATGGTTCTTTTAGACTACTCTAGGCCTGCGTACAACACAACTATTGCTGATTTCAGCGCATTCCGTACACGAATGAAATTTCTAAATACGTTTTACTTTTCAACTATGTTACTAACTTAATGTGTTTCATGCTATAAGCTATTTTGGGTTTCCAACTAAGTATGTATCTTATAGATAAAGTCAATACATTACATTTTTCTCGATTTATCCTGTCACATGATGCAATCACACTTTTCCTATTTAATTTAGGTTTCATAGTAGTGTTTAAATTATCAAAGATCCAGTGAATTAAGTAGGATACTACAGCAAATAGCACGATGGAATCACCTATCGTTTCGAGATATCGTTTGAGAGACAAACCACGATCACATTTTCCATCCCCTTGAGTTTTACAACTACTCAGCCAATAATTATTGTACAGTAAATTAAAATTTAATGAATTTTAATGAATACTTATTTGATTCTTTTGTTCAAATAAACACTATCTTTAGAAATCCACCATGGTGCAGAGCACTACACTCTTTGGATAGAAACAAATAATGTGACAGTATCTGCTTTAATGCCTGGTGTCAATGATAACGGTCAAAGAGAAGTGTGGCATCACAAAGGTGTACAGTGTGTGGTAGTTTGCTCATATATGAGCTCAAAGTTACACAGACATAGTTCCGGTATCTGAGGCGGCTATTAATTGCTTTCACTCGATTAAAGCCTATGATATACCTGTATTTGTAATTAAATGGAAATTTCTAAATTAATCTAAATATTCGAGTCCGTTAAATATTACAGTTACTGAGTATTTTCAGTCTCATCTTGTAAAGTTTACAATATTCAGCTGTTGCTAAACTCGCTTAGGATATTAGTAATACTACAAGTGAACAATTCCAAAGATCTGTGTTTACGTCGTTTACCGAACTGTTTATTAAGTTCTTAAAAGTAATACTAGGGATTATTTTTTCCAAGCCATTATTTTAAAAAGAAATAAAATATGAAGAGTTATTTTAAACCAACTGAATATTGAACACATATTATGATTCCGACATATGTTTAATACAGGTGGTTAAAATCCCTAAAACTGAGAAACATAAATAGGAATTATCCTCATTAAAATGTAATACACTAGTATATCATAGTCCACATGCGAGCTAACATGAGGGGTGTTTTTGAATAACTTCCCTACAATACATTTTGAAAACCAGACTATCCTAGAACAGTGAACTATGCGGCTTCCCTATAATTTAATCGTTGGAAATTGACTAAACATATTTTTATTCATTTATAATTACGAGATGTGCATCTCGTGTAGGTCTAGATTGTTATTCTTGGGTGTTACAAATGTGAACATACGTGTTGACATGAAAATTGCAACATAAACAATTTAATTCGCAAATTAATTAACCTCTATATAAAACACTTTATACCAAATATATTTTCTTCGTCTTTTTAGAAGTTTTTTAACTCTATAATAAAAGTGTAGGGCGTTTTAGTCACAGTAAATGAAGCTAGGGCTTTTAGTCATAGTAAATGAAGCTACAGAATATAAAAACTCATATAAAGGTGAAACAAAATAAATATTAAATTGTAATATGTGTATTTGTATTATTGTAGTATAAGATTAATTGTATACGTTTACACTATAAATAAATCGATTATATTCCTATTTCATGTATATACGTCTGTTTTATGAATATTTAACCCATTTATTTATATTGACCTGTACATACAATTGCAACAGTTTATGTTTATTCAAAGACTGGTGATTATTGAAGTAACATGTGTCCAATGATAACCAATCTTTTCAAAAATCTGAATGTTTGCAGTATATAGAAAGTTGTCTTTTTTAACAGATTATCTTTATCCATAAAACAAAGCAAGCACTTATAAGCACTTCCATTTACTATTGTGATATTACTGATTCACGTATCGTGGTAAAAAAACATATAATTAATTTGGATCTTTATTGTTTTATGGATTTAAAGATTTTACACGGTTTTAATAACTAGTATCTAAAACTATTACTGTATATACATACTTGGTATCACTTGAATAAACTTACACTCTAGATGAGCGTCTGTGGATTAACCAAACCAAACAGTGAACAGGGAAAATACATTTTAGTTGTTACACACAAAATGGTATTTCAAAATGTTTTACTGTACATTTTTAAAATAAAGGAATTGTTGCTATTGCTACACAAGAAATCTTATTTTTTAACGTTTGTTTTCCTACATTAGTTTCAGAATTAATAAAATTCAAAGATTACTGTTTCTCGCATTGTGAAGAAATAACATAATATCAATTAGGAGCTTTAACTCCTTCCAACCACTATCATTCAGCGTAAACACATAACCTCTATATTACGAGTCTTGAAAGAATATCTTGATATTAATTTTAAATGCTACGAGGATTATTTAAATATCAACATTTTTCTATTTATTTTAAACTTTCTTATATGATAGGACATTTTCTTAAAATATCAACCAAACTAAAACTTCTTACACACTTAAAATAAATACTATATTATTATTTGGAGTCATAATTATCATTAGTAACATTGGAAACGCTTTTTTTAAATATAAGCTATAATTATTATAAAAATATTCCTAACTGGTCGTGAATTATGCACTGTTTGACCAATACAATAACAAATAATAAACTAGGAATAATAAACAAATTTAATTTCTTTAAATATGATTAAATATGTTTGAGAAAATGGTCGTATGGTTAATTTCAGTTATTGACATGATACTTTGTCGGTGTATGAACAATAATTAATACATAAGAAAAATACTGTTATTAAAATCAAATTATTTATATTACATATTATATTATTTAATTATACGACTATGCAGTTACTTATTAATAAAGATGAATTATTAATGTACATTACATATTATTTCATATTGAAACACAAATTTAGCACATTTACAAAAAAATAAATCAATTATCCTGTGTATATAATTGTATTTTCTGAAGACCTAAAAGTTCATATATTTTAAATATTAAAATTAGCACGTTTTAATTAAACATGGTATTTACTTTAGTAATTTAACTGTATGCGTAATTATCCCAGCAATATCCATAAAACTTTTAACATAAATTGTTGTAATAGTTGTATTCGTAATATAAGTTGAAAAACATGTGGTGATGTACTCTTCCGGTTCACTTAATGCATGTTTATGGATGACCTTCCGGTTCGCGAACCACAGCTAACTTAATGTTAACTGGAACTTATTCATTTCCCAGAAACAATCCTTTTGGAGTATAAGATGATTTATATGTAAAAAGTATTTATAGTATTACTGAAAATATCATTGACACGTGCTTACTTATGTTCTTCCATTGAAGGAATTACAAATCAATACGAAATGTATCATATAAAATTTGTTTTAATAGTTATCCCTTATCCCTTATGTTGATATACTTAATAGTATGAATTGAAGATTTTAATATTTTAACATATTGCGTATATGAATATATTGTTAAAATGCACACTATGACACGTTTAACAAGGTACAAGTACGTCTCATCACGTGTCACATAACAGACTGTAGTTTTATGCATAATCTATATATATAAAATTGAATGTTTGTATGTTTGTCCTTTATGGAATCGTGAACTATTGGACCGATCATGATGAAAATTTGTACGTATATGTATTTTTCCACGGAGAAGGTTTATAAGCTATGCCCATCCCTTTCCCGATTCAGGATTCCGCCCCACTGGTTACAGAAATACCCATAAGAAATGCATTGCAGCAAACATATGTTAACGTCTTTTCAAATTTTTAATCAGCTGTTCTTTGTAAACATATATTACACTTATAGTTTTAAAGCATAGAGTAAGCTTAAGAGAAACGACAAATTTTGTTTAAACTGTTTTTGCAATCACTGTTAAACATAGACTTTACTATCCAGATAATACAATTCAAATTTGACGTAAAAATTCACCTTTAACTGCAATATTTATTTAATATAAACCATGCTCATGCTTGATCAGAAGAGTAATGCAGATATCATAATTACTATCTTACGTTGGCTACAAATATAAAGAATGTTATAAAATCAACCTTAGTTGTTTTTTTTGACAGAAGTATGGTTCTCAAAACTCCGTGTGTACATATTCTCTCGATCGAGACAACAAAGCAAGCTCAATCGTGGCATCGGAGATATAACTAATTTAATCTAAAATTTATTATAGTAAAAAAAAAAATTTACTAAGTAATATAAGGACTTCGGTTCTTAAGATTTGCGTGCGAAGCCGTGGGTAACAGCTAGATAGAGGCAGGAATATGGTACATACCTTCATAATACGCCCAAGAGGCTCACGATGGAACGACTATCAATTATCTCAGCAATGTTTAGAATGTGATAGAAAAAGAATAAGTGAATATAGTGTACTGTTTTCAACGGGAAATTGCGTGCGAAGCCGCGGGCAACTTTTGCAAAAAATTATTGAAATGCGCAGCAAAGCGCGCCGGGCCCGCTAGTTAAATTATAAAACGTATACTAACTCATTACTAATATTCTCTCACATTATGACCTTTTCCCCAGGTTTGGTTAGTGTATTATCATACGTCTACAAGTAAAAACTAATTCTTTGATTTAAATATAATACTTGATTTTCAATTTAAATTCATTTAATATGTACATTTTTCAAATACAGCATAAATTGGTCAAACAAAATGACGTATTTGCATGACTATTAATAGAAGTTTTACATACTAAAGGAACAGGTTATCAAAATATAATCGGTAGGTTTATCATATGAAGTGATATATGTAACCTTACTTAATTCTTCACATTAAAACTAAAAAATTCTAAAGCTATGGAGTGGGAAAAATTATTTTTCTCCTTATAAGCATAAAGCAGATGTAAGTTTACTACAATATACTCTATAGTCTAGCCAATTTGTCAGCAGCATAAAAACACAGTACAGCTACCGGCTAGAGTACAGTGGACCATTGTTCAGTTGTGAGATTAATGACTTGCCAATGGTCAGGTGATTCTATATGTATTTAGCCAGAATAACTGCACCTCAGAGGATTTCACGTGATTTGTTATCCTCCTATATTAGTTGTACTGCAGTAGAATTCATCAGACTCGGTAATGTGTCAGCAGTGTGACAACCACAACGCAGTTTACGGCTAGAGTAACGTAGACTATTGTTCAGTTGTAAGATTGATGACTTGCCATGGTCAGGTGATTCTATATGTATTTAGCGAGAATAATTACATCTCAGAGGAATTCACGTGATTTGTTATCCTCCTATATTAGTTGTACTGCAGTAGAATTCATCAGACTCGGTAATGTGTCAGCAGTGTGACAACCACAATGCAGTTTACGGCTAGAGTAACGTAGACTATTGTTCAGTTGTAAGATTGATGACTTGCCATGGTCAGGTGATTCTATATGTATTTAGCGAGAATAATTACATCTCAGAGGAATTCACGTGATTTGTTATCCTCCTATATTAGTTTTACTGCAGTATAATTCATCAGACTCGGTAATGTGTCAGCAGTATGACAACCACAATGCAGTTTATGGCTGGAGTAACGTAGACCATTGTTCAGTTGTAAGATTGATGACTTGCATGTCAGGTGATTCTATATGTATTTAGCCAGAATAACTGCACCTCACAGGATTTCACGTGATTAATTTTGTTATCCTCCTATATTAGTTGTACTGCAGTATAATTCATCAGACTCGGTAATGTGTCAGCAGTATGACAACCACAATGCAGTTTATGGCTAGAGTAACGTAGACTATTGTTCAGTTGTAAGATTGATGACTTGCCATGGTCAGGTGATTCTATATGTATTTAGCCAGAATAACTGCACCTCAGAGGAATTCACGTGATTTGTTGTCCTTCTATATTAGTTGTACTGCAGTAGAATTCATCAGACTCGGTAATGTGTCAGCAGTATGACAACCACAATGCAGTTTATGGCTAGAGTAACGTAGACTATTGTTCAGTTGTAAGATTGATGACTTGCCATGGTCAGGTGATTCTATATGTATTTAGCCAGAATAACTGCACCTCAGAGGAATTCACGTGATTTGTTATCCTCCTATATTAGTTGTACTGCAGTAGAATTCATCAGACTCGGTAATGTGTCAGCAGTGTGACAACCACAATGCAGTTTACGGCTAGAGTAACGTAGACTATTGTTCAGTTGTAAGATTGATGACTTGCCATGGTCAGGTGATTCTATATGTATTTAGCCAGAATAACTGCACCTCAGAGGATTTCACGTGATTTGTTATCCTCCTATATTAGTTGTACTGCAGTATAATTCATCAGACTCGGTAATGTGTCAGCAGTATGACAACCACAATGCAGTTTATGGCTGGAGTAACGTAGACCATTGTTCAGTTGTAAGATTGATGACTTGCATGTCAGGTGATTCTATATGTATTTAGCCAGAATAACTGCACCTCACAGGATTTCACGTGATTAATTTTGTTATCCTCCTATATTAGTTGTACTGCAGTATAATTCATCAGACTCGGTAATGTGTCAGCAGTATGACAACCACAATGCAGTTTATGGCTAGAGTAACGTAGACTATTGTTCAGTTGTAAGATTGATGACTTGCCATGGTCAGGTGATTCTATATGTATTTAGCGAGAATAATTACATCTCAGAGGAATTCACGTGATTTGTTATCCTCCTATATTAGTTTTACTGCAGTATAATTCATCAGACTCGGTAATGTGTCAGCAGTATGACAACCACAATGCAGTTTATGGCTGGAGTAACGTAGACCATTGTTCAGTTGTAAGATTGATGACTTGCATGTCAGGTGATTCTATATGTATTTAGCCAGAATAACTGCACCTCACAGGATTTCACGTGATTAATTTTGTTATCCTCCTATATTAGTTGTACTGCAGTATAATTCATCAGACTCGGTAATGTGTCAGCAGTATGACAACCACAATGCAGTTTATGGCTAGAGTAACGTAGACTATTGTTCAGTTGTAAGATTGATGACTTGCCATGGTCAGGTGATTCTATATGTATTTAGCCAGAATAACTGCACCTCAGAGGAATTCACGTGATTTGTTGTCCTTCTATATTAGTTGTACTGCAGTAGAATTCATCAGACTCGGTAATGTGTCAGCAGTATGACAACCACAATGCAGTTTATGGCTAGAGTAACGTAGACTATTGTTCAGTTGTAAGATTGATGACTTGCCATGGTCAGGTGATTCTATATGTATTTAGCCAGAATAACTGCACCTCAGAGGAATTCACGTGATTTGTTATCCTCCTATATTAGTTGTACTGCAGTAGAATTCATCAGACTCGGTAATGTGTCAGCAGTGTGACAACCACAATGCAGTTTACGGCTAGAGTAACGTAGACTATTGTTCAGTTGTAAGATTGATGACTTGCCATGGTCAGGTGATTCTATATGTATTTAGCCAGAATAACTGCACCTCAGAGGATTTCACGTGATTTGTTATCCTCCTATATTAGTTGTACTGCAGTAGAATTCATCAGACTCGGTAATGTGTCAGCAGTGTGACAACCACAATGCAGTTTACGGCTAGAGTAACGTAGACTATTGTTCAGTTGTAAGATTGATGACTTGCATGATCAGGTGATTCTATATGTATTTAGCGAGAATAATTACATCTCGGAGGATTCCATGTAATTTACTATCCACCTATAACAGTTATACTGCAATAGACTCAGACTACAATCAGACTGAGCAATGTGTCAGTAGCACTGCAAACATAATGCATAAAGCTAGAGTACAGTCAACCATTGTTTAGTTGTGAGTTTGATGACTCACTATGGCCACGTTTTATGTGTATGTAGCGATAGTAGTAAGTACACCCCAGAGGATTTAATGTAATTGGTTATCCGTCTGTATTTTTGTTACTGCTGTCAATTCTGATTGTACTACCAGCAAGCAAAAATGATATGCCATTTTTTTTATCATGTTTATTTCCATCTCACGGTTTTTTTATAGAAACGGATAAAAGAAGTAATAAGGTAAAGAGTAATACATACAAAATATATCTAACAATTTATCTCTTTGTGTAGATTAGTGAAAATAAGTTTTAGATTTCATAGAGTATATATGTACATATAATATTTATATATAATATATATGAGATTAAATAAGATTAATAATAGATTACAAAAGTAACTGGATGAACATGGTTTCAATCGTTATTTAAAAACATATGTTTAAGAAGAAAAGTAATTATCACATCGTAGGATTTAGACGTTTGAACCTGTATTATTATCCATTATATTAAATCCATCGGAGTATGTTGAAATGTGCTTTTTAAGGGAAAATCTTATTTGCCTCTATAATACAGACTCAGTGTACACAGGATTTCCTTGTAGAGAGAAATTTTTTTTCTTTATATTTAATGCAGTTGTAACACAAAATTCAATAAAAAATGGTAAATCTAAAAATTGGTTTTTAGATAAATTATTTGTAAGTTTCCAGAAAAGCTGCATTTCTGTACGAATACTGTATTTTATGAAACATTAAACTCCACTGGATTCCAAAAAAGTGAACTCGTTTTAATGAGAAAACCAGATAGGTAACTTCAAATGGCAGAACTGCCTATTGAAGTAGCACAATTATATTTTATATGCTAGTTTATTATTCTTCAATAAGTTTGTTTGGCTTCAATAGAGGTTGGAATATTACTACTAGTATTTGGATCTTATACTATATACAGGGTAAAAATATTTCACGTGCCTCGTAACGTGCTTCGCTGTTATGCCCTAAAATCTCTGCGACCTTCTTATCTCGCCAAGCCCAGACAGTTTCTTCTCATTGCGTAGAACTGCAGCTGAATCAGTAATAAACGCTATTAACTCATTCATTTCCTTTATTACTATTCCGTTGACATTACTTTTGTTCAGGAAACTCTCCTTTCTCTTAAAAATTCCTTTACCATCCAAATTATGTTGTTCGTCGTATCGATAGGCCAATCCAACCTGGTGCCCTTGCATTTAGTGCGACTGCTATTGTTCCTCATCGCCGAGTTTCACACCGCCACGTCTCTCACATAAACTCTTTTAGAGAAGTTACTACGGTTGCTGCTTCTGTCGGCGGACCTGAAATCCTTCTGTCCTCAATTTATGCTCCTCGTTCACGGATTAATCCCGCTGAACTAGATCAGCTTCTTCCTCCTGGCCACTCAGCTATCTTAGATGGTGGTTTTAATAGTAATAATGTTGATTAAGGCTGCAATCCGACAAACACCGCTGGTCGTCGTTTTGACGAGACCTTGCTGATTCTGCTACGCCAACTCATTCTCGACAAAATCCGTTCTACAACCCTGACATTCCTAATTTTGCCTTGTATACTGATCTTCCATATGCACTCATTGTGATTCCATCGTTAATATTTCTTCATACCACATTCTGGTGATTCTTGTCGTGAAATCTGCCGGTCGTAGTGCCCCTTGGGAAGCGCTATAAGATGAATTGGACTAGGTTTCATAATTATCTGGCAGACCGTCCTCTTCCCTCTCCTGGCATTGCATCCGCTGAAGACAGTGAACAGTGCGTGCCTCCTCTGTAAGCTTCTCTATCTGTGAGCTGGTGCTCATTCCACGTCATCTGGTGGCAATTTTCGCCAAATTCTTGGCGTTGAAGATCCTGCCTGCCCACAGATTCTATTCATCATCGAATATTTAGCTACAACTTAACAAAAAATTAATTGTAAGAATTAAACCAGTAATACATATATTTAAGAGGAATATAACGTAAAGCTCTGAAGTTTAAAAATAATAGAACATAGTGATTAAATTTAGATCACGTACTGCGAAACAAAAAATCCATAGGCAATATATTTTTGGCAGAACCTCAGGAAAGGTAAATAATAACTGACTCACCCGAATAGTTTTATATCTGAAAACATAAATTTTCGATAATTTTAGTTGTTATTGTTTTTAAGTTATTGACTGCTGAGTATAGTATAGTATTTTAATGTAATTTAATCCATTTGGCTATTTTCTTTATAAGAGTTCATTCCAAATGGAAAGTTCTATTCATCAAGATAATTCAAGAATCAGGAACATAATTGTATACTAAAAGTTGTAATAATCTGTTAATGTTTAAAAACCAAGAGTTCCAGGACATCTGAAAGTATAAAAATAAAACTATACAATAAAATATTAACTGTTATAATGTATATTCTACTGCACTACGTGGGCTGTAAAACTATTGCAGGTAACCCTTTTATATGTTTTTCATCTTGATATCATCTAAAATGGGGGGAAATCTTCGTGGTAAATAAACTTAAAAATATTCTAACCCGTCATTATAAATAAAAAATGTATCTTTCATTTGCCCAAGATGCAAAGTTTTAGACTTATAATATCTTGAGTCATTATAATTATTAAATCCTAATAACCTACTTTTATTTTAATCCGTTCAAGAACTATATTTATTAACAAAACATACTAATAACAAAGTGAATAACACATATCATAATGAAAATCTGAGAAGACAAAACTGTTGCTCTATCTATCCAAAATCGGTGCTATGAGTGAAGAAAAAGTCTTGCTTTGTTCTTCACGATTTTCATTAAGATTAACATTACCGCATTTTCAAGCCTGCCAATCTTGTATTATGTTTCTGCATTGTGGGCAGAAAATTAACTAGGTAAGTAAAAAACAATTCTTTGAGAAAATTTAAATGTAAGTTTTTTTAAATCATTATGTTTTATTTAGAATTAATTCTATTAGCACTACCTATTGTATTTATAAAATACTTGAAGAAAAATGATTAGGCATGGTTCTGTATTACACTCCTGCAAACTCATGTTCAAATGACTTCTATTCACCCTAAGCCGAGATAACATCAGAGTTTGAAAATTATTTTTTTAATAATATGACCAAATATGTTCTAATATGAAGCCCTTAAGTTTTTTTTAGATCTTCTGAGTAACCATAGCTAAATGAACAATCAAAGAAATGTTAATATTTGGATTCAAAGTCACCTTTTTCGATGCAATGATTGATTGTAATGAAACTTACGTCCCATTTCTCAGGAAATATAAACCTTAATGTTTCATTCAACATAGCCTAGTACGATAAATGTGTTCGTCATCCTCCACATGTCCATTTATGTTAAAATGATTACATCAAACTCCAAAGAATGGGATTAAACAATGTTAATGAGAGTACGCATACAGGGTGTACATAAAGTCCTGCACTGGTATAATATTTTCTAAACGATAACAGATATATGAACAAGGTTTGGTACATCAACACTACACCTAAAAATCTACTTTTTGAAGGAACTATCAGTTTTCTGTAATATCATGGGGACGTCCCGCAAGGAGTCAGAAAGAAATCTTAAATAGGAGCATAGGTCAATATGCACATCATTTTAAAGGGCTTATCTAGCAGAGTTTAATGCCGCAAACCGCACTCAAAAAGATTGATCCAGTACAAAATGGCGACTGTTCAAAGTTTTTACTTGGTTACATTTCATTAGTAGCCATAACCCCGGTAAAGCAAAACTGCAACCAAACGAATACTGCAGATAAATACTACATTGTGATTGTCAGTTGTACAGAAGTGAATTATGACGTAGGTTATCCTCAAGGGTTACAAATTTGGTCCTAATATATTGGTAACGGTGTTTAAATAGGCTCTTACGTCAATGCCGTAGTGTGGGGGTGCTCCGTCCTGTTGAAACCAGATATTCTGGTAATGTTCTCCAAACATGTTTCGAAGTGCTGGTGTAATTTCATTTTCTAGCAAACGTTGGTATGATATTGCACTTAAATTTCCTTCAATAAAGAAAGGACCTACCAACTGGGTAGGGTACCTATCACACCAAGCCAGACATTCACCTTTAGTGGATACTGCGTATGTGCCTCCCGCATCCAGTGAGGATTTTCGCTACTCCAGTAACGGCAATTGTGCCTGTTTACGCTTCCATTCAGCATAAATGAACACTCGTCTGAAAACACAATATTGTTTGCATCAATTTCGTTGCAATCTATTTTGGCCATCATAGTTTCACAAAATTCTATACGTCGATCAAAATCATCTTCGTTGAGTTCGTGCACCAAATCAACTTTATAAGGCTTAAAATTAGACCCTTTCAGAATCTTTTTAACAGACGTAACAGAGATGTCATGAGTTTGTGTTGCTGAGCGTAGGGACTCTTGCGGATTCTCAATAAATGACTGCAATACATCTAAAGAGTTGCCTTCAGTTGTCGTAGTAGCGGGCCTTCCTGTCCTATGACGATCGGAAACACTTCTTGTTTCCATAAAGCGTTGAACAGTTCTCCCTACAGTTTTTCTAGAAATTGGCTGCCTCTCGTGAAAGTAGTCATGAAATAAATGGCATGCTTCCTCGTGTGATCGTCTGTTGTTTCCCCAACCAACCATCATAAGAAGTGTTATACGTTCACGTTCGTCAAGCGACATAGTGTAGTTTGAAGAACTACAAGCAATACGACAAACTCTTTTGTACTAAAGTGCACTGATAAAAAGGTTGGACAGCACTACTAAAACAAGAAAACTAGAATAGCCTACTATGAATAGACTGGCTAATTGGAAAGTCCAAACTGTGACCCATAGATAAGAGCTTTCTAATTGTTACTGTTATCAGGTTTTCCCCGTTATCAATATATTAGGACCAAATTTGTACCCCTTGAGGATAACCTACGTCGTAATTCACTTCTGTACAACTGACAATCAAATTGTAGATTTATCTGCAGTATTCGTTTGGTTGCAGTTTTGCTTTACCGGGGTTATGGCTACTAATGAAATGTAACCAAGTAAAAACTTTGAACAGCCGCCATTTTGTACTGGATCAATCTTTTTGAGTGCGGTTTGCGGCATTAAACTCTGCTAGATAAGCCCTTTAAAATGATGTGCATATTGACCTATGCTCCTATTTAAGATTTCCTTCTGACTCCTTGCGGGACGTCCCCCATGATATTACAGAAAACTTATAGTTCCTTCAAAAAGTAGATTTTTAGGTGTAGTATTGATGTACCAAATCTTGTTCATTTATCTGTTATCGTTTAGAAAATATTATACCAGTGCAGGACTTTATGTACACCCTGTATAATAAATTGCAAGTTTACTAATATATAGTTTATTTTAAATGCACATTTAAAAGATAAAAAAGAAGTTTACATAGTTTAAAAATACAGCTTTGAAAATAATGTATGCTTTTAAAGTACAGCTCAATGACAAACGAAAGTTCGTATTCACTGTGTCACGTCACACGAACTAAGGGAGTAATTTATTTTCACCGGAGCTCAGGAAATGAGACTTAACAGTTCTGAACGAACACTTCGGATGCATCAGCTCAGCCGAACGTGCCGTAAACAATTATCACTATGACGTGTGTCAGAGACATAAAAAGGGTCAGTGCGAGTAGACAATGTCACAAGAACTGGGGTAGTAATTTATTTTCACCGGAGTTCAGGTAATGATGCTTTAGTTCTGAACAAACACTTCGGTAGCATTAACTCAGATGAAAGTACCTATACTGAATGTTAATATACAAAATTTTTGTTTTTATTATGATGACCCTAAATAGTCTCGAACTCATAAGATTTAAGTAGATACTGGTGGAAATTAAAACTGCACCCTTTTAGAAATATTCAGGTTTATTAAATCAATTCAAATGTCAATTATTAACCTTGTATTCCACCAAAACAACGTTTTGAACAATAGGTTAAAATTATTACTTCCTTAGGCAAGGCACTTTCGATTTAATATTGGCTCACTGTCCTCTAAATACATGAGTATAAAATATAAAAAATAAAATAATAATCTTGAATAAATCTGAATGAAATAAATTAAATAGGCTTCTTCTCAAAATTAATAAAATAATAATAATAAATTTCTTTCAAATTAAATTCTCAAACAAAACTAAACAGTTCTCAACAGGAATTTTTCACAAGTTCCTACAGGATATGGTGCAGTGCAGTTGTCGGTCACTAAGTTGAATGGTCTCATTTCTAGGAAATTACGGAACTTATTTATTGAACAGACTACTGCCAAAGCTTCCTTTTGATAGGTAGTAAGTTTCACCTCACTTTCATTAAATTTCCTCGAATAATAGGCCACCGGTTTTAAATGTCCATTGTCCGCTTCCTGTAATAAACAGGAACCGAGGGCCTTATCACTCGCGTCGCATTGGACTGTGAACTCCTTGTTGAAGTCAGGGATGGCTAATACGGGGGGACGGGTAACCGCTCGTTTTAGTTTATCGAACGATTCCTGACATTTTTGGTCCCACATAAATTTGGTCGACTTCTTCCTCATTTCATTGAGTGGATGAGCTATTTCCGCATAATTTGGAATAAATTTAGAGAAATAACTAGTCATCCCTATGAACCTCGCAATACCTTTCTTGTCCCGGGGTCTCGGAGATTCTAATAACGTCCGTGTACGGTCAGGGTCCATTCTTATAGTGTCTTTGGAAACCAAATGTCCCAGAAATTTAATTTCATTATAACAAAATTTTACTTTCTTCGGATTCACAGTAAGATTATTTTTCTTTAAACACTCTAACACTTGTTTCAAATGCATATAATGTTCCTCCAATGTCTTCGAATACACAATAATATCGTCCAAAAAGGCGAGAGTGCAAGTAAATCTCAAATGACGACAATACCCCACTTCCAATTAATAATCCAAAAGGAATTCGTTTAAAGCTGTAACTTCCGAAAGGTACCGAGAACGTAGTTAACTCCTGGCTTTCCTTCGCTAAACTTATTTGATAACAACTTTTGGTTAAGTCTATTACTGAGTAATAATTGTTTCCCTTCAAATGGTAATATAGTTCGTGCATGTCGCCTATAGGATAACTCACTCCCTCCAACTTCTTGTTTAACTCCTTGTAATTAACTACTAATCTTTCCGATTTTCCATCTTCCTTACCTACTAAAAAGGCTGGACTCGAGTACTGACTCACACTTGGTTGAATAATGTCCTGTTCCAATAATTCGTCAATAATTTTTTTTATTTTTAATTGTTTAGGTGGATTCAATGGATATGGTCTAAGTTTTACGGGTTCATGATCTTTAACTTTTAATTTATACTCATAATCTAGAGTTTTACCAATTTTGTCGGTAAATCCCGTTGGAAATTCCTTTATAATTTTTATTATTTCATTGCTGGCCTCTTCGCATCCTATTTTATAAGTGTGATTGGTGTTCATACACGCTACTGTAATATTTTGCACAAATTTTATACACTTCTCTACATTAAAGTCAAATCGACAACAATTATTTTTCAAGTCTATTAACAAACCAGAATGTTTTATAAAGTTCCCTCCTAAAATTGCCTTTTGGGCTAAGTCCTTCACTATAAGAAATTCCACTTTCCAGGTGAACCTATCTATTATAATTTTTATATTTACACTGCCGATTACGGACATTTTTTTATTTTCAGCACTCATACATGTCAGGTTAGATAACTGGTAACACTTTACAATCTTATTCTCTAATAATAGTTTATACAGTCTATCACTTATTGTATTTATACTACTACCAGTATCTAATAATACATTTAATGATATATTCTTGCCAAAATCTATTTCTAAGCTGGGCAATGAACTGACATTTTCCGAATTTTTCTTTTGCCAAGTATGATTTAATTTAGCAGATAATTCATGTGAATTTTTGTTGGACACAATTTTAGGTAACCGGGAAAGTTCGCCCTTCCTTAACTCATTGTTCGAACTTTCCCTACTAACTAGTTTTTTTTGACTCCTGTACATTACGACCTACATTTTCGGGGTTAATAGCTGGAGTGTGGTTTACAATAGGTCTCCGCTGGTTTACAACAGATTTCCTGTTTAGCTCCCGGCACTGATAAGCATAATGACCAGGTCTATTACATTTATAACAATTTATTGTTTCTTGCCTCGCCCTGATGCTGTTAACCGGTACATTATACTTCCTAATCACATTCAAATTATTCCCTGTTTTCCTCACGTTGTCAGCATAACCTACATTATTCGCCCTTATACACATCTCATCCAGTTCGGAATATGTGCTCGGATTTCCCATAAACACTAGTTTATTTCTGGCTTCAGGATTAATTCCCACCTTAATTAATTCCACAACATCCCTTTCATTTATATTACAACAAAGTACTTCTACTGATTCCTTAATGTCTATAATGTAGTTGGATAAGCTTTCATTATATCTTTGGGGACGGTGCACCTTTTCAAATTTCAAAAGTTCACGCTGATGATATGGCACGAAATAATTCAATAATATTTCAAGCATTAATTTGACTGTGACATTGTCCTGTTTTATTTCCAATAGTTTCGACAAGAGAGCTCCCTGACTATGTGAAATCGCAATCTCCATAATATCCTCTTCCGTACATTTAGTTTCCTTTTTAAGTTTCAAGATTATTTTAAAGAATTCTAATAATTCTTGAACATTTAATCCATCGCAGATTTTTAACTCCTTCAAATAACGCTCAATGGGGTTCGGTAGTTTATTATAACTTAAATGTGGCCGTCCCGAGACAAACACATCATCTCTCATATTTAGACCAGACTTATCTTTCACTTCCTGTTTACCAGCCTCTTCCAGCTCACCTTCTATTTCCAGATTGGAATCAGATAACTTGCGGACCAAGCTATCAGATATTTCCTTGTCAATTTTTAGGTTTTTTATTTTTAACAACAATTCACTTAATATACTATTCCGGTTTTCAACATTTTTAGCTATATCCTTCTCTTCGATTTTAAACAATTTACTTAAGTTAGTCAGACGGCGCTGCCAATGATTTATTTTTGTTTCACACCTAACTATGTCCAATGTTAGTCCCTGTTCAATGGATTCCTCCAGTCTAGTTCCTAATAGTTGGGTTTCTAACTTAATTTTATCCCATTCCTCCTTGAAAGCGACCTTTCCACTCAGGTTCAAATAATTACTATTTACATCAAGACTTATTAACTGCCGTAACTTTTTCCTTAAATCTATCACCTTAAGACTAGGAGACACTTCCACACCTCTTAACCTAATTTCATAGTCCAATTCCTCCTTGGTTAACAAGTCCACCTTAAGTGCCATTTTAAAAGTTTAATATTAAACACTTTATAATTTTCCAGTATCCAAGCCACTTATTAATTTACAACCACTAAGTTCAATTTTATTAAGGTTGACCAGAATAAAGCAGAGTGGCGCACTTATTTGTATACTGAATGTTAATATACAAAATTTTTTGTTTTTATTATGATGACCCTAAATAGTCTCGAACTCATAAGATTTAAGTAGATACTGGTGGAAATTAAAACTGCACCCTTTTAGAAATATTCAGGTTTATTAAATCAATTCAAATGTCAATTATTAACCTTGTATTCCACCAAAACAATGTTTTGAACAATAGGTTAAAATTACTACTTCCTTAGGCAAGGCACTTTCGATTTAATATTGGCTCACTGTCCTCTAAATACGTGAGTATAAAATATAAAAAATAAAATAATAATCTTGAATAAATCTGAATGAAATAAATTAAATAGGCTTCTTCTCAAAACTAATAAAATAATAATAATAAATTTCTTTCAAATTAAATTCTCAAACAAAACTAAACAGTTCGCAACAGGAATTTTTCACAAGTTCCTACAGGATATGGTGCAGCACCTGCAGCTCTTAATTTTTACTACAATCCTTAGAATTTCAATTAAATTTTACGTTCGACTTTAATAAATTACTCCTTTACAATTCATATATATATTTTAGTCCTCACTCAACAGAATTTGATCGTTAATTTCAAATTTTCAATTCCAATTTTAAATTAATTCACTTCTTAATTTTGCAAATTTCAAATTTAGAAAAATTTAATAATTCAGTCAAAGTACTTAGCTCTTTGGTCGTGAAGGTCTTGGAGTTCGGTATTAATATAATTTATACCGACGGATCCTACGCCCGACACTAGTTTTAAACTCGCACTAAAATGACTTTACTCTCTCGCTTCTCAACTCGGAATGGTAGCAGAACGTGGTTTCTCGGCCTGCACCGACTACGCTCCTGTTCCTGCAGGTCTGTTTAAATCTCTCCCAACGCAGGTTGGCCGCCTAACCAAGATATAGTCCACTGTAAACTATTGTTTAGCATTCACTGCCATCAAGTCAGGTCTAGACCAGATTCCAAGCGCGTTGTGCCTGCCGCTGGATTACAATATAAATTTACTTTTTTATTCCCTATCCATTTACAATTCTAAAATAAATTTTTATTTATTAAATTTTTATTTTTATTTAAAGTATACCATGTAATTGGTATAGTACCGTAAGCAATTTTCAGTGCGACGTGTGTCAGAGATATAAAAAGGATTAGCGCCAATACATAACGTCACACGAACTTAGAGAATATTCTATTTTTACCGGAGCTCAGGAAATGTGACGGCAGGTTTGAACGAACACTTCGGAAGTCAAAACTCAGCAGAACCTAACGTAAACAACTGTCAGTATAACGCGTGTCAAAGATAGAGAAGGGATCAGTGTGAATAGACAACGTCACAACTTGCACGTGGACCTTCGCATTGTCTTTGTTCTTTCAACTGATATTCACTAATATGATAGGCTGTTGTGTAAATATTTCATGCAAATCTTCTATCAAGATTTGCTTATAAAAATGAGTTTCAAATACTGCCTTTCTTATTTATTCATAAATGTCTTACGAATTTAAGTTGGACCACCACTGGCAAGTGTTGTTGAGTAGAATTATGGCAGTATTAATTCAATTGATTTTGCAGGCATTTATGAAATTTAATTCTTACGAGTTAATTGTTTACAGAAGAAATCTGGGAACAACTTTCAACAGACTTGTTTACGTTGTCCTTAACCTGAATATATACATTATAGAGTAAAATGCAGTAAGTTCTATATACATAAATTGTAATATAAACTCAGTGAATAGACTGAACACGTATCTATAGTATCGGTTTCTGCAACTAATAGCTATACAATTTTAATTACAGATTAAGACAATCTTATTCATTGGTAGAGCATCCTAATAATGACTCAATGAATAATCCAGTAATAATAAACCAGTAATAAAGGCAAGTTTAATCCTCATACAATTTCTGAGGTACATGAAACATTAGAGTTTTATGCGGTTTCTCTTTACTTTTACTGTTAGAGGGTTTACTACTCTCTTTTAAGGCGTTTACTATCCGGGTGTAATGTAAATAGTCATAGTAATATTAGATTCGTATTCTTTAAGTAATAATTCACTTACAACCTTGTCAATTGTTTGGTTTAATATATGATTTTATTACAACTATTTTATACTTCACCACTATAGGAAATTAATTTGTTATTATATTAAGACATAATTTTCTGTAAATTTAAGATAAAACTTGAAGAAAAATAATTCTCAGTTTTTTGTTCGAGCGTTACATTTACAATTTAATAAGTATGTATGCTTTGCCTTATTATATTGTGTGCAAAATGTAGTCCCCAATAAAAATAACCGTTAAAATTTCCGTTGAAAAAACTTTTTTATTTGCATCCTAGGTGTTTCAAAATAAAAATTAGTAGCTTTCGTATAGAAAGGATCTATGGTGTGAAATGACAGAGCCCTATGAAAGAAGTAGTCATATACCTGGTACTTATTATTTCAGTGCCTATAGGTAATAGATTAAAGAGTTAAATACGATTTGTACCAGTTCATATTTGATTTGCGTAGAATAATTGTATCCAGTACAAGGTTTTCTCTTTTTTCAAATAGTTTTAAGCCTTTAACCATGAGTGATATATATTTTATTTTGTATGTTAGGCCTTGGTCTGGCTACTTCAACAGTAGTTGCCTCAAACAGAATTGAATATTTATTATTCGGCAATCTATGAATGAAATATAAATAAATATACATTTTGTATAGTACGTTTATCCTTAGAACATTCGTATTAAAATAATAAATTTATATTTTTCAGTCTGCGTAGATAATTTTTAGTTTTAATAAGATTATTTCCTTGAACATTACACAGATATACTTAACGAATATAAAATAATTCATCGTCCTCAAGGTGCATTGTCACATTCGCTTACAAAAAACATAATTTGTTCTTAGTTTAATTATTCAAGAATTCGTTTTTTTTCTGTATGGTATTTAAAATTAAATTAAACTCCATTTGTAGCTGTTCAATGATTAGTATTAATTAGGTCAATGATATCTTTTACCTCGGATAACCTGTGATGTATTTTACACATCACATTACTTATTTAATTACGCATATTTCACAGTAATTTTGACCAATTCTATTTCTCTTACTCGACAACACACAGAACACTACAACGAGAATAAACAGTCGGCCAGGAATGAGCGCCCACGCCGCTATAAAGCTTTCAATGTACAATGACCAATCACAGCAGCCGAGTTCACCACGAGTAGAGTGCTTATGCATTATTTAACCAAATCTTTTCTTTCAACGTTTCATATTCCTCTGCATGTTCTACTGCTAATTTTTGGATCATATACTCTTGCTTTATATAAGGCATAATCGAAGTAAGATAAAACAAGCACACCTTTGGGGTTATGAAAGAATGTGTTACTGTGATTTTCTATAATCTAGCCCACATAGCTTGGACGATTTCATTAACCAGTTACCAATAAAAATTATTAATTAAGCGGCTATCTGTTTTGGCCGCTTTAGCACAAACAATGGTATCCCACAAAAACCTAAAATGGTATTTTATATGTCATAAAAAAAATAGTTTTTGCAATAAGAAGACCTCCTCCTTCAACTAAAATGATATGTTCAAATCGAATATTCAAACACAAAAATACGTAGTAATAAATAACATTTATTGTTCCACATCTTGCGTCATCTCCTAAGGTTTTCAAGTGGCAGTATAAGATTTTTATTAGTGTACAGTATCACTGCGAACATTTAGTAGTGGTGAAAACTATAAAACCATTATGTCTGATCGATTACAACTAAACTTAGAAATAGTACTAAACGGTGCTTGATATAATTGTCAAACAAAAATAGTTACTATATAGCACCCAAGGGCATTTGTATCTATTTCAGATATTATGAAACGTACAAAAAAATACCGAAACTTTTTTTAAGCTGTCAAGCTATTTTAGTTGTGACCCTACTTTTCAGTTGTTATTCATCATGGAACAAATTAGAGTTTTAGAAATCTTGGGGATTTTTAACAAGGTGAAAATTTACATGATTATTGTTTCGTGATGTTTCGAGATAAATGCTGCACAAAACTTTTAGATATACAACATAATAATAAAATATTATAAACATACTTGGTAGCTTATGAATCTGTACAGATCCCTCCGCATGCCATTGGCTCGCTGGGTTGATTTCGTGACATGATCTAAGAACAAGAGCCCACCATCCAGTATGACACCAAGAGTCTTGACTGTGTCTCAGACCACCAGTTACCCAAGGGTCTGCACAAAGTCGTGCGGAGCTTGATACAGTTGACGGTTGTTGGTTCCTAAGTTTGAGATCGTCTCCAGCTGCACGCCTCGAAATAGATTCGCATGTGACAGAACATATCATAAAAAAATAATAGCAGTATCATCTTATTGAAAAAGTTAATTTTAGTTTTGTAATGAAAATTTCTTTACGAAGTGTTCGCAATTGAATATGTAATTATCACAAAGAAAAAATAAAATATTATAGGCATTGAACTTTATTCAGCAATTTTAATTCACCAAACCTTTCGTGTCCTGCTTTACTTTAGTGAAAACTTCACTATTATTATGTTGACCAGCCTAGAAAATTGTCGATTCTAATTCATTGAAAGTTTAAATCATTGAGAGAAATGTGTCACAATTTAGTATAGCAGCATATATATATATATATATATATACTTCTATACAATATGGATCACGAAGTTCTTTTAGAATGAAGCAATACAAATATAGTCCATCCCACTTCCTATATTTGCGTTTATCTAGTTTCTGCCGTAAAGATTACAATTTGTATCAATCAAAATTAGTTACTGCGTGTATACCTATTCCTTTATTCTTTAAATCAGTTTAAACTTTTTATTGATTTCATGTATAGAAAATGAAATATTATGATTCCCGTATGAATTATCCCTTTAAAACTACGTCATGTTCAAACACCATGTCTGATGTAATAAACCATATTGTTAATGACTATAGCGGGTCTCATCGGACATAGATATGATAGTTGATTGATTACTGATGTACAATTCAGTCAGAAAATATTGCTCAGTCGCTACTAATTATCTTCAACTGCATTAACATACTTATCACAAAAACTTTGAAGTGGTATATTTCAAATGTAATACAGCCGACTAAAATGCATGTATTCAACATTCTACGTATTACAATACAAATAATTGTTACACATGACGCAAGAACAGTTAATTCATCTCTCCTATTTGAGTTCTCACTTAAGCCCTGGTCATAGCTGGATAGTACAGCCAAGTTAAATAAGGTTTTCTATTGTTTCTTTTTATACATAATATTTACATTTTATAAAAAATAGTCTTCCTTAAATCAACTAATTTTAACTGCGACTGACGCTTTTTAATTAATTTAAAAAATGGATGAATATATCTCCTCAGTTTTGTTCTGTAAACCATCAATAAGTTCATAAAAACTAGTATTAAATATGTATTTATATAATAAATTCTGAACTTGTAGGAAATGATATACCAGGTACACTAAAAAAAACATCACCTTATGGACTACTTAACTGTCTATAGTGAATTTGAAACATATACCTAATACATAGTATACTAAGTTACCTGTCTAAGGAATCAAGAAAGGTTTGTAACTACCATACAGAAATGTGCAGCAAAGCAGATTGAAAGAGGAGAGAGAATAGTTATTGATGGTATAAGGTTCAGATTGCAACCATGATGTCACAGCCTGCTACAAACAGACTCTAGACTTAACGTTACAGTTTGTTTATTTCCTCTCCTCTCATATTCTACTTATGTTTATAAGACACACAGCTCCGAATTTATTATTATTGTTACATTCTGTCTATATATCAGAAAAATACAATACTTAAAACATTTTATACCTGATTTAAAAATTAGACAAGTTTAAAAATACGTCTACCAATTGTATACTATAAAACAAAATAATAATATAATAATATTGTAACAAATAGAGTTCATATTTTGTCATCCAACGATGGTGAACTATCCTCAAATGACATTTGTTCAGATATATTGTAAAGATATTTCCTCAAAAGAATCTTCAAAGTAATTTTAGTTTGGTTGATTTGATAGTGTAATTAGCAATCATTCGTAACCAGAATAAGCGTAGTTCCTCAGCGACTCATCCATTACACGCGTTTTTCGAGTACCACCATTCGCATGTTTTTTTACACACACACACATACAAATATCGGCATTGATTATTACAAATATTTATTTACATAATTATAATACTGATTTATCAGTATTGGAAAACCTATCAGCTGCCTGAATTTAATGAAGTATGATTAATTGGCTGGTTCCATAATTCTTTATGCTTATACTAGTTATTAAGAAGCAGAAAATACAATATTACATACTACAAACGATTGTGCGTGCGTGTGTGTGTGTGTGTGTGTGTGTGTGTGTGTGTGTGCGGCGTGCGTGCGTGCATGCTGTACACAGGACTAGTGCCGTGAGACAGCATTTCCTGTATCAGTCTGTCATGTGAATCGGACATGATCAGAACCCTTCTTTTTCTTACTGAGGCAAATTCCATGGTCACACGGGTCTCTATATAGTACGCCTCTTGTTTAAGCTGTCGTTGACAATTATTATTCAGAGGATCTTTTAGTAGACGTGTAAGTATTGTCCTACTACAGATTGTTTAGGTAGTGCGTTCACAGAGCTTCTAGAAGCAGTAAGTGCATCAGCAGAATCAGAACACTCATTAAGTACATTCAAGAGTTAAAAATGAATTTTTATTATTAAATTAAATTGTTTTGGGATTAGACATTTAGACACCTTAGATGAAAAATTGAAATTTAATGAAGTTGGAGTTGGATGTTGCCTAGTGGGCGGTGACATTGACAATCACGAATGAAGTGAAAGAGGCAATGTTGTGTTCTTTGGTTTTTTTATTTGAACATGAAAATCTAATTTTAGTCAAGTTATTTTAGTTGACAGTTCTACGTTGGACTTTTCCACTGTTATAGCCAATTGCGGCATATCGTTATGTTTCTTCCTATCTCTATCTAATTATTTAATGGGAGCCTGTCTCTCCTGCTCACTTTCAGACAAGTATTTCTTAAGGGTTTCACACGTAATACTCATATCATTTAACTTTCTTAGACTTTCTATTATCAAGGGCACTACGTATTCAATTACATTAAAACCAAAATGACAAATCACTTGCTTAAAAATTTGAACAAAATCTAATACTATAGGTTTAACATTCGCTTGCAAACTGTCAAGATCAATTAGTAAATCATTGTCCCTGATTATGTCATTCAGTTTCGATGATCGTTTTTTTACAATGGCGAATACAGGGAGCAGGGCTACTTAATGCTAAATATTTTAATATGAACAATAATACAACTAATAAAACTAACAATAAATATGACTGTCAAACGTTTGTTATCGTAGTCAATTTGACAAATCGTAGACATCTGACTACGAACATAATAAAATATCACTAATACTAACATAACAAATGTATTCAAGATGATTTAATATTTAAGACAAATGACTTCTGTAAAATTACAATACATTGAGTATAAAATTACATGTTATTACATTTTATTCTAAGGTAAATAAACAACAATTAGAACATTAAGTTAAGACACGTCAAAACGAAAACAAATAGTAAAAACAACCAAACTTAACACATAAAAACACCCAAAAATTAACTAAATAATCAATAAAATAGAAGATGTAATTGAAATGACTAATTCATAAGGAACAATCAGAAGTGATCAGAGCTACAACACCCCATGAAGCGCCCGAAAAATGTGTCTGGCAATATGTACAAAAATTATGTTGTGATATTGCTGACTTTAAAATTGAAGGCATCTTAGAAACGGTTGTGCAGGTCGCTGGAGAGAACGACGCAGAAACCGTGTTTGTTAGTTACAGAACCCTCAACTGCCTCCAGCCACTTGCCTCACGCAGGGACTGTTCTCCACTTGGCAAGTGGCCACTGCTTCTGTTCTAGGTTATTAACAGTCACTCGCCCATACACAGTGTACTCACAGTCAGTGCAATCCAGCACACTGTTAAAATCGATTTAACCTCATAAATTAAAAACTCTAGTAAAGTCCACTGAAAAACACACTATTCAAAGACTACCACTATAATAGCCCATACACACACACACACACACACACACCACACACACACACACACACACACACACACACACACATTGGATATCCATACAATACAACGTACGATACAAACCAGAAAAATTACCTTAGAAAAATGTAATCATTCTTCAAAATTTTCCTCTTACCGTAAGTTACCGTATGTGACCCCCAACAATTCACGAGTATTGATCAATAAATCATAGAATCCTACTTGTGTACGCCGTGGTCAGTAAAGTCCAAAAGTATAATGAAAACTCATTATGAAAACGAGTTGATTTTTTCTTTTTTATAACAACTACATGACCATGAAAAACCAATGCATTTAAAAGTTTGATCATGGAAAGCACTTTGTCACGAGGAAAAAACAGTAGGATGTCTTTATGAAATCTAATTAAATACTCATGGCATATTCATTGTTATCAAAACATACTTCACTACATTATTTAGATAATCAAATGTGGTTATACATTCTCACTGATATCAGAAAATAATTCATCTACGTTTTTTTATTTATATTAATAACACCTTCCTGTGTTAAAATCCAGATATGAAAGATATTGATCTAAGGTTTGACATAATTTTTTATCTTTATAAATATGTTTCTGCATCTAAATAATGTATAATGACTCTCATTTGCCACAAAACTATTAATATGCCGTTTATTACCACCAAGTAATTATGAATAAATAAGAATGATCATGTAAAACTATTAAATATCAATCAACTATTTGAAGAGTAATTTAAAAGTGGAGAAATATGTTGCAATACTAAAAATGCCACAAAGAAGAGGCCATTAAAAAGCCTGTGATTATATTGAACACAGTTCGGAGGGAATATAGCCAGGACACCTGACTTGAACAATGGAATGACAAATGACAGTTGCACCTCCGAGGCAGTATCTGCCTCTGGTTATGTATACTATTCCATAAATCTCAGAGGATAGGTGAAATAATTGATCCTTGATTTCTTAAATTTATCCAGAGTTTTCATACTATATACAAATGATTAATATTTGGCTTGCAAATTAACGTTGGTATTATTCAACATGATGTGTTAAAATATATTTAAACGGAGCACATATAGTTATGCATTTGTCAAATTCACACTTCAAATGTAACAAGTGTAAAAAGTAATTAGCTCTGTTTATATATTATTCTCTTTACGTACCAAATGCTGCAATGTCTTTAGACATTTCTCACCTACCTGGTAGTCTTTTGTTCAAAATGTATAACAGGACTCTGAACATTTCCCATCTACGTATGACACAAATACACAATATTACGTTTCGATGACCGGAATCTTTACCCTTCTTCAGGTCTAATAAAACTCTAGAACAGGACATATGACACCCTAGACTTGGAAAATATAGGGTTTTACGTATCATCCAATGCAATGCTAGTACGATATCAAAATTATCTCTTTTATTAAGAAATTTTTTATAAATGTATAGGTGTATCCTAAATTACTCATCATAATCGGTATAATAACCTAATTGTTTATTTATAAATATCACAAAAGCCTTTATGAAGTGATATCTAGATTCTAGATTATAACTGTACCAAATATAAAACCCTTAATTGATGATGGGAAAACAAGAAACACTTTCTAATAAATCTTTTAGATTACATTTACTTTACGAATTACGTTGTTATAATAAACTTATTTTATTTCAGTTAGTAGTGAAAATTCTATAAATATTGTTAGAGCAGTTTCTTAATCTTTCCGGTAACTCACCACTCATTGCTTGCTCAGGACGTCATGTAGCTATGGTGCGAAGGGTTGACTCAATGCCAATGTTGAATTCAACTCCAGTTCACTTTCCTCTTATCGTACCGTCTAGAATCCGAAAATGCCATAGACTTGACTCCTGGAATCATGTTCATCCAAATATAACAAACAAAAAATAAGATCAACGAACCCCTTTCATCGTGTCGACATCAGAGGTACCTAGAATACAAAATATAAAAATATAGTGTAATAGAGGTGAAGAGGCAATTTCATTGTTTCATCATTGCACATATGAGTGTACTGTGTTGCTTCTGACACTATCTCTAAGCACGGTGGAGCAACGGGGTGCATTGCATATAGCGTATAAATCTTTGATAAGATTGGGCTTAGAGGAAGGCGAACTGAAGCTGAACTCATCATTCGCATTATGATACTGTATTTTTATATTTTCCGAAATAAAAAGTCGTATAAACTACATGCATATTATTTGACAGTATGCGTAATCTGAGCTTATTTTTACCTTGTATTAGTAAACTTACCAGTAGAAAATTTCATTAAGTTTTTAGAAGAAGGAATTGAAAATAGGTAGTATTTACTGAGCTTTTTATTACTACATTACTGGGAGGAGTTAATTTTTAATTTTAAATACGAACTTTATACACAATATTCAATATTAAAATTATATCCAAAGACGGATTTTAAATATATGTTATTATTTTTGGGTTTCTCCGAATTTCACGTGCTCAAAATATTCTAAAAGATAAGATTTTCTTGGTCTCATCGTAGCCCTCTCCCTAAAACCACGCATAACACGGACATAATCTTGGTTTTTTCTTCGCATAATGCTAAAATCCAATTGACACTGGCCAAATAAGAGTTATCTTTTTAAAATCCTAAGACAGAACACAAATTAGAAACAAGAAATACAATATGCAGTGCTATTTGTTGTGTAATTCCTTCACTGAAATGTTTGTGTGCAGAGGTCATGTCATATTCAGCCGTCAATGAAAGTTCATTACACACGTGTTTGCATCATTGTCATTTTTACAATATGAATCAATGTGAAATTGTTGTAAGGTAACAAGGTGTTTGTTTATTTATTTTTTCAGAATTTTTTATTTTATGGTAAATATGCTTCATTTCCAACATCGTCCATTGTTATATTACCTGAGTTAACTAACATACAAAAGGCACGACTGAAGCTCACAAAAATATTATATATTTACTTATTTTTTATTTATTTTAGGATTTCACACCATTGTGATACTATTTTAAAGTAAATATAGTAATTTTAAAATATAAACGTAAACAATGTTGTCATCAATAATAATAGAGTAAAACAATGATTCCGTAAAAATGTCTCTATGAACCAGATTATGCATTTGTTTCACAGGACAAAAGAACAGACATATTACTAACATTGGAACATAGCTTTACATTTTTACTTATATCAGAAATATAAACAATTGGTAAGCTCATATTTTAATTCGTAGCTTTTAAATATGAAGGTAACATTCACAATGCCTTGTTTTGTTAATAGGGAAGCAAATGTGGATAAGTTCATTGATTCTGTTTGTGTTTGAACTTTTTAAAACGGTGCCACATTACTTTTGTAAAACTCAATACAATATCTAAGAAAGTCATGCCTGTCTACATTCATAGTTATATGTTGTAGTTATGTGGTAGCCGGCCTTCGTTTGGCCATTGGGAGGCGAAAGGTCTTCTCTTGGGTTCGTGGCGAGGAAGGCTGTATAAACTTTTTTAAATTAAACAGCGGAGTCGAACTATTATATGATTTCTAAAAATTAGCACAAAATTTGGATCAGGTTAATAACAAATTAGGTTTCATTAATATATAATAAAAAATGTAGAATTTGGCTTTCGAAAAGTTTAAATAGGGGGAGAGAGAGAGAGAGAGAGAGAGAGAGAGAGAGAGAGAGAGAGAGAGATGAGATGTTAAATATTTGGAAGGTGCTGCCGCATAGGCGGTTCATTTAGTTATTAACAAAGTACATGGTTCTTTTAGACTACTCTAGGCCTGCGTACAACACAACTATTGCTGATTTCAGCGCATTCCGTACACGAATGAAATTTCTAAATACGTTTTACTTTTCAACTATGTCACTAACTTAATGTGTTTCATGCTATAAGCTATTTTGGGTTTCCAACTAAGTATGTATCTTATAGATAAAGTCAATATATTACATTTTTCTCGATTTATGATGCAATCACACTTTTCCTATTTAATTTAGGTTTCATAGTAGTGTTTAAATTATAAAAGATCCAGTGAATTAAGTAGGATACTACAGCAAATAGCACGATGGAATCACCTATCGTTTCGAGATATCGTATGAGAGACAAACCACGATCACATTTTCCATCCCCTTGAGTTTTACAACTACTCAGCCAATAATTATTGTACAGTAAATTAAAATTTAATGAATTTTAATGAATACTTATTTGATTCTTTTGTTCAAATAAACACTATCTTTAGAAATCCACCATGGTGCAGAGCACTACACTCTTTGGATAGAAACAAATAATGTGACAGTATCTGCTTTAATGCCTGGTGTCAATGATAACGGTCAAAGAGAAGTGTGGCATCACAAAGGTGTACAGTGTGTGGTAGTTTGCTCATATATGAGCTCAAAGTTACACAGACATAGTTCCGGTATCTGAGGCGGCTATTAATTGCTTTCACTCGATTAAAGCCTATGATATACCTGTATTTGTAATTAAATGGAAATTTCTAAATTAATCTAAATATTCGAATCCGTTTAATATTACAGTTACTGAGTATTTTCAGTCTCATCTTGTAAAGTTTACAATATTCAGCTGTTGCTAAACTCGCTTATGATATTAGTAATACTACAAGTGAACAATTCCAAAGATCTGTGTTTACGTCGTTTACCGAACTGTTTATTAAGTTCTTAAAAGTAATACCAGGGATTATTTTTCCCAAGCCATTATTTTAAAAAGAAATAAAATATGAAGAGTTATTTTAAACCAACTGAATATTTAACACATATTATGATTCCGACATATGTTTAATACAGGTGGTTAAAATCCCTAAAACTGAGAAACATAAATAGGAATTATCCTCATTAAAATGTAATACACTAGTATATCATAGTCCACATGCGAGCTAACATGAGGGGTGTTTTTGAATAACGTCCCTACAATACATTTTGAAAACCAGACTATCCTAGAACAGTGAACTATGCGGCTTCCCTATAATTTAATCGTTGGAAATTGACTAAACATATTTTTATTCATTTATAATTACGAGATGTGCATCTCATGTAGGTCTGGATTGTTATTCTTGGGTGTTACAAATGTGAACATACGTGTTGACATGAAAATTGCAATATAAACAATTTAATTCGCAAATTAATTAACCTCTATATAAAACACTTTATACCAAATATATTTTCTTCGTCTTTTTAGAAGTTTTTTAACTCTATAATAAAAGTGTAGAGCATTTTAGTCACATTAAATGAAGCTAGGGCTTTTAGTCACAGTAAATGAAGCTACAGTATATAAAAACTTATATAAAGGTGAAACAAAATAAATATTAAATTGTAATATGTGTATTTGTATTATTGTAGTATAAGATTAATTGTATACGTTTACACTATAAATAAATCGATTATATTCCTATTTCATGTATATACGTCTGTTTTATGAATATGTAACCCATTTATTTATATTGACCTGTACATACAATTGCAACAGTTTATGTTTATTCAAAGACTGATGATTATTGAAGTAACATGTGTCCAATGATAACCAATCTTTTCAAAAAATCTGACTGTTTGCAGTATATAGAAAGCTGTTTTTTTTAACAGATTATCTTTATCCGTAAAACAAAGCAAGCACTCATAAGCACTTCCATTTACTATTGGGATATTACTGATTCACGTATCGTGGTAAAAAAACATATAATTAATTTGGATCTTTATTGTTTTATGGATTTCAAGATTTTACACGGTTTTAATATCTAGTATCTAAAACTATTACTGTATATACATACTTGGTATCAATTGAGTAAACTTACACTCTAGATGAGCGTCTGTGGATTAACCAAACCAAACAGTGAACAGGGAAAATACATTTTAGTTGCTACACACAAAATGGTATTTTCAAAAATGTTTTTCTGTAATTTTTTTAAATAAAGGAATTGTTGCTATTGCTATACAAGAAATCTTATTTTTTAACGTTTGTTTTCCTACATTAGTTTTAGAATTAATAAAATTCAAAGATTACTGTTTCTCGCATTGTGAATAAATAACATAATATCAATTAGGAGCTTTAACTCCTTCCAACCACTATCATTCAGCGTAAACATATAACCTCTATATTACGAGTCTTGAAAGAATATCTTGATATTAATTTTAAATGCTACGAGGATTATTTAAATATCAACATTTTTCTATTTATTTTAAACTTTCTTATATGATAAGACATTTTCTTAAAATATCAACCAAACTAAAACTTCTTACACACTTAAAATAAATACTATATTATTATTTGGAGTCATAATTATCATTAGTAACATTGGAAACGCTTTTTTTAAATATAAGCTATAATTATTATAAAAATATTCCTAACTGGTCGTGAATTATGCACTGTTTGACCAATACAATAACAAATAATAAACTAGGAATAATAAACAAATTTAATTTCTTTAAATATGATTAAATATGTTTGAGAAAATGGTCGTATGGTTAATTTCAGTTATTGACATGATACTTTGTCGGTGTATGAACAATAATTAATACATAAGAAAAATACTGTTATTAAAATCAAATTATTTATATTACATATTATATTATTTAATTATACGACTATGCAGTTACTTATTAATAAAGATGAATTATTAATGTACATTACATATTATTTCATATTGAAACACAAATTTAGCACATTTACAAAAAAATAAATCAATTATCCTGTGTATATAATTGTATTTTTGAAGACCTAAAAGTTCACATATTTTAAATATTAAAATTAGCACGTTTTAATTAAACATGGTATTTACTTTAGTAATTTAACTGTATGCGTAATTATCCCAGCAATATCCATAAAACTTTTAACATAAATTGTTGTAATAGTTGTATTCGTAATATAAGTTGAAAAACATGTGGTGATGTACTCTTCCGGTTCACTTCCTGCATGTTTATGGATGACCTTCCGGTTCGCGAACCACAGCTAACTTAATGTTAACTGGAACTTATTCATTTCCCAGAAACAATCCTTTTGGAGTATAAGATGATTTATATGTAAAAAGTATTTATAGTATTACTGAAAATATCATTGACTCGTGCTTGCTTATGTTCTTTCATTGAAGGAATTACAAATCAATACGAAAGGTATCATATAAAATTTGTTTTAATAGTTATCCCTTATCCCTTATGTTGATATACTTAATAGTGTGAGTTGGAGATTTTAATATTTTAATATATTGCGTATATGAATATATTGTTAAAATGCACACTATGACACGTTTAAACAAGGTACAAGTACGTCATATCACGTGTCACATAACAGACTGTAGTTTTATGCATAATATTAAATTATAAAACGTATACTAACTCATTACTAATATTCTCTCACGTTATGACCTTTTCCCCAGGTTTGGTTAGTGCATTATCATACGTCTACAAGTAAAAACTAATTCTTTGATTTAAATATAATACTTGATTTTCAATTTAAATTCATTTAATATGTACATTTTTCAAATACAGCATAAATTGGTCAAACAAAATGACGTATTTGCATGACTATTAATAGAAGTTTTACATACTAAAGGAACAGGTTATCAAAATATAATCGGTTGGTTTTTCATATGAAGTGATATATGTAACCTTACTTAATTCTTCACATTAAAACTAAAAAATTCTAAAGCTATGGAGTGGGAAAAATTATTTTTCTCCTTATAAGCATAAAGCAGATGTAAGTTTACTACGATATACTCTATAGTCTAGCCAATTTGTCAGCAGCATAAAAACACAATACAGCTACCGGCTAGAGTACAGTGGACCATTGTTCAGTTGTGAGATTGATGACTTGCCAATGGTCAGGTAATTCTATATGTATTTAGCCAGAATAACTGCACCTCAGAGGATTTCACGTGATTTGTTATCCTCCTATATTAGTTGTACTGCAGTAGAATTCATCAGACTCGGTAATGTGTCAGCAGTGTGACAACCACAATGCAGTTTACGGCTAGAGTAACATAGACTATTGTTCAGTTGTAAGATTGATGACTTGCCATGGTCAGGTGATTCTATATGTATTTAGCTAGAATAACTGCACCTCAGAGGATTTCACGTGATTTGTTATCCTCCTATATTAGTTGTACTGCAGTAGAATTCATCAGACTCGGTAATGTGTCAGCAGTATGACAACCACAATGCAGTTTACGGCTAGAGTAACGTAGACCATTGTTCAGTTGTAAGATTGATGACTTGCCATGGTCAGGTGATTCTATATGTATTTAGCCAGAATAAATGCACCTCAGAGGATTTCACGTGATTTGTTATCCTCCTATATTAGTTGTACTGCAGTAGAATTCATCAGACTCGGTAATGTATCAGCAGTGTGACAACCACAACGCAGTTTACGGCTAGAGTAACGTAGACTATTGTTTAGTTGTAAGATTGATGACTTGCATGATCAGGTGATTCTATATGTATTTAGCGAGAATAATTACATCTCGGAGGATTCCATGTAATTTACTATCCACCTATAACAGTTATACTGCAATAGACTCAGACTACAATCAGACTGAGCAATGTGTCAGTAGCACTGCAAACATAATGCATAAAGCTAGAGTACAGTCAACCATTGTTTAGTTGTGAGTTTGATGACTCACTATGGCCACGTTTTATGTGTATGTAGCGATAGTAACTACACCCCAGAGGATTTAATGTAATTGGTTATCCGTCTGTATTTTTGTTACTGCTGTCAATTCTGATTGTACTACCAGCAAGCAAAAATGATATGCCATTTTTTTATCATGTTTATTTCCATCTCACGGTTTTTTATAGAAACGGATAAAAGAAGTAATAAGGTAAAGAGTAATACATACAAAATATATCTAACAATTTATCTCTATGTGTAGATTAGTGAAAATAAGTTTTAGATTTCATAGAGTATATATGTACATATAATATTTATATATAATATATATGAGATTAAGTAAGATTAATAATAGATTACAAAAGTAACTGGATGAACATGGTTTCAATCGTTATTTAAAAACATATGTTTAAGAAGAAAAGTAATTATCACATCGTAGGATTTAGACGTTTGAACCTGTATTATTATCCATTATATTAAATCCATCGGAGTATGTTGAAATGTGCTTTTTAAGGGAAAATCTTATTTGCCTCTATAATACAGACTCAGTGTACACAGGATTTCCTTGTAGAGAGAAATTTTTTTCTTTATATTTAATGCAGTTGTAACACAAAATTCAATAAAAAATGGTAAATCAAAAATTGGTTTTTAGATAAATTATTTGTAAGTTTCCAGAAAAGCTGCATTTATGTACGAATTCTGTATTTTATGAAACATTAAACTCCACTGGATTCCAAAAAAGTGAACTCGTTTTAATGAGAAAACCAGATAGGTAACTTCAAATGGCAGAACTGCCTATTGAAGTAGCACAATTATATTTTATATGCTAGTTTATTATTCTTCAATAAGTTTGTTTGGCTTCAATAGAGGTTGGAATATTACTACTAGTATTTGGATCTTATACTACTACAGGGTAAAAATATTTCACGTGCCTCGTAACGTGCTTCGCTGTTATGCCCTAAAATCTCTGCGACCTTCTTATCTCGCCAAGCCCAGACAGTTTCTTCTCATTGCGTAGAACTGCAGCTGAATCAGTAATAAACGCTATTTACTCATTCATTTCCTTTATTACTATTCCGTTGACACTACTTTTGTTCAGGAAACTCTCCTTTCTCTTAAAAATTCCTTTACCATCCAAATTATGTTGTTCGTCGTATCGATAGGCCAATCCAACCTGGTGCCCTTGCATTTAGTGCGACTGCTATTGTTCCTCATCGCCGAGTTTCACACCGCCACGTCTCTCACATAAACTCTTTTAGAGAAGTTACTACGGTTGCTGCTTCTGTCGGCGGACCTGAAATCCTTCTGTCCTCAATTTATGCTCCTCGTTCACGGATTAATCCCGCTGAACTAGATCAGCTTCTTCCTCCTGGCCACTCAGCTATCTTAGATGGTGGTTTTAATAGTAATAATGTTGATTAAGGCTGCAATCCGACAAACACCGCTGGTCGTCGTTTTGACGAGACCTTGCTGATTCTGCTACGCCAACTCATTCTCGACAAAATCCGTTCTACAACCCTGACATTCCTAATTTTGCCTTGTATACTGATCTTCCATATGCACTCATTGTGATTCCATCGTTAATATTTCTTCATACCACATTCTGGTGATTCTTGTCGTGAAATCTGCCGGTCGTAGTGCCCCTTGGGAAGCGCTATAAGATGAATTGGACTAGGTTTCATAATTATCTGGCAGACCGTCCTCTTCCCTCTCCTGGCATTGCATCCGCTGAAGACAGTGAACAGTGCGTGCCTCCTCTGTAAGCTTCTCTATCTGTGAGCTGGTGCTCATTCCACGTCATCTGGTGGCAATTTTCGCCAAATTCTTGGCGTTGAAGATCCTGCCTGCCCACAGATTCTATTCATCATCGAATATTTAGCTACAACTTAACAAAAAATTAATTGTAAGAATTAAACCAGTAATACATATATTTAAGAGGAATATAACGTAAAGCCTCTGAAGTTTAAAAATAATAGAACATAGTGATTAAATTTAGATCACGTACTGCGAAACAAAAAATCCATAGGCAATATATTTTTGGCAGAACCTCAGGAAAGGTAAATAATAACTGACTCACCCGAATAGTTTTATATCTGAAAACATAAATTTTCGATAATTTTAGTTGTTATTGTTTTTAAGTTATTGACTGCTGAGTATAGTATAGTATTTTAATGTAATTTAATCCATTTGGCTATTTTCTTTATAAGAGTTCATTCCAAATGGAAAGTTCTATTCATCAAGATAATTCAAGAATCAGGAACATAATTGTATACTAAAAGTTGTAATAATCTGTTAATGTTTAAAAACCAAGAGTTCCAGGACATCTGAAAGTATAAAAATAAAACTATACAATAAAATATTAACTGTTATAATGTATATTCTACTGCACTTGGGCTGTAAAACTATTGCAGGTAACCCTTTTATATGTTTTTCATCTTGATATCATCTAAAATGGGGGGAAATCTTCGTGGTAAATAAACTTAAAAATATTCTAACCCGTCATTATAAATAAAAAATGTATCTTTCATTTGCCCAAGATGCAAAGTTTTAGACTTATAATATCTTGAGTCATTATAATTATTAAATCCTAATAACCTACTTTTATTTTAATCCGTTCAAGAACTATATTTATTAACAAAACATACTAATAACAAAGTGAATAACACATATCATAATGAAAATCTGAGAAGACAAAACTGTTGCTCTATCTATCCAAAATCGGTGCTATGAGTGAAGAAAAAGTCTTGCTTTGTTCTTCACGATTTTCATTAAGATTAACATTACCGCATTTTCAAGCCTGCCAATCTTGTATTATGTTTCTGCATTGTGGGCAGAAAATTAACTAGGTAAGTAAAAAACAATTCTTTGAGAAAATTTAAATGTAAGTTTTTTAAATCATTATGTTTTATTTAGAATTAATTCTATTAGCACTACCTATTGTATTTATAAAATACTTGAAGAAAAATGATTAGGCATGGTTCTGTATTACACTCCTGCAAACTCATGTTCAAATGACTTCTATTCACCCTAAGCCGAGATAACATCAGAGTTTGAAAATTATTTTTTTAATAATATGACCAAATATGTTCTAATATGAAGCCCTTAAGTTTTTTTTAGATCTTCTGAGTAACCATAGCTAAATGAACAATCAAAGAAATGTTAATATTTGGATTCAAAGTCACCTTTTTCGATGCAATGATTGATTGTAATGAAACTTACGTCCCATTTCTCAGGAAATATAAACCTTAATGTTTCATTCAACATAGCCTAGTACGATAAATGTGTTCGTCATCCTCCACATGTCCATTTATATTAAAATGATTACATCAAACTCCAAAGAATGGGATTAAACAATGTTAATGAGAGTACGCATACAGGGTGTACATAAAGTCCTGCACTGGTATAATATTTTCTAAACGATAACAGATATATGAACAAGGTTTGGTACATCAACACTACACCTAAAAATCTACTTTTTGAAGGAACTATCAGTTTTCTGTAATATCATGGGGGACGTCCCGCAAGGAGTCAGAAAGAAATCTTAAATAGGAGCATAGGTCAATATGCACATCATTTTAAAGGGCTTATCTAGCAGAGTTTAATGCCGCAAACCGCACTCAAAAAGATTGATCCAGTACAAAATGGCGACTGTTCAAAGTTTTTACTTGGTTACATTTCATTAGTAGCCATAACCCCGGTAAAGCAAAACTGCAACCAAACGAATACTGCAGATAAATACTACATTGTGATTGTCAGTTGTACAGAAGTGAATTATGACGTAGGTTATCCTCAAGGGTTACAAATTTGGTCCTAATATATTGGTAACGGTGTTTTAAATAGGCTCTTACGTCAATGCCGTAGTGTGGGGGTGCTCCGTCCTGTTGAAACCAGATATTCTGGTAATGTTCTCCAAACATGTTTCGAAGTGCTGGTGTAATTTCATTTTCTAGCAAACGTTGGTATGATATTGCACTTAAATTTCCTTCAATAAAGAAAGGACCTACCAACTGGGTAGGGTACCTATCACACCAAGCCAGACATTCACCTTTAGTGGATACTGCGTATGTGCCTCCCGCATCCATCCAGTGAGGATTTTCGCTACTCCCAGTAACGGCAATTGTGCCTGTTTACGCTTCCATTCAGCATAAATGAACACTCGTCTGAAAACACAATATTGTTTGCATCAATTTCGTTGCAATCTATTTTGGCCATCATAGTTTCACAAAATTCTATACGTCGATCAAAATCATCTTCGTTGAGTTTCGTGCACCAAATCAACTTTATAAGGCTTAAAATTAGACCCTTTCAGAATCTTTTTAACAGACGTAACAGAGATGTCATGAGTTTGTGTTGCTGAGCGTAGGGACTCTTGCGGATTCTCAATAAATGACTGCAATACATCTAAAGAGTTGCCTTCAGTTGTCGTAGTAGCGGGCCTTCCTGTCCTATGACGATCGGAAACACTTCTTGTTTCCATAAAGCGTTGAACAGTTCTCCCTACAGTTTTTCTAGAAATTGGCTGCCTCTCGTGAAAGTAGTCATGAAATAAATGGCATGCTTCCTCGTGTGATCGTCTGTTGTTTCCCCAACCAACCATCATAAGAAGTGTTATACGTTCACGTTCGTCAAGCGACATAGTGTAGTTGAAGAACTACAAGCAATACGACAAACTCTTTTGTACTAAAGTGCACTGATAAAAAGGTTGGACAGCACTACTAAAACAAGAAAACTAGAATAGCCTACTATGAATAGACTGGCTAATTGGAAAGTCCAAACTGTGACCCATAGATAAGAGCTTTCTAATTGTTACTGTTATCAGGTTTTCCCCGTTATCAATATATTAGGACCAAATTTGTACCCCTTGAGGATAACCTACGTCGTAATTCACTTCTGTACAACTGACAATCAAATTGTAGATTTATCTGCAGTATTCGTTTGGTTGCAGTTTTGCTTTACCGGGGTTATGGCTACTAATGAAATGTAACCAAGTAAAAACTTTGAACAGCCGCCATTTTGTACTGGATCAATCTTTTTGAGTGCGGTTTGCGGCATTAAACTCTGCTAGATAAGCCCTTTAAAATGATGTGCATATTGACCTATGCTCCTATTTAAGATTTCCTTCTGACTCCTTGCGGGACGTCCCCATGATATTACAGAAAACTTATAGTTCCTTCAAAAAGTAGATTTTTAGGTGTAGTATTGATGTACCAAATCTTGTTCATTTTATCTGTTATCGTTTAGAAAATATTATACCAGTGCAGGACTTTATGTACACCCTGTATAATAAATTGCAAGTTTACTAATATATAGTTTATTTTAAATGCACATTTAAAAGATAAAAAAGAAGTTTACATTGTTTAAAAATACAGTTTTGAAAATAATGTATGCTTTTAAAGTACAGTTCAATGACAAACGAAAGTTCGTATTCACTGTGTCACGTCACACGAACTAAGGGAGTAATTTATTTTCACCGGAGCTCAGGAAATGAGACTTAACAGTTCTGAACGAACACTTCGGATGCATCAGCTCAGCCGAACGTGCCGTAAACAATTATCACTATGACGTGTGTCAGAGACATAAAAAGGGTCAGTGCGAGTAGACAATGTCACAAGAACTGGGGTAGTAATTTATTTTCACCGGAGTTCAGGTAATGATGCTTTAGTTCTGAACAAACACTTCGGTAGCATTAACTCAGCTGAAAGTACCTATACTGAATGTTAATATACAAAATTTTTTGTTTTTATTATGATGACCCTAAATAGTCTCGAACTCATAAGATTTAAGTAGATACTGGTGGAAATTAAAACTGCACCCTTTTAGAAATATTCAGGTTTATTAAATCAATTCAAATGTCAATTATTAACCTTGTATTCCACCAAAACAATGTTTTGAACAATAGGTTAAAATTATTACTTCCTTAGGCAAGGCACTTTCGATTTAATATTGGCTCACTGTCTTCTAAATACGTGAGTAAAAAATATAAAAAATAAAATAATAATCTTGAATAAATCTGAATGAAATAAATTAAATAGGCTTCTTCTCAAAACTAATAAAATAATAATAATAAATTTCTTTCAAATTAAATTCTCAAACAAAACTAAACAGTTCTCAACAGGAATTTTTCACAAGTTCCTACAGGATATGGTGCAGTGCAGTTGTCGGTCACTAAGTTGAATTGTCTCATTTCTAGGAAATTACGGAACTTATTTATTGAACAGACTACTGCCAAAGCTTCCTTTTGATAGGTAGTAAGTTTCACCTCACTTTCATTAAATTTCCTCGAATAATAGGCCACCGGTTTTAAATGTCCATTGTCCGCTTCCTGTAATAAACTGGAACCGAGGGCCTTATCACTCGCGTCGCATTGGACTGTAAACTCCTTGTCGAAGTCAGGGATGGCTAATACGGGGGGACGGGTAACCGCTCGTTTCAGTTTATCGAACGATTCCTGACATTTTTGGTCCCACATAAATTTGGTCGACTTCTTCCTCATTTCATTGAGTGGATGAGCTATTTCCGCATAATTTGGAATAAATTTAGAGAAATAACTAGTCATCCCTATGAACCTCGCAATACCTTTCTTGTCCCGGGGTCTCGGAGATTCTAATAACGTCCGTGTACGGTCAGGGTCCATTCTTATAGTGTCTTTGGAAACCAAATGTCCCAGAAATTTAATTTCAATATAACAAAATTTTACTTTCTCCGGATTCACAGTAAGATTATTTTTCTTTAAACACTCTAACACTTGTTTCAAATGCATATAATGTTCCTCCAATGTCTTCGAATACACAATAATATCGTCCAAAAAGGCGAGAGTGCAAGTAAATCTCAAATGACGACAATACCCCACTTCCAATTAATAATCCAAAAGGAATTCGTTTAAAGCTGTAACTTCCGAAAGGTACCGAGAACGTAGTTAACTCCTGGCTTTCCTTCGCTGAACTTATTTGATAAAAACTTTTGGTTAAGTCTATTACTGAGTAATAATTGTTTCCCTTCAAATGGTAATATAGTTCGTGCATGTCGCCTATAGGATAACTCACTCCCTCCAACTTCTTGTTTAACTCCTTGTAATTAACTACTAATCTTTCCGATTTTCCATCTTCCTTACCTACTAAAAAGGCTGGACTCGAGTACTGACTCACACTTGGTTGAATAATGTCCTGTTTCCAATAATTCGTCAATAATTTTTTTTATTTTTAATTGTTTAGGTGGATTCAATGGATACGGTCTAAGTTTTACGGGTTCATGATCTATAACTTTTAATTTATACTCATAATCTAGAGTTTTACCAATTTTGTCGGTAAATCCCGTTGGAAATTCCTTTATAATTTTTATTATTTCATTGCTGGCCTCTTCGCATCCTATTTTATAAGTGTGATTGGTGTTCATACACGCTACTGTAATATTTTGCACAAATTTTATACACTTCTCTACATTAAAGTCAAATGGACAACAATTATTTTTCAAGTCTATTAACAAACCAGAATGTTTTATAAAGTTCGCTCCTAAAATTGCCTTTTGGGCTAAGTCCTTCACTATAAGAAATTCCACTTTCCAGGTGAACCTATCTATTATAATTTTTATATTTACACTGCCGATTACGGACATTTTTTTATTTTCAGCACTCATACATGTCAGGTTAGATAACTGGTAACATTTTACAATCTTATTCTCTAATAATAGTTTATACAGTCTATCACTTATTATATTTATACTACTACCAGTATCTAATAATACATTTAATGATATATTCTTGCCAAAATATATTTCTAAGCTGGGCAATGAACTGACATTTTCCGAATTTTCCTTTTGCCAAGTATGATTTAATTTAGCAGATAATTCATGTGAATTTTTGTTGGACACAATTTTAGGTAACCGGGAAAGTTCGCCTTTCCTTAACTCATTGTTCGAACTTTCCCTACTAACTAGTTTTTTGACTGCTGTACATTACGACCTACATTTTCGGGGTTAATAGCTGGAGTGTGGTTTACAATAGGTCTCCGCTGGTTTACAACAGATTTCCTGTTTAGCTCCCGGCACTGATAAGCATAATGACCAGGTCTATTACATTTATAACAATTTATTGTTTCTTGCCTCGCCCTGATGCTGTTAACCGGTACATTATACTTCCTAATCACATTCAAATTATTCCCTGTTTTCCTCACGTTGTCAGCATAACCTACATTATTCGCCCTTATACACATCTCATCCAGTTCGGAATATGTGCTCGGATTTCCCATAAACACTAGTTTATTTCTGGTTTCAGGATTAATTCCCACCACCTTAATTAATTCCACAACATCCCTTTCATTTATATTACAACAAAGTACTTCTACTGATTCCTTAATGTCTATAATGTTGTTGGATAAGCTTTCATTATATCTTTGGGGACGGTGCACCTTTTCAAATTTCAAAAGTTCACGCTGATGATATGGCACGAAATAATTCAATAATATTTCAAGCATTAATTTGACTGTGACATTGTCCTGTTTTATTTCCAATAGTTTCGACAAAAGAGCTCCCTGACTATGTGAAATCACAATCTCCATAATATCCTCTTCCGTACATTTTGTTTCCTTTTTAAGTTTCAAGATTATTTTAAAGAATTCTAATAATTCTTGAACATTTAATCCATCGCAGATTTTTAACTCCTTCAAATAACGCTCAATGGGGTTCGGTAGTTTATTATAACTTAAATGTGGCCGTCCCGAGACAAACACATCATCTCTCATATTTAGACCAGACTTATCTTTCACTTCCTGTTTACCAGCCTCTTCCAGCTCACCTTCTATTTCCAGATTGGAATCAGATAACTTGCGGACCAAGCTATCAGATGTTTCCTTGTCAATTTTTAGGTTTTTTTATTTTTAACAACAATTCACTTAATATACTATTCCGGTTTTCAACATTTTTAGCTATATCCTTCTCTTCGATTTTAAACAATTTACTTAAGTTAGTCAGACGGCGCTGCCAATGATTTATTTTTGTTTCACACCTAACTATGTCCAATGTTAGTCCCTGTTCAATGGATTCCTCCAGTCTAGTTCCTAATAGTTGGGTTTCTAACTTAATTTTATCCCATTCCTCCTTGAAAGCGACCTTTCCACTCAGGTTCAAATAATTACTATTTACATCAAGACTTATTAACTGCCGTAACTTTTTCCTTAAATCTATCACCTTAAGACTAGGAGACACTTCCACACCTCTTAACCTAATTTCATAGTCCAATTCCTCCTTGGTTAACAAGTCCACCTTAAGTGCCATTTTAAAAGTTTAATATTAAACACTTTATAATTTTCCAGTATCCAAGCCACTTATTAATTTACAACCACTAAGTTCAATTTTATTAAGGTTGACCAGAATAAAGCAGAGTGGCGCACTTATTTGTATACTGAATGTTAATATACAAAATTTTTTGTTTTTATTATGATGACCCTAAATAGTCTCGAACTCATAAGATTTAAGTAGATACTGGTGGAAATTAAAACTGCACCCTTTTAGAAATATTCAGGTTTATTAAATCAATTCAAATGTCAATTATTAACCTTGTATTCCACCAAAACAATGTTTTGAACAATAGGTTAAAATTACTACTTCCTTAGGCAAGGCACTTTCGATTTAATATTGGCTCACTGTCCTCTAAATACGTGAGTATAAAATATAAAAAATAAAATAATAATCTTGAATAAATCTGAATGAAATAAATTAAATAGGCTTCTTCTCAAAACTAATAAAATAATAATGATAAATTTCTTTCAAATTAAATTCTCAAACAAAACTAAACAGTTCTCAACAGGAATTTTTCACAAGTTCCTACAGGATATGGTGCAGCACCTGCAGCTCTTAATTTTTACTACAATCCTTAGAATTTCAATTAAATTTTACGTTCGACTTTAATAAATTACTCCTTTACAATTCATATATATATTTTAGTCCTCACTCAACAGAATTTGATCGTTAATTTCAAATTTTCAATTCCAATTTTAAATTAATTCACTTCTTAATTTTGCAAATTTCAAATTTAGAAAAATTTAATAATTCAGTCAAAGTACTTAGCTCTTTGGTCGTGAAGGTCTTGGAGTTCGGTATTAATATAATTTATACCGACGGATCCTACGCCCGACACTAGTTTTAAACTCGCACTAAAATGACTTTACTCTCTGGCTTCTCAACTCGGAATGGTAGCAGAACGTGGTTTCTCGGCCTGCACCGACTACGCTCCTGTTCCTGCAGGTCTGTTTAAATCTCTCCCAACGCAGGTTGGCCGCCTAACCAAGATATAGTCCACTGTAAACTATTGTTTAGCATTCACTGCCATCAAGTCAGGTCTAGACCAGATTCCAAGCGCGTTGTGCCTGCCGCTGGATTACAATATAAATTTACTTTTTTATTCCCTATCCATTTACAATTCTAAAATAAATTTTTATTTATTAAATTTTTATTTTTATTTAAAGTATACCATGTAATTGGTATAGTACCGTAAGCAATTTTCAGTGCGACGTGTGTCAGAGATATAAAAAGGATTAGCGCCAATACATAACGTCACACGAACTTAGAGAATATTCTATTTTTACCGGAGCTCAGGAAATGTGACGGCAGGTTTGAACGAACACTTCGGAAGTCAAAACTCAGCAGAACCTAACGTAAACAACTGTCAGTATAACGCGTGTCAAAGATAGAGAAGGGATCAGTGTGAATAGACAACGTCACAACTTGCACGTGGACCTTCGCATTGTCTTTGTTCTTTCAACTGATATTCACTAATATGATAGGCTGTTGTGTAAATATTTCATGCAAATCTTCTATCAAGATTTGCTTATAAAAATGAGTTTCAAATACTGCCTTTCTTATTTATTCATAAATGTCTTACGAATTTAAGTTGGACCACCACTGGCAAGTGTTGTTGAGTAGAATTATGGCAGTATTAATTCAATTGATTTTGCAGGCATTTATGAAATTTAATTCTTACGAGTTAATTGTTTACAGAAGAAATCTGGGAACAACTTTCAACAGACTTGTTTACGTTGTCCTTAACCTGAATATATACATTATAGAGTAAAATGCAGTAAGTTCTATATACATAAATTGTAATATAAACTCAGTGAATAGACTGAACACGTATCTATAGTATCGGTTTCTGCAACTAATAGCTATACAATTTTAATTACAGATTAAGACAATCTTATTCATTGGTAGAGCATCCTAATAATGACTCAATGAATAATCCAGTAATAATAAACCAGTAATAAAGGCAAGTTTAATCCTCATACAATTTCTGAGGTACATGAAACATTAGAGTTTTATGCGGTTTCTCTTTACTTTTACTGTTAGAGGGTTTTACTACTCTCTTTTAAGGCGTTTACTATCCGGGTGTAATGTAAATAGTCATAGTAATATTAGATTCGTATTCTTTAAGTAATAATTCACTTACAACCTTGTCAATTGTTTGGTTTAATATATGATTTTATTACAACTATTTTATACTTCACCACTATAGGAAATTAATTTGTTATTATATTAAGACATAATTTTCTGTAAATTTAAGATAAAACTTGAAGAAAAATAATTCTCAGTTTTTTGTTCGAGCGTTACATTTACAATTTAATAAGTATGTATGCTTTGCCTTATTATATTGTGTGCAAAATGTAGTCCCCAATAAAAATAACCGTTAAAATTTCCGTTGAAAAAACTTTTTTATTTGCATCCTAGGTGTTTCAAAATAAAAATTAGTAGCTTTCGTATAGAAAGGATCTATGGTGTGAAATGACAGAGCCCTATGAAAGAAGTAGTCATATACCTGGTACTTATTATTTCAGTGCCTATAGGTAATAGATTAAAGAGTTAAATACGATTTGTATCAGTTCATATTTGATTTGCGTAGAATAATTGTATCCAGTACAAGGTTTTCTCTTTTTTCAAATAGTTTTAAGCCTTTAACCATGAGTGATATATATTTTATTTTTTATGTTAGGCCTTGGTCTGGCTACTTCAACAGTAGTTGCCTCAAACAGAATTGAATATTTATTATTCGGCAATCTATGAATGAAATATAAATAAATATACATTTTGTATAGTACGTTTATCCTTAGAACATTCGTATTAAAATAATAAATTTATATTTTTCAGTCTGCGTAGATAATTTTTAGTTTTAATAAGATTATTTCCTTGAACATTACACAGATATACTTAACGAATATAAAATAATTCATCGTCCTCAAGGTGCATTGTCACATTCGCTTACAAAAAACATAATATGTTCTTAGTTTAATTATTCAAGAATTCGTTTTTCTGTATGGTATTTAAAATTAAATTAAACTCCATTTGTAGCTGTTCAATGATTAGTATTAATTAGGTCAATGATATCTTTTACCTCGGATAACCTGTGATGTATTTTACACATCACATTACTTATTTAATTACGCATATTTCACAGTAATTTTGACCAATTCTATTTCTCTTACTCGACAACACACAGAACACTACAACGAGAATGAACAGTCGGCCAGGAATGAGCGCCCACGCCGCTATAAAGCTTTCAATGTACAATGACCAATCACAGCAGCCGAGTTCACCACGAGTAGAGTGCTTATGCATTATTTAACCAAATCTTTTCTTTCAACGTTTCATATTCCTCTGCATGTTCTACTGCTAATTTTTTGGATCATATACTCTTGCTTTATATAAGGCATAATCGAAGTAAGATAAAACAAGCACACCTTTGGGGTTATGAAAGAATGTGTTACTGTGATTTTCTATAATCTAGCCCACATAGCTTGGACGATTTCATTAACCAGTTACCAATAAAAATTATTAATTAAGCGGCTATCTGTTTTGGCCGCTTTAGCACAAACAATGGTATCCCACAAAAACCTAAAATGGTATTTTGTATTATGTCATAAAAAAAATAGTTTTTGCAATAAGAAGACCTCCTCCTTCAACTAAAATGATATGTTCAAATCGAATATTCAAACACAAAAATACGTAGTAATAAATAACATTTATTGTTCCACATCTTGCGTCATCTCCTAAGGTTTTCAAGTGGCAGTATAAGATTTTTATTAGTGTACAGTATCACTGCGAACATTTAGTAGTGGTGAAAACTATAAAACCATTATGTCTGATCGATTACAACTAAACTTAGAAATAGTACTAAACGGTGCTTGATATAATTGTCAAACAAAAATAGTTACTATATAGCACCCAAGGGCATTTGTATCTATTTCAGATATTATGAAACGTACAAAAAAAATACCGAAACTTTTTTTAAGCTGTCAAGCTATTTTAGTTGTGACCCTACTTTTCAGTTGTTATTCATCATGGAACAAATTAGAGTTTTAGAAATCTTGGGGATTTTTAACAAGGTGAAAATTTACATGATTATTGTTTCGTGATGTTTCGAGATAAATGCTGCACAAAACTTTTAGATATACAACATAATAATAAAATATTATAAACATACTTGGTAGCTTATGAATCTGTACAGATCCCTCCGCATGCCATTGGCTCGCTGGGTTGATTTCGTGACATGATCTAAGAACAAGAGCCCACCATCCAGTATGACACCAAGAGTCTTGACTGTGTCTCAGACCACCAGTTACCCAAGGGTCTGCACAAAGTCGTGCGGAGCTTGATACAGTTGACGGTTGTTGGTTCCTAAGTTTGAGATCGTCTCCAGCTGCACGCCTCGAAATAGATTCGCATGTGACAGAACATATCATAAAAAAATAATAGCAGTATCATCTTATTGAAAAAGTTAATTTTAGTTTTGTAATGAAAATTTCTTTACGAAGTGTTCGCAATTGAATATGTAATTATCACAAAGAAAAAATAAAATATTATAGGCATTGAACTTTATTCAGCAATTTTAATTCACCAAACCTTTCGTGTCCTGCTTTACTTTAGTGAAAACTTCACTATTATTATGTTGACCAGCCTAGAAAATTGTCGATTCTAATTCATTGAAAGTTTTAAATCATTGAGAGAAATGTGTCACAATTTAGTATAGCAGCATATATATATATATATATATATATATATATATATATATATATATATATATATACTTCTATACAATATGGATCACGAAGTTCTTTTAGAATGAAGCAATACAAATATAGTCCATCCCACTTCCTATATTTGCGTTTATCTAGTTTCTGCCGTAAAGATTACAATTTGTATCAATCAAAATTAGTTACTGCGTGTATACCTATTCCTTTATTCTTTAAATCAGTTTAAACTTTTTATTGATTTCATGTATAGAAAATGAAATATTATGATTCCCGTATGAATTATCCCTTTAAAACTACGTCATGTTCAAACACCATGTCTGATGTAATAAACCATATTGTTAATGACTATAGCGGGTCTCATCGGACATAGATATGATAGTTGATTGATTACTGATGTACAATTCAGTCAGAAAATATTGCTCAGTCGCTACTAATTATCTTCAACTGCATTAACATACTTATCACAAAAACTTTGAAGTGGTATATTTCAAATGTAATACAGCCGACTAAAATGCATGTATTCAACATTCTACGTATTACAATACAAATAATTGTTACACATGACGCAAGAAACAGTTAATTCATCTCTCCTATTTGAGTTCTCACTTAAGCCCTGGTCATAGCTGGATAGTACAGCCAAGTTAAATAAGGTTTTCTATTGTTTCTTTTTATACATAATATTTACATTTTATAAAAAATAGTCTTCCTTAAATCAACTAATTTTAACTGCGACTGACGCTTTTTAATTAATTTAAAAAATGGATGAATATATCTCCTCAGTTTTGTTCTGTAAACCATCAATAAGTTCATAAAAACTAGTATTAAATATGTATTTATATAATAAATTCTGAACTTGTAGGAAATGATATACCAGGTACACTAAAAAAACATCACCTTATGGACTACTATAAACTGTCTATAGTGAATTTGAAACATATACCTAATACATAGTATACTAAGTTACCTGTCTAAGGAATCAAGAAAGGCTTGTAACTACCATACAGAAATGTGCAGCAAAGCAGATTGAAAGAGGAGAGAGAATAGTTATTGATGGTATAAGGTTCAGATTGCAACCATGATGTCACAGCCTGCTACAAACAGACTCTAGACTTAACGTTACAGTTTGTTTATTTCCTCTCCTCTCATATTCTACTTATGTTTATAAGACACACAGCTCCGAATTTATTATTATTGTTACATTCTGTCTATATATCAGAAAAATACAATACTTAAAACATTTTATACCTGATTTAAAAATTAGACAAGTTTAAAAATACGTCTACCAATTGTATACTATAAAACAAAATAATAATATAATAATATTGTAACAAATAGAGTTCATATTTTGTCATCCAACGATGGTGAACTATCCTCAAATGACATTTGTTCAGATATATTGTAAAGATATTTCCTCAAAAGAATCTTCAAAGTAATTTTAGTTTGGTTGATTTGATAGTGTAATTAGCAATCATTCGTAACCAGAATAAGCGTAGTTCCTCAGCGACTCATCCATTACACGCGTTTTTCGAGTACCACCATTCGCATGTTTTTTTACACACACACACACATACAAATATCGGCATTGATTATTACAAATATTTATTTACATAATTATAATACTGATTTATCAGTATTGGAAAACCTATCAGCTGCCTGAATTTAATGAAGTATGATTAATTGGCTGGTTCCATAATTCTTTATGCTTATACTAGTTATTAAGAAGCAGAAAATACAATATTACATACTACAAACGATTGTGCGTGCGTGTGTGTGTGTGTGTGTGTGTGTGCGGCGTGCGTGCGTGCATGCGTGTGTGTGTGTGTGTGTGTGTGTGTGTGTGTGTGTGTGTGTGTGTGTGTGTGTGTGTGTGTGTGTGTGTGTGTGTGTGTGCTCTGTGGCAATAATTATTTAATTAACAAATTGTTGCCGTAAGGTTGATATGAACGTTTTTATTTATTGGTACAAACTAACCATTTTGCCGTGCTAAAGTATACAAACAAAAATTTCTTGGTAGATAACAAACATATGTTATAAGTTAAACCACGTGTTATGAATATAGTTTAGTTTTTTACGATGCAAGCACTATTATACAACACACGTTATATTACAACAAAACTTTCTTAAAAAAGAAAGTATGAGAAATTAAATATAAATTATTAATAAACTTTATTAAGTATTAAGTATTTTATAAATTTAGAAAATCCAGCGTTTATCGCTTACTATATACCAAAAGAGAAAAACTCCAGTCTAAACTTTGCTCATTAATAAAAAGAAAAATTGACCTACTGGTAATATAAAACTATAAAGTAGATTTAACCTATATGTATATGTAGGTCAATAGCTAATAACCAAGGGAATGAAGTCTAATGCGCTATGAAGCCGGAAATGAAGTAAGCTTCCGCTCGTAGTTAAGATTAACTGTTAAATTTTTCTTATCACTATTACATCTTATATAACTGGTTTACTATATATTTAGTTTCATTAAACCTAATAATAATAAGGCTTAGTTTTACAATTTTTAGATTTAATTTAATTTGATAATAAATAGCATATAACCCCTTTTTATTTCCGCCAATTTCATCTATCCGCCAAAGTTACGTTTTTATATATAAAAGTTCACAAAAATGTAATCTTCTATGAAATGCAATACTTATCTTTCAAATATTTGTCACGGTACTATATGTATATATATATATATATATATATATATATATATATATATATATATATATATATATAGACATATAGCTGACAACTTCTAGTAAAAAAAATCAATTCAAAGTGATTGGTTGATTTTCTTCGCAAAGAGTATTGCAGTTCTTGTAACGCATATTAAATAAAGTTGCACTCTAATTTATCTAACTTAAGATACTTTTCAGATGTAAAACAATTATCACGCTAACCAAAGTTTACCGACAATAAGATCAATCTGTACGAGAGAAGACTCTTAGAGGCGAAGTGCTCTGGGACTGAAGAGTGGAAGGATTGGTAGAGAGGGGTAGGAGTAAGTGATTGAGTGAAAGGGTAACATTGCAATCAGGTCTATACTCTGCTGTCCTATGTGGACACTAACCTAACTATTTATCGGTTGTAATGAAGTATTTTTCTTGTACTACATGGTATTTGTATACTTTCAACCCATTTTTTATAACATTCATAAGTGATTCAAATTATTTTTCATATGGAAATTAAAAAATATCAATTTCGTCACATATCACAAGCCAAAATAATATTTAGGCAACATTTATATTTCTATTGTTCTTTCTGGAATATAGATATTTGTTAGAACATTAATTTAATTGGAATGATTTTCTTTTATTACGTGGAGATTATTTGTGAAATGTGTCAGTTTGAAATATAGTTTTTTGAAATATAGTTTTCTATAGATAACGGCTTAAATTAGTAGTAATGTAAGACTACGGGTACCAAAAACCTTATTTAAATTTAATACCTGTTCAAATAAACTGATCTGAATCAATAGTAATCACTCCCATTCTACCTACTTAATTGTATCTCATTACGTAAATATGGATTAGGAGCATGGAATAACTTTATATGCGTAGTAAACGATCGTTCTAGAGAGAGATACGTGTGTTATTTTGTTCTGTTCCATATCATTGTAAATCGGTGTATGGAAATCATCAACAAATCTTTTCATACACTGTTCTTGACTATGTGGATCATTTAATAAAAACTATATATACAGGTTAACTAATTAACTTGTCATTACTTATAGCCAAATTTTCTACAACTGTAATTGTAAATCAAATGTATGTTTAGGTTTAGAAATAAAATGTTACCTTCTTTATATTTAGCACGTATATTTTTTAATACCGCATGAGAAACATTGTGAAACTTTTACTTTTTCCCATTAAAGTTACTGTTACTTCTTGAGAAAATATAAATTCAGTTAAATAAAATAGTTTAATTTAGAATATCAGTGCCAGGTTTCTCGATCTCTACTAACATTGATATGAGTACAGTTAGGTCACTAATCCCTAACAGTAACATATCATGCACATTACTTTGACACCCAATGATATAACAATGATCATTGCCTATCCGAGAAAGGTGTTAACATATTCTGATCCCTAAACGCTAACACGCTTAATGCAAAACAAAATTGCACTATTTGTTTTTTAGATTATAATAAAATAAAATGTAAATCTCAGAATTCAGGGTGAAAAACTTAACAATTGTTTTGAGATTATTTATGAAAATAAAATATCCCTTACACAATATTTCTATTAAAAGGAAAGCCATTTAATTAAGTTCTCTTATTTACCCAATTTCGTTAGATACTGTGGTCAGGATGAACTCATTCTACGCTCTTGTGACTATCAAAGAGCTTATTAAGCTAACAATCTGTGACCATGGTCTAATATGATTGCCCCTATTTGATTACAAACGACTTTGATTACAACAGCTGAAATTTTATCCCGCTCAGTTTTAGTAGGCAAAGAAGAACTAATTAAGTATATAACATCGATCAAAAAAAAAAAAAAATCAAAATCTTTTTATTGCAGCGACATTGTATATACATTGTATGGCAAACGTCAATACGGGGTTTCTAAAATTCCAAGCATTCATACACACAATACACATTCATACTTACAATTTTACAACCACGCCTCTTTCATTCTTCGCCAATGCAGCCCACTTGGCACAGCAGAGTCAGTCTTCTAATCGGTTCTTGGCTCAGTAATATCCCGTAATAAGTTTACTTCTTCTGGACTATTAGTAATTATGTTTAATGATTGCCTTTCCTCGTTTATGTTTATAAATATTTCGTATTGAATCTTTCAAATAGTAATAAGAGCAAAAATATTTAGCAGTAATCATATTAAAAATCCATTCATTTCAACCTGTAGCTCATACAAGAAGGCTTATAGAAAACAAGAATTTAGTCTTACGGACTAAATGATCGAGCCATTTCGAGAACTACTTATGATAAGTAAATAAAGTTTAAGAGTTTAGTTATGTACTCAATTAAAATATATAAATAGATCGCACTGTAACTTCTACATCGGTTTCTAATATTATTTTCGTTATGCTTAAGAAAACGCTTGTCTCCTCTGTTTGTAAAACCTCTCAACTTTGAAATATTCAGTAAAAATATTTAGCTATTACTCAAATTAACTTTTAAAATAATGTTTGTAATTAATACATTTGTTATGTAAATTTCCATTAAAATAATTAATGTTAAATAATACGCGCTTGTTTGATATAGCGTAAATATAGCAGATTAATATACAAGAGAAGGAGACAGACATCTGGTCGCTGGCTTAAAGAGGAACGAGAATCTCATTACTTAATAACTCAGTACAATATTGACAACAAATGTAAACGATTCTAAGTAATGATGTAGTGATTTTAAGGCATTAATTATTTTTCGCTGGATTTCAGAATAAAGTCTTTCTATTCCAGACACTTTATTCACATAGTGTTGTAAAGCTTTCCTTGTTTGGTTGCTTTGATTTAACCATTGTTGAGCAAGAGAATTAATGGAAAATATATTTAAATGTAAAGTAATATTAAAGGCAATACAGGAAAATGAAACTAAAATGTTTAAAAGTGCTTATTTTGTTCATATTCTCTAAAGTATTCGGTACATAACAAGTTTTAAATCCCATTTGGTAGATAAAAAACTATGAATTTATTTGTAAATTTTCTGTCATCATAATTTATGCCAGTGTGATTTTGTTCCGGTGCTGTAGTAGCGTATGAAGTTTCTTTATATATTCTATGTGAGTCAAGAGGACCGTGTGTGTGTCAAATTTAAAAAATTAATTCATTTTAATTTTCTGGGATATCAGGAAGTTGAAAAATTGATGATAAGTGTGTTACTAAAGGGTTTGCCTTTTGTATATAGGGATTTCTTGTATCCATGGGCTAGAAATATAAGATAGCAAAGTCATTAAGTTAATTTTAAAGCTTGGTCACATCAAAGGAAACTACCCTTTTACTGTCAGGTAATCTCCCATACATCATCTTGGATCCTGTTTGGGTTCAAACAGTATTCATCTGGCTTTTAGATGTCGTTCACACAAACATAAATTTTCATGCTCATGTTCCTGTTTTTCATATATATTTTTGTATGTAATCATATTTTTAAGATATGGAAGGATTATTTACTGAGTCATAACGATTATTTTTAACTCAATATGGGTATTTAGCCTTAACAAACTGTTTCCTTATTTTCAACATAAGTATAATTTTATCATATAAGTTCTTCTACAAACCAGATGAAAACATATGGGTAATAAATTGCTTGTAATTATCTAAATAAATATTTACGAGTGTTATAGAATTCATACCTATATATAAGCAGCTATTCTTATCATGCATCACAGCATGTGATCGGGGTTTCTTAGTTACGTGTACATGGTTAAACTATATTCCAAGCACTCAACAAACAAGTCATAGTGAATTCAGTTTTAAGTGCATACAGTTTCAGTCTACAGGGCTGTGTATTTCAGCCCGAAAGTGCGAGAACAATTCAATATCTATGAGTACCAATGGGATATATAAGCGAAATTCGTCGGTATTTGGTTAAATAATTAAATTATCGGTGTTTATTACTGAATGCTTTACATGTAATGAGGTAATAATTTAGAAGCGTAAATAAGGATTCATATCATTCCACTGTTTGTACTGAGTAATACACAATTTCAACTGATGGGTCATCGAGTTTTGCCTAACGTGGTGGATCAATCAATGCACCCAAAATCTAAAAATTTGAGTAAAATTAAGATTACATTTTTAGTTTAGAATTTCACTACAATCATCCCAGCTTGTCTGATATTTAAGTATATTTATGTACATTAAACTTATATTAAACTAATCTTTCCCTTCAAAAAGTATTTATAAATGTCAGCCATCCCAAGTACAAAGCAAGAATAACAAAAAACAGGTAAAACGTTGCAAAGCCACAAAGAGCGATGTTCTCTTTATGTTGGGGGCAATTAAGGTTTAACACGGCTAGGTTTTATTAGCCTCTTGTCCCTCTCCTTTAATAAGAGGCCAACCTAAATCGTTTTGTAATTTTATACGTTTAGCTTTCAAAAATATAATTTTGACAAATGTAAGCATATACTATAATTAAAAGAATCTAACTTTATTACAAAACATTAATCTCTTGAAATTCGTCATCATAAAGAGCTAAGCGAATAACTTTTTAATCGATAGTAAGAAATTATTAATAAAATTGTAGTTAAAAATTGCTAATATATAGATTGTGACTATCCAGCTTTATTGAAGGTGTATATATTACATAAGTAAATAGTTATATATACAGGGTGTAACTGAAATACACCGACAAACTTCAGGAGGTTGTTCCTGAGGTCAAAGCGAACCAAAAAGTTCCTATAAATGTATGTCCTAAAATGCATCGTTTTTCCGTCTGTCCGTCTGTTTGTGTTTATTACATTAAATTTTTTTTTCTAAACAACCATTAAAGGTACAAAGTTAAACTTTTCAGCATATGCTAATCTAGTAAAGATTGTCAATTTAAAAAAAAAATTGAAAATTTTTACTCAACAAAATTCAAAATGGCAGCTAGTTAAAATCTTTGATGGTGAATTTCTCAAAAACTACTTCCTGTATAAAAAATTTACTAGAATATAAAAAAATATAAATTTATTTATAAAACGAACGGTACCGCCTCATTTTTTGAAATCGCTCAAGAAATAAAAAAAGTTATGGCATTTTTCTTAACCTAGTAACATATCACATTTACAAGTTTTTTTCTTGTTTCAAAAAACTACAGTAGCCTACAATTATTTAGAACATTCAACAAAAATATCTCACATTAAACAAAAGAGTTTTAAGCTGTCATTATTAAGAAATACGGAATAACTTAACAGAGCAACATTTATTTCAAAATATTAGGGATCACTTTACAACAAATGTTCAATATGCCTTCCATTTGATGCGATGCATGCATTAACACGTCTGGTCATTGATTGCCGAGTTCTTTCAAGTATTCCTGGTGTATTCCTTACAGTGTTACAGGCTGCAGTGATACGCTGTAAAAGGTCATCCCTGGTATTAACTGGTCTTTCATAAACTAGAGTTTTCAAATGGCCCCAAAGGAAGAAATCGATTGGATTTAGATCTGGCGACCGACGCGGGCCATGATACAGGGTCCCCCTATCTCCTCTGCCTATCCATCTTTTCCCATAAGTTTGGTCCAGAAATTGCCCTAGTCTAAAATGCGCGGGAGCTCCATCATGCATGAACCAACAGTGCTCTCTCACACCCAAGGGAACATCATCTAAAATTTCAGGCAATTCGTGTTGTAAGAAATGTCTGTAGTTTTCACCATTTAGTATGTCAGGTAATACAAAAGGACCTAATAAACAGTCTCCAATGATGCCTGCCCAAACATTTATTTTAAACTGCTGTTGATGTCTCCCTCCATGAATGGCTTGTGGGTTTTCATCAGCCCATTGATGCATATTGTGGTAGTTGGTTTATTCCATCTCGATTAAAACAAGCTTCATCTGTATACACAACTAATGATGTAAAACCAGGGTTGTTAGCTTGCTGATAAAACCATTGGCAAAACTGTAAACGTAATGGAAAGTCAGCTGGACCAAGGGCTTGTACACGCTGATAATGGTACGGATATAACATCTGCTCATGTAGAACTCGCCATACTGTCATGTGGTCTACGTTGAGTATTGCTCCTAACTGCCTAGTACTTACGCCTGGAATCTTCCTCTACTCGCTGTAAGATGTTTTCTTCCAAATCAGGAGTTCTACGCTGTCTCTGTACACCTCGGTCTGGAGTAGAAGGTAACAAACTGCCAGTCTCATGAAGTCGGTTGAAAACAGCAGCAAATGTTGAATAAGTAGGTTGTTGTCGATTTGGAAATGATTCGTAATACAGGCGGGATGCTAGGCGACTATTACCGTTAGCTTTTCCGTACATTAAATATCATGTCAGCTTGATGGCTAAATGGGGTAACCTGCCATCTTCAATAGAATAAGAGCACTATCGACTAATAATGTTTCTACAAGTGAAAGTAACAGATCATATCTTGTCAAAAATAAACAAGGAAATGACTTACTTATCTGAATTCATTGTTGTTCTAATCAGCTGTGTCTCAACATGAAAACATATTCAGCTGTTTAAACCATGAAAGTTGAGTCATGTAGATTGCTTGTTACAATTTCGTTTTTAAATTTAAAACTAATTATCATGTTTAAAGTTTTTTAACCCAAAATATCGTTTTATTTTTATACTGCCTAAATACTTACATTAACTTTTGAAACAAGAAAAAAACTTATAAATGTGATATGTTTACTAGGTTAAGAAAAATGCCATAACTTTTTTATTTCTTGAGCGATTTCAAAAAATGAGGTACCATTCTTTTTATAAATAAATTTATTATTTTTTTTTATATTCCGGTAAATTTTTTATACAGGAAGTAGTTTTGAGAAATTCACCATCAAAGATTTTAACTAGCCGCCATTTTGAATTTTGTTGAGTTAAAAATTTTCAATTTTTTTTTAAATTGACAATCTTTACTAGGTTAGCATATGTTTGAAAAGTTTAACTTTGTAAAAATTTTAGTTTAGAACAATTATACATCATAACTTAGCGCCTTCAAATAGTGTTTCACTGTTTAATATACGTATCTACTCGTAATTGCAGGTTATAATGTGCAGGCGCTTTGAAAACTTTTCTTCATTTTATTCGTTTATATTCACGACATAAGCGAATAATTCAGATAATAACTATCCTATCTTCTAAGTTAGACTAAATTACGGATACATGTGAAATTTGATTGAAATTTGTTCAGTCGTTTTGGATTTGGAGTTTATTGGCAACATACATCGTGACTCAAGATTTTTTATATATATAAGATATATATATATATATATATATATATAAATATATATATATATATATATATATGTCTTGTATGTGTTATTTAAGGTGATGGGGGCCTTAAATTGATTTATGAATGCCAGACAAAAAAGAGTTGATATAATAAGAAGTTAAAAACGCAATGAAACAAAGAAAAATTAAGTATTTTAAGGTAACTTTTTTCATGAAAAACAATTTACGAATAAACCCATCGTTCTTTTTATCGTGCCAAATGAGATTTTTAAGAGTGTTATGTCCAAAATATTTCAGTGAATAAGATTAAAATTATCACTTTGTAAAGAATTAGTTTAGTTTTGCCGTATAGCTTTTAATATTACTTAAAAGTTAGATGCCTTCTAAATCCATTCTTTTGCTCAACCATTATCAAATTAAAGTAATCAACAAAGGAGAAGTTGAATATTTAAAAGTTGAAATTATTACAAATAGAAGAGACAAGCGTTTCTCTAATATATAAAGAAATAATCTTAAAAACAGATATAGAAATTTCAGTACGACTTATTAAAACATTAAGAGTTATTTATTTTTATAAGGGATAAGTAGTTTTCGAAATGTAAAGAATTAATTCTTATTTTAAGCATTTAAAATATGAGGTACAGATTGAAATAATCGGATTATTGTTATAAATATTGATAGTCACTGTTTGGAATTTCTACAGATTTGTAGTAAGAAAGATTTATAAAACATAAATGGGTATAAGCAATCTTTTAAATAGAATAACAATGCTCCAAAAGAGATAAACATTTTACGGTAAATTACTGAGCCAAGGGCCAATATTATACACTTAATTAGTTTGTCTGTGACTAACAAGCCTGAGTGAGCTAACATTTCAGGTTTTGTAATCAAAGTCGTTTGTTATCAAATAAGGTTAATCGTATTAGACCATGGTCACAAATTTACAGTTTAATAAGCTCTTTGATAATCGCAAGAGCGTGAAATGAGTTCTATGCTGACTGCAGATTCTAACAAGAATGATGGAATAAAAACTTAATAAAATTGTTTTATTTTTAATACAAATATGTGTATTAAGCATGTTATCGTTTAGCGAAATACACTAAACAAATTTATTATATTACCATTACACTTATACTTTTTAAGGTTATGAACTAAGTACACAATAATAAAGTAAGCACAATCATTAAGACTTAGTTGTAATACCTTTTGTAATTTACTTTTTTGAAGAAGCATGTCCATTGGACAAAAATATTATATTATAAATTTTTAAATCTATCGAGGATTGGTCTGCAAGTAGAGGTATGAACGATCAACAATATACGATAGTTTTTATTTAGTTGATACTCATTACTGCTACATATATATGTATATATATATATATATATATATATATATATATATATATATATATATATATATATATATATATATATATTTATTTATTCAAGTTATTAGCTTGTACAATACAAATTTAAATGCTCAATAGTTACAAGACTTCTACACTATGACATTTCTGTTTGGAGTGAGTTGGATAGGCTTATAACCTGTACCTTACAATACTTAGATATTTAACAACTATTATTGAAAGGATTGGAAAGTAACAAAGGGAACTTTATAGTATTCTGGATTCGTTGGTATATTACTGTCAAGGCCGGTCACCCAACTTATACATACTCCGACAATACTTCGCTTAGGTGTCAAACTCCTGCGAATCTCTTTAGTAAGCTGTGAACATATTACATTTTTTAGATCTAAACACCAAATACATCCGTATAGAATTTCTTTATACAATAATATACAGATAATACATAACAAATGATCTTAATTATATTAAAAACTCGAAAAACCAATTAATATATACAGAATGATTCAAAACTAAACGGCAATCTCTCGAGAGCTTATTCTATAGCTAAAAACAAGTAAAAAAGTTCATATAACCATATGCCCGGAAACGCTTCGTTAAGCTACGTTTTCCTAGCTCCGCGACTGGGCTTGCTGCGTGCTACGTAATTAAGGCCAAGTGCGCAGCGTGTTTAGTTGAAGCGTACTTAAATACTGCGCAGCGCAAATGTGTTGTCCTAGGATTTGTCATTTTACGCAGCGTAACGCGCGACTTAAAGTCTCTCCTCGTGTGTAGTGTTCATCTTTTGAAGAAATGTACAGTTTTTCATTTATATGGACCGGAAAAGGAATGTTTTGGCAAAGTTATTGTGCTCTTCGCAGACGAGGAAATGGACGAGGATGTCGACATTGCTGTTACTCTTTTATAAAATTTTATACAATTCTATTTTTTCAGGTTTCTGGCTACGGGAGAATCATACCGATCATTGGCTTTCCAATACAGAATTTCTGCGTCTACAATATCGAATTTTGTCCCCAGACGTTTTGACGGTTGTCAAGGACAAAATAGAACATGTGCATTTGCCACCCCACCATCGGAAATTTATTGGAAACAGAAAGCCGAAGAATTCTGGGTCAACTGAGGCCCAAATTGTATATCTGCAATAGACGGAAAACACGTGAGGATAGTTGCACCAGCTCATTCAGGATCCCTTTTTCACAATTTTAAGAACTTTTTCTCCATTGTATTGTTTGCTATGGGTGACGCAAACTGCAAATTTGTACTGATCAATGTCTGAGCATACGGCAAAGTAGATGCTGGAATCTTAAAAAAGTCTAAAATGGGGAAATTGATTCAAGAAGAACTATTTCCCCACCTCCTGAAAACCTACCTTCTTCTGAAATTAAGCTACCATTTGTTGCAGTAGGAGATGAAGCATTTAAACTGAATAATCATTTCGTGAAACCCTACACGCACAAACAAGCAATCGCAGATGTTCATAAACGACACTTTAACTACGCCACTTGTCGTGCTAGAAGAGTAACTGAAAATGCATTTTGTATTTTGTGTCACATTTTCAGAATTTTTTTCACACCAATAAACTTGAAACCAGAAACAGTCGATTTAGTCATATTCGTAAGTTGCTGTCTTCATAAACTGGATCAGGGATGACTTTATTGCACGCAACCCCAAAGGACTAGTGACTCATCCGCAGCACGAACTTCCTACACAAAACATGATCCCTTTGGCTTATGTCGGAGGCTATGCTAAAGCAGAAGGGTTTAAAGTAAGAAGCAGTTTTTACTGATTACTTTAATGGAGCTTACTACTCAAATAAAATAAAAGCTCTGTATCAGAAAAAAAACTTTGTAATGTGAGCAAACTTTGTAGCTTAGTAATTAAGGGGAAGAGAGTTTATTTATTTTAATTTTTCACTACCTCAGGTTTAAAAACGCCAAATTTAAAGATTTGTATTACCATCAGTAGAACTTGTACATTATCTCATCTGTTCACTATAAGTATTAATTTGACTCATCTAAATTTGTTCAAGTTAACATGAAAGTGTATATAATAATAATAATATACACACGGTCGTCAGCCCTGCTGCGCGGTGCGTGATTGACTGCTCTCGAGGCAGTGCTCCCAGTCGCGCAGCAAAGACCACGCAGCGCGGTTAAGGCTTAAGCACGCAACGCGTAGCTAGGAAGACACTTCCATTGGTTTACAGAGAACCGGTGGTTTCGTCAGTTACGGAGCACGGAGCACGCAGCGCAAAAAGCCCAGTCGCGGAGCTAGGAAAACGTAGCTTTAGCGAGTTACGCCCTAGCGAAAGATTTCGCCCGGATTTCAGAACCCTTGGTGAAGTCAGGCCGTATAAGAATGGTAAAGGTAGTTACAAAGATACAAATACGATTGTTTTTATGTTTTTTATATCTGACAAATTTATTAAAATTCGTCCCAGAGCTGTAAATGCAATAATTTCAGAGATATCTTACGTAAAACACAAGAATTGGTGCAAAGAAATAACACATTTTTTTGTGTTTAACGTAAGATTACTTCCATAAATGTTAAATAAAGGTCATTTTTTTCTTAAACAGATTTGTAGAACATTTAAATTCTGAAAAGATTCATGTGAATTACTTAGGACAAAAATTAATAATAGGTATTGAAATTTTAGCTTTATTTAAAAATAAAACAGACGCACAAAAATGCATATTCATATCTTAACGTGGCTAGTCTGAGGTTACATGATATAAACATAGTTTGCACTTTAAGTCATACAGTATCAAGAGTACATAACTTCTGAAATCAAATTATTAACCATCCAAAGACAAAAGTGCATAAAATGTTAATTTTTATTATTATTTTTGTTAAATCACAAGTTTATAGCTTTCCACTTCGAGTTACACTACTGAAAGAATAGAATCTAAATTTTACTGTAGTATTTCTCTTATTATACTCAAAAGCTATTGGTTTTATATTTATGGGAAACCAATTTGAAAAATACGACTAAACAAGAAAATTTTATATCGTGGTGAGTAGAAGGAGAAACTGGAACCGGAACTCATTGATTGAATATTAAAACAGTCCGATATTTATAACATCAACCCCTAATGCTGAGCTCTGCCGTTAATTCCTAAGTTTGAACCTCAATACTGTCCTATATTAGTACCAATATGTCATATCGGCACGGATTTAGTTTCTTCGAATATGTTTTAAAATTTTTTTAACGTTTTGAGCACGTTTTTGAGAACGGTGAGATGCGTACATTTCAAATAACATTCACCAGCAATAAAATAACTACATATTACTGTAGTAGAATTTGTCGTGTTATTTTGGAAGGAAATCTTACAAAATTTACCAAGGACTTCCATGATTATTCATTAAATGAATGTGTGTCACATCCTAGTAACAAACCAGATATTTCGTTTACAAAGTGCTACACAATTCATAAAAATTCACCACTATCAAAACAAACGAGATATATTCTATCCTTGCCAACTTGTCCTGTGGTTTTCAAAATTATATTTATCAAATTGAATGTAACAAATAACGTTCAAATTACATTTTGTTAACTACAAATACCTTAAGGATAACAATGATAGATCACATATACGATTATAAGAGTTTTAAACATCTGCCCTCTAAATCACAATGACATATCCTGTTAATCCCAATTTGTCATCCTTTGTCTTAAAATAATATAGCCTAAATAATGATTTTCACGTTTACGTTGTATGAGGCTGCACTAATACTGTTTAATTAAAAATGTTTGCCGTAAAGTAAAACCGTATCAAATTTTAAAAATGCTGAGAATATTTTTAATTTGTCAGTTTTCTCTTATTTTATTTTACTGCTATGTTAAAAAAAACAGCTAGATTCAATAGAGCTAAAAGTTTATGTTTCTTCTGAATAACATTTTACATGTTCTTTCATTTATTACATGCACAGTGTGGATAAATCCTAATTTAAAGCTGAAAGATTGAAGTTACAAAAACATTTAAGCTGTCCTTTCATTAAAAGAAAGTGAAAAGGGATGTTAAGCTCTAGCCGTTACAACTTAATTGCCATTCACATAAAGAGAATATCGTTCTTTTGTGGCTTTTCACTGTTTTAACTGTTTTTGGTTGTTGCAAAAACGTGCCTGTCATTTTTTTTCCTGTCAAAAGAAATCACAATTAAATAAGAATTTACAAAATTCCCGCCAGTAGAGGTGAAATAATTAGTGAACTCCCAACAAATACGAGTAGCACAATAAATAGCAATTGTTTCTCTAATTTTGTGACTGTAAAAAAGAAGCGGTTTTTGTATGTTAATTCTTTTTGGTTGTACTAGGTTTCCATGTAAATGCATTTGAAGCTATTACTATTTAAAATAATTAATTACGTAAGTGATCAAAGATATTTATAAACAGGTTAAGATTCAAATTTGTCTGTAATTTTTTAAATAAATTGAGATTTGGTTATAATCGACAAAATAGAAAGCAATAAAAAAAGTAATACGTCTGTCAGTAATTATCCGAAATAGTAACGTGTAATCCTATATATCTTGACATTCCATTTATTAAAACTCTATAGATAGTCACAAAACAACTAGCTGTATTATAAAGTAATTTCAAGTTACAATATTAAAAAACTAGATTTTTTTATATTTTTCTCGTTTGTAAGATTTTAGTTCATTTTAATGTTTTACACATAATTTTTCTTTTCATCACAATAGAGAACCTCTCATCAATAAAGCGTTTCCGAATAAACAAGCGTTTGTGTATAAAACAATACAAACTTGAATTTGATCTATTTATAAATGTGTAGGCTATAGGGATGACGTATTATTTATTAGAAATTAAAAATTACTTACATCAGATTATTGATACAATAGAGTACAGAATACTGCAATACTACCAAGAAACCTTTTGGAAAATATGAACTTGATGCAGAAGTTTTAATCTATTTTTTATTCTAAAACCTTGTAGTACTATATTGAATATTGTGATTTAGTTTAATTTTATATAACTAAACAAGATATTTACATTAGTTAAAAAGCAAGACATACTGCCACAACTAATAAACAAAAATGTGTTAACCTACGAAAATGTCATTTTGTTATCTTCATTTATAAAGTATAGGAAAATTTATATATATATATATATATATATATATATATATCATAGAAAATTTTCTAACAATTTTTTAACATTTCTACTTAAAAAAATTTACAGTAATTATTTTTTATGGAAAATATTAGTTTTGTTTTAACATGTATAGCAAATATACAAAGCAATAAACTTTAGAGTAGCATAAAATCTCTGGATTTTCCGCACTTTCTAAAACAACTTTCGAAAAGATAACGTCATTTGAAAACTTGAAGTTAGATGAGTATCCCTTTAGAACCCTTCTCCCCTGCAGAATTAAAATGGATCCATTGGCCTAATCATATTCCTTTATATTATAAATTTCAAAAACTAACTGGTGACTTTTCTATCAGAATGCAGATTTACAACTTGTCAATAACAGATTGGTAGGAGCATAACATTATCATAGAATACAGTATTTCTTAATATTCATTTAGTATACTACACGCGAAGAAAGATACAATAAGGTTTCACTAATATTACACCTAAATAAGTAAGAATTCTTAAATAATAATGGGTATATTAAAGAAATACACTTAATTGGAAATGTGTATGACTTGTTTTCGAGCTGATCTGAGCTTAGACAACTACAATTTCATTTGAAAATTCTATTCAATTCGAAAACGTAGTCATTACTGATTGTCTTATATTACTTTTAAAGTTTCCATTATTAAAATTTATTTACTTTGCTTATTACAAAAAAGTAGCAATACAAAATTGATTCCCTTTGGTAAATAAGTGAATATTATATAAGAAGAATAGTAATAATTAAAAGAACATTATAGATGTGTTTAACTAAATCAATATTTATGTACCTTAATATAATTCGTTTCCATAATAAATTGTCACGATTGCGTTGAGTTAATAATCTTGGTTTCACGCGTGCAAGTAAACAAAAATAAGAAAATAATGAAGTATTTACTCAAATTGTAACTGTATATTTCAACCTCATAGTTTAAGCATATTTAAATTTATTAAAATTAAATGTAATTGGCAAATCTGTCTGACGTCCTCAGCCAATTATAAAGGCCGATTAAACAGCTACTGAAAACCTGATGATGTTTATCCAAAGAAGAAACAAGATACTGTCTGGAGTATTGCCTGACGGCGCTGCGTAAGGAGATATTCCCTTGATGGAGGTCCCTTATTAACTATTTACTCAACGATGGTGATATAACCCTCATTTCCTGTACGTGGATACAAGAGATTACATCTGTAAGTGGAAACAGATACTAGTAACATAAAACGATAAAACCAATAGAAACCACTTTACTTTACTTCTCAACGGGAATACTGACTAATTTAACAATGACATATATTTAATATTATACTCATACAAATTATATTTCTCTTTACAGTCTGTATTCTGTATTATATTATATTATGATAATTCAGATTTTTTCTTTATACTTCTACGCAGTGAGAAGTTTTAAGATAATAAGTTATGAATAATAGTTTAGCGTTGTAAAATGCTATTTTCTCATATAGGACAATACCTTTTTACAAAATCATATTCGAGATTGTTAAAATATAAAGTACAATCCATATTCTTTGTATGATCGTTTACAGACTAGTATAAATATAACAGTTATGTTATTAACTAGTAATATATATATATATATATATATATATATATATATATATATATATAATTTATTTCAATAAACATTGAATCGCAAAAAGTACTTGCTCCGCCGGGACTCGAACCCGGGATCTCTCACTTGCCGGGTGAATGTGCTACCATTTATTGAAATAAATTAAATTCGGCTATTGCCATTTATACAAAATTTAATTAATGTATATTATATATATATATATATATATATAATATATATTTTACCCTTCTTATGCTAATCTTGTCATGGGCAAGCTTGAACATGATTTTCTAGAAACACAAACATACAAAACCCATATTTTGGAAACGTTACATTGACGATATCTTCATTGATATGGACATATTTAGTAAACGAACAATTGCAACATTTTTTTACAATCACTGAACACTTTCTGCAACTTAAAATTTACGTGGGAGATATCTGATTCAATTGTGAGTTTTCCTGGATATAGATATTTTTATTGAAAATCAGAAGTTGAAAACTAAGATCAATATAAAAAACACCAACACATTTCAATATCTACATTATGACAGTTGTCATCCATCCCATGTCAAAAAAGCCATTCCAAAGAGTTTAGCTAAAAGAGCCCAAAATTTATGCAGTGACAAATATCACTTTAGAACAATATATTGATAATTTATTATCAGCAATTTTCCAAAAGGGGGTTATCCACGAAAACTTTTAAACAACAAACTGAACACCAAATCACTATCAATTGGAACAAGTAAATCTAAATTTGACAATAATGATCCAAAGTTTTAAACGAAATACCACCACCCAGGACTTTATAAAAATTAACAATATACTTCGAGTAGCATACAGTTTATTGGACAGCCTCTGCTTCAACTAAAAACATATTCAAATACATTCCAAAAAATAAGATTTAGGAAAACCACCAGTTTTGAAAGATATTTTAGTCCATCCAAAATTACCTAAGCACAAAGACCAAGAAAACATGGACAATTGGGTCACATCCTTGCAATAAACCCAGGTGTTTAGTTTGCAACATGTGCTCTACTTCAAAACAGTATATTTGAAGACTTAACATGTGAATCAAAAAATATTGTTTACCAATTTCAGTGCAAGTTATGCCCTAAAGATTATATTGGTTCAACGATAAATTCTCTTAGAACAAGGATGACTGGGCACAGGTATGCATATAAAACATAAAAAAACAGAGCAACCTGTAGTGGCACATGGCTTAATACATAATTTAAATTTTGAAGAAACATTTTCAGTGAAACCAATTAGAAAAATATCACAAAATTTAAGTACACACAGTCTGAGAACCAATGGAACAAGCCCATCAACCCGTCACTAAATCAAAATTTCCAAGTGGATTAAATTTAAGGTGACTTAGTCAACAAAGTGAATTTATAAAATTAAATCATATGTTCACCATTGTACAAAATTCATTCTTATTTTTCAAATTTCTGTGTTGATGTTTTATGTTTATTCTGTTCTTATAGCCCTATTTATATAATTTTTGTAATTTCCTGAAGACGGCTTAAGCCGAAATATAGAAAATGTTTATTACAATAATTGAAGAATTCTTATTGAAAATTTATATATATATATATATATATATATAAAATATAACATATACATTAAATATTTATACATATATATATATATATGTGTGTAAAACTTAGTAAAACTTTCTTCCAATATTTACGTTATATAAATATTGTTCAATAAAAGCACAAAACCAATAAAAACTAAAAACAGAAACATTTATTAACAATATAAATTAAAACATTAAAATTACACTGCCTTCTCAACACGTTTTCTTGTGTTGGTGATACCAAATAATTCACGAAACCAATTCCAAATGATGAGAATATTGCCCAGCCTGAAGTAAATTATCCAAGGTATATAAGCTGAATTACTTACCTGGTTCGATCTTGTATGATTAAAATAGGTGAAGGTCCAAATGGGCAAATAGATATGAAATTCCGTTAGTAAATTTATAGTAAATGATAATTTCTTATAAATAGTGTAACATTATAATTGATCACGTTTCAGAGTAATTGCTCTTGTCCCATTTCCATTACTATCCAATCATTGGGCCTAACTCACATGAAGCAGATGTGATCCAATGCCGTTGAGAATAGTAATGGATTGATATGGCTAGTCGTCATAACAGATGCTCCACTTGAAGTTGTACAATCCTCATCATTCATTGCAGCGAGTAAAGAATCAGTTTTACTCTCACTAATTTTAACAATGATCCCAAAAATTTATTACAAAACGTATCAAATAAAGTTTCAGATATAATCTACCTAAAATTGGTTTTCACGTCCCTATATTCTGGTGGTAATTTTGTCCATACAAATACAATAATCATATTTGCAGGTAGTAAGGTGAAAATACCAATTAAAATACATTCATGATAATACAAATATTTAGAAAAAAGCATTTCATTGAACAATTTAGTTCATTCATGAGCCAGTTACTCATAATACGCAAGAAAATTACTGGCAACCACTGTATAATTAGTTTATCTGAAAAGACAGTACATTTCAATAAAGAGTTTAGTATACACTGTATTAATATCATTACTATTTTAAAACGATTTCCATTGTTTATTTAAAAAATGTATGTTATTATAATAATAAGAAAAACCCATCGCATGGTTTATTAAACGAAACTGTCGATGTAGAAAGGAGCATGAATGATGCTTAAGTATCACTCAGTAATTGATACGTTACTCAATGATCCGGTGGTTTTCCGTTGCAGTACACGGAGTTATACCTGCTATGCGTAATACCAATATATTGTATAATTTGCCAAATGAGTGTTATGGATACTTACATTCACTTGTAAGGCAAGTATACAGCGTATATTAATTACACTAACTAGTTAATTTAGAGCCTTCAGAAGACAACATATTACACACTTAGCCCTTATTTCTTGGGCCCTTATTACAAGTTGTCTTTTCGTTACATGAACTGCTTCAAATAGTCTTCAGGACGCAATTTCATCAAACAATACCGTCTTCGGTAATAATGCTTTCAAAACTGGCGCATAGCTGTGTATGTTTTAAGTTTAAATCTCATAGATCCCTAAAGTAATAATGTTTTTATATATTTATAACTATTTATATATTTAATACTCTCTAAGAGCATTTGTCGGTTTATTTTTAGTAAATTATAAACACTGTTTTCAAATTTAAAACATAATATTTTCAAAATTATATGATTGTGATATAATACAAACTCTTATTTTTGCACTTCTATATGTAATAATGTATTAAATTGTTGTGTCCAAGTAAAGTTGTAAGTCTATGTTACTAAGCATTCATAAAACAAAATTAATTCTCTTTATCTGAATAAATATTTTATTATTGTTAAAAAATAAAAAGATAACAAATAACATCCCTATATGCATAACAAACACTTTACGAAATTGAAGATTAAAACAAAACTGGCAATAGAGCTAGTGCCACCACAATCTCACTGTATATCTCCATATTTGACTAGATAGTAAAAGTATTTATATTACAGACCTTTTAGGATTCCTTACCGTATTGATGATTTTTGAACTAAATTATAAATAGAAATTTAAAAAATTAAAATATGAAACGTACAAAATTATCATTAACAATAATCGAGGAATCGATGGATCCCAAAAATTACGCGTTCAAATCAGATTATGCATTTGTTTCACGACTAGAATAAACGACTGATTAAAAATCATTGGATTATAGCTTTAATTTTTTACTTAAAAGAACACGTAAACTTATTTTAAGTCATAACTTTGGCATATGAATGTTGTATTTGTATTGTTGTATCTTGTTTTATTGAAAGTGATACAAATTTGAAAACAGAGTTTGCACTTTATGCCACATAACTCTGTACAATACCTAAGAAAATTAAGCCAATGTACGGTCATAGTTATATGTTATAGTTATAAGAGAGACGGAAGTTAACAGGGACAGTTACTTTTCATTAAGAACGAAAGTTACCTTAATTCCTGGCTCTACAGAGCACTATGACACTTGTGTTGCTAGTAATTAACCTATATATTAGTAACACAATTAATATTACAATTTGCTTTATAATTTCATACATTCAAAGTTTATCCATTTTCCTTTTGGCATTTCGGAAAATCTTTTGCCTTTTAATTGATTAATTGTTTATATAAAGAAATACTTGTACATTTTAAAATATTTCCTACTAATATTAACAGTATCCCCACAGCGTAAACACAATGTGCAAAATTGGTTTCAATTACTTATTTCTTGTGCTTGACGTGCTGGTTTATCAACTTCATCTTGTATATGCTTTATAAACCATAATATCGTAATACGTTTGTTTCATCCAAGCAATTTTTGTCATGCTCCTTTACGTAAGCCATTTTTTGTTTGACACAAATTCGTGCATTTAAATAGGTAGATTACCAAATCTTGGGACTATGTTAAAGTTTAAACAGAACTAATTATGATCATATCCTATAATTTAGTCTTTAGATATGTTTGATAAATATAAATTAAATACTTGTTTGTATATATTTATGAAACAAAAATTAATATTTATATATTTAATAAATTTACAAAAAAACTATACAAAATTAATATTGTGTAATCATATTGAATTAGAATTGTTAGTATATATATCTGCATCCTTCATATCTGCTGTTATTTATTTCATTTCGCCTAAAGTTTTGTTTAGCTGCCTTGGCAAGAAAATGTTCCAAAACTAAATTAAGATTCATTTATTTTTTAACTAACCTAAATACCTAATTTTCTAAACTTTATAAAAATTATTGATGTAAATTAATATATTACAATTATTTCCTATCACAAATTCTTAAGTTATTTCTATGTCTATAAAATTCAAGAAATGGAAACAACAATAATAAAACAATTAAATAAACATTTAATGACGAATTAGCAATAATAATACAGAGATAAAATACAGATTTACGGAAACCAAGTATAAATACGCTAACTACCTTCAATTAACGTAATATCTATATGTATTATAATGCACATGTGAGGTAACATTTAGGATGTTTTGTGTAATGTGACTCAAATAATTTTAAAGACCAGGATAATAGATAACAAAGCTGTTCCAAAAATGTAAATCCTTGAGAAAAGAATATAAATGTTTTTATTAATTTATAATTGCAGGATTTGCCTATTCTATAGATCTGGAGTTCTATTCTTGAGTACTTCAAATGTACATATACGTAGAGTCATGAAGAATTGAAAAATTATTATATGACAAAAATGTTTAATGCTAACATAAAACATTTCATGCATACCTTTATGTACGTCTCTTAAATTGATATACCTTACAAATAAACATTTTCCTCTACCTAAAAACTAAAAATACCCAAAATATATTTTCTACATCAGTTTTATAGGTTTTTAATTCTATAATTAAACTTTAGGGCGTGTAAGCCATAGTAAATGAAGCCCAAATGTATCGAGATTTAAATAAATGTTAGGTAAAATAAAAATTACGTTTCAACATATGTAATTGTATTAAACCAGTATAAAATGTATTGAATATCTTTACCACTCTAAATAAGTACTAATTCCTATTTAAGCTAAAATATACCAAAACTTATATAAAGATGAAACAAAATAAACGTTAATATGTCATATATACATATATATATATATATATATATATATATATATATATATATATATATATATATATATATATATATATATAATTTTATGATTGTGGTACAAAATGAATTTATACATTTACACTACAAGTCAATCGATTATATTCCTATTTAATATACACACTTATTTTCTATGAATATTAATCTATTTAACTATATTTACCTGTACATATAATTACAACAGTTTACGTTTATTCAAAGACTGGTGATTATTGAAATAATAAATAAATTGTCTCCAATTATAACCAGACTTTCAAGAAATCTGGATGTTTGCAGTATATGGAAGGATTTTTATTTCAAACAGACGAGTTTTATCCATAAAATAGTAATAAGCCCTTGTAAAAAGCACTTCCATTTCAACTCATTCATATGTCGTGGTAACAACTATACAGTTAATTTTGATCCTGAGTAGTTTAGTTTTGACCAAAAAAGTGTTATCAATATTTTTGATCAGAGTTCTTGATTTTCCCACGTCGTTTTTATTTTATTTTCTATACGTATTTGTTATTAATTAATAAGTACCTTCTGTACTCTAAATGTGCTTCTTTCGGTTTTAAATATATCCAACAGTAGAACTCTGCCCCACTATATTGACATTCTGGAGAAGTAATTATTTTAATAAGACAAGGTTCTGGTCTGGTTTAGTAAATGGAGCTTGAATGTTGGTGTTTCAAATATATGAAAAGTGTTTAAATTTGGAAATAATTACAGGATTTGGAAAGGATTATAATTCTCCTGCTAAGAATGAAAATAACTAATACGATTGTCAATGCGGTTAAGAGATCTCAGCAGCAAGTCTTTGAATAAATCTAAATGTAATTACAATTTCCAGTTATTACCCATAACCGAGTTGCCTCTCGAGTGGTCTTTTTCGTAATTGAAATACCTCAAGATTTTAAAATTGAAACGGTGAACAGGGGAAAGGCATTTTTTTTTTTTTTGCTAAAATACAAATGTTGTTTTACTTTACTTTTGTTAAAGAAAGTGTAATTGCTAACAAAAAAATTTTAAAATTTGTACTGCAATAGTTTCCGAATAAATGAATTTATATTATTATTTACTGTTTGTCAGATTATGAAGGAATAAAAAAATCATTTACGGGCTTTAGCTCTTACTAACCACTAGCATCCACACTTTATATTACGATTGTTGAACAAATATCTTCATATTAAATTTAATTGCTACGAGGAATTTTTGTAATTACCCTTTTTTTAATCAGCCAAACATAAACTTCTTAAACACTTAAAATAACACTATATGTTTCTATTATTATTTTGAGTAACAGTTTTTATTAGTAACAGTGAATTGTTTGGAAACTCTTTATTCAATATAAACTATGAGAATAGAATATTATAGAATTCAATATTATGAGAATAAGGGATATGCTAAACTGTGTCCTGGATTATACACTGTTTGATCAGTAAGTAATAAACCAATTTCTTTAAATATGAAATGTGAAGAAAATGTTACTCGCATGATTGATACTTTATGTGTAAATGATAAGCCACTAAGGAAAATAATAGTATTTAATTCAATTTCTGAGAAATGTTGGATTATCTTAAGTGATCAATACTACTACGCAGTTACTTAGTAATAATAATAAACTATTACGGGTCGTGACATTTTATTTGATATTAAAACACGTATTTAGCACTTTTACAAAACAACTATCCAATTATCCCGATATTATTATTGTACTTTCTGCAGACCCAAAAAATTTCACACATATGATTGTGTATTATAAACGTGCTGTGTACTTTTATATTTAAATATGTGTAATTACCACAACAGTATCCACAAAACCGGTAAAATAAATAGTTTATTCGTAATAGGAAGTGTAAAACGTGTGGTAATGTACACTTCCGGTTTACTTCCTGTGTGTTTATGGATGAACTTCCGGTACACGAACCACAGCTGACTTAATATTAACCGGAACTACCTCATTTCTCAGAAAGAAACCTTTTAAAGTATGAAATGATTTATGTACGGAAAGTAGTATAACCGAAGAAAACATTAAATCATATTTCATTATAAGTTTCTAACACTGAAGGAATTTTACATTAAAACAAAAGGCATGATATTTAAACTTTTGAATAACTAATCCTGGAATGAATCATTGTAATAGTATGAATCGGACAATTTAAATGAACACAAATTGTGCGTATGAATATCATGTAAAAAATCTACATAATTTGTTACGTATAAACAAAGTACGAGTACGTCACATAATGTGACGATTATCAGCCGCGCTGGGATTGCATTCAACGTATTAAATTATACTAGTATATATTAGCCATTATTGAAATTCTCTCTCATCAAAAACCTTACCATCAAGTTTGGCCAACACTGTTGGGCATATGATAGAAAAAACAAATTGTTTGATAAAAATTTGTTACCTAATGCTCAATTTAAAAATGTATATAAGGTATACAATTTTTAGACACTGACTGAACTACCAAACAATGTTTAAGTCTTTATTTACAATATTTAGAGATTTAAGCAAATTAACTTATAAGCTCAGTAATTATCGAGGGATCCTTCTTTACGGCTACGCGATTGTAAATATCGGTTCAATTAGCCAAGCAAGATGACGTGTTTACATTACTTTTAATAAAATTCAAAGAATAGAATAGAATACATCAATCTTTTTTCACATTTCTGGACAAGGTTATCAAAATATATCACACACTTCCAATTTTTTATTTTAAGGGATATATATTAAGAAATATGTAGGGTTTTATATATGATTTACATTAACAACACCTCTACACATTAATACAGTCTTTCAGATCGACACATCTTCTTTGGTAAGTACTACACAAACAACCTACCAAGAGTATGACCTATTTCCAAGATGCTGATAAATCCATAGCAAAAGTTACGAATTGCTTCATTATATATGTACTTTGTAAACTGCAAAATATATTCACCTTAAGATCAAGTGCCTAAGCTGTTCAGCAAACAACTGTTCAGTTTTAATTTCTATTTGATAATTTTAATTTGTTTCAAACTTTCTTTTAATATCATAGATTCCATCTGCCGAGTATTTCAAAAGATAAAATAGCTAAAATAAAGTCATGCATGTCATATTTATTTACAGCACTAAAAACAACATCGTCTGGCTGAGTTTGAGTCTGGCATAAACAAAGACATGAGCAGAAGTTTTGGGGACCTCTCACATCAAAAATAGTTCTGAATATATCTGGCAAGTGGTATATCTTAATCTGTTCATAGTTGTTGAAGAGTGGCATCTTGTGATAACTGATAACTATTAAACATTTCTAAAATTACGTCTTCTCCAAAGCATGAGATAAATGAGATAATTAGGTTTTGCAACCTACATTGCAACAGTGTGTCTTCATGCCATGGTATTTCGCAACTTGTAGCTCTGATTGAGGTACGCAGTTACCCTTAAATGTTGACATTTCAATAATTTTCTAAGGAATGTGATTTCAAAACTTATGAGTAATCCACAGTTTCATTAGGCATAGGGTGTTATTGAAGTAGCTGTGTAGCCAACAAGACAAACTATAAAATTGCACTTTTTTGTGACACACCTTTATGGAATGGATTTGGCTGGATCGATTTATGACAAAAAGTTGAAGTAGATACAATTATTGATTTTTGAAGTAGAAATATCAAGATAAGTATAACTTGTATTTAAATTCACAAATATACACCTTTCCTGGTCGAAAATGAAAATATTCTACAATATTTTAAAAAAATAAATAAAAGATGGAACCTTTATGCCAAATTCAAATTAGGTAGGTATGTGTGGATTTTTTAGGATATTAAAACGTATGAAAAGATTTAGGACGCAGTAAGGCACTGAATCTTACATTGTGATGACTGCAAATTATAAAATATAGGCAAACCTATTTCAACCATACCATTTCCATATCTGACCTGCATCCCTGATAACGTGACCCCACTCAGCACCAGAAAGCTCTAAAACATTTGCGAGCCGTATGTCCGAGAAATACAGCCAGAGATGGACAGGTCAACAGCCTCACCAGAAACCAAGGAATCAGCATACACCACTGTTGAAAACAGCATTTTTCGTAAGACCCACTTCAAGGACTTTGATATTAAAAACCTGTTCTGGCAGACTTCTTATCCAAGTCTTCCAGTGGAAGTGGAAACCTGTGCGTTTTCGTTCTTTATGAAGATGATTGTTTCTTGAAAGAGGACATTTTTTGTCTGAGTATATTCTTAGAGTAATTAAAATAAACAGTTGTTGTTTCTTGTTAAATGAAAAATATAAATAATAATATGAGAACTGGTAATGCAACACAGCATTGACAAAACGTATTTATACCTCACACACACACAAATATTAAATACGCCATTTTCAATAGCAGCTTGCAATTGTCAAACAATAAAGTAGTTAAGTACTGTTGTATTTTCCAACATCTCAAAGTAACAATGCATGAGAAGCTGTAATCGACATAGGTTTCTTAACCAATATAAGACAAACAATATAAAGAGTCAAAAATACAACCTTTTACTCAAGTTTCTGTTATTAGCCTATTTCTAATATTAGTAATATTACTTACTGAGTAATATTAACGACTTGCTTCATTATATATGTACTTTTTACACTGCCAAATATATTCACCTTAAGATCAAGTGCCTAAGCTGTTCAGCAAAATTCTATTCTGTTCAGTTTTAATTTCTATTTAATAATTTTAATTTATTTCACAGTTACATGACAGTTAGTCTATCGCTGATGATATTAAAACTTCTTCCCTACTCCGATGTAGTCTTGCTGACTGTACATTTCTCTCTGGTGGTTACAAGCTTTTCGCTTATTTTTTAATTCAGGTAATCGTATAATATTATGTTACTTGTACCATCCATTATAAGTTTTCTGAAAAATTAGGTCCGATTAATTAGAATTTTTTTATTAAGACCATAATCTAATCTCTCCCCTATTTTAGGTGAAAACGTTCAGTTTTCCTCTGAACTTACGAGTGGCTCAATTCCTACTTAATAATTATGAGAGTGTACTTTTACTTTTATAAACTCTTTTGATAATACAATAATTACTGTAATAAAGTATGTATTGTATTAAAAACTCAACATTGTATACAGTTATTGACTATTAAAGAGCAAACCTAGGGTGGGCTGCTCCATTCAATTTTATTTTAATTCTGTAGAGAGTGTAGCAGCTGCTTTTTTCAATTAGAGTTACAATTATATCAACAGAGAGATATATTTTATATTACTGATGTGTATTGACGTAGAACACTACTGATTTTGATATCCAAAGGACAAAGGGCAGTCCTTCTCTCTATCCACCTGTACGTTTGTGTGATAGCTCTTGATAGAAAATCTACAGGTTAATACAATAACAATAGACAATTTATAACTATAGAATAATTTGCTGAGCGTTAGTGAAGCTTGTCACTTATGGGGCTACAAAAAGTTTCATTTCTGCCTGTCTATCTGTCTGAATGATATCTCGAAAATAAACTAACCTATAGACTTGGAGTTGTGCATGAAGCTTCATTTCTGTATGCGAAAATCTGAGTTTGATTATGGTTCATGGTACTGTATGGGATTTGGCTGAGCGTTAGCGAATATTTGTACATTGGTTTTATGAGTAACACTAAGGGAAACGAGAAAAAAAGAAGAAATAAAACTGTATGCAAATTCAGTACATTCATAAGAGATTTAAGGTAAGGTGTGACATATCAACACTTGTAACCTAATTGTCTCAATACATCAAATATAATTTTATGGTGTCTTGTTATACAGACCTTTATTAAATAAGCACTGATCTTAAACCCAATTTATGGAGCAAGATATATCAAGAAAGATTTCACTTGAAATTTTGCATGAATAAGAATGATTTCTATGATGTTGCATGTCCATGTTCTATTTCAACTGAAATGGTCTTATATAGAACGATAATTGTACGTTTTTACGTAAACAAAACATCATTAAAATTATTAATTTCCTGAATTTACTGTGTTGAATAAATGCTAATTTCTCTACGCGATAAAGATTAGTATTATTACTAAATAATTAGGCACTATCACAAACAAGCTTATGGCACTGTTATCATAGAAGATAGCAAACTCTTAATTTTAAAGCAATTGGTGTTTTAAATTATGGATTGTCTCTATATATCGAGTAGTACACGATTACATATTCTAGGCCTAGTATAATTCAAATCGTGCTTAAATATTATTAGTTTAAAATTACATGGTACTATGTTTAGTTCCAATATGTTATTGGACAGAAGAGTATATACAAAAACAAAGAAAAGCTTAAATTGATCGTAACCATGGAATCCAACTCTGCTTCACATTTAACATTGGATTCTGAAAGCGGAGCGCAAACATTTGACTTACCTCTTGCGTTACACTTGTTTGTATAGCAATACATAATTAAAATTTTCATTTGGCAGTTTGAGTCGGCTGCTTTTCAGCACTAATCAGAATACTTCAAATCAGGGATTTATCAATATTGTAAATGAAGGTAATCTGCAGAGGCTGATCGGTAAGTGCAGTCTGAATTGCAAATCCATAATAATTGAGTTAAAATACTACACTTACACTATCATATCTATTTTAATATGATTTGTCGTTTCATAAAACGTAGTAGTCAAACTTTTGGAATAATTTTAAAGGTATAATTCAAGTTTTAATCCATTAATACTTAAATACTAGTAATACTAGGAGTAATCTCATTAAAATTTTATGAATGTTATAAAAAATAGTTTAAATACCTAAACATGAATTTCTAACAAAGCCTTTTTATCACGCTTCTGGTTTTAATATTTAATTTTATAATAATCCTACTCAATTTGTCATACAACACGGAAAATTTTCGTGAAAAATATACTTCAACTTAATACTAAAACACAACTGAAAACTTAATAAAATTTTATAATACTTCATAAATACGTAAAGTGTTGTAAGCCTATTTAATCGTATAGGATAATCTACTTTTAGGTAAATTTTAAAAATATCTACTTATTGCAATCACCCACATAATTATGTCTCCCACAATTCAAAAACATGACATAATGTGAGTTTTGGGATACTACATATTCACAAGCTTGGCAAGAACCAAGACTGGGCTTGGCACGAAACAGAATTTGCACAAATCTTGAAGTTCGTTAATTAGTCTTAACTAATAAAGAGTTTCAAGATGGCAGCCATTCGAATTTGAACGACAGTTTTAATTCTACTAATTGCCAACATAGACTCAAAACGATGAATATTTAAATGTATTGTACAAATAAAAAACTTTTATTCTTTCTCTTCATTGTCATTTTTTAGGTAAGATACTAAACAGTATGTGCACAAATCTTGAATAAGTTTGTTAACTAGTCTCAACTAATACAAAATGTCAAGATAGTAGCCATTTAAATTTTCGATTATGGATTGTTATGGATAAGCTATTATGCACTATAGCGCAAAACTAAATTTGTTTTAATTCTCAGACAATTAACAATGAACTTTGTCCTCACGTTCTTTTATACCTCGTAAAATTTTCAGATAGTGAGCTTTAGAAGGTTTAAGGGGTATACAACATTGAAGGATTAATTGTGATTATAACTACTTTACTTCGTAACATATTAAGACTAAACATAATATAGATACAGTATGTAGACAGACCTTGGTTGAGCTCATTACTCACCCTTTAACAACAAAACGTTTCAAGATGGTTGCCATTCGAATTGGGCAAATAAATCAAAAATCGTAAATCAAAAACACGTTTTGTTTTAAATACATCAACATAAAATAACATTTATTGTTTCTTATTTTTTATAAATCTATTTAAAATAATTTCAAGATGGTGGGTTTTTAAAGTTATAGAAGTGAATATGTTTACAAACATAATTTCATATTAATTATAATTAGATCGACTCCATGTTTTTAAGAAAAACTTATATGCTTATATTAAATTCGTCTTGTTATGTTTCAAGATTATGGAGTTTCTAAATGTGTTTAATTTATAGGAACATACCGACATGAAGAGTAATTATCTCATCTGTTTTGTGCACAATAACCTTCTAAACTAATAACGCTTCTTCAGTTTGACATTAAAAAATCATGACTACATGTGAAGCTTACCTTTTTTATGACTGTACCGGAAGAGATATTCAGATTTTAATTTCGGTGAGTTTTGGAGCACAAACCACTCTGAACTGAATTATATAGGTGTTCCAAAATCATGTTTTATAAACACTTTTGGGACAATAATATGTTTATTAAATTTTGTTTTTATTATATAATTGTGTATTTAATAATATGCACCACATCCCACTGACTACCCTCGGAAGGTTAAAACCTAGTAAAAGGGCATCATTGAGCAGTATAATTTGGATAGTTAGATGTCCAGAAATATCCCTTGGGGTTTTTCACGTGCAATGAGAGGAATCCACATCGTGCAATGAAGTACTATCAGAAATTTTACTCTATACTAAATATATTTGCACTTCCTGCCACGATGTAGGCTTGAGAGTCATAGCTATTGAGGAAATGAATATCATCATGGCATCTAGATGTATGTTGAAACTATCAATTGTCATATTTAAACACTATACTACATACTCACATTCTCGTGTACACAGGCGTGTGGACATCAGATGGAGGTGTATTATTTGGGAAGAGAGGACCAAACAGAAAGAAAATATGTATGTCTAATAGATTCAAATAACCAATATAAAACTGATACTTGCTTACGGGTGAGACTACATAGTCGAAACTCATAGCTCAAAGTCCAGTTAGATCAAATGGAGCAGCATTTATTAGACAAACGTGTGAATCCATGTGTTCTATATGGGAAATTGATCACATACGTTTATTGCGGTAGTATAAAAGTTTATATTTAGCAAAACGAAAACAACACATGTAGTTATAAAACATCGTTAAAATAGTGTATTGAATAAAAATGTTGTATTCCTTTTGTCCAGTGGATTAGAATTTCTCAACCATATTATTGTTAAAAATGTATTAAAACTAATATTTATGTCTAAAAAGGTAAAATTTAAATTTCTTAAATGACTAAATTAAAATTGTGTTTCTTCGGAAGGTAGAGGGTGGAGTCCAATACTGATTTTGTTCGTACTGAAAATGGAAAAAAAGCTTTTACTTGTAATTCTCTACTACGTGTATTCCTTATAGTGCAAGAATAGACATTAATATATTATATATATATATATATATATATATCTGATTATGATCGTTTGAATTTCATTCAGAAAGTTTGTATCTATACACACTTCTTTAATTGCAGAGATAATTAAACACATATTAAAAAGATTACGTACGTCATATATATAATTGCCCTCGGCATGCCCACTTAAACATGTTACATCATGATGAACATAAGAAAATAGAAAAAGCTTGACACTAAGAAGTACTACTGTTTGTTTTTTTTTTAACAATAAAAGAAAGTCAAGAAGATTGATTAATATCCATATGGACGAAAAATATCTTGTAGACAGCAGAATATAAACCTTTGGATATAGACAAAATAGAGTATTTCCTATATAATTGTAGCCTAGTTTAGTTTTTCTCTCTAGTGGGGATCAATATAACGGAATACCCTATATATTTCACAGTAGAGTATATAACTCGTTAAGGCGCAGGTAACTAAATAAAATGGAGTCATGGACAAACATCAGAGGAAGAAAAGAAAATTTCAATCAGAGTTACTTAAGACCAACAGGATACAAAATAGGTTGATATAAATTTTAGAGAGACATATATAAATTGTATCGTTGAAATGATATACTTATGAATCCAATAATATACATAACAATTCTATAACAGGCTTAAAAAGTTGAAAGAACATAAAAGATATATTTAATTTTTGTTTACAGCATCTTTCAACTTAATACTTCTACATTTTAAATAGGATAGTCTTAACATTAATACCGGATTTATACTAGTTAAATACCCTTTGCTTTTCTAAGTAAGCGACGCCAGATAAATTTTTAAGTTCATAGCTCTTCATAAGGAAAAAGTAAAGAAGAAAATATTGCGTTACCAGATAACGAACCTCAATATCAGTTGAGATACATTTTCTCATCAATTTTAAACTTTAGAAGACAAGGTGAGTACGAGTAATATTGGATATTTATAGCAGCTAGTGGAGATTCGAAATTGGGAAACTGAGACGGCTCAGTTTTCAAAGTAGAGGTTAACGAGTTTAGCTCAGTCCGTGAACAATAAAAGAGGTGAATAAGTAACGTTTAGCACAGCGGCCAACGTTATTTCTTTTTCGGTTGAAGTCAACTATTACTCGACACAGGAAGTTTCTGTCACTTTCGGTTCTGCCACTCACTGATCGTTCTTATTAATGATATTCGTATATACTGTCTTCATTTACTTTAAGGGATGATTTATTGCTAATATGAAGTGAAAATCATAGGCCAATCACTTCATCTCCGTTTTCACTCAAGCTACTCTAAAACTGTACTCAAAATAAGCGCACAACTATCCCTTATAAAATACTAGGCCTTAGCTTTGTTACAAGCCAATTTCTTTATGAAAGTAACATCGAGGATAAAAAAATACAAACGCACCCAACAATTAAAAAAAGTATAAAAGGTTGAAAACATTTTATAATTCTTACTTTACTTCTCCTACATATTTGTCAGTTTTTAACACATCATACAGTTTTTTTTATCTGTTATACCTTAGTAAAGCAAGTTTGAACACTAAGAAATAAATCTTAGCCTTTCAGGGCTGATAATAGTGTTTAAACTCTAATGTAAGATACTGAAATCTTGCATAGGACGCTTATTTACTTTAAACTTACATAGCTTATAAAAATCGTAATCCTACGATCCTAAGCCCTAAATAGTTCGTTTATAACACTGGAAACTACCCCGTAGTTCTCCTGATAAAATACTTCTCTTTAACTAAGCGAATATTGGCTCCACAGATTCTGGATGACCAAGAAGTGCTACTACCACTAACTAATGTTGACTACGAACACGGGGACAGCGCTAGTGGGACTTTGGTTGAGACAGGCTAATTTGCCTAATGGAAATCAACACGCTTCTTCCGGAAGTGGGTATTTAACTCAGCTACGTATTAAAAATATCGGAGGTATTAATTTATGATTATTTTCTTATAATAGTCTACAGAATATTTCATTACAATCAGTATACGTTATAAGGTCTCAAACTTAAAATTTCTGCAAAGTATAAAAGTTATGAAAATAAATGCATATTTTCTTTATATATATATATATAAAATATTTGCATAAATTAACATTTATTGTTCTATTTTTTTGAAGCTTAAGAAAACATAACATAATCAAAATCCAGTTTGTTATGCTTCTGACGCATTGCCCAGTCTAATAGGGTTTACAGCAGTACAAAAAGTATATATCCAGAAAAAAATTCATATGAAATTCTTCAAGGTGCAGTTACTCTCGCTACATACACATTAAATCACGTGACCATAGTGAGCCAGCAATCTCACAACCGAACAATGGTCGACGTTACTCTAGCCGGAAGCTGCATTGTGTTTGTCATTCTGCTGACACATTGCCTACTCTGATAGAGTCTGCTGTTGTAAGGTTAGATCTGCATTATGCTTTTGAGAAGAAAAATATCTACACTCTTGGCTCAAGAACATTGAAAACCGTAACTTAGCAAGATATGAGGTAGTTTAGTTTTGACTATTTTTCATTTAGTTTTTTTCTCAAAATAGAGGAGGTGGAAGAGAGTAAAAATATATTAGATATCACCCTAATATTTTACTGTTCATGAAATACAGAAGAGGAATTCTTTCGCTGTTTATGAAATACTGTAAATAGCCTACATTGTTGTAACACAATGACAGCTAGTTATATAGAAGGACTATCAAGAAATTAACAGACTTTTTGAAATAAAGGTTAATCAACTGAAATTTTATTAAATACTTGTATTAAGCTACACTCTTAGGCGTATTTCCAACGTAATCCCGGTTCAAATTGTGACACTTATTATAACGTGACACATGTTTTACGATTCCAGGTTTTAAAAAAATATGCCGTCTGAGATCTTAACCAGCGTGATCTTCAGCGTCTGATTAACGCCAGCGTGAAGTTCAACGTCACTATCGAAGCGCTGCGTTGCGAGCCAGGTCTCCATCACTGGAAAGAGGTGGTAGTCGCTTGGTGACATATTTGGGGCTATACGGCTGATGATCAAAGAGTTACCAATAAAAATCGTCCAAGACTTGGTCGTGTACGATTGGCTGAATGGGGACGTGCATTGTCGTGGAAAAACAAAATCTTTGAGAAACCATTTTCCCCTACGTTTCTGCAATGTTTCATAGTACCTCTCTGCGTTGATTGATAAACCTCGTTCGAGGAAATCAACCAGAATAACACCCTTAACATTCAAAAAAACAGTTGCCATAATCTTTCACACTGACCGAGTTTGGAGATTGTGAAACGGCGATTTTCAACACCAAATCTTCAGTCACTAGGCTAGGCCGACCGCTACGATTATCGTCATGAAAATAGGTGCGTCAAAATACACCACTGCCTTACTCTACTTTCACTCATTATTCCATTTCCATAAACTTCCCGCAGTTGGCGATATATTTAAATCGGTTTGCGGTGTTTTGCCAACAGAAACCTTATCACTAAACGCTTCTAAAAAATAGCGGCATTTTCAATTGCAGCACACATTTCAATTAACCACAGTGATAATTGTAAAAAAAAGATACAGACTTCTCGCGACTACAGCTCGATGCGTACTAAACTCCAGTGTTATGACACCAAGATAGTGGCTGTAGCCCCGCCCACTGGCTCACCATTTAAAAACGTCTCTTACTCTCTGGATAACCCTCGAATTACAATTTTGATATGCACTACACTGTATATTACACTGTATTATACAGTGTATTGTGTTAGTTTAATGTTATTGAACAAAAATCTTTCTAAAATCTACAACAATATTTTTGTTTGATTGTTTACCCAACTTTCCTCTAAGTGTTTAATAAGTAAAGCACGTGATATTTCGCATTCCTTATTTGTGGGCATAAAGTCCTCATATTGTGACTATTATGAGGAAAAATAATTGTAAACTAAGAAACATTTTGTCTTAGATTTTTTGCGGTCCACGAAAGCAGCCAAAATAGTTTTTAAAGATTGGGTCACTCTCATTATAATACGTATAATTAATTATTAAGAAAATAATCGTGAAAATTGTATGTATATTTTTAAATTATAATTTCATAAATAAAAACATAAAATTAAAGAAATTTTAGTGAAAAATATGAAAAGTACTTCTCTTGAAGCAATACAATTTTAGTTTTGTATGAAGAAAACCTAATTCTATTAATCCTAGTATATTTAGCTACAACGTAACAATGATAAACTGTAAAAGTTAAAACGTAATAGTAATACATATATTTAAGAGGGATAACACCTTAATCTCTTCAATCCCAAAACAGTAGAAATAGTGACTAAATTCAAATAACATGAAATAGAGCATGTGATGTGAAAATAAAAATGGCATAGCCGACATATTTTCGGCAGACCCCATGACCGCTATAACATAACTAACTCGGCCGATGAATTGTATAAAATATCACAGTACGTGTTTGTATTTTTGCAGGTTATTCACTGCTGAATGCAGTATAGAACTCGTATTACACATTATACATTCCAATTCATTTCGTTATTCATATTCTTCTCTACAATTCTATTTATAGTAAGAATCAGTCATATTAGGATATCCTAAAAGTTGTAATAGTCTTTTTACAGACTAATAGTTGTAGAATATTTGAAAAATAACTAATTTAAGTAAGACAATTAAAAAGCTATTTAGAACTACCTATTTTTCTAGGGCACTTCATAAATAGAACATTTATTGCAGGTTGCCATTTTATGTTTCTTGCTCTTGATATAATTTAAAAACAGGTCCAATTTTCATGGCAAATAAACTTTAAAATATTATATACAACGTTATTAAAAGTAAAAATATATATTATTTTTTAAATTGAAATTTTTATATTTTATATTTTCTTGTGATTCACTAAAATCCTTCAACCTAATCTCCTAGCTTTATTTTAATCCGCTGAAAAATTAAATTTGTTAACTAAAATTAATTATTAAAAAAATGCTTAACATAATCAAATCTAAAAATAAAAAAACTTGTGTTCTATCTAACCAAAATCGGAGCTATGAAATAATGAATGCAAAAGTCTTGTTTTGTTCTTCACGACTTTAACATGATTAATCATTACCGTATTTAAAAAGCCTACCGACCAAGTAATACGTTTCGCAATGTGAATAAATCATTATCTGTCCAAATACAATACTAATGATTAAATGGCTTGTATAAATCATTAAGTAGAACTAATATTTTCTTTTATAACAAGTTAATTTCTAACTAAATTCTATCTTATTAAACTTATGAACTATATGGAGATAAATAATCAGGTATGATTCACTATTACAATTATGCAATTAATGATTCGATTATTTTTATTTATCCTAAGCGAGATAACTCCAAAGTTACTGATCTGTATTTATTTGAATAAAATGCCCAAATGTATTCCAATATAATTACTTTTTGTATATCCTCAAAATAAAATAGTATTTTAAGTTTCAAGCCTCTGATTTATTTATTCTTCAACTCTTCTGAAAGATCATAGCTTAAAATAGCAATCATTGTAACGGTTATATTTAGATTCAAAGTGACCATTTCCAATAGGATGACTGAGTCTTGTGATGAAACCTATTGTCTTCTTACTCAGGAAATATAAGATTTAATGTTTTTTTTCATTTCAACAAAGCTTACCATAAGAAGTATGTGTCATCCTGCACGAGCCATTTGATGTATGTTTAAATAATTATAATCTACTATAATTTTTTTAACATTATGTGTATTTTGATAGTACAGTTCAATAAGAAACAAAAGTAGGCTTGTTCACTTTGTATTTCCAAGCCCTATTCTAATAAGAGCAAAGTTTACTAAGGAGTGTAGCGATAAAAGAGGCTTTAAAAAATTTCGTTCTAAATTTATAACGTAACAAGGGGAGTAATTTATTTTCACCATGTTCAGGAAATGTGACGTGGCGGTTTAGAACAAACACTTCGGAAGCCACAACTCAGCCGAACTTGCCGTAAACAACTGTCAGTGTGACATGTGTCAGAGACAGTGAAAGGGTCAGTGCGAGTAGATAACGTCACAGCTGTCACGTGGACCTTTGTGTTATCTCTGTTTCTTCAAATGAAATTTACTGACGGGCTGAAATATTTCAGAAAAATTAGTAGTAACAATTGCTTATAAAACTGAGTTTCAAATACAGCCTGCCATAGTTTTCGTAAATTTTTTCATATTTTTTGGCCGAACCCAATTGTAGTTTGGTATTATTATGATAATATTAAATCAATATAGTTCATAAATATTTAGGAAATTTATTAAGGCAAAGGTGATTTTTCCAAAGTATCTGAGAACAACTGTCAACAAACTTGTTTTTATCTAACCAAAAAGTACAGATTATACAGGGTTAATAATAAAATGTCTGGAGATATCTATTCATATTGTAACGGCTCACACTAGAAAAAAATAAACGCTGCACTCATTTATGTAATGTTATGAATTAATATTTTAGCTTAATTACTACAGGTCAAATTGGGTAATTTTGAAGGCAACTAAAAAATAAGATCAATCGAGTGACCCCTCATTTTGAAGGTCCTTAAAAATGAAAACTAGTAACGCAAAGTAGAGGGTCCTATCTTAACCCAGTAAAAAATAGCGGCCAATTTAATGTTTTAGAAGTTATAATTAATCACTTACAGGAAGAGGACTTTAACCGCCCGCGTGGTATTGAGCTTGTGGTCATAGACGGGAGAGGTGGCGGGGTAACAATATGTCCCGGAAACATTCCTATGAATCATCGGCAACAGCCTCCTTTCTCGTAATCGTATTGATATAAATAACTCAACATACTCGCTAAAATCAGTCTGTTTTGTGACAGTGATGAGTGTGGTGGTTGCTTGTTGATTCGTTTTGACTGATAATGTCTGATGAATTAAAGTAAAAGATAGAATAATTCATAATCAGAACACGGAAGGCCGACAGAAATGCTATTAAGGAAAGAAAAGGAAAAATGTAAACTTCCAGGGTTGTGAACAAAGTTTAAGGTGGATATGTGGATATGATACAAAGGCCCTGGGGTTTACTTGGAAAAGGACAGCAAGCAATAGGAATTGATGAATTGAAAATCCTAAAATCGAAGAGAAAAGGATAACATATTTGAGGGCATTGAAAAATCAAAAGTGCAAGGTAGCCCAATAATTTGTTTAGACGAATCTACGTACTATTGTTTCGTGCTTCTAACAAAAGAAGCTTTCTGCGAATATGTGCACAGAAGAAACGTATTTCTCAAAGTGCAAGCAAGTGGAGAAAATCGAAAAGGAATTATGCAGCCTCAGAACACAAAAAAGGACACAAGTATACATGTCTTTATTATATCAGTTGGAGATGGTTGGGATATAAACATCAGTGTTAGTGATCCAGAATAGGCGGACTATTTGAGTGGGATTGAAGAACTGTAATGAAAAAAAATCAATGTAAGTCACATTTGTTATCAGAAAATTACATTAATTCAAGCATTTTCATAAACTAAATATTATTGAAGTCAACCGAGAATTAATTAGTAAATTAGTGATACCCAAATAATATCAATAATAGGACCATTGTTTCTTACAACAAATTACCAATTCTGATAGTTTCCATCAACGTGTTTTACAAAATAACCTATTTGTCGGTACTTATTAGCATTTCAAAATGGTGAATGGTAATATTTAAAGAGATTGTTGCGCCTTCATCTCAACGCCTAGCACGTAACTTCATCTCGCAAAACAGATACTGTTTGTTTGTTGAAAGGGTTATATTTAAGTTTTGTGCGCGTGGCTAAATTCCTCCATCTGTACAACCTAGGTGAATTTTAAAGCACCATTCTGAGATTTCTAATTTGTTAAGGTATTAAAAGGGTAAATAGCAAAGAAATTTTATGGGTTTAAATATTATAATAAAATAAAATACCAACTTTTAAAATCATTATTGGGAATTCCTAACTGCAGGAGAACTACATTCTACAAGTTACAAACTTCGTTCAGTGTTCAGTTGTTTTTTACTGGTTTTATGAGAGGCTTACTAGCCTCCAAACCATCGGTGTCTTGACATACTGACTCCGAGTCACATTGTTCTTCATTTTCATCATAGAGTTAAATGGACATGAACGTATTGTATTGTTAACTATGCATAACTATGATGATAGAATTTATAAATACCTCACGATCAATTGAGATACTTATTTAACAAAACATTTCTAAATAGAAATCCCATATCAAAATCTACTGTTCAAAAAACAATAAACATTTTGAAGAAACAGGCTCAGTGTAGAATCGCCCTAAATCTAGAATACCGAGATAAGCAAAAACCGACCATTGTTTGGAGGTTTTGATGTTTGTTATTTAAATTCCACATGGGTCAATATCACTTTGTCAAGAGAAGTGAGGATTTCTCGGAGATCTGTTCGTTAGATTTTACATGAAGATCAATACAAGACATAAAAAAATTCAGCTTTTACACGATCTCAACGAAGATTACTTTCATCGAAGAGTACAATATAGTGTTGAAATTTTCATTAAAATAAATAACCAGACACTTAACTTAAACTATATTGTATTTAGTGACGAACCAGCCTTCACGTGTAATGGGGAGGTCAATAGACATAATGATCTGTTTTAGACTTACGTCAAACCCCACTAGATGTGAGAACGCCTAATTCAATTAACGTTTGGCTAGGTGTGATGGGAGGGCGAGTTATTGGACCGTTAACAGCCCAGACATCCAGAGGGGTTTTGAACAAGTTTGGTTCCAATAATACGGAGCACCTTCATACTGTACTCGGCAAGTAAAGCACTACTTAGATAATATTTTCCAAAATCGGTGGATAGGTAGACGTGGATTTATTGAGAGGAGTACCAGGTCATGGACCTGTCACCACTCGACTACTTTATATATATTTTTTTAATTTTTATTATATTTATGATCTCGACTATTATATTTGTGGTTTCGAAAAATTGAAATGTACTAAAAATACAAGGGTTTCCTTAAAAAACATTGTTCCACACGTTTAAATCACACTGGCGCATTGACAAGCCGCTGAGAGGAAGGAATTTAAAATTAAAAATATTCCATGAAACGCTGGTAAGTATTAACACAACCGACCACCCTACCAGTTTCAAGAATTCATGACAATGATAGGAAAATGTTATTAGATATGTTATCCTTTGCTTCATAGTGAACAATAAAAATACGGGTTACAAAAAAATCCCTAATTTTCCTAGTTTTTAGCCTTAATTACCTTAAAAATGAGATATCTCTGAATAGTGTTTAGAACTTTTCCATTTTTAGCTGTTCTAAAAGATTACTTTTAGCTGCCTAGATTCTACGTTGAAAGTAGTTAGTTCTAACTTGTATAACATTTAATTGATCGCCATTTTGTACTGTGTTAAGATAGAGATACGTTGATATTTTACGTTGATTTTTTCTTATCACGACCTTTAAAAATGAGGGATTACTCGATGAAGCCTATCATTTCAAATTTTTCAGTAGCCCCAAAATCTCGCGTTTCAGGTTTTTGAATCAAGTAATTGTATGTTATTCATAGTAATTATATGTAAAATTACTTCATAACACGGCATAAAGGTGTTCAAAGTTTAGTTTTTTTATTTTTTTATTGTAAAATATAAACAGTTCCATATAAGTGGATCTCCAGATTTTTGTTAACCCTGTATAGTAAAAGGCAGCTGACATTACGCTTAGAATAATTGATCGATGAATATACTGACCTCTTCTTTATGATCCCAGATTTTGCCACGACTAGTAGAACTTCATCCCTTTACTGGTAGACCTTCATTGGTAGGATATTCTTATAATGATTCAAGTATTATAATAAAACAGTACAAAAGGTCATGGTTAATACTTACACAAGTTGTAAAGTACCTGAAACATCTACAGTTTTATGTTGTTCATTCTGCAACTTTTGCACTTACAGTGTTTTCTATCCTTTGTTTTACTGTGTACTCTATCCAGGTAGCCTATAAATCCGTTAAGCACTAGACAAGTGCTTATTATTCCCGTATAAAAGCGTATTCCTTAAGTTATCATTCGCTAAAATTCGTGTAATTTACTTAGTTTCATATCTGGTTTTATTAAAGACTAATAAACAATTATTATACAATTATGTACAATTCAAAACTATAATAAACAACTAATTTGTTTTTATATCAAATGGAAAACCTTCTGTAAAGTTTAAATACACGTTATGACATTTTAATGTATGTTTTTATGCTTTGTCTTGTTATATTGCGTGTAAAATGTTGTCCACGATAAAAGTAACAAATTAAACTCCTGTTAAACATTTATATTTTGTTGCAGATAAATATTTTTACTAAGCTAAAAACTTATTTACAACCTTAAGGTATACTACTTCAATTTTCACAAGCTTTACAAATTTCCGAACATGTTATGGCGAGGGTATATGATAATATTAAGTCACAAAATGGGTATTTGATGTGCATAATAAATTGAGAAATTTATTCTAAATACATAAATCATATTATTTTATAAAGTTGACTATCCTTGATTATCAGTATATTAATTAGACTTTAATAAGAAGGTTTTGAAAAAAATACCTATATTAAGGCGACATAACGTGACTTCTTAAAATTGCGTTCAAACATTTACGTCTCATGACCCCTGAACAAAAAACTCCCAAATATACTTGTATATGTAATTTTATTTATGCAAGAAAACTTGTTTTTCTTAAAACGATAGAAATTTAGTTACTAATTTTTTTTCTTAATTACAATTTTAAATATATCAAAATTAGTTATTTTCACCTACATTATTGTACAAAAACGAGTAAGTAGAGTAGGGATTTGGATGAACGTAGTTTTAACAATTCATATTTTATCATATGTTTATTAATTAAGTGTTTGAAAAACAGATGAGATGATTGAAAAATTTATTTTCAATAACATGCTAATTACATATTATACGTGGACCACAGAGCTGGATGTAAGAGATGGGATTGAAATCAAAATTCTCAGTCATAAATTATAATATGTTATTAGAAAGTTCCTACAAAATACTTTAATCTGCTAATCTTCAAAATATTATAATATATAAATATATATTTATTTATCCCAGTAGCAAGGTTATAAAGATGAATTTCCATTCTAGAAGGTATCAATCCTAGCAAAGGTGGCTAAAGAGTGGCTCTTCCGCGAAACTTGTCAAGTTAAGATTAGAGATCGATTCTGGACCCGAGCCATGTACTGAACTTTCTTCATCTTATGCTTTCTTACTCCTTTTAAACTAAGAAGACTAGCGGCCAGAATGCTTCTAAGAGCTTACTCTTTCTCCCCGTTCTGGACGTCTTGGACACAACTTCCAATAGGATACTTGACTGTATGAGCTCTTCCATTTCAGAATACTCGCCTTATTTATTAAATCGGTTTGTACTTTGGATGATTTCCATACCATATAGAATATTACTCATGACGTTCATCATTGTGATTTTTATAATAGTCCGTGATAGTTTTATTAATATAGTTCTCAGTAAGTAATTAATATTCACATCAAAAACAAGGAATAATATTTCCATAAAGGGATGGTTACAAAGGTTTAGTTGAGAGTATTTTTTATCTTGTCATATTATTTTTAACTACCATGTACATAAAATCCTTAGAAATGACATTTTTACAAAGTAGCCAGGATGTTTGAACAATGTTTTTGACAGTCAAAATAATTCAATTAGCCAAATCTACTAATCTATTTCCAGTACAAAATATTTTGTTTTTAATTACCAGGACATTTGTTTTGTGTATTTTGTAACTTTATTACTTTCAAACTTTTACTTTCCTTTTAAAGCTATTTTACATTTGCTGTATTGTAGTAGTTTACATTTACTGAATGTTCCTTAAAGTGACTTTTCCTAGAGTTAGAGATGTTAAAATCAAATTAATTAAACATGAGGGAGTTCAATATAAGAAACCAGTATATCATAAAAGAATTAAGTTTTCAATTCAGTACAATTGTTGGTCATCGTTTTTACGAGTTTAACTATAAACAATCAGATAATATAATTCCGGGAAGTGAATTCTGAGGAGTGACTACACCAATTCTTTGCCATTCTTATTTTTAAAATTAAAAAAATGTACTCCTTTGTTAAAAAATATTCATTATAATTATAACCGAATTATATAAGTTTATTATAAGGAGAAATCACAAAAGTTATTTTATACAACAATTACATTTTATTGTTGGTTTTGTCAAAGAAGTTAAATAGCAAGTAATATTCCAAATTAAAACCTTCTTGTCTTAAATGTAAATGAGAATTCATAATACAAATTCCCTAATTACTTCAGTAGCTCGTTTTGTACTGAAATCCAACCCCTGTTAGATACTCTCAGCTGTCTCTTCGGCCAAAGAACATACATAACTTTCAACCTTAATTTATAGTCAATGCCATATTCTTCTTTTATGGTTAACTATTCTCGCTTACTGCTTTGTACCGAATGGATGAAACACATGGGGTTGGATACCGCTGAGGTCGTAGTAACGAATACTCGATTTTCAAAGTTTACTTAAATACAAAATAAAATAATGTATTGCCACGTTGCTGGCAAATAGAGTGATAGAGAACAAAATTATATCATGGGTGTCGGCCTAATGGTTCCAATGTTCCATGGATTTTTGCATACGAACTTAATAATTATTTAATACTTTAAAACTGACTTCCCTTCACGTTGGTGTCGACTCAAAGGCGCAGGCGTCAGCATCTTGGCTCGATGTGAAGATTAGTAAACTAGAAGACTGAAACATGAATGCTAGAAGCATTCGAAGTTAAAATAAGAGACTTGAAATTAAAATCAGAGACTCGGTTGATCTCTCCTAAAACAAAATAATGACGGTATGAGCAATTCACAAATTTAAGACTCATGACAACGTGGTCTCGGCAGAGAGACATTGCCAAACTATTATCAATATTAATCTGCCAAATAAAACATCAACCAAGGTAAGGTACTTTACTATTTACAACTTAACTTTATATTACATTTATAATTAGATATCTCGCATGAAAAGGCTAATTTATAATACAAAAATATAAATTTTATTTACAGACAAGTCGTGCGAGGTGTTTCTCTGCAGGAATATGGTCAGCTACAAAGTTCTCGAGGTAAAACAATTAATACGCATGCCAATTATGTTATTAATCCGCCAAATATTTATTTCGAAGAATATCGGATGTAATTTATTAACCAGTAACGAGTAACTAGCTGCGAAAATATGTATTATATGAAATACAACTAAACAACGGTACATTTTTAAAATCTGTATCGTGAGATACGTGTAATTTTGTATGTGAGTACTTGAAAATAAAATAATATAAAGTTAAAAAAGTCCAATTAGTTATAAAGTTTGTAGGATTATCAAATATTTTCTGGAGATCCTACACTGTTCCAGTGCTCTTATATGTTTTCTATTACAACTTTAGTGACTATAAAATCCACACCATCCACATTTGATGTCAATTTATGTCTTACTTTTTGGTCATTTTGCCATATATCATCTAGAATATGTTTAATACAAGAACTAAAATGGCAGTAAACATGTAACATATTGTACATGAAGCTATCTCCAAATGTAAATACTAGTAGCTTGAATTTTAAAATTTTAGTTGTTTTTTCGTGATACACTTTTAGAATGGGACACCCCTCATAATGTAATGTAAAGCTACATTTACTTAATATAAGCCATAGCCATACTTTTGTTGATAGCCACAAGTTCAAGTTCAAGTTCAAATTATCTTTATTCAGGAAAAACACATAATACATTTGTCTATAATTCCAATGCAACTCATAGGTTGCGCATGGGATTAATGTAATTATTCTACAGTTATTATATAAACTTATATAATGTCCTTACGACAGTAATTACGTAGTACACAACAGTTTTAACATAGTATACAAATAATTACTATATGATATAAAACATATAACATGGTACACAACAATTATAAACTTCATAATCAATAACAAATAACAAAGTAAAAAGTTTAACAACAAATATATAATCGAATATCTTTATCAATAGTACAACAATATCAACGAACTTTCTCAACCAGCCTACACAAAAATAAATATTATATAATTCATAATTATATCAATATAAATATGTATGGATATCAATGAGATATTAAGAAAAATATATAGTATATCGTGTTGCAAAGTTGTTTATTATATATACCTTTTCACTTATTGCATAGAGAGTTATACTATTCTAATGAGTAATATTGCAATTGTTTACGAGATTTATTCAGTCTAACTAAGGCTTGAACAAGTTATTAATGGTGACTAGTTTAATTAAAGGAACATTTATCTTGTAATGGCGAGGAAATACCAGTTCGGAGCCCAGGGTTAATACAAAACCTGTCGGGTAGAGTTGTTTCACTGTACATGTTCCCACTTAATTGCGATTGGATAGTATTTAATCGAACAGTAGATAAAATTAAAAAACTTACAATATCTATGTCAACCAATTTTAGATTAATGTTAATTTAGTTAAATTATAATTTCTTTTTGTATTGTTTTACTGATTAAAGTCATCTGTGGAAATTATAGCACCCACACAACAGTTGACTAAACCCTACCACTAATTGCTATTACATCTCCACAATTTTATATCGAAATATTTCTTCAAATTTAAACAATACTAATAATTTTTTAATACAATTTCTATTAAAAAAAACATAAGTAACATACTTTTTAATTTAACTGTATTGGAGGTCGAGTCACTGATAAGCGACCAACTATATATGAGTATTTACAAACACGGCCAGGTCCATTTTACAAAAATTTTCAGGACAGAGCAAAATCTGTTTCATAATGATTCAACATACTATTAAAGCTGGTTTTTTTGTATGAGTTGAGATCTATGACCGAAATTAAAATTATACATGATGTATTACAACAAACAAGTGGCTTTATTAGATATTTAGAAAATAAAAATGGACGTGGCCGGGTTTGTAACCAACTTTTGGACCTGGCCGTGTTTGTAACAAATTCAGGCTCTTTATCAAACTTATTTAACTAGGAGCATTTTGTGTTAATATTGTAACTAACATGAGTGTGTTTAGGCGTTTAATTAAAACAAAACCCAAAATCAATAGTTCAATTTGAATTTTAATATCAAAGTTAATAAAATTGTTTTTTAAGAAAATACATTACTGACAATACATTAAAAAAAGAATCAAAATAAAAAACAAAGCACTCTAATTTCTTGAGTCAATGGTTTAATAGAATAGATTGACCTTAAGTAGGCCTATTAAAGTCTGCGCTGCCATCGTTCACAATTTCTATTAATTCTTCTTCATGTTCGTTATTAACCATACATTCACATTCGTTTTTGGAAATTCATGAGGTTTTTCGGGAAGTCCATCATTTTTTTCAATAATGTCCTTGTACCACTGTAATGATCCTATCTCATGCCATTGATTTCCATAGTGATTTTGTAGAAGCTTTTTGAACGTCCTTCAACTTTGCTGATTGGACCTTCACTCCAATCTTGAACTGAACAGGATTGATCGTTGACAAGGTTCTTGCCTGGTTTGTTAACCTTAAGAGCTTGAGCAGTGTCATGTAAGTACGTCATCTCACCTTGAACCTTGATACATTTGGGCTTTCTGTTGTTTAGTTCAGAACTAGTCTTCTTATACGAGATATTTTAAAATGGAGGTCCTTAGTATCTTTAATATACTCCTTTGTCTGTGTTTTCCCAGTCAAAGTTTTCCCAATGTTCTCCCAGCTTTTTCACTGTACCAATGACCTGAAAATGACTCATGGTATTCTTCAACTTTGACAATCTTCTCTTTCTTGTTTATTTCTCTTTCAATGCCACCAAAAACCCTGTCACTGGGCATAAATGAATGGCCTGTAATGGAGATATATAATATCCATCCATCCTATTTATATTTTCTGGGCTGCGGTTAAACCAAAAATAAACACATGGTCAAAAACAATACTGTTCTTATTTTGTCCACCGCAGCCGTCAGCTACCAAACGTATGGTATGAACACTGTCAAATTCTCCTTCTGTTAGCTTACTATCAAGCTCATGGAAGACTGCTGATGCAACCTCATTGGATGACTTGCACATTTCATTTTCAGTCCATGTGTAAATAGAAACTTTATTTTTGTCGAGAGCATTCTTGCCACAAGATGTTCCAGATACTACTGTTAAATTATAACAATAGAGTTGTCGTGAATAATAACAAATCTGATCTGGCAACTTGGGCAGAGGTAAATTTTTCTGCATATCGAAAGATATTATGTACAAACCTGGATCCTGTTGTTTTTCAAAAGTGTAAAAAAATGCTTTGGCTACTGTCTTATGGAGAGTCAGGTGAGTTTTTTAGAGAATCTAGCTTTACTTCCTCTTTTTCTCTTTTAATTGTCTCAAGACAAGTAGAGCATACATCTGTAGAAGGTGTTTTAAAACTTAAATTAAACTTTGAAACAAAGGATGCATCTAAACCCGAGTTATATGCATCTAAACAGAGGACTGAGTTACTTTTTTTTTCATGTTCAACAGAATTCTGATACATCCTCCACATTTTTGCGATACTTAGATCTGAATCAAGGTACATTCGTCTGCTGTTTTTTTCGAGAGTAATGTGATTCGAGTCCATTAAATTGTTTAATAAAGCCAATAACAGATTCATTTTTAGCTTTGTACTTGGAGTCTTTCCGGAAACCCTCCTCTTGTTTCGACTGGTATATCAGACCCTTCCTTTTTAAAACGAGTAAAAACAACCTTCTACTCTGTGCTTGGTTATTCCAAGAATTCCCAAAATGCTCTTCTGCAAACTTCAATTCGGTTTCCAACTTGGTTTTTTTACAAAGTATTTATATTTAATGGTTTTTCTTACCTCTGTCCCCAGATCTAGGGCGGTATCGGACTGGTGTGTTGAGACACTGCAGTATTTTAAGATGAAAGCATCCTAGCTCATCTTAGTTCTTACGGTATAAAATGCAGCATGAAAACTCCTTAATGTCAACCATTGTCATAGGCTGCAGTTCAGACACTTTCCTCTGTGACCACACTGGGTAGTTTTGGCATGGCCTTTGGGCTGTACCTAAAAATACAACAACATTTTTTAGAAATGTTATCATAACAATTGACGGTTATGTTAACTACATAATTTTAGGGGTAAAAATTAGGATTATACAATTTAGGTCATATTATTACTATGATGTTTAACTGTATAACGATGAAGTCACTAACCTATAAATAAGTTTCTTACCTTTGCAGTTTCTGTTTGGTAAATTCCAAGTCTCTGGTTGACTCTGCTTTTTTCTTGCATTTTCAGGTGAACATAAATCAACATGTAACTTCCATCTCTTAATAGTTCTAATGTACCATTAATTAAATTCATGAAATAAAAGATGCTTTCTGGAGTAACGGTATCACAGTGACAGCAGAAAGGAAAACACTGACTACTGTCTGAGGTCACGTGACTGGAATACAGCTCACCGATTGGCTCTTGTGGACGTGGCCGTATATGTAACCAAGTGCGTTTGGACCTGGCCGACTTTGTAACTCACTCAGATTTTCAAATGCATTTTTAACACATATCTGGCCGTTTTTGATATGAATAGACGTCAGAATCTGATTCCCAATGAAATATACCATAATATCCAATACTAAACTCATGTTGTGAAAAAAATGGACGTGGCCGTGTTTGTAACTAGGCTACTCATATGGTTTTGACCGCTACTTCTCAGCCCCCTCCACCCCCCCTCACACGAACATCCAAGCCGCTCCGGACACACTCTTGTCACATTGACTCCTGACATATAGGCTACATTTGCATTGGCTTCATATAGTTTGGGGTTGAGGATTTGATCGATTAAATCAAACAATAATAATTCAAACTCACCCTTTTTGGAATAATTGTTGGAAATGTTGTTCTTATCTTGAGCAACTCGGGTCTACGCACAGGCCACATTGCCTATGTAGACCCATTTCCTTAGAGCAACCTTTCCTCAGGCAGATAAATAATAATGTATTATAAGAAACCTGTTTAGTTACTTTTCTTCGTTCTTTTATTTTAATATTAATTATTACATGTATCTTTATGTTCCTGTGTGTATTGTAAAATTTTTTTATGGTGTGAGTTTTCAAATGTCCACTAATAATATGGGTACAGACACATTCCTATCTTGTGTTCCTAAGAACCTGACTGCACATGTGCTTAGAATAAAATCATCTTAAATTACATTTATTTATTCTCCCAACGGTGTCACCAATTTTACATAGCACCAAATATATAACTAATAACAAATCATAGGAATTACCCATCAGAGAAATAAGAAAAAAAAAACAATATAACACTTAACAAGAAAAATATATCAAAATGACTAAAACAATACCGACAGCATGTGTGTGTGTGTGTGTGTGTTGTGTGTGTGTGTGTGTGTGTGTGTGTGTGTGTGTGTGTGTGTGTGTGTGTGTGTGCGCGCTACATTGTTTCTCATGCACAGATCTGTCACATCATCACTCATGTAACAGTAATTGATAGCTCTCAGAAACACCGATGAAGTCGATCCGAGCAACAGCCTCGCCAGCCTCCCGCAGAAGACTCGACAGTCCACTGTTATACGCATATGAAGATGAGAGATATTGATGCTAGAATGCAGTTCTGGATCGAGTACCTCTTGGGACAGCCAAGGAGACCATTTAAAAGCTTGTAGAGTACTAGAACATCCGTCAGTCTGCGTCTCAAGTGAAGTGGTTAGATTCCAAAACAGTTCTTAATCTCATCAACTAGCGTCTCAACATACGCATATTCCAATCTGATACCCAGCATCCTGACAAATCGAGTTTACGTTCTTGAGAGCGTATCGATGTGATCGTGCTGGCAGGAAGACCAAATAATAGTCATATTCCAGGATTGACCTTACCAGGGACTTGTAGAGTAAAACCAATGGTTATGGGGATTTAAATTTCTTGGTAGGTCTACATTCGAATGGAGTGCCTTAGCTCTAAATGTTATGTGAACTAGGTAGTCAAGGAGGCTAAGAGGCGGCGTCATGATTATTCCCAAATCCTTCACCGTTAGAAATTTCTGATCTTCTTCAGAACACAACCACGTGGCATTTGGTTACATACATTTCATATAATATTAAAACTGACTCATGGTATAATACCTTACACTTAAACTATTATGGTATATCAGGTGGGCAGTGTGTAGTGGGAAAATGTTTACTATGATTATTATCTGACCTCCTTTTTTGTTTCTAGAATCTGCCTCTCAAATACGTACAATTGCTAACAGTCTTACCATATGATACAAAGTATTAACCATAGAACTTAGTATTATTTTAATGTAATTAATCTTAAACTTTAATGATACTAGAGGAAATAAAATGTACAAGTTTTTAAGAGCAGTTTACATTGTTATGATTATATTTAAGTGTATACATCCCTTCCTTTGGCTTACTCATTTTTATGTTATACAGTCCATAGGATTACGTTTTAAAATTATTAAAGCTGATAAGTAGTATCTGTATAACGTTAATTGTTAGGATTAACCGAATTTGGAGGAGTACTGAGCACCAATTAACTAATTTCATGGGTATGTGAATTTTTAGGACGGCTAGGTACGACACTACACCATTACACCGTGCCGAGACGTTGGAGGAGCAGGGCAGCCAGCATCTGTCCACTGCGTATCTCATGTTCACCTTACGTAGTGTGGAAGCCAAGATATTGAGAGTAGACATATTTTGTAAAAAAAAGATACGGAAGTTCCTAATCACCGGAACTACAGATCCAGGAACGAGGTTATTAACTAGAATTGGCATACGATACGACCAGCTCTGGCTGCAATTAGAAGGTATGGCTATACAATAAAAATAGCAGAAGCTTATTGGTTGCATCAACTATTTGATTAGTATCACGTAGCATTTTGTCTGTGTTTTCATAGATAGCTAGATCACATGTTGACCAATCATTCTTAAGCTTTGAGTATAGTTTTTTTTAAATACAAATTCCTTATCAAGCAAGTCACTGCCAAAATAGACAAGTAAAAATAAAGTTACACGTTGAAGAGTATACTCATACCAATATTCATTCGTATGTATATTTTAAAGTAACATTCTCACTAGCAATATCGGCGCAAAAACACTGACGCGAGAAGAGTTAATACTCAAACGTATAGTCTGTTACCCACTGCGTCATGTTATCGTTTGCGATGGTTCAATCCAATGTGATTTAAACCCTTAGAGAGCAACTAATTCTGCTAAGAGTAGCAATGGTCATCGCCAACTTCCTAACTTATTATAAATCTCTGATTATCCCAGCTTTAAGACTAGATTAAAAAACATTGTCCTAAAATAAAAATGTGTATGCAGTAATATAGATAGCTAAGTAAACTTATTTGCTTTTCTTTTAATACTTCCTATAATTTGTTCAACATAAAAGATTTATTACCTGTGAGGCAGCGTATTCAAGGTGTGAAACATAAACTTTGTAAACATCTTCAAAGAAAGGAGAATCAAGTCTGGGCTGAATTTCATTTTTATAAACATTACATAGTTTGTATTTTAACACCAAAGATGCAGACTCCTAAACGTGAGATCATTGTTTTATTTGCCTCTATTACATTTCATACATGTTTGATAAGCATCTCGTCTGTACCTTCTCAAAGCTCAGTTAAAATGATGTTTGATGTTTTTAAATGATATTCTTTCTTTTTCAGTGGCAGTAATTAATTACTGGTAATAGTAAACGTGTAATATTTCCCGTGGGGGACTGGCATCCTCATCGGCATCAGCCACTGTCCCAGATGGGATTGTGGGTGATGTACCATCCTCGCCTTGTGCTGCAACTTCTAAGGGAGTGGCAGGGCAAGGGGAGGAAGCCACCTTACCTTATCACTATTCCAGTGACAAGGGTAGAAAACCTTTCCCCCCCTCTTGGTTTGGCCCTGAAATTGAGAGCAGTTACCTATCCCTTCCTTTCCTGATGTTCCCACCCCTACTTTACCAACAACCCCAGACTAAGGTGTTATGCGACCCGTGCTAAGAGTCTCGTGGCACTGGGGGTATATTCAGTGTCTTCAACGGAGCCTTCTGGGAACCAGGGGACACCCAGTCGTAATTACCCTTATCTTCCTAATCGGGTCACTGGGAATATGGACTGCAAACACCCGGTTCTCGTGGGAACAGAATGGAGAACGAAAAAGAAAATAAAAACAAAACTGAAACACAACAGGTAAGCGAAACTCAACCAGAAGAGCTACCGATTGAGCAATTAAGAGTGTCTGAGATGACCCCAATGGAGGAAGACAGACTTCTCTTGTCAGAAGGCGATGTTCGGCCGGAAGAGCCAAAAAAGAAGAGGTGGGAAGAGGAAAACCGAGTTCTGATAAAACCACACAACGAAACCGGTTCCTCAAAGGGGAACTTGGTTGGTGTCGGGGCCCCACAGCAAGGGAAAACTCATTTTGTACCACCCCGCAGGGAGAGGTAACGACCAACAGAGGATGACAGCGGTGCTCCAGATAAACCTACACCACAGCAGAGCAGCTACGGCAACACTCTGCCAGAAGATCCTGGCTGACGACATAGGCGTGGTCCTGATCCATGAACCATGGACCGTTGGCAGTCGTGTGATGGGGATGAGCACCGCTAAAGGTGTAATACCTCTCTCACCTCACGTAGAGGATAAATTCCAATGCTCTAAATTTTGTGTTATACCTTTTGTAACGTATAACGATGGCAAATGTACAAAATCTATCCTTTCAAACCCTCCTTCGTCAATAACAAACTCTAAACAAAAACAAGTGTATAGTAAAAAACTTTAAATTTCCTTATCTGGATATTTTTTTGCTCTGTGCTCAACAGAAATTGCAGAAATGATTGAATAAGTATAAACTAATCAAAATTAGTGGCCAAATTAATTAAGCATATGGTTGTTATATCATAAAAACAATGCTCTCACAGAATAATTGAGCACATTTAACAGGCTCTTTAAACTAAAAATATTAGTTTGCTGTAATGCCTAGAGAGTTTTGTTATAAAATAAAAGATTTATATCTTAACTAGGAACTCTAAGAATATCCATGTATGATCAGTTGAGTGGTTTACTTGTGAAAGAATAACAAACAAACAAACTCATTTTCTAATTTATATTAGTTAGGGTGTATTATGTAATTATTTATAGACATTATTCTATATCAACGTGGTTCAAAATAGAGCTTTTGACTTAATTCTTAAATTGGGCTTTGCAAGGTGTCGAAGAACACACTATAATAAATTTGTTTAGAGTCTTGTTGGAGAAAGTTTTCTCAAAAACTAAGAACATGGTCATTTGGAAGATAACTCGCCATTTAACGTATTTGGCACAGTGTCCATTAATATTAAAGTTTATACTCAAAAGCTATTCCTTATATTTTAAATTCTTATTAACTCCATAACTGGTTTTGAAGGGGTTGATTGTTTTACATTGTATGTCACTTGTCACAATATCTACAGCAAAAGTTGTCTTAACAGTTGCTCATTAACATTTTTCTTTCAAACTGAAATCCTGTATTATATAATATGGGACAAATTTTAAAATATTTTAAGTTTCAATAAATTAAATACATACAAAATAAATTAATCTATATCTAAGAGCATTAATCTATATTTTATAATTTATATTAGAGTATGAAATTTACTGTATAATAATGAAATCCCATATACAATTCTTTTATTTCAATGATAAACTGTTTTTTTTTAGTGTAGATCTAACCGTTGTTTTATTATTTTTTAGTTTTCCTATGAATTAACTTTTAAAATAAAACACCATTATTAAATTATTTGTATAAAATAACGTTAATTATTATTTTTTCTCTTTAGACCTAATGCACGTAAAAATAAGTATTACAATCAGCCAGTTTCTTTCCTTCCTTAAATTAAAAGTATTGACAGAAACTTATTACAGATTTATATTAAAAGTCGGAAGGTTAAAAAATGCATTATCTTATATAATAAAGCTTGTTACAAAGCTATAATCTGCCCTACGTCTTGTAAAAATTACTCATAGATACATAACAGAATTACACTTTTCTCAATCTCTTACAGTACGACCTATATTGATTGAACTATTCGTAGTGTCTGTGATTATGCGAGCTTATTTAAAAATCATTCATCTACTGAAGCGGCTGAAGTGTAGATATGATTGCAACAATTTCTTCAAATAATATGGCAAAAATTATACATCTCGTATTTAATTTTTTAATATAGAAAAAGAAGATTTCTCTACGCCACTCTTATACAATTTAAAATTACAATGATTTATTATTATATTATGAAAATAGTAATTTACAAAATAAGGTTGTGTTTTCAAAATAAAACAATTCATTTTTCTGAGTTTGGAAAATTTATTTTGACTAACAGTTTTAACAAGTTATTATATAAATGCCACACTACACAATTTTAAACTTTATTCAGATGAAAGGAACCCGAATTATTTTCCTGAGTCAAATTCTATCCGAGTGCATGGTCTTTGCTGACGCATGTGATGAAATGCTGAAGCTACAGACACAGGCTGAGACCTAGGAGAGGAGCTTCCACACAAGCGACGTCAGGGCAGCAAGGAACTCCTCCTGGGTTACACTGGAAACGCAAAATTTTTTTAAACACGGTATAATGTAGTCTATAAATATAAATAAATTCCCAAACATTTTGTTCGATTATGGAAAGAGTCCGACAGATACTAGGCTGGTAGTACAGACACAAGAAAATTCGCCACAATACGTATATAAATTAAATACGTAACATAAGTTTCATTTTATTTTATTTAAGTTATTTATTTCTCACATAGCGTATTTGGTTGATTGTACAATTTAATCCAAAATAGTAGTATTTTCAAAATACTTCGTAAATACAATCTAAGGAAAAATCTATCAAACATGCTGTACCAATGAAGGCGTTGGAAAACGCATTACATTATTATCGAGTCTTGTGTATGAAATTATGTCGATAAACTTGTACAAGATTCAAGTTTTAAGATTTATAATAAAAATGCATTATTAATAATATTAAAGAGTATGATGACATAAGGTGAGAATATTTTTGAACATACTAGGCTTTCTCTACTTCTGTAGTCTAGTGATGTAACTGTTGTCATAATAATCAGAATATATGATATGAAATTATTTTAATTGGTACAAATAAAATATTTGAATGTATAATTAATACGTTGAACAACTGTTTAAAAGAAGTTTTTTGTTTATAAAAATCAGTAGCCTCAGAGTTGTTGTTAAAATTTCTTTTATAATTTATATTGCATATGAAAATAAAAGTAACACAAATGACTTGATTCTAAAAATATAAAATTTAATAACAAATTTAGATTAGCGCAGTCTGAAATTGTATGATTAAAATATAAAATTGTTGATTTCTAATTCTTTAAACTGAAACAAAAAACGCTTTTTAACTAATGTGCAGATTCTTTTGCATGTACAATTAAGTTTTCTTTCGCATTTTAGTTCCATAGATATAAATTTTAAATCTTTAATTATTATTTATATATATTTTTAAAATTAATATTTTAAAATACTTTTTATGATTTATTTTAAACAGAACCTCAAAAAGTAATCAATAGAGTGTACAATTATGAAAATAATATAAAACTTACTTATGAGTATGACATATTTACAAATATATTTTTGGATATATTGTAGGTGTATTAAGGACAAGAAGTTATCCTTATTGAAATAGTGTTGTTGACTTATGACCAAAATATTGGTCCAAGTAATAACTGTGACGATTTAGACGTAAAAGATAAAAATTAAAAGTAACTAACATTTTTACATTAATTTTACAGGTGATCATGATGGCAACGAGAAAAACGTTGAATAAAATATGACATACTCCAGTTTCTAGCACATGTTATTAAATTGCTTTATAGGATTGGTTGTATTTCTGAGAGGTCAAAAGAGACAACTACCCATGTAGAAGGTGCCATATGAACTCGAATATTCTGTACTAATTGGCATATTAATATCCTTATTTCAAAGAATATTTTTGTTTGTATATTATACGGATACGTAAGATATAAAACCTAAACTTACCTAAATAATCCATTGTCAGTGCAAAAGCCTAACCTAAATTAAACAGAGTGATTGTTTGTTTACCTTTTATCAGCCATAATCACTGAACTTCATTAAGGGTATTAATATTAAGGTTTGGCATGAAACCTTTATAGTGATAAAACTATGAATAAACAAGCATTGTTTCACAAACTTCAGTAAAATATATATTATTTCCTGTTGACCTACTTTTTGTTAAAGACTCATTAGCAGAAAGTATAATTTTAGTGTAACACTACGAGCAATTGTAAAGGAATAAGAATGGCATGCAATCGTTATCTAAAAGATAACAGTACACTAGACTCTAAACATGGTATTTTACAAAAACTAACTTGTAGGACAGATTACTGAAATACGTATAAAATTTCCTATGTAGTAATATTTACAGCAAATAGTACTTAAGTAATATGTTTCTGTAATGAATTACCTACTTTACCTTTATGAGAGTACCTTTAAATGGTAAATCCGGGTAAAAAATAAATAATAAATGGTAAAACCAAGACTATATATTTCAGTTATATAGTCTAGCAAATTCACAAATCTACCAAAATGTACGTATGTGTTTGTGTGTAAAAATAGTAACTTTATACTCCTATAGAGTTTCCCAACATTGCATACTAATATTAAGCTCATACTTTAAATATCTATTATTTTGAGGCCCAAACAGATATTCAAATACAAAGGTATGCAAATTATAAATATCAGAAATATTTTATATTCATTACATATATTTAAATCCACTATTAAATACATAATGTTTCGAACACACACAATAAACGACGGAAAACGTAGTAAATCATAACTATAATTATTATAGTTTATGTGTGTAATATGATTTCATGAAATATTAATATATCATCATGTATTTGCGCTGAATATATGTACTTTACGTATTACGCGGGCTTATAACATCACCAATTATTTTATTCATACGAATTAATTAAGTACCGAGAATCATTTGGTATGTAAACATAATTCTTTATACCCCTTTGTTAGAAGTTTTCATGACTGGTAGTTCCAAGTTATGATATTAAAATCATACTAAAATAAATTGGAAAAATTCATAAAGGATTTTTAAGGAAATTTATAACAATTTTGTAGCTTCTTCAATTGTTCTTTAACATGCAAGATGACCATCTTAAATAGTTTTTATAAATATATAATATTAAAAAGGCAATCGTTAAAACAATTATGCTATGGCATTTTTTACAGAATTATTACCTTTTAATTGGCAATTATACATTTAAAAAGTTCTTGGCAATTATTGTTACGTTCAGGTGTAACATCGATAACTGAAAGTAAAATGTTCAGAAATTTATTCACAGAATTAAAATCTTTAGAAATGCGTATTCCATTTGAAACCAAAAGGTCTGTTCAACAATTTTTAAAACCATGCTACATCAATATTTTGTTTATTTTCTTAAAAATATATGGTATTCGTAGTGATAACATTTACTAAAATATTACGTATTATAGTATGAGATCTATAATTTCAAGTCTGGCTTTTTGGATTTATCGCTCATTGGCAACGTAAACAGATCTCAATGAATAATTTTAATATTAGTGTTATTGCAAGAAACTAATCAATGCTCATGCAAAGCTAAAACAATATATTTCAGCCGTAAGTACATTAAGCAACAGTTTATTTGTAACAACCCAGGCTTGCACAATACAAGGATGTGTATATAGGATTTTAAATAGGCTTCAGAAACTAATGTTTGTAAGTTCAGTAATGTATTTTCTGAAAGAAACATTCTCATAGACATGAAATTATTTACAAAAATAATGAAAATGTCTGCACGTTTAAGTATTATAATTACGAATGGTTTTATTAGACCATATCTTCCAACGTGTTTATGTTTCCGTTACGTGTCGTCTCACTGAACAACCAATTAATAACGCAATGGTTTCCAAGGAACCAAACATTACTTATAGTTTCATTACATATTTTACTAACAGGTGTATGTTAAAGTCTATAATTTGTATTAAAATAACCTGTACATACTCACTTAATATAAATTGGTATAGTTATTTAAATAAAGGATAACTTTAAATAATCTAAGTGTATAATACAACTGAAAAGTTCGGGAAAAAAACTTTGTTCAAAATAGTGACCCAATTATGATAATCATTTAAATCATGTGCATCTGAATTTGAATATGTTGCGATTTCTTTTTTATATAACCTTATCAGTCAATTATAATCTCTGCTTTCCGACTTAACCCCAAAACGCTTGCATAATTGCGGTGCATAATTACGTCAGAATTTCTTGCTGCTGTTTACCTGCTCATGCTGTGCTCAGAAATAACCAAACTATTTTGGTTCTATATTTCTTTTTTGTTTCCTGGAAATTTAATTAATCATGTTATTTAAATAAAAAGAAAAACTACTTTAAAAATGATAACATCAGCACATTATTACAACTATACATGATTATTCTTATTACAATATAAATGCTAGCATTTCAATTTGGAAATGCAAACCAGCTCTATATATGTTTTAAGTCTAGGAATGAAAATATGTTTAACAACTTTCCTATCAACTTCTCATTGTAATACAATATTGTTCTGCTGCCATAACAAAGATAATATATTAAAGACATATCGATTAAATGCTTATTGCATTGACACAAAATGTTTAAATTGCTCATTACTGTATACCAAATATTTTCTAGATCTAATTTAATTTGAAACTTATCAGTATATTTAACGAGTACATTCATACAAGTTAAAACTCACCGCTATACTAACACAGATCTTAAGACCTATTATATATTAAAAATTGGTGTCTCTCATATTACATAATGCAATATAAACACAAATGCAGTAGTGTTATTAATCCTAGTAGACCTAAAAGTAATCGTATTTTTCTGATCGTAAATTAAGAATAAAAAAAGTAAAAGGAAAATTGATATTACACTATACTTTTTCATACCCATTGTCCTGTGTTTACTTATTATAAGTAATTTAAGCCGCCAATAGTTGTAAAGATGGAAACACGTGTTTCCTATCATAATTTATTATTTATTTATTTATGGTTGCTAAATTCAAATTAAGATTATGTTAACAATAATAGAGATATTCTAAGTTAGTGGTAACTATAAAAGTGCTGTAGCATCGTTAATCTGATAAACCAGTTTTGAAATAAACGTATTGAAATTTTGTTAAAAAAAGTTAGGAAAGTATTTTAACATTTCAGAATATTGCAAGACGTTTATTCCCTTAACTTTAGTCAATTATCCATTAGTAAAAGAATTTAACAATCTCAAATTGCCTAAAAATTTTAAAATTATTTAAGATTAAGGTTTTTTTATAAACATCAATGAAGAAGGTTATTTAAAACAAGACATCTTGATGTAAAAACTAGCTGATGTTCATTCATGCATATTGATGAACAATGAGAGGGCTTGAACTACTCTATTGTTCCTGAAACCTTAGAGTTTATCTCACGTGTTCCTGAAACATCACGTGTAGCCTACTAATTGAGTTTGGCTATGTACAACTTTATTCATAATTCTGCATTAATTTGGTTATAAATAAACCATTAGGGACGTAAGTATTATAAATATAACATGGATCTTACGTTGTTATTCTATTTTAATACGATATGTGAAAATTTATTTGACTAAGATTCTTAAAAATTAAAATTAGATTTGAACGTAATCCAAGAACAGTATTATTTCCCTTTAAATGGATAGACTGGTAGGAGAAATAAATAAACTTCAATAGAACTTCAAGAGATAAAGCAATTAATATATAATTTGCCTTTCATAAATTAATGAATATAAGTAAAAAATTATTTCGTTCAACAGTTTCTAAACTCTGTAAAATATTCTAGGATTAACAGTTTTTCTAATCGTCAATACGAGTATGTATGTTTGACAGAAGCGTGAAATTGCAAGTAAAACCTGACGAATGTTCATTCATGCGTTCTGATGAGCTATCCGTGAATTTGAATGTTGTATTGTCACTAGTGTATTATTTTTTAATTTTACAGAGTTGGTTACATTTGGCTCGAATATCATAAATATTCATTAGATGATGGATTGTAAACATGAAATACGTAGCACGAATTACGTACATGGGTAGTTTGTATTAATTACGCTAATAATACAGAAATATTCGACATTTAAAAGCTTTTTAATAAAAAAAAATGAGTGTTCTCATATTTTAATAATTAAAATACCATAATAGCGATATGTATTTAAATTATAAATGAGAATTGATTTATAATACTGTTAAGAATAAAGCTAATTATAGCTAAATCCCAAAGTGTGAAATCCTTATATGTTTCTTAGAGCACACACACATACTTCAATCATGTTTACTTAAAAAGCATATACCAGCCTCTCTGTATCATAAGGATGAGTTTCTTAACCGGTAAAATTTGATAAAAATTATTTTATAGTCGCCTATAAAGCTAATATAATGTTTATAAACTCTCATTTAAATCGAATGGTGACATGTACCATCATCGAACCAGATGTTGCTTATTTAAAAATATAGGTTGTGCCAAATTTTAAGTCTATTTGTCAGTTGGTTTTCGAGGTATTGACCAAACATACAACCCCTCGAGTTATAGGCTTTGCTAATTCTCAGGCTATGAATAAATACTTTTCATTTATCATTAGAGATAAATTTTGAAAGTACCAAAACATTTTGGTACTGAGTTATACTATTAATTTGGGAGTTATTGGAAAGTGATTTAATATTACATTACAGTTATGCTGAAGGTTCAAATAGCATAATGATATAGACTTACTAGCTCAGTTGATAAGTATAGTTCAATGACACAGTTTATTTGAATTCATTGTTTAATTGCCCTTTGTCTCTTTCCTTATAATAAGTTATTTATGATGAGCGCCGTGTGTATGGAATGTTATTCAACTAGTTTAGAATAAGTTATAGTCTCAAAATTAAATGAAGTATTTTTGGGCCTTTTCTATATAATCTTCACATCACACATTTCTATTTGGTCTAAAGCTACATCACTTGCAAGTCATGTTTCACTCTTATTTGCTTTACATACAATTCGGTATAGAAAATAAGAGTTTCTTGTAATGAACTTTTGGGAGGGATGGCAAAAGCAAACCTAATACTTTTAAATTTTTAATTTGGAAAAATAATTTGAATTTTAAAAAATTAATAAATACTCTATTTTAAATAGAATTACATGTACTTAAAAAAACATTAGAACATGTTTGCGTTGTGAAAACACTCTTTGTTAGTATCAGTTTGTCAACACATTTTTTCTATTAATCTGTGAATATTTTATACTGAAGAAAAATACGAGGTTTTTGTCAAAAATGTAAGTAACGTAAGTGTTATGGATTTCTTAAGTCTATGTACAGTGGATTGCATTATTATTTATATTCATGTTTCTCTGTATAATAGTTTGATATTCTATTGAGTTGTTCTGTTTGTTTTATTTTTTTCTATGTAGATGAGTAAAAATTCTACTTCTTTTTGAAATTGTATGTACCGTATAAAGGAATGTGTTTGTAACCTCTTATTTATTTTCCATTTATTAAAATTTCCCACATACATTATAACTGCAATAAGTTAATTCATAAATTATTCCGCAAGGTAAAATGGTTAAATCTTGTTATAATTATTATGGTATTCATTTCAATGATTTTTAGGTTTTACACTTGCTTGTGTATTACAGTAATCAAGTAACATCAAGTCCACAAAGTGACATTTTAATGTGTTTATAATACTTTCAGTTTCGACCTTGTACTGTATCGACAATCCCCTTTATTCTGTTTTTTAGGATCCTCGAAAGGCCATCGGCCCATGAGGACAGACAGAATAAGGCTTAAAAGGGGATCGGCCTCTCCTTAAAATAACTAATATCATGGCTATTTATATGCAACGCCACAATGTTTTTATTGAAGAAGTGACAGTATAATTTTGTATAAGTTCTAAATACTAAAAATACTCAAGTATAGTGAATAATATCTCAGCGCAACAGTCTATGTTCCAGTTAATATTCCGTCAGGTGATAAATAGATACTAGGTTGCTATATATTTACTTTTCCTTAAATCAAATAAAACTAGATAGTTTTTCTCGGAACGGCAGACTACGTACCGGTGTTTTATTCGCTTCAATCTATATTAAAGAATATTTTAGTGGCGTATTGCACTTATATAGTAAAATGCAGTGTGTCCACAAAGTCATATCACACTTCTAATTGATTTTAGGTACTGCATTATTGATCTCGGAACTATGAAACAGATATAAATTAAAACAGTTGTTAATACATTTTTGTTTGAATTAGTTGAATTACTCAATGTTGTCATCTGTGGCGAACCTTTTTACGAAAACGGCCAACAAGGTAACTTTGTAAAAAAATGTAATTATATTTTTTGGCTAGCAAAGTTTTATCTTGTGATTTCAGTGCACAGTGAGTATCGTCTAATGTTACATGGAAATTCTCTAACAAAAGCAGAATTTATTTTTGGTATGACATTTAAGGAAATAGATAAATTATTGGAGAAACGAGAACTGTTAAACTATAAACAGGAGATCAGCCGAAGAAAACATTCAAACACGTTTTGTAGGAGAGGTCAAAAAAGTTCTGAGCGTCAATTAGTTAAGCATTTATTTTTAAGAACTGTTTTACTATTAACACAATACAATGCTGTATTCCCTCATTGTATCCTAAATATAAGTTCTGGATAAACTTATATCAACATAATAGATGATAATTTAATGTACTAAAATATATTATTTTCTCTCTATTTTAACTCACCTCTCCACCCTTCTTCAAGCAGTCATTCTTCAATATCCCTCCTAATAGTCCACCGAGAAGACCATTGAGAAGTCCTCCAAGAAGATCGGGTCGAGCGGTGGCATAATTCACACTCATCATCAGCAAACAGACTACTAGCAGTGGCCAGCGTGCCATCCGGACTTCAGAAATCTTATAAGTTTGATGGAAAAAGACCGATTGTGTGCAAATCACCTTAGCTCTGCCACAGCAAGGTAGCTAGCAGGAAGAATACACCTTAAGTAATGCCAACTGACCAGTAGCCCACTCAGTGATTTATAGCCTATCTTGTCTGATAGAGGTTTTGTCGTACATGGCAGTCCGTGGGTAGTAAGGTTAGTGTCAATAACGTTGAGATATTGTGTTTAGGTATTCTTAATAGGTACGTATACGTAAGTAGTCACAGTTATGTAACACATAATAAAGCAGTGTTGTCAAACTTTTATTTTTCACTGATATTGTATTTTAGCTAATTGTATAACTTAAATAACTACTATTATTGTTATTGTTGCTCGTACTTTGATTTACTCATATTTAAAATTAGTTTTGGAATACTAAAAAACATTGAAACAACCGATTAGCTTTCCCTATGGAATTCACCACCCTTTACCAATTAATGCAGAGCAGTCAAAAACAGTTCCTCAGTAGTTCCCTCCCTCTCAATACATAGCCTTCAGATACTGGCTATACTCTATGGTCATGTTTCATCAGAAGTTTATACCACCTAATCAGATCCACAAACTGAAAAGACTTAAGGAGAAGAGATCTGATACATAGACCTGACAGCATCCTCCACAGTCTCACGTGTTCAGAGCGCACCTACTTTGAAAAAACTCACAACAAAAATATCCTCGTAAGACCGAGATTCTGTTTGAATGCCAGAGCGTTTGCGACTTCGTTCTCGACAACCTCCTCGTAAAAATACTAATCCTCTTGCTCCTGTACCACAGAAGAATATTCCCAGAGTACAGTCCATCATGGCAGAGACTTTACTAGAAAACTATGGAATGAGCTCTGATTATTGAACGAAATGTCTTTCTTTCAATCATATTCCTAAAGATCAATCCTTCCTGAGTGTTATCAATTCCCTGGGGATAATTTAGTTAATTTGTTTAATAATACATTAACTACATCAGTTGGAAGTCAAGCGTGTTCGTTATTTATATTTACCTAATTAAACATACATTTATGTTAGTTAAGCAATTTATCTTGCTATAAGATCTTTCCCCTTCTCTATATCGCAATGTTCACCAATATATAATAATTATAGGACACGAAATACATTTTGAAATGTCATTGTTCTGTACTAACCACAGAATTGAACTTATAAAATTACTCTTAATTCCTAAACATTACGCTCTCTCAAAAACTACAATCTGAATCATTGATAAGCCTAACGCAAACTTTAGAGACAGTAAATAAACAATATAAACATTTCTGAGCATTTTTCTCCCTTTAATAAAGTATTTAATCAAAATTGTAATGCTGCGTAAAGTAATACCATTTTAGATTATTCCAGTCTAAGGTAAAGTAACCTTTCCTGAAACCATTGAGTTTTTCTGAAAGGTTTACTTTATTCAAAAACAACTAAGATATTGACGTTTCTTAATTGTAAAATTTTTAAATATTCGTACTAATTGTTAATACAAAAAATACTTTTCCAAATAGTTTATTTTTTGGACGAGGCCTTTCGAAACATAAGATTTCATCATGAGGTGACTCCACAAATAAATATTTACATTATTTTTTTTTCAATCAATATTAAAATACCATATGGTGTAAATATTCAAGCACACAAATTTTGGAAATATTTCAGCAAGTATAAAAAATTAGATATGACTACAGTTTAATTTCTGAATAAATTGAGAAGAAAGAAGCCTGGATTTTTCAGTAGAGCCCTCATAGTTGTTTATGGGTTTTTCTTTATTTCTGTTTATGTGGAGTGTTTACCAAGCATTTAAGTTCATTGGTTTTGTTACTTCTTTTATTAATTTTAGGTTTTTAATTTATATTCTTATACTTTTCCTGGTGTTAAAGTCCCTTTGGAATAGTCCCCCTGAAAAACTCAACAACAAATGAAGACTTGCATACATTTCGAGCAAGGAGTGTGATGCAAGTATGGTTGTGAGGGGAGTGATTTCATCGGCATTAATTTTACAAAGTTTTGATGAGAATAAGAATTTGTTGAGAAATTCATTAAAGTTTTTAATCTCTTATTTAACTTAGAATTAATTTTTTTCAATAATTATTGCATAATAACTTTTAAGCCATTGATCTGTACTTTCATCATTGCTCGCATCTTTTTCTTCATTTTTCGATAGTCAAAGAATTTCGTCCTTTTCTTTGATGGTTTATGGTTGTGTATTCAATACATTTCATGACTCATAAATGATTGCATGTATGATGCATGTACCTCTATCACAGGTATTTTGGAAAATTTGTATTTTTTTCCCTAGCTAATCTAAAAAACTAGGATGTATTTTAATTTATCCACACTGTATATAAGTTCATTCGGTAAGAACTGAACTTGTTTATAACTCCTCCCCAAAAACTGCCATAAATGTTTTTTTTTCTTGAGATTTAAGTTGTGCTGACATTCCTTTTGTTTTGGATTTGTTTCTCCTCTTCGAAATCAATAATACTCTTGACGACCTTAGTTATTCTTTCAAATCTATTCACAAACTTCTGCAAGCATTTTCCCTTGCCGACCATATTTTTATGGTTAATAATGTGACAGCCAGTTTCCTATCCAGGAATGAAAAACGATTCTAGAATATTCCATCAATAGATGAAGCGAGAAATAAATTGTAGAGTGGTTGTAAAAATTTAAAATAGTTTCTGGATATTGTACAATATTCTTCAGTACTTGATCATACCAAATTCAGTGAATGAGCAGAGCAAGGCACGTAAAATTTAATTGATTGACTTCTATAAGCTGAGCTTTTAATCTTGTATAAATTCATGACATGTTTGATGCATTATCAATGTTTGGTCTATGGCAGTTTTTAACATTCAAGCTATAAGGCTTTTAAAAAAAACCCGAGTTGACAAGTTCTATTGCTTTTTGATCTTAGTTTTACAGATTTAAACAAAACTTTCTTCAAGATATCCATTTTGTTTACATATCTTAAGAAGAATTAATGTTTCGTCACTGTGATTCACATCGGGTGTGCAGTCTAGAATGATTGAAAAGTATTTAGATTCTTTCACTTCTTTTATGATTTTTTTTAGAACAATTTTACTCATAAGTTCAATTAGCTCTTCACAATTGGTTGTTGAAAGGTAAGATGGCTTACATGAACCAGGGATTTCGTAGTTATAAATATCATATTTTAAAAATAGGTCACAATCATAAAATTTCTAACTATAAGTTCTAGGCACACCATAACACTTTCATTGTTAGAGGAACCTAATTCTTCAACACATCCTCTAAAGGCAACACCCTGCGATACTACTTTCTTGATCAAACACTCTGTGAAGTAAAAACTTCCAATATTTTAACTCTTCTCCAATTTTAATTTTAAATTGTCCCTCTATTGTCCCCATTTCAGCGGTCCTCTCCTTGAACGTTAGCACCTGTCCAGATGTGCAGTAGAGTTCCATGTTCGTTAACCCGCTGGAAACCATGTTCCCAATAAAAAGATCTATCTTCTATGAATTTACTTGAACTTTTTCAGAACAATATACTAATCACCACGTCTCTACTAACAAGTTTCCAATCAAATAAGGATTTGTTCAAAAATATGTTTTTGACGTGACAACGTCTTATAACTCAATGGAGCCGGCTGCACGCACCAAAAAACATGACGTCATGTGGCGTTACCTCGCTCTGAGGCGTTCCATTTAAGGCTTGAAGTGCAAGTGAGAGCGCGGAACATCTGTTCGACATCTGTCTCTCCCCTACTTGAGTCAATTGTTTATAGCAACAATAATTGCGGCGATAAAGGTAATGATTCTTTCGATATTAAATATATGTTCAGTGATATATTGTCAAATATTCGATATTTTATCATTAAAATAAATAACATCGGTCCAGCTCGTGCAGCGATTGTAGGTTATGCTATAATGTTGACAAAACTATAACAATAAGTTAACCGAACTATTTCATGATGAGTAAAAAAATCAATGGTTGTACTATTCGATCGAAATAATTATCGAGCGTAGCTATGATTTAAAAAAAAAATAAAAAAATAAATGTTAAATCTTCCACATATTATAACAACGTGCCTGAAATGACAGGTTGGACCAGCTAGCCGCCAAAGGGAACAATTTTCTCCTGTATCAAACACATTGAGGCGGGCTTGTAAAATCTAGAGTTACAAAAATTTTTATGATGATTCCAAATTTTAAATTTAAGATTACACACACAAAATTTAATCAAAGAAAACAAGAATTTGATCACAGTTTATTCTCAATAAATTATTCAAAATTATTACTTTTTTACATCAAATTACAATTAAATTTGCAAAAACAATTAAATAAATTTTCCTATCATCGTGCTATTATCAACAGAATAACACAAATTGTAAGTTAAATATCACACATGTTTAAAATTTGTAAATAAAAGTTGTAAAACAGTTGCTCAACGCACATTCATACTTGTAAAAACTATGTACATTGTTAAAAAATTGACATAACTGTATTTATGCGTAAAAATAAATGTAACTTGATCAATTCCATTGTGATTTCCATTTACCTCCTTCTCTATATCCATACAAAATATCTATCAAACAAATTAAATTAAATTTTCTTTTGAAAAATGTAACCATTTAACAGTATTTTCTTATTACCTTGTCAGGTTCAACTATCATCAGTAAACTGACTTTACAGACAACTGGTTTTTTCTGGATATTTTCTTTTGGATTGGCCAAATTCACCATATTTATTTTGATTCATAACATTTTAAACAAAATATTCTATGGTAGATTTGCTTACTATCCAAAATACTGGATCATTACTTGGCTTTAAACTTTCTGTTTCGCCAGGCGTGATATTTTGATTTACCTGTACATTTACTTATACTTCGGATCAGACACAACTTTTTCTCCTTACTTACTACCTCCAACATTTCTATTATCTCCATTACTTGCTTCTTCACCAACATCTGAAATTTCTCCCTCAATCACCGAGTTAGTATTTGAATGGAAAGACTTTTTCCCTGAAGTGGACTGATTTTTAAAAACATCATTTTGAAGTTTTACCAATTACATAAACAACTGTTGAAGACTACATGTACATATTTCTGGTACATATTGTTTTAGTATTAATTGTTAATTGGTTGTACACAATCGTATGGATCGTTGATCATTATTTCCTTTTGCAACGTAATTATGAGAGACTTATCTGTCAAATTTAATATTGTACAACATCTTGTGTTATTATGGATTATTTGCAAAGAAATAATTGTCTTAATCATTAAACGGTTTCTTATACGAGCCAAAGCTAACAATAAAGTAAAATAACACAGTGTAATGAATTAAAACTAAAGTTTGAATAAAATAAATATATTTGCTTCCGGCGTCCTACTATTCACAAAACAATGTGTTCCATAGAAGACATTTTGATCTGCAAACCAATATCTTATAATATATAATATGGTTTGGAAAATATTGTGTTTCAAACCTGGTCATGGTTTTTATAGGTAGCAAATTTTTCCTTACATCTGTATATCCGTCTGTGTGCTGTAAAATTTCCCTTTTTTCTGTTGATATATCTGTTTGTTTGCGATAAATAAATGAGGTATGGTTTGAAGAATTTCGTAAAATTACAGTAAAGGCTCTTAAGCAACATGTGATCTGAATTATTTTCGTAGTTAACTGCAGTGAAAGAGAACCTTTTAAAAATTCGCACCAAAGGTTGAAAGCTTGTTTAATTTTTATGTTTACATATAAAAAAATAATATAAACCCCTTGCAGGAAACAATATAGAATGTCACTGAAAACGTAAATAAGGGTAGCAGTTTAATTTCATGTTTATTACATTTCAAATTGCAAGGATAAGGTAGTAGTAAATAGTGTAAAGTATGTAATACTAAAATCAAGACATAAACCCTTGTTATAGACAGGAATCACTACTGAATTCTTAAGCCTCACTAGAAAGGCGCCAGTTTCAAACTCGTATATTAATGAATTTGGTTTTGTATTTTATACTTGCAGATACTCCCGACTTTGCATGCGTTTTCCTATTGAATAACATGTCACCATAGGCATATTCTTCATCATGGCATAATAAACACTCTTAAAAACTATAGATTGTAGCTGAAAGGTTATCCAATTTCCTGATAAATTTAAGAAACAAGATTTAAAAGGAATTATTTAAGGATTTCTAGTCGCAGAGTGGACCAATTGTTACGCATACTAATTAAATAAACCAATTTGTATGTAATATTCCATAAAATTCAAATTAATGGCTTTAAAAACATGGATAACACCACTGTGTAAGGCCTGAGTGAAGGAATACTAGTCCATACGATTACTACTAGTACTTAGTAATCTTTGTAGATATGTGGTGTGATAGAACTTGGCAGTAATATTTGGAATTAAATATATTTATGGTACATATTATTTATATGTTCATTACTTTGAGGTTTAAAGTGTGAACAAATCTTCCACTCGCTTTTTTAGATTTAGCGAGTGAAGAAGCATTTCTTGTTCGGATCAATTATATTACACACAAATCATATTTCCGTGTATCCGCGATACAATTACTTCCGCGTTTTACCTTGTAATTTTCTCCTGGTTTGTTATTTCTGGTTCCCTAGTAATGTATATTGTTCAACCGATCAAGAAAATCTTAAAAGTCAGAAGCATACGGACATGACCAATAAGATATCAGTTAATATCATATTGTTTACCTCTCTCTCACTGCAATTTACTCCCAGTCTATAGTCAGTTATTTGTAGTGTTGTTTCGCTACTGTTATTATTATATTTTTACTAGATTTGTGATTGTGTTTAGTCAACATTTTGTTGTGAACGGTAACATTCACATAAAATGTGATTTATTGTACAATTTTATTTATGTATAAAAATCTTATCATATATCACACGGTTCTTTCGATTTGAGCAAACATACGGTAAGAGGCTAAGCGGTGCAGAGTACCGAAAAATGGAAGAAAAGAGAGATAATTGAATCGGAAAAAGTAAGCGCTCTGTGGTGTAATGCTAGCACATTCACCCGGCAAGTGAGAGATCCGGGTTCGACTCCCGGCGGAGCAAGTACTTTTTGCGATTCAATGTTTATTGAAATTAAATAAGGCTGTTGCCATTTATACTATTTAACGTATATGTAATATATTATATATTAATGTAATGAAAGTACCTAAAACCCTTTACTTTCATTACATTAATATATATAGATAACCCTATAAGTGGAGTTAATAACTTAATAACATTATATATATAGATTATAGTTATGTAAAGCCTGAAGTATAATAAGCGGCCACCATCACAATCGAATTATTGATATTTGTGAATAGTCTATCTAAACTACCGAATTTCATTATAGTTATTTAAAATTACAGTATAGTATCGGAACTAGCCAACAAAATTTAATTTATCTAAAATACTAAATAAGTATTCCGTATAGGGCTGAAGTATAATAAGTGGCCACCATCACAATCAAATTATAGATATTTCTGAATAGCCTATCTAAACTACTAAAATGACGAACTGAATTAGATTATAGTTATTTAAAGGCTGAATTATAATAAGCGGCCAACATCGCAATCAAATTATTGATATTTCTAATTAGCCTATCTAAACTACCGAATTTAATTATCTTTATATTTATATTACTTGTGTGAGTGTGTATGGAGCTGAAATCCTCCTAAATGGGTGGACCATCTTGCAATGTTTTACATTGTATCCAGCAGAATGCGCTACGATCAGAGTTTCAAATGTTTTCTATTTTAATTCCAGGTTTTCCTGACAGTTTGTGCTGCTATCAAATATGTGTGTTGTTTTGTAACATCGTGTAATTATTGTGTGAGTGCTAATTGTAATATTACATTAATAGAGATTGAAGATGTTTGAAGTAAATAAAAAACTATAGTTATTTATTGAAGTTATTGAACTAATTTTGAAAATTTATTGAACGAAGTGAGTATATTGGTCGCATAACCTAAGTAGCATACAAATCAAAAGATTGTGTTTCTATGTGTGAATAACTATTGTTAACAGTTTGGTCATATAAGTTTAAATTAAGTAGCATATAAATCACATGATTGAATAACTATTCGTCCTCTTCCACGAAGACGTGGCATTTTTCTGTAAAAATAAAATTCTGTATAATAGTACACAATGAATATGAGTAACTTATTGAATATATAATTTTAATTAAGTAACTTCTAGATAAAAATGTATAACAACGTAGACTACGGTATCTAATATACTAAATAAGTATTCCCTATAGGTCTGAAGTACAATAAGTGGCCACCATCACAATCGAATTATTGATATATCTGAATAGCCTATCTAAACTACTAAAATGACGATCCGAATTAGATTATAGTTACTTAAAGGCTGAAGTATAATAAACGGCCACCATCTCAATCGAATTATTGATATTTCTGAATAGCCGATCTAAACTACTAAAATGACGATCCGAATTAGATTATAGTTATTTAAAGGCTGAAGTATAATAAGCAGCCACCATCACAATCAACTTATTGATATTTCTGATTAGTCTATCTAAACTACTGAATTACATTATAGTTTTTTAAAATTACAGTATAGTATTGAAACTGGCCAACAGAATTTAATTTATCTAATATACTAAATAAGTATTCCCTATAGGTTTGAAGTACAATAAGTGGCCACCATTACAATCAAATTATTGATATATCTGAATAGCCTATTTAAACTACTAAAATGACGATCCAAATTATAGTTATTTAAAGGCTGAAGTATAATAAGCAGCCACCATCTCAATCGAATTATTGATATTTCTGATTAGCCTATCTAAACTACTGAATTTCATTACAGTTATTTTAAATTACAGTATAGTATCAGAACTGGCCAACAGAATTTAATTTAAAACCAATTCCTACATTATTAACAATAGTTATTGACACATGTGATTCTCTATTAATTTAATATCACAATTAGCACTCACACAATAATTACACGATGATACAAAACAACACACAAATTTGATAGCAGCACAAACTGTCGGGGAAAACCTGGAATTAAAACAGAAAAACATTTGAAACTGCGATCGTAGCACATTCTGCTGGATCCAATTTAAAACATACCAAGATAAAAAACAATTTATTTATAAACAAAAAATTAACTGATCAATCGCTGCACACTTAATAATTACGAATTTCAGTTAAAAGTGTATTTTACTAAAACTGACAATTTTATATCTGGATAACCTCTATTGATATTCCTGATTAGCCTATCTAAACTACCGAATTTCATTATAGTTATTTAAAATTACAGTATAGTATCAGAACTGGCTAACAGAATTTAATTTAAAACCAATTCCTACACTATTAACAATAGTTATTCACACATGTGATTTGTATGCTACTTAATTTGAACTTATCTGACCAATTTTGACTGCAGATTAAAAATGTAAATTACAACAAATTATTTTAAATCCATTAGTTTAAAACTTGATTATCTAAAATGTTAACAATAGTTATTCACACATAGAAACACAACCTTTTGATTTGTATGCTACTTAGGTTATTTGATTTAATGCGACCAATAATCTCTATTAATGTACTATTACAATTTTAGCACTCACACAATAATTACACGATGTTTTATTTGTTATTTTCTTCTTTTTGCCTGTTGGCTTTTATAAACTTATAACGCGGCCACGTAGTACACTTTTTATAACTTCATTCTATTATATTTTAATGTTATTTGCCGTATTTACTTTTGAAACATGAACCTTACAAAACAACACACACACATTGATAGCAGCACAAACTTTCAATTTCAGTTAAAAGCTAAAACTTCCAATTTTATATCTGGATAATCTCTATCCTCCAAAGTGAGTACAGAATATATTGAAATAAGAAGTGGTGTTATTTTTATATGTTTATGCTTACTCTATGCTTTCAAGACTATTATTGATTAAACGCATGGCTGTGTTGTAATATTATAATGTTTACATAGAACAATTGGTGAAAATTTAACTTTGCAATTTGCATTAGACTACTGATCAAGCACTTTATAATAATGTAATCTAAATGTAAACAAATGTTTCTGCCTCTTTGGTGAACTTCAGCTGAAAATATTCACAGCTGTTAAGTATCAGTTCACTTTGTATTACGTGTCGTAGCGCAGTCTGTCGGATCCAATATGAAACACTCCAACATCAACAACAATTTATAATTAAAAATTTAATTAAATTTGACCGAATAAATGACTATAATGAAATTCAGTAGTTTGGATAGGCTATTCAGAAATATCAATAATTCGATTGTGATGGAGGCCACTTATTACACTTCAGCCCTATCGGAAAACCATCTAATTTGTTTATGTACATTCCTGAAGGATTAACAAAAAATATTGTACATTCAATAGCATTACGATAAATTAAGTTGTAAATTTAAAAAATATACTTGTTGTAAAATTAGTAATTTTAAAATTACAGTATAATATCAGAACTGGCCAACAGAATTTAATTTAAAACCAATTCCTACACTATTAACAATAAGTAGTTATTCACACATGTGATTTGTATGCTACTTAATTTGAACTTATGGGACCAATTCTGACTGCAGATTAAAAAATGTAAATTACAACAAATTATTTTACCTTGATTATCTTAACTGTTAACAATATTCACACATAGAAACACAACCTTTTGATTTGTATGCTACTTAGGTTATTTGAGGTATGCGACCAATATACTCACTTCAATAAATTTGCAAAATGAGTTCAATAACTTTAATAAATAACTATAGTTTTTTATGCACTTCAAACATCTTCAATCTCTATTAATGTATTATAACAATTAGCACTCACACAATAATTACAGAATGTTACAAAACAACGCACAAATTTGATAGCAGCACAAACTGTCGGGAAAACCTGGAATTAAAATAGAAAAACATTATGGCTGTGTTGTAGTATTATAATGTTTACGTAGAACAATTGGTGAAACTTCATCTTTGCAATCTGCATTACACTACTGATCAAGCACTTTACAAATTTAAAATATGAACTTTCTAAATTTTAAATGTAAACAAATGTTTCTGCCTCTTTGATGAACTTCAGCTGAAAATATTCACAGTTGTTAAGTAACAGTTCACTTTGTATTACGTGTCGTGGCGCAGTCTGGCGGATCCAATGTAAAACACTCCACCATCAACAACAATTTATTATTAAAAAATTAATTAAATAACTATTAAAATTGGACCGAATTATGAATCTAAACCATTCTCGGATCCAACTGAAGACACACACAAAAAGTTTCATTAAAATCGGTCCACCCGTTTAGGAGGAGTTCAGTAACATACACACGCACACAAGAAATATATATATAAAGATATATATATATATATATATATATATATATATATATATATACATAATTACCCAAGGATTTACAGATCTTCGTGTGTTTACCAAAAATGGAAATTAGGAAATTAATCGTAATATGGTAATATGTTGCAAATTAGTAAAAAAAAAAACACTGTAATGAAAATTAGTAAAAACACTGTGGTCTGTACAGTACATCATCCTGTGCTTGAAATTTTCGCTTAACATTTATATTTGAGGAAACATTTTGGTTTTTTTTTCTTTTGATTTATCCCTATAGTTAAATTTTGGAACTATTAGCAACTTCATTAGGATGGTTTTGTGTTAACTTATAATGCACAAACATGTATAGTTTGATGCATGCATTTTGAAACATATACTGCCGTTGTATATTCAAATTACGCTAATACAATTAAATACAAATGTTACGAAATCCTAAGAAACCTCTCCAATAGAAGTATGGCAAAAACCATGTAAACAATATATATATATATATTGTTCAAATATTTTATTGTATAAAACAGAACATTGAATAAACAGTATTTTTTGGATCTTTAAATCCAGTTGGATTTGGACACAGAGATCTTCTCAGCTAACAATGTTTTAACATATATAGCCCAATAGTAATAACTGAGTAATGTATTTCTTGGTGATCACTATTTTCTACGAAGACTCACACAAAGACTAAACATAATGTTTATTAAATTTACGGTAATGTTATTTAATATTTGTAGTCTTCAGCTATATGACATTTATCCTTATTATTTGTTGATTTACTTAATTTTTGACTGATGTTTCAGTGTAATCACGGACAGTGCTGCCCCACTCTGGTTTGTATAGATGCCGAAGACGTTGGCTTGAATCTCTGTGTCTGACAGTATTTTATCGATAAACAAACATATACTAGTCGTAGTAAATGCTTTATTATATATCCTACCCTTTCCAAACCAAATGTACTAGAACTCTATAATCTTCGATTTCATATCTAAATATTATTACCCTATGCAAGTTTTATGAAAACAGTAGTTTATTTAACAAAACCTAGTATTGTCAATCCTTACAATTCCAATATTAGCTGCCACTGAAACACAACTCTATCGTTTAAACTATACATTCTAATGGTCGTGTAATATTAAAAAATATGTGCAAATTTTTATAAATATAAATTTAAATTAATCACTTTTCAGATTTGCAGTTTTGTATTACAGTTAAAACGTATATTTCATTGTTTGTAGTTTGAATGTTATGAATTTTAAAATGTTCCACCAAACGTAATTTAAAGCATTATATTTTCTAAGAGTGTTACGATTTCTAGTGTATTGTAAAACGCTGACGAGAATCAAATAAAATCAAAATCATTTATTTCTCATTGACATTAACATGTATCGAGAATTGTCAATATGTATAAAATAACTAAATACTAAAAATATTCTTATTAAAGTTATTGCTATATCTGGTAAAACTACAAATTAAAAAACAGTACTAATGATAGTTTTACTTGTAAGGTTGGGTGGGGCACAAAAATTCAGAGAGTGAGTAAAAACAGTTTTTTACAAGAAAGTCTTTTAGTTTGTTTTTGAAAGATGCAAGTGAAGTGCTGGCTTTTAAATAATCTGGCAATCTATTATAAATTGTAGGTCCTAAGTATTCTATTGATTTGCGGAACATATTATTACTATGGTGGGGTACTGTTAAACTACTTTTATTTCTGGTGGGATGTATATGATTGTGGGTAGGAAAATCGGTAATGTGTTTAAAAGTGTAAATTGATACGGAATAAATAAAAATGGAGGGGAGGGTTAGTATACGTTCTTGGTGAAACACTTGCCTACAGCTCTCCAGGCCCCTCAACCCAAACACTAAATGAATAGCCCTCTTTTGCAATTTGAATACTCTTTGTAACAGAGAAGATGAAGCAGTTCCCCATGACATTATGCCATATGACATCACAGAGGAAAAGTAACCGTCATATACCATTTTCAGTGCACTACTTTTCAGAAGATTTGAAATACATCTTAATGAAAACAATACGGAGTTGAGCTTAGAGCAAAGGGCCTCCACATGCTGACGCCAAGAAAAACCAGCATCCAGATGAACGCCCAAGAAACATACTGAATCTACCTCAATGATGACAACCTCGTCTAAAGCAACAAAACCCTTAGAAACTGTCTGAGATCGAAAGTGAAGAATGGATGTTTTGTCAACATTGAGGAATAAATTGTTGCGAATGAACCAAGAGTTCATTTTTTCGATTGTAGTGTTTAATTGAAGATTTAATGCTGTTGAAGAGTCTGCCCGAACAATGACCGTGGTGTCATCAGCATATTGAGTGACGCGAGCCTCAGGGACACAAGAGCTTAAGTCGTTTACATATAAGGCAAAGAGAAGAGGTCCCAATATAGAACCTTGAGGAACCCCCATGGAGACCTCAACGTAATCTGACTGTGCCGTACCACAGGAGTTGGTAACCTGGACACTCTGGTAACGATTTGAAAGGTAGGACCTGAACCACAGTAGGGGACAACCTCTGATGCCGTAGAGTTCAAGCTTATTAAGGAGTTTCAGATGGTTAACTGTATCAAACGCTCTCTTGAGGTCGCAAAAAACACCAGCTACGTGATTCTGATTGTTAAGATGAGTAAATAGATATTTGGAAAATTGGGCAATAGCATCGGTGGTGGATTTAGAAGGAACAAATCCAAATTGGGTGTCACTCAGAATGGAATTTCTGATTAGAAAGTCTGTTAGTCTAACATGAATGAGACCTTCGAAGACTTTGCTGATGGTTGGTAAAATTGATATGGGACGATACTGTTGAGGCGAAGACCTACTGCCTTTCTTGAAAACCGGAATGACCTTAGAGAGCTTCATATCCGACGGAAACTTCCCCTGAAGAACTGAGTTGTTTAACAATTGAGTTAAAGGAGGGCTTAAGGGTGAAGCAACCCATCTAATTACTGAAGGACTCATTCCAAAAACATCAGGTGTTGAACTGGTTTTCAAAGATGAAATAGTATTGTACATTTCATGGAGCGTTGTTGGGGCTATGAAGAAATTTGATGGACAGTGGTGTATTTTAGAAGAGTTGTTAGTGCAACTATTTGTTCCGTTTATGGTTCTAGCCAGTGGGGCACTCATAAAAAAATTGTTAAACATTTCAGCGATATGACGTGGGTCAGAGACTGCAGCTCTTGTAGCTCCTGAATATGTCTTTTTCTATCTGTTTGCTTTCCAGAGTTCTCAGACACTATGTTCCATACAATTTTGGCAACATTCTTACACTTATTCAGACGGCTTTCGATCTGAGATGTTTTCAGAGATGAAATTAGTAACTTGTAGTTTCTCTTATTGACCTTATACAATATCCTATGCTGTTCAGAAGGATAGTGACGCTGCAAAATATACAGGCCCTTGAGATGTTCTCTGGCCAAGAGAACTTCTCCTGTCAACCAACCAGGCCTTTGATGTTTTTACGCTTCGATGTGACTAAAGGAAAGGCTTGGTTAAAGCAGGATGATACTTGACTGTGGAATAATGAGTATTGGTCATTTATGTCCTCGTATAAGAAAATAATATCCCAATCAACTGAATATAAAAGTTCATAAAGAACATTGATATTTCTGTCTGAGAAAACTCGTTAAGGGGCAGAGTTACACCCTTTAGATATAATTGACTGAATTACGGTTGTAACAAGCTGTGCTTCGTAATCGGACAAACAGGAAGGGACCACCTCAGCTGTCACATGGTCAGGCTCGATATTAGTTAAAATGTTATCGATGCATGAACCTCATGTTGGTGATGGGCGGGTCACTGATGAAATCTGAGTTCTAATTGAAAAACTTTGAAAAATGTCGGAAAATAGTAAAAACTGCCTATCATATTGCCTATCAAAATGAATATTTAAATCCCCACAGACAAATATCCTCAGATCAGGTTTATGTAGGATTCTAAGCGATTCCTCAAAACATTTCAAAAACAATGAAAAATCGCCCTGGGGGGATTTGTAAATAGTGATGATAGTGGTGTTTAATTCAACTATGTGAATAGTGACGGATTCCAAATTAGGTTCTGAGTTCAGGTGAGAGATAACCTGCTTTTCCACAACGGTATAAGAAAAAGAATCACTGACCAGAGCACATACTCCGCCCCTGACCTTGTCAGACCTGCAGAAGCCACCCGCCAACCAATAGCCCTGAACACTCAGCGCAGTAAAGTTGTTTTTAGATAGCCAGTGCTCGGTTACACAATCAATGTCGACATTCCTACTGTGTAGCAGAGCTTCTAAAGGACCAGTTTTGTTGGAAATTGATTGAATGTTTTGGTGCAGAATCTTGATAGGCGGAGTCTGTTGGACTGACTCTATAAAAAAGAGTTGCTAGTATCCGAGAACATTGGCGAGGCCGACGGAAGAGCCATGGGGTCAGTTTGCTCCTTGTCAGAACAAGATATGGTTGTGATTGTGGTATTATAGTGACTTGATGCAGAAGAAGACAGGTCAGACAGATATGATGTGTCAGGTGAAGAGCTGGGAAAGGTACTGGGACTGGAGGCATTTTGACAATTGTTTTGGTATGGTATAAAATTTGATCCGGGGTGGCCCCTCAACTGCTGCTCAGGAAACAATGCATTCAACCACAGAGATATTTTAACACCAAAAAGACTCTTGCCTGCTTTACTTAGATGCTTGCCACTCTTTGCAAAGAGCCTCTTGGCCAGGAAGTGATTTAAAAGAACCAGAGGGGTGTTAGTTGTTACTGACAGAGAAATGTACATATTGTTGACACACTCTATTTCAAAGGCTTTTGCAGGATGCTGTCTCAGCAGTTGAGGTACTTTGGTAAGAACTATTTTACATGAAAAAGTATTAATTATATGTAACAACATTCCCCTAACCTTTAAACAGTGCCCAAGGCTTGTATTGTTAGTGCCTCCAACAATTATAACAAAGTCATTTTCATTAAAAGCTTTCCTACAACTGCTTAGCTTCGAAAGAACAAATGCCATAGGGGCGCCTGGGAACAATGTTCGAAAACCTCTGAAATTCTTAAAAGGGGCTGTAATGTTTCTTTAAGATCCCTGGAGTGACTATCGCCATAAATATGAATTTTACACTTTGGTGTCAGTCCGGGCTAATTACACAAAACAGCTTTGTTCCATGGGGTTCCGTTAGTATTACTGGTTGGTGATGCTTTGTTTAGTATTACTTTACTAGAGTTTCCATTAAGAGCTATTGATTGATTGTATTTAGAGACATATGATTTGGCATTTTTTATCAACTCAAAACCACAACTAAAACTGTTATTTTGTCGCTTACAATTGTTTTCTTCAAACGAAATGTTTTGGTTACTGAGGACTTTGTCAAGGCTGTTACAAAAATCAAGAGCACAAGTACTGTTGACTCCTCGCAGGGAATCTAAGTGAACATACTTGCCCTCAACCCTGTTCAAAATAATCAAGCTCCAGTGAGTGCCCTCACTGTTACAGTGTGATTGTAGATTTTGCGTGGAACCATACTTAGGAGGCAAAGTAGAGTTACTTATGGGGGCTAGCAAGAGTTTAAAATTAGAACATGCAATAAAGGAGGGCTGAGACTGAGAGTAAAGAAACCTAATATTAAGGCACTCAGCCTTAGACAACACTAGTACCTCGTCAGAATTCAGGTCCCTGATACAATCCCAAACCTCCTCATCACTCAGCCAAGTGGTTCGTTTAACTCTAGAGTTCCCAGTCTTTGGCAAGTTTTTATTCCTCAAACTCATGCTCTGGGCACTGTCCAATGTTGAGCCGGAGGAAGGCGGCGGGACAGGACACCGCAGCCCAACAGGCGCCACAGACGGTGGATGGAAAAGTAAATCAGTCTGCGTCGCTGTAGAACTCAGAGTCACTGGCAGGGGATGCTGATGCTGGCAACCATCATCATGAACCACGCTGGATCGCGGATGGGAAGGTAACGAGAATATAATAACAATTTTTATGGTGAATACAAGTAAAGTTTTTAAACAATAAGGCTATGGAATTTGTCTATGTTTATTGAGTGTAAATTGAAGAAAATCTTTTCTAGTACCTATATAGGTAGAAAAGAAATTTTTACATTCTCTAGGGATAGAAAAGAGAAACTGTGACAGCCATTTATGGAGACTCAGCTAAATTTCATGGTTGGACATTCACAAACCAATAGAACGCAATTTTGTCTATGTATACATGAATCTTCATACAAAATGCAAAGTTTACGGATGATTTTTATCGAGATATCTTGCCACAAGATACATTTTATGCACTGAGATAGGTTACATTTCAAAGTTTAAAATAATAAAAGTGTCATTAAGGTAGATAAAATACTACAATGGAATAGTGCACTGAAATAAAGTCTTGTCGGAGACATTTAACATCAGATTTTCTCCACTATTATTTCGTTTTTCCGTATGAATAAGCAACATGTGTTAGTAGTACACATGATAAAATCTCACATGACTGTTCTCAGCTTGTCTACAAATTTATTTCCCCTGATATTTTCTCGTTACCATCATAGTCACCTATAAAGGTTAATATACAAATATTGACTAATGTTCAGGCAAGTACCATCGTGGTAAATGCACCGCCATCGAAATCAGTGTTTTTTATATAGAAATGCAGCTTTGTGCAAAATTTTAAGTCTACAGTTCAGTTTGTTTTCAAGATTTCGTGCGGACATGCAGATAGGGAACAGAAATTAAATATTTACAGCCTCACGAGTGACGCGCTTTACCAACGCTCATCCTTTAATACTTTCTTTATATATTTTGCATTAATTTATAGAATATGAAAACATATTCCTTAGAAATTATTTTCAACGAATAGCACATGGGTTGCAGAGTTACAAGGAAATTGTGTGTATCTCTTCATGAAATATTTAAACACTGATTCCACTGTTTCACTTTATACACAGTGCCATACTTGCGTACCATACTTTACTTCTAGACACAATTCAAGAATGCCAATATTATGTAAAAACTTAAATTAAAAGATAAAAATCCAAGCAATTGCTCAGATTTGTATAATATTATGGATGTTCTTTTATTTGCAGATATTTTTAAAATTATCTGGCCGTTCCAAATCTAGCCTGGAATGCTATACCAAAACTAACCAAAATCTAGCTCAGTTACAACATGTATATTATAGAAAAGAGGATTAGATACGGAACTTCTCAGTGCATTAGAGGTACGTTAAAGCAAATAATAAATATTTGAACAGTTTTGACTACACAAAACATAAAAATGTATGTCATTCATGTCAGAAATTTTAAATACTATAGAGAACAAGGAATGATTTAAAAACACTTTAATTGAGTACTCGCTTTCAATCAGCGACCTTTTTTTAATACAAATATGAAGACCAAAGCCACAAGTGGCTTCAAAAAAGACTTTTAGAAGGTAATTAATTACTAGGACAAATTTAAAGACGAGTTGAATGGCGAAAAATTAGAAGAATTTTTTTGATGAAAATTTAATCATATAAACATCACGATATACGAAGTCTTTTAAATGTAACGGAATTAGGAGAAGTGTTGTAGATATTTACGTAAATATAGATAATTTAAAAATATGTCTGTTTTAAAATACTAGAGAACTTATAATCAGCTACAGAAACGAATTATATAAGATAACGATCAAGAAATTAGCGTAGCTTTCTATGGATGATAAACGAGTTGTCTGAGAAAATAGAGTCTATCCTGTATACGGGTATACCATGTGAAAACATATAATTTAGAATATTAAATACAATGGAAAGCTTTAAAAGTCGATAAAATTATGTTTAAAAAATTCAAAATAATCTTTAAAAATCAATGAAAACACCGAATTAAATAAATAAAATTCTCTATCAATCTATAATGAATCTGTAAAATTAATGACACAGTTCCTGTAACTTATAGCATAAAATATTGAAATAATTATGAACTGACCTGAAACTTTTATGAATATGGCTTGAAAAAAATCAATTCTATTGAAAAAGTTCTATATAAATGGAGGGACGAAATAAATTTACAAAGTGTCAAGAATTGAAATTTAAACAATTTAATAAACAGTATGAAAGACGGATTATTCCATTTTTGTAAGGATTGCTATAGTAAATATGAAAACGAATTATATGATAAAATATAAAAAATAACTTTAGAAGAGAAAAAAATATTATTCGTAAAGAAATTAATAATATTTCTAAATTTGATAATTGGCATTACAGTAAAGATAATATGCATTCATATTACACAGATAAAAGAATTTTCCGAGAAAGTCAAAAGAGAGAGAGAGACTTGTAAATTTGGATGAATTATTTAATATTTACGTAATCTTTAAAGACATTTACAAATCAAATATCATTACTCTAAATTTTAATGCAATCTATTAGTGTTAACATAATGTATTTGGGATATTTTATAAATATGCCGAGAATCTATCAAATTTTTAGTAAAATGGTTTCTATTGTATAAAATATTTAAAGATTCTTTCATTTGGATGTATAGATTTATACTATTAGGAACACCAAGTCTCAATAAAATTTCATTTCTGGGTAATCTATTTTACGTTTTTCAATCTTTTTTGGCGTTTCTCTTTTTTGACCACTGATTACATAATAAGGATATTCCCAAATATAGTTATTTTTAATTAAGATAAATATGTGATATTTTCGTTTATCAACATCTTTACAGCCCAGATCTAGTTTCATTAAATCCACTTTTACACTATTGGTTTTCTAATTTGTTCATTTTTTAATTCATCTTTCATTTGTAACTGTTTTATTTAATCTTTTAATAGCTTATTTTCTTTTTTTTTAATTGAAGATAAATATTCTACTGTAATCCAATTTCGGAAGGTTTTGCCTCCTTTTTAGATCTTAAATCTAAATAATAAACAACTAATTCATTTATAAAAATAATGTTTTTATGTATATTTGTTATGGTGCATTGAAATGACCCATTATCTCAACGTGATATCTAATTACTTTCTTTGTACTTTGATATTCTAAAATTGCTTATACATCCTTAGATTTTAACATGCACTATTTTCATCTACAATTGCTACAATAATTTTGTTTTTGAATTTGAGTTCGTTATTAAATAAACTGTCTCATGTTATACATAAACTGTTTGAACTGGCAATTTTTTATTTGCTAAATACATAATTTTTATAAATAAAGTGCTTTCTTAAATTGTATTAAAGGTTATATTTATATACTATTAAATAATTACATAAAAATAAAAGATGTTATCATTATTAACCGGTTTTATCTTAAAATTAGACAATATATTTAGTAAATATAGTTATTTATTCTTCAATTGTTTATCTTTTAATTAGCAAGAATCTTTCTTCAACAATAAATAAACGGTTGTTTTGCTTTAATTTTTTAACAAACTTCCTTCATAATCTTGAACAGTTAGAGCAATTAAAAAAAAATTCTCTTAATACTTTTTCTGCTTGGAATATAATATATTCTTTGTTTAAAGTTTGTTATTTTTGATGGAAGCGCTGAAAGGATAATAGGATTTCGGACATCTGTCATCGTTATATACCTTTTATAAAATATAACGATAGCAAATGTCCGAAATCGTACTATCCTTTCATAATCTATTCATTTGGTGTTTTTACTAATTTTTGATCCAAAAACAACGATTAGAATAAATATATACAATATATCAGACTCTTTGTTGTGTTAAAAACTTGGATCAACAAGATTACAGAGCACTTCTATGATATTGAACGATCTCTTAAATGTATTTAACGTTCTCCTAAAATTGCTCTATTAAATTTTAATAAATTAATCAAAAACTGTGAATGAAAGATTAACAGGAAATTGTTGTTGAATTTTGTTGAGAACTACAGTATTAGCCATAATAAACAGTACTGAAACTGAATCAGCTGAAACCTTCTCGATAACCTGATTCAACTGTCGTTTGTTGCCACGGCTTCCTGTTCATTACTTCTTTCTCATTTGAGGTTAGCTTTTATTAACATGGTCCTAACAACGGTAGAAACATTTTGTATCGTAGAGCATTATTTTCGCTTATACGAAATTTTACGTGAGATTGGGCCAAGCTTGTCATACACAATATCCATCCCAAAAGACCCATTAATAATAATTATTATTCAGAAAAACTGAAATTTTACGGCATGGGTGGAACAAGCAGTTTCAAAATGTCCTTCCCATTCACTCAGCGTTATTTTTCCAAATTATTATCTTTTTTTAATTTTAATTCTTTTTTTTTAAAGCTGTTTGTCGCTGCCCAGCACTGCTTCGTATTAGTTACCATCGACTTATTCTCTTGACTTTCTTCAGATTTTCTATAATATTCTATCTTAATTCATTGAAACTAGACTTACGAAACCAATTTTATATCGTACAAAAGCTTTATACTAGACATTTTGCACAATCTAACCCGGATTGTATTTGAATTACATTTAAATCTTTTCTGTATTATCTCCACAAAAATGGAGTTCCCTTCAATCTGTTTAGTTTTTGCAATTTATAAGTCACATTCACTAGCCTCCCATCTTAATTCAGGCTACAAAACGAGTTGCAATATTTATGTCCCCCCTATGGGTTCTTAGAGGTCACGGAGTTTGGGAAGTCCCAATCTCAGGAACCTGGGAGAGGGCAAAAGTTCTCAAACGAATTCTTCGAATTTTAGAATGTCAGAATTAGTGTAATGTGCATTCTTGTATCATTAACGAAGCCAGTTTTTTTTAGTAAGTTTCAATGTACTTAGAACCTGTAACGTAAAACTATCTGAATTTTGTAGCCGGTGAGTCATAAGGTCTTGACTATTATAAATGCTAATAAAAAGTATCCTTACACAATAGAGTTCAGTGTTTTTCGCACGTACTCGTTACATTTATCTTCACGTGGAGCCTGTTTTATACATTTTTAAATTTATGGGTAGCCATTATCTGTCCGGAAATCGTGACAATAGTATCAGTAAAGACGATGTGTATAAAAGGTTCTGGTTCCTCTCCTAAGGTATTCTGCTCTCATTTATTGGAAGACGATGGCATCATTGAGAATGATTGCAGTGTTCCTAGCATTACTGGGGAGTTTTGTAAGTTTTGTCAGCTCTAACGCTGTTGATCAGACGACTACTACTACTAAAGATACAACTTGCGCTGCTTGTTTTGAAACGGTTAGTAATTCATGCATTATTAAATACTAACTAATTTAAAATTTTTAAAATTAAGCAATTAATAACTTTTTATATTTAAGTAAAATAAAACTTAGTTGTAATTTTTATATATTCGAAAAACCCATTTATTATTTAATTTAATTTATTTATATCGCCACCGATAAGCTGAAAATTCTATATTTGTCTAAAGGAAATTTAAAACTTATGTTGTATTTACCTGTTCTGCTCAAAGTTTCAAGCCAGAATGGAGAAGAAAATTTACGTTTGTGCTGTGTATGTATTTGTACGTCTGCGCGTGGTTAATTTAATATGTCAGGGCATTTTATACAAATTAAAACATAACTTCTTTTTCTTTGAGATTATAAAATACGTACGTCCGTACTTTTAACTGGCCAAATAATGTAGAAGAATGTTGCGTAGTTCCGTTATTTATGAAACTAATGAAAGGTTTATTATTAAGGCATCTGTAGTATTCCAGATACTAATACCAAAGAATATTGCTCCTTAGTTTTACGTTTTTATATTACCACATTTTTACCAACTTCAATTATCACCTTAGGTACATTTTTAGACATTTTTATCCCAATATATAAACGTGAAAAACTCGTAGTAGTTGTACTAAACTATTAGCAAAGATATTGCCCTGCTAGAAGCATCTAAATTAAATGGCATTAATCGCCATCTGAGACCATACTGTTATAGTGGAATGAAACACACTGTGTATAACTTTTCAGGCGTTATGTTCCTCGAGTTTCTACGTTCATATAGAATTCATCAATTAGCTAAGCACGTAAGCCAGTGATAATATAAAGCTAAGACACTCTTCTTTAATATGAACTTTCATTCATTTGTCCCTATTTATAAAACATACTCAAATTTTGAAATAACTGAAATATATGATTTATCCCATGGTAAATCATACAATTAGTTCCATAAATTATAGTAAATCTTTTTTTATATATATCTATGACATTTTCTATTTTATTGTACTCTTTTATACTTCTCCACGCGCATGTTATTTTTAGCTCTGACATTTTTTTGTAATTTCAACAATTTTATCAGCTTTTTTGATAGGCTAAATGATTTATACAATGAATATTTAAGTCCATAAATATGCATGTCCCTTCCTGTGCTTGTCAATCATTTTCTTACATCATGTTCATGCCTTGTTTTTATCTTACAATCTTAGATTTGTAAAGTTATAATTTATATATTGTGTTATAATCAACCCAATCAAGCTTTATCTAATATTTTTTGGTGTGCATGTGTTTAGTTACAATATTTTTGTTTTTTATGCTTTAAAATATTTTAAAGTATATTTATAAATACTGTTTTAATAATAATTTTATAATTTAATAATTTTTTTCAATCATATAATTTCTCTTAAACATGTATCTATGAAAATATTCAAATAAGCAAATAAACAAGTAATGCATTTTGTTATTTTAATTAAAATATCCAGTAATTATTGTACCGGAGTGAAAAAAATCCAAACAAAAACGCGGGTGCATTGTTGGTGATTATTCATGCATTAAGTATGCAGTTCTTAATCCTACGTTTTTGTTTTGAATTTCCCACGTAATATATATATATTAATTAAAATCACTATTACGCATATGTATTACAACTTAAACTATAATTTCTTTTTAATATAGGACTAATTAATTTAGTTGTTTGTACCACTCGCACTTACGTTTTTCTTTACTTTAACCATTATTTCCAATTAGAAGATATGTTTTAATATTCTGCAACCATTCTAATGGTTAGTAGTATCCCATCTCTAGAGATGGGATACTACTACCTTGACAGGTAAACATCTTAATTAAGAAAGAGTCTATTCCAAACTTTATAATCGTTGACATAATATTTGTCTGAATGTTGTTGCAGTGTGCGGGGGTCTCATGCTGCGACCCATTTATCTGTATCGATGTTAAGGCATTAAATCTGGGTATCGATTTAGACGTCAGTGTATGCCTTACTACAGAGCAAGTAGAAAAAGGAATGAAAGGTGATAAAGAATTTAAAGCAACTTTAGTGGGTGTATTGGAGAATCTATTGGGTGTTGTGATTAATTTATTGGATAATTTATTGGGTGAAAAGGGGATATTGGGGAAATAAAGAAATACATGGTTGAGAAAATCATATTCATAAAAAATGTTTTACTTTTATATACCACATTTTCTCCTTTTTCTATCCGTACTCGTCTGGAATTAATAGTGTTTAACAAATATGTTATTTGAATAGCAGTTAAATAAAGTAAGCTCTTCTAATAGCGTAGGCAGCACTATTCTGAAGAATTGTGTTATTTTTTACAAATTCTCCATCTATTGTATTACCTTCATTTATTATACAATTTATGTCAGCATAAAGTTGTGTTATCCCTCAAGATGATATAGAATTCCATATAACTGCAGTAGTTGCTGTTGAGGTGAAAGTAATCTATAATATCGTTTTAGTCTACTCTTGCCGGGAATAGAACTGAGGTGAACCACTAAGATGCAGCACCAAAGTGTAAGAAATTACCAATCTTGTTTATTCCTACAAATTCCAAACTAATAAAAGCAATTACTAAATATTTTGTGATAAACTCTTATAAAGTTTGCAATTTTGAAATTAAAACTGAGTTTACGGTTCAATTACAATCACACTTATTATTAAAATATGTTATTATTATATAATTTCTACTCTACCTCTTGTACATAACAAGCCACAACATTCCAACTATAATATATATATTCTTAACGCAATGGAATGTACAATATCTTTTGTTAGCCCATCTTTAGCTAACACGAACAAACTGGATGACTTACCCACTCGAGAGCATGCCACGTACAGTTACCCTTGTGAAGTGCATGGTGTGCTCAAATCTAAGCCACAAACAGACAACGATTGGCCTTGAGATTTGTTGATAGTCATCACAAATGCCAGTCTAATTGGAAATTGAAAACGTTTCAATGGACTTGACATATCTGTGGGTATAATATGAATCTGTGATATTAATATATTTTCACCTTGGAATTTGCCATTTAAATTTAATGCTTTGGCCAATTTTTTCTTTAATCTTTTAATACCTAATCACGTTCCGTTGCACGACTTCGGTGGGTTCAAATTGCGAAACAAAATAACAGTAAATTCAACCGGAGATCCAACCTTTAACTGTATATTATGCGGTGACATGCCTGGTAAATTTAATGAGCTTTAAACCTCTGCTGGATAATTAACAGCTTCGGTGTCATCACAAACTGTAGCAATCGATTTATACATCACCAAGTTCCTAAGCAATAACTGTCTTGAGATTCAATTCGTAGACGCCCACATTTCTGCTGCTAAACTTGCTCTTCCTGACAGCTACTTATGATTAATGTATCGCGAATGTACATAGTGAAATATCTGGTCAAAGAAAGCATCTTGCGAATTAAGGATTGTGCAGAAATCACACGGTAGTTTTAAGCATTCTGTTGCATCTACAGCAGCTTATCCATCATGATATCTGATGGTTGTTTTGAAAATGTTTTAGCAGATGGATCTTGAAGGAACTGAACGCGCATATTTACTTTTAGTTGTAATTTTTCAACACTACGCCACATTGGCAATAATTTCAAACAGGCATTGATTTCATCAGTATATGTTGAACGTGGAATGACAGGAAATGTTTGCCTAAAATTACCTGAAAGAAGTAACAGAGTACCGCCAAATAGTTTGTTGTTGTTTTTAAGAAGTTTCAGTGCCTTTTCTTTTCAATGCCTTAAGTGAATATTTGTGTGCCATAGTGCATTCATCCCAAATTATAATTTTACAGTCTTTAAACACTGTGGCCATGGACGATATTTTTAGAGTTGCACACTGCCTCTAGGTTATTTTCAATATTCAGAAGGTTAGAAGTTATTGAATTACTAATATCGCTGTTAAAGCAATAGGGGTTCTTGGTTGGAGGGAGAAAATTTAGGGTTGTAAGTATATTTGAATGCCACACAAAAATGAAGTCCAAAAAATTAAAAAAGGTTTGGGGTGGACCATCTTTATCTCTTACGGGTTTTATAAATATATGATAACCTATCCTCAAACCTACCAAGTGAACATATAAAATTTCATCAAAATCGGTTAAACCGTTTTGCAGGAGTATACCAACTAACACTGTTCCACGAAATTTTTACATATATAAAGAGATATATAACTGATTTCAATATATAAATATTATATATATATATATATATATATATATAATTACGCATCATAGAACTCGTGAACTAACAATAGTGTTACCTCATCCAGTCACAATCTGCCCTTAGAAGATGTATAGAAAAAGATTATGACTCTTTATTTGAAGTTTATTTTTGACTATGGAAGGATTGTGAAGGAAACAGGATTTTTTCCGGACATTTGCCATCGTTCAGTGAAACAAGATTTCTGTTACTGATTTATTGTTTCACTGAATGATGGCAAATGTCCGGAAAAATCCTGTTACCTTCACAAGATTATGATCCTGGGGTTCCGCCCAATTTTGTCCGATTGGCCTCGAAAACGGACCGATTTACTTTTAGAACTTCATTCTAATTTTCGTAATGGACTGCTACAGTAAACTTGATGAAGATATACATGGATGTAGAATGTTTATATTTGCTTTATGAAAATATGTATATTAGAAATCTATTTAAAATAAAATTAACATAAGTTACACAAATATTAGGAAAATGTTATAAAATATTATAAATCACGTTAGTGCTTGGTAGCCCATCGTAATGCCCTTAAGAGATCCGCTACTTCCATTTCGCAAACTTATTTATATGCTTTAATTACAACGTGTAAGAATAATGATAAAAATTCCAGTGGGTTGCTCCTAAAAACTGCTTGTAAAAGCAAAATTTGAAACCTATTAGTTTAATTATAATTGGAAATTTTTCGACTCGTAATGCAAGGTGATAAATATTATACACAGCTGGGAAATTCACCAAAATAAACAAATTGGCCCAAAACCATATAAAGAGAGCCTGAAAAATATCACACTGCAAAACCTATTGATTACTTCCTTTCATCTGCTATGGTTATATTCACCTAATCACTGACAGCAGTTTACTTAATGATTGTCTTTTTGATTATTGTTGATATTGATTATAATATTGAGATGGGTCTAGCTGATGTACTCTAGCAGCTGCATTAACTTTTGGAAGTGGATGAAAAATAATTTCCAACAGTTAGCAAATATTTTATTTTCCGAATTTTTGTTCACCAAGTGTGAGAATTATCTGCTATGATAATTTGAATGATATTTATGATCACTGATGAGTAATTCAATTTAATTATTTGCAAACTTGATTAAATGTTCTCGATACTGTTGGATCCTCTCAAATACTTCTTGATTTTTCTCAAATTTGCCAGTGGAGAGGACATGCTATGGAACGAGGACTGCAACCTGATACCTGCCATGTACACTGTGCCTTCTGAAAACCGGGATTTACAGAGGCAAGGATGCGCCATATACCATAAGCGTTTCGAAGCCAATGACATTCCAGTATCAGGGAGCTGCCGAAGACTGGCACTTAGTGTATTTCCATGCTAAGCTAAATGGAGCCTCAATAAACCTCGGACATTGCAAATCTCCACATACTATATCTGAGATGTGCAGCCATTTAGATAAAATGCAATATCTGTACTCCATACTGTCCCACTACGCCATAAAAAGTGTTACATTTTTTATGTAACTGTGGTGCCATTGTAAAAATACATTAAGACTTAATTAATTTACAAAATAGATTACATTGATTTAATAAACTATTATATATCAATTATTACTGAATTCAATCTTAATCCGATCGAAATAAAACCCCTACGCAATACTGTGTTGTTTTACACAACTAGGATAAAAGCCTTCTAAAAGGACACATTATGAAGGACGAAACATTCATCAGCAACTATAAAGGCTGCATTATCAGTGTTATAGCTCACAATCTTGGATTCCATTCTTTCTTGATATTCCAGGCGGGATTCTGTCATGTCTCATACTATGGACATCATTCAGAACGCTAACACAAAAGCGAAATATTTCTTCACATCCCTGAGGTAAGCGATGGTAATAGCTATTAAACTACATACAAGTAAATTATTCCATATTTATACCTCCTTATCATTTGTTGTATCTGAAAACAAAACCAGATATAAAAAAACAACTTTTAGAAATTTATATTTGAAGATCTTTATTTATTTGCAAACGTTTATTCCTCTTCTATTTTCGCTCTAGGATAATTTCATACTCAAATAAAAATTTGAAATATTTTAATTCCAACTTTCAAGCTCAGTGTTGCATTGTTGCTCCAAAAGGGTTTTCAAATTGTCTCCAATAGGGATATCACTCGAGTAATCGTTGTAAAGGGATAACAAATTTTACTTGTGAAATTGAAAACTGATAAGTGAGTTCGAGTTGTCAGGCATTTGTAGTAAACAAATTATTATAGTGCGTATTTTAATGTAACATCAATTTTCACCACTAATAGTTATATATTACAGTATTTAGAGTTCTCTTATTATATTTAGACGCATACTACACATACTTATTAATTTATGTAATTTATTAAGAAGAAATAAGGCATAATAAAACAACTTTGGATACTAAAACAATTACAGATTCAAAAATCAAAAACTACATTTTCTGAATAACTTTGAACGCATTCAGACATCGAAAAAACGTGACATTGATCATAATAAAAAAGAACTCTTACGTGTTTTCAATATTACAACTACATTCAAGATAGTGCATCAAATAATAACTTTACTTTAGGAAAAACCTTCCTCTTAGCGCAGCGTCTGATATATGAACCTGGAATCTGGAGTCATGTTCCATTGAAAAAAGTCGCAGCAAAGAAGCTTGAAACGAACTTTTTCCATCTTTTCAACACCATAGAAACCTAGACGACAAAATATAGAGTAATCTATAAGTTTTAGACACGATCCTAAAGAACGATGGAGCAATCGAGCTTTCTACATATAACCTAGCTATGGTGGGAAAGGTTGATTCAATGTGAATGTGAATGATTTTTCGCAAGTTCACCTTCTCCTTAGTGCTAAATCTAACGCTGATACTTCTAAAAGTCAGTTTCAGAAATTAAAAAAAAATAAAATATTTTTTAGTGTAGTGACAATATGTTAGTTGTATAACTAACTTCAATAAGGGTTTTCTAAAATTTCAGGCACTCATACAAACAATACACATTCATACATAAAATTTTACAATCACGCCTCTTTCATTTATCGCCAATGCAACCCAGCAGAGTCAGTCTTCTAATTGGGCGGTCTCCCAGTCGAATAACAAAAATTCACCGGCATTATATAATGCTTGATACACCAAGAAGCGTTTGAGGCGATTCTTTAACGCCTTAGGCGTTGAAGCATGTTTAATTGAATTTGGGCAGTCTGTTGAAGAAATGGTTGACTAGTTTGTGAGCTTTTGTTTTATTATTATTGATGTCCCAAGCTGTTTTTAAATGCTTTTGGAAGAGAGAATAGCTTTTGAGCCATCATATGCTTTTGCAGCTTGTATCACTTTCCTGTATGTTTTTATTTTTAATTCTTGAAAATAAATGAAAGAATGAATGTTTATTCCATCAACTGTACATGAAATACACTTAAAATTAATGACAATAGTAAAGCATTAAACAGAAATGTTTTGAAAACAATATTTTACTAGTTATCTAGCTAAGATATTACTTAAATATTTAATAAGCAATAAAGCCTGCATGGCATTCAGCCTGTGCGCAGGCTTCAGTTGATCGTCCGCCACGATAACTTAAAATGAAGAACTTGATAGCTTTAATAGCATTTAATAAATAGAATGAGCTAGAATTTTGAACATAAAATTTATAATTGAAAAGAAAAGAAAATAAACACGATTTAATATGAGAACTGGCTTGTTACGTTTAGTAAAAAATTAATTCAGTGTTAGTTTATCTATAATAATGCAACGGCATCATATCGGTGTTTTGCTCAGGGCAGATAAAGTCAGCATGGTTATATGTAATAATAGTAGTAGTGTGGTGTGTACTAATGTAGCGTCTAAAGTAGTGTAGTGAAGTAGCAGTAGTAGTATGGTTTAGTAGTACTATAGTGGTCTAGTGGTCGGGTGTAATATTATAAACTGCATGGGGATGGGTGGTGCAAATATTTTTAAAATGTTCATTTGTAGTGTTTTTTGTACATTTTGGAGAAACTAAATCACCCTTGAAACTAAAATACCCATTGCACTGTGGCCCTGTTGTATTTGGAATTTATTTCGCAAATATTGATAATTTTTGTAGGGCAGCAAATGTTATTGGGGAAATCTAGAGTATCATTAAAATTTACATTAACTGCTGCTCTACAGATTGAATGAATTTATAAAATCCCATGTTTCTTTAGAAAGGGAAGTATTAAGGTGAGCGATGTTTTCTGAAATATGTTAATAGAGTGATTGCATTCAATGAAAAACCTTATTTTAAAGATTTAAATTGTAATGTAAGAACTCTAGGTACAAGTGATTTGAAAAAGATTTCTAGTTAATGACCTGTTTAGTTTATGAAAAATGGTCTAAATATATGTGATATTAAATTATGAAATAAACATTGTTGAAGTGGGAGTTTAATTACGATTAACTAAATCATTTAGATACAGATTTGTACCTTTATTATATGGGTACAGGCAGAAATTTTGTAATAAAGACATCCGTAAACCTTTTACGGACTATTTAAATGCGAAGAACTGTAAAACATTGTTGTTAATAAAACTATAAATATATATGGATAATTTTCAGAGTCGTTTATTCGAGAGTAAAAATGATTTAGAGAGATACACTTATATTAAAAGTTATAATCATCAAATGTATACAGACACTATAGAATATTTAAATCAATAAAAGTAGCTTTGATTCATTTCAAAAGGAATAATTAAGATATTTCAGAATATTTAAATAAAACTGGTTAATTTGAAGATGAAATGTAACATACGTGCATACATTATATTTTATTGCATTAAAAAATTTTAAATTATAAATAGAAGATGCACATCGACTAGTCCAGACTTGATCGAATCGTTTAGGCACAAGCAATAAATTAAATGTAGAAGTGTTCTATTTTATATGTATCCATCGACAACAGGCCAACGATGACTACCTATACCACAATAATAGGAGTTTGGAATTCTTAGAAACGTATTGTAAACTATAGTGGTGTCACCGTGAATAATTAAATATTGTTGTTTTAAATCCAAACGGTTTTCCATCGCTTACAATACTGTCAAAACATGGCATGTCTTTCGTGAAAGAGTTTTTACTTTTTGTATTAAAAAGCTACAACCACATATCGCGGTTTCTCCAATTGAGAAGATGTGTTTATCGTCAAAGATTGACGTCCAGTTTGAGGTACTACAGGATATTCATGCAAGTTACACTGTCTAAACGGTATATGTATTGAAGTTACGTTTTCAACCAGGCGTGTACTTTTAGCACGAAGTCAGTTAAACAATTAGTCAACAGCGGAACCTGTGGGATTAACACCGCACCTCCTTTCACGCCTTAAGCTTATGGAACTGATAAAAATTTGGAACCTTATGGAACCTATGTATAAACTCAACTGTTTGAATAAACTCAGAAAAAAACTAGAGTTCGAGTGGACAGAGGAGTGCTATATGTGATTTTGGAGTTTGATAACTAGTGTAATGACATGTCTGGTGTTAATTATACTAGACTATAATAAATCGTTTATCTTGTACTGTGATGCAAGTGATAAGGTTGCGTGAGGGCATGAAGCTGTTTGGTGCAAGAAGTGGACTGAATGAATCGGCCTATCACATATTCATTTAAAAAGTGCATGGATGCAGAGCGAAGGATTTTGTCTGTCTAATTGAAGGAAGCCTTGTCAGTTTATAAATAGAAATGCTTAGTAAGTACTTAGAGGTAAGACCATGTATTTCAATCAATGACAACTGTTCACTGGCATTAATACTGAGTAACTTTCGTAAGTTCAGAAGGCTACAAAGGCGGTCAACTACTATTTTAAGTTTACTAATAACTATTAGACATTTAAGATGCTGTAGTGGAATATTTATCAAGAGTATTTGTAAATAAGGGCAGATACGAAAATGTGTGGGGTCTGTGGGAGTTACTAAACGGATTGCCATGTGAGGTAAACAATAGTAGAGAAAAGAAAAGTTAGCACAGATCAGGAATACGAAGGTCAGGGCCGTATCACTAACAAGGATCCTTTCGATTAGTACAACAGTATAGCAAGTAGACAATATTTAAAACTTCCTACTGGCCTTTGTATATTTTAAAACGCACCAAATTAAGGATATATAATTAAGACATTGAATTAAAAAGTCATGAAAATAGGTTAGAACTTAGAAACGTTTTACATTAACAAAGGATTCGTAAAGTTAAAAAATAATATTATAGTGCAGACAATATATAATAACACCTGATAGAAGTATTGTTCGAATATTTTAACATGTCACCTATTGATATACATTTTTGACAACTGAAGGCGTAAGAAAAATATGACTTATTCCACATCCCAATCTGGCGGTAGAAATTAAGGTAAGAGTAGAAACATGCGAGGCGTGTGCCGTGGCGATAACTGGACACACATATCATGGTAACATATTATCTGAAGTGACACAGGCCTATTGACAAACTTACGTTGCCTTGTTTTGACAATTGATGAGGTTACCCAGAGGAAACAACAATGTGTTAGTAATCTTTGATGATCATAGTAAGTGTTTTCTTATATTTGTGGAGGGATGCGATGACTTAATCAATTACGAATAGTAAAGTGTTGGACATTATATTGTTTCAGAACTTTTCATATTGTAAAACATTGTTGAGTAACAATGGACAGCGTTTTCTTGGTGTGGAACTTAAAAACTGCTAACCCTTTGATCAGGGTATAACACACCAATTTATCTTCCCATTTGTGCCTGAAGTAGTAAAGAGGAAGAGAGCTTCGAACTTTCCAAAGAAATATTTAAGGAACCATTTAAGTTGTGTATGAATTATTATATCGTTGCCGTACACAGAATACAGAAAATCGATGATGACGTTTTCTGGTAAGCTGGCAACATTTAAAAGAAGTGGGCGAGTCACTAGTAATGTAAACGTTGTAAGCCTACACTACAAGCTTATCCCGTCTAAATAAATCTATAAGATCACCTGGAAGCACTGGGTAAATAAGTAGTGTACTTGATACAGATAGCGTTGTGTACATAAACAAAAATAGCTTCTACAGAGTAAATACAGGAGACTACCTAAGGCAGATGACAGACGAGCTGGCTAAAGGCTATGGTCCCTTAACACGTATTATAGAATTGGTTTCCGGTGGTCCAAAGACGTACGAATAGTATGTTTCTATAAACAAGAACTGTTTTATATCTGTCCGCAAAATCAAAAGTTTTTAAAACTTGTTTTTAGTGAAACCTGGATAACACTTAGTTAACATTGAAGAAAATAGAATTAGGAGCACATAGTCTAGGAAAACATTAAACGTCATGGAGACAAATGTTTTCTAAATTATTGGCCCAAAACGCATTCGAGAAGATAAATATAGAACCCTATCACATGGTCACTGTAAGACGTAAAAATACCTGTTCAAATTTAAACAAGAGATGGTAATTTATGCGGACAATATATAATTGTGTAAACAGGTAATGGGTCTATTGTTGCACTCGGTCTGAGTTCAGAGCGAAAATGAATAAGTTAACTTTTGTATTGTATTCCCTTTAGTCACCGTCATATTCTCCACCATTCCATCCACCTCCATCACGCACCGGAAAGTCTTAAATCTCCCTTACCGGATTATCCTGTGTCAGATTCAGAATTTCACGAGGTAGGGTAAAACTGCCAATCACTATAACAGGGGAACGCGGATGATGGCTCGACTAAAGGTATATAGTGGTCTTGCCACCGGTGTTTATCGGTGTACAAGTTTTTAGAAAAGTTTTAAAATTCTTATTATTTGTAAACAAAAAAACTAAATAGGAAGTCTGGCTATCTTCAAAAATTAAAATTTCTTCTTGTAATAAAATGTGACCGAGAAGGAGGTAGCACGTGTAGTCCAGGAACTGAAACACAAGACATTATGTGACATCAACGGAATGTCAATATGGATATTAAAGCGCTGTTTCAATTAGTTAATAACACCATTAACACAATTGCTCAACTGTCCATTGCAAACTGGAATCTTCCCATCAAAATTGAAAATAGCAAACATCATTCCAATTTTCAAAAAGGATGATCCCCTGCTCACCAGCAACTACTATTAGATTTTCATTCTGCCAATCTTGAGCAAAGTCTTTTAGAAAATCTTTCTTGGACAACTCAACTGCTTTCTGGAAAATTTTGAAATTCTCAGTCCCACTCAATTTGGGTTCAGAGAAAAAAAAACTCACAGCGGATGCTGTAACAAACCTCTTTGACCAAGTTGTCGGTGGACTGAAGAGGCGTAGACACGTGTTAAGCGTGTTTCTCTCCAAAACCTTTAACTGTGTAAATCACGGAACACTACTGAACAAGTTGGAAAGGTGCATAGTATGGGGTCTGCCCTTAAAATGGATCGAGTCTTATCTTTGTGATCGAGAGCAGTGTGTGCAGATTTCGGACAAATTATCCCCAAAAACAAAGATCGCCCATTGTGTCCAGCAGGGATCTATCCTTTGTCCAATTATCTTTTTTATTTACTGAACTTGAGTTATGAACTGAATACACGCATTCAATTTTGTTCTGAAATAAACCTGAAAACAAAGGAATCAAAATGAAGTTTCATAAAATTTTCATTGAAGAACCACGATACTGATACGAAACTTTCAGTGTTTGTGGATGATGTTCCTCTCCAGGAAACACAATCCACAAAATTCCATGGAATGTACCTAGATCGGGGTCTGACTTGGGACAATCACGTCGACCACGCATGTGGAAAAATTGCATCAGGTATATTTGCTCTTTGCAATTTGGCACAGTATTGCTTCATCTGAGTATTTAAGACGGCTTATTTTGCCATAATTTATCCTCATCTAGTGCATGGCATAAGACTCTGGGTAGCGTAAGTTAGAATGGGTCTTCAGACTCAAAAAAAAAACCCGTGAGAGTGATTTTGGGTTTGAGAGCCAGAAGTTGCTTTTAGGAAGCTGGGGTTACTGACATTGCCCTGTCTCTACATTCTCGAGGTCATCCTTTACTTCCTTTACTCCAGATGCGTTTTGGTTCGAGGCGAAAACGTCAGACTAGATTTAAGGACAACTTTCAAGTCCTACAACATAGAACTAATGCTTTCAGAAATTTTCATTTGTCTCCCTGGATTTATTAAATAACAAAATGAAAAGAAATAAAAGCTCAGTTGGAAACAATTTTGGTGTCAAAGGTATTTTACTGTGTTGACGAATTTAATGATGTGTCTATGGGAAAAATTCATACACATTCACAAAATCGTATTGACGGACCTGTAAACTGCAAGAGATAAGTTTGAATGAGGCCATGTATGTTTGAATGGGTCAGTGAAAATGGTTAGGTTAGATTTAATTAGAGGATTGTGATACAATTTTATATTTTCTTTTCACAATGAACGACATTATAACTTATAGATAAGGCTATAATTCGTTATTTATTGGTTTTCCTGTCTGTAATAGCTGCGAAAGACGATTATTTACTTAAATGTAATTTACGTAACTTTCAACGTAGTCCATAATTTACTTGAATTTATAGCTTGAGGTTAATTTTGAAATGATTGTATTGTTACGTTATTTAAAGTCGTAATTTTCCTTGCTATCTTTGCATATCTTCTAACAGTAAAATAATTTTACACTATGTTGTGCTCACTGGAAAATCGTATTTTAGAAAGGTCAATAAAAGGATCTTTAAACAATAAAATTCGTGTGTCAACGGTTTAATACCTTCCACACGCCTTCATCCCAGTTATCTGCACGTGGAGCCGGTTTTATACATTATAAGATTTACGGGTAACAATTAACTGTCCTGGAATCGTGACAATAGTATCAGGAAAGACGGTGTGTATAAAATGTTCTAGTTTCTCTCCTAGGGTATTCTGCTGTCAACTATTGAAGATAATGGCATCCATGAAGGCGATTGTAGTGTATCTAACGTTACTGAGTTTCATTGGTTTCGCCACCGCAGGTTATGTTTACGATAGAACGAATGAATGAAAATACTCCTTTACTGAGGCGAAAATTTGGACGTTATAAGTGGTCCATTCTTACATTTAACCTCACAGTCCAAATTATAACTAAAATTCTTTTAAAACTAAACAATACTACAAAGAGTAGTGTCTTCTATGTGTACGAGTCAACGTAATTATAGTTACAATAATCAATAATAAAAGGAAAATACTAATAACTTTAATTGAAAGATGTACAAAAAAATTACAATTTTACTTATTCGTTTCCATATATATATATATATATATATATATATATATATATATATATATATATATATATATATATATATATATATATATGGAATCAGGAAGGGAATTTCATGTTCGACAAGCAGTAACAGTAAAAGATCTGTGGAAAACCGTTGTTGTATGATGAGGAATACGCAAAATAGAAGAACCAGTAAAGCACTTTAACTTTAAGGTGATCCTTACAGTTTACAGAGCTACACTTCCTCCAATTTTTCCAATCCTATCTTTCCTAAGTAGTGAATAACCTTTGACAAAAACTCATTTGAAAGAATATTCAGCTTTAACGACGTCTCCGACACAGCAATCACGTCAATGATTTTAGACCGCAAATTGCTCTGACTTTATCTTTAGGACAACTAAATGATTGCGTATTCCTATTAGAGGCGTTAAAATATTTATAAAAAGCAACGAGGTTGTTGCGCGCATGGAGACATTATTGTGCGTTCCAATGAACACGAAAATCCTGTCTGAACCTTAAAATTATTTATCTTTTTTGTTTAACCCCGACTTTTATTTCACTTTTACACGTTTATATAGTGTATCTTGCATGTGTTTGATTACATTTTAGGCAATTCTATTCTTAAATGTTAATGCACACGTACAAACCATTCAAGTCACGCTTACAACTCACGAGCCACTACTTCACTAAAACCACCTGACCTTGATATACTGCTAATAACACAGCTTAATTATTAAGTAGCTTTATTTGTAACTAGATTACTTGTGTATTAATTCATGGGCAACTAAATATCCCTTTTATTACCCAAGCCTTTACTACCCCTCGCAAGTACATACACTTCCTATTTCCCCAGACGAAAATAAAATCAACCTAGGCTACCCAATAATCCAAGTATACATTATCAAGCTGAATGTTGAGTGAAAGTAATTAATATTAATATTTCTTAACATTTAGTCTTATTTAATTTTCATTTCAATGTGGTACGCAAACTTATCACCTTTATTCATGGAGATTGACATGTGACTTAGTAAAACATGACACGGAAGCAAACGATACACGCCATTTTTGCGATCCAACACATCATTTTGTGTCTTCAATTTTATAATTATACATGCTAATTATACTACTTACAAAATTCTCATAAATGTATATGACAAACTGAGAATCAACTAAACCCCAAACAAAAAACATATATTATTGAAATATTTGTTTTATTTGAGTGATTTTTGTTACTATCTAAGATGATTAAGTATAGAATATTATTTTTTCTCCTATATTTACAAGAAAACTTATGAACAACATTGTCCACAAAAAAAGTCTAGTACAGCAATATACTACGGTAGTACAGGACGTAAATAACTCACGCTTATTTTGTATTCGGGCATGATGTTCTAAATACATTTCCTGCAGGTCAGAATAACTTAATTGACTGGAGTATGAAGTTATTTAATAAAATACATAGAGCTTCCCGCACGCATTACAAAGCCTTCAAGGTTATCTTTATCGTATTTAAGCCGACTACTCTTGGGACCAGTGATGGCCATTCAAGGATAACCCCATATTCGGAATTGCTTTTCGACAATTAAACGTCCAAAAATTCAGTTTGAAGGTTCTTTGAGTTTGTAGAATGGAAAGTTTTCTTTTGTTCTTCTATAGGGTAACATGGTTGTCATGGTACTTTTTACTAGGTTATAGTATAATAATAAGAAAGTATTAACACATGGTTTATAAAGAAATTTTAAAAGGCAGCGGTGAAGTACGATATCAAACCTTATATTTTTATGTTTACAATTGAGCCTTTTCGTGATGTGCAACACTGGGTTAACCAAATCTTTTGTGAAGTGTTCCATGATACTGTGTTTAAGTATATAGTTTTTAATGCTGGTATATACGAGTATACATACTGACGTAAACAAAAGTAAATTTATGAAATAAATTTTTATTGCACCAAATTTGTTTGTATAAATATATCAAAATCCCATATATTTACTCTAGTTTTTTTACTTATTGGTCATTTTATTCTATTAGTTTAACCGATGCTCTTGAATAGTCTCTACTTTAGATCTAACTTTATCATGAAGGACACCCATGATGTTCAAGTGCTAGAGGTGCAATAATCCTTCAAGAACCGCGGTTCTCCGAACAGAGTAACTCCAGATACATTACAAAAATCCAGACAGGATACAGCCAGAGTGATTTATCGAAGCTGGTAAAGGGACTATTCGCAGAGTGGGCAGTGGCCTGGCAGCCTACGATTCACACTGAAACTGCGAGTACGTGAGACTGAAAGACTTAAAAGACTCCTGCATATACAGTAAATTTCACGAGTTTTGTAATATTGTTCAATATAGTTGGATGATTTCGTTGTATGCATGCCTAATGTGTATCCAATTTTATGAAAAGTACTAACGATAAATTTAAAAGCTAAAATCATAGAATCCTACTTGTGTACGACGTGGTCAACAAAGTCCAAAAGTATAATGAAAACACATTACGAAAACTAGTTGATTTTTTCTTTTCTATAACAACTACATGACCATGAAATACCAAAGCATTTAAAAGTTTGATCATGGAAAGCATTTTGTTACGAGGTAAACAGTAGGATATCTTTATGAAATCTAATTAAATACTCATGGCATATTCATTGTCATTAACACAAACTTCACTACATTATTTAGATAATCAAATGTGGTTATACATTCTCACTGATATCATAAAATACTTCTTTTATGTGTTTTTTTTATTTATAGTAATAACACCTTCCTGTGTAAAAATCCAGATATGAAGGATATTGATATTGGTTACCATAATTGCTTATCTTTATAAACATGTTCCTTCACCTAAATAATGTGTAGTGACTCTTATTTGCCACAAAACAATTAGTAATATGCCGTTTATTACCACCAAGTAATTATGAATAAATAAGAATGATCATGTAAAAACTATTAAATATCAATCAACTATTTGAAGGGTAATTTAAAGTGGAGAAATATGTTGCAACACTAAACAGGCTACAAAAAAGAGGCCAGTAAAATCTGTGATTATATCGAACACTGTTCTGAGGGAATATGGTCAGGACACCTGACTTGAACAATGGAATGATAGATGACAGTTGCACCTCAGAGGCAGTATCTACCTCTGGTTATGTATACTATTCCATAAATCTCAGAGGACAAGTGAAATAATTTATCCTTGATTTCTTGAATTTATCCAGAGTTTTCATGCTATATACAAATAATTAATATTTAGCTTGCCAATTAACGTTGGTATTATTTAACATGATGTGTTAAAATATACTTAAACGTAGTACATATAGTTATGAATTTGTCAAATTCACACATGTGTAAAAAGTAATTAGCTCTGTTTATATATTATTCTCTTTACGTACCAAATGCTGCAATGTCTTTAGACATTTCTCACCTACCAGGTAGTCCTTTGTTCAGAATGTATAACAGGACTCTGAACATTTCTCATCTATGTATAATACAAATACACACATTACGTTTCGATGACCGGAATCTTTACCCTTCTTCAGGTGTAATAAAACTCTATTATATGAAACCCTAGAGTTGGAAAATATATGGTTTTACGTATTATCCAATGCAATGCTAGTACGACATCAAAACTATCTATTTTATTAAGAAATTTTGTATAAATGTGTAGGTGTATCCTAAATTACTCATCATAATCGGATTAATAACCCAAGTGTTTATTTAGAAATATCACACAAGCCTTTATGAACTGTTATCTAGATTCTAGATTGTAACTGTACCAAATATAAAAGCCTTAATTGATGATGGGAAAACAAGAAACACTTTCTAATAAATCTTTTAGATTACATTTACACGACGAATTACGTTGTTATATTAAACTCACTTTATTCCAGTAAGTAGTGAAAATTCTATAAATATTGTTAGAGCAGTTTCTTAATCTTTCCGGTAACTCACCACTCATTGCTTGCTCAGACGTGATGTACCTATGGTGCGAAGGGTTGACTCAAAGCCAATGTTGAATTAAACTCCAGTTCACTTTCCTCTTACCGTCTAGAATCCGAAAATGCCATAGACTTGACTCCTGGAGTCATGTTCATCCAAATATAACAAACAAAAAATAAGATCAACTAACCCCTTTCATCGTGTCGACATCAGAGGCACCTATAATAAAAAATATAAAAATATATTGTAATAGAGGTGAAGAGGTATTCTCATTGTTTCTTCAGTGCGCAAATGAATGTACTGTGTTACTTCTGACACGATCTCTAAGCACGGTGGAGCAACGGGGTATATTTATATTGCATATAGCGTATAAGATCTTTGATAATATTGGGCTTAGAGGAAGGCGCGCTGAAGCTGAACTCGTCATTCGCATTATGATGCTGTATTTTTATATTTTTCTAAATAAAAAACCGTATAAACTGCATGCATAATATTTGGCAGTATGCGTAATCTGAGCTTATTTTTACCTTGTATTAGTGTACTTACCAGAAGAAAATTTCATTTAATTTGTGGAAGAAGGAATTGAAAATAGGTAGTATTTACCGAGGTTTTATTGCTACATTACTGGGGGGAGTTAATTTATAATTTTAAGTACGAAATTTATACACAATATTAAATTTTAAAATTATATCTAAAGTCCAGTTTTAAATATATGTTTTTATTTTTTGATTGCTCCGAATTTCACGTGCTCAAAATATGGTAAAAGATCAGATTTTCTTGGTCTCATCGTAGCCCTCTCCCTAAAATCACGGATACCACTGGACATAATCTTGGTTTTTCTTCGCTTAATGCCAAAATCCAATTGACACTGACCAAATAAAAGTTGTCTTTTGAAAACCCTAAGACAATCACAAAATAGAGACAAAAAATACAATATGCAGTGGTATTTGTTCTGTAATTCCAATAATATGATTTGTTGTGTAATTCCTTCACTGAATTTATTGTTTGTGTGCAGAGGTCATGTCATATTCAGCCGTCAATGAAAGTTCGTTACACACGTGTTTGCATCATTGTCATGTTTACAATATGAATCAAACTTAATTTGTTGTAAGGTAACAAGGTGTTTGTTTGTTTATTTATTCAGAATTTTTTTATTTTATCGTAAATATGTTTTATTTCCAACATCGTTCATTGTTATATCACCCGAGTTAAGTAACATACAAAAGACACGACTGAAGCTCACAAAAACATTACATTTTTACTTATTGTTTTATTTATTTTTAGAATTTGATACCATTGTGATACTATTTTATATATATATATATTATATATATTATACATATATATATATATTATACATATATATATATATATATATATATATATATATTGTTTACTCTATTATTATTGATGACATTTGTTTAGGTTTATATTTAAAAATTGATGTATATATATATATATATATATATATATATATATATATATATATATATATTGATATATATATCACTATATATATATATATATATCAATTTTAAATATAAACCTAAACAATTGTCATCAATAATAATAGAGTAAACAATGAATCCGTACCGTTAACCGACTCCCGAGCATAGCTTCAACATCGTCCGAACCTTCCGCTGCTAGGGCGCCAGACCAATCAGAGCGCGTTTCGTCTTAGGATGGTACTCTGGAAGGTGCTGCCGCCTAGGCGATTCATTTAATAATTAACAAAGTAAATGACGCTTTTAGACTGCTCGAAGCCTGCGTAAAACACAACTATTGCTGATTTCAGCGCATTCCGCACACATGGCAGCGACAACACCGGTGTTGTCGCACCACGAGCGGGCTTCAATTTAATGCATATGCAGGCTGTGGCAGAACTACTGTCCCTTTCTTCTGAAGTGGCCTTAACGCCTATATTAATCCGGATGGTACTTGATGTGTACGGCGGCATTGTTACATATTTTGGAGGTCTTGACTTCCAATATAAAGGTGATTAAAATAATCACTGAAGTAACAGTAAGAAATGTTCGTAGAATTCTCAGCTTAGTGTTAGGTTAAACTAATGTATTTGTTAAAATTTTGGGGTGTTAACACCGAGGTGTCGCAGTTATAAGAGAGAAGGTAGTTACTTTTAACTAAGTTTAATTCATTCCTGGCTCTACAGCGCACTATAGAAGTTCCTCTGCTAGCTATTAACCTATACGTTAGAAACACAAGTATTCTTACAATTTGTTTTATAATTCGATACAATGAGGAGGTCAAAAGCTTCCCCCTGACCATCTCTCTTGAGCGTAAATTTCTAAATACGTTTTACCTTTCAAATATGTCACAAACTTAATGTGTTTCATGCATACCGTTTATACCGGTTTGTTTTCATGTTAATTATATATATATTTATTATATATAATAAACAGCTGATTGGAATCTTGTTGTTTGGTATTTATTTGTTAAAATTTTATTTTGGTTATGTCTTTTGTTCTTGGTTTGAGTTCTGTTTATATGTTTTAATTCAGTGTGGTTCTGATGAAGGGTTTTGTGAACTCGAAAATTAAACATGAGCACTGAATTTTTGTTTCTGTTTTTGTATATACTTTTAAAAGTACTTAGAAGAGTATATATTTATATATATATATATATATATATATATATATATATTTACAGCTTATATATAAGCTATTTTGGGTTTCCCACAAAGTATGCCTCTTATAGATAAAGTCAATAGATTATATCTTTCTCGATACATCCTGTCACATGATGCAATCACACTTTTGCTGTTTAATTTAGGTTTCATAGCAGTGTTTCAATAATAAAAGTTCCAGTGAAATGAGTGGGATACTACAGCAAATAGCACGATGGAATCACCTATCGTTTCGAGATATCTTTTGACAGACAAACCACGATCACATTTTCCATCCCCTTGAGTTTCACAACTACTCAGCCAATAATTAATATACAGTATTAGTTTAAATTAAAATTTGAATTATTATTTTAATTAATAATTATTTGAATCTTTTGTTCAAATAAACACTATCTTAGAACTCCACCATGGTGCAGAGCACGACACTCTTTTGGATAGAAAAAAATAATGTGACAGTATCTGCTTTAATGCCTGGTGTCAATGATAACGAGAAGAAGGTTCAAAGAGAAGTGTGGCATCACAAAGGTGTACAGTGTGTGGTATTTTTCTCATACATTTTGCTCATACTTGAGTATATGATCTCAAAGTAACAAAGACATAGTTCCAGTATCTGAGGCGGCTATTAATTGCTTTCACTCGATTAAAGCCTATGATATACCTGTATTTGTAAATAGATGGAAGTTTATAAATAATATAAATATGCGAATACCGTTCACTATTACAGTTACTGAGTATTTTCAGTCTCATCTTGTAAAGTTTACAATATTCAGCTGTTGCTAAACTCGCTTAGGATATTAGTAATACTACAAGTGAACAATTCCAAAGATCTGTGTTTACGTCGTTTACCGAACTGTTTATTAAGTTCTTAAAAGTAATACCAGGAATTATTTTTCCCAAGCCATTATTTTAAAAAGAAATAAAATATGAAGACTTATATTAAAACCAACAGAACTGTAACTATACATAAGGAAAATAATGTTATTAAAATAAAATTATTTATATTATATATTATATTATTTAATTATACGACTATGCAGTTACTTATTAATAAAGATGAATTATTAATGTACATTACATATTATTTCATATTGAAACACAAATTTAGCACATTTACAAAAGATTAAATCAATTATCCTGTGTATATAATTGTATTTTTTGAAGATCTAAAATTTCACATATTTTTAATATTGAAATTAGCACGTTTTAAACATGATATTTACTTTAGTATTTAAATATATATGTAGTTATCCCAACAATATCCACAAAACTTGTAACATAAATTGTTTTCATAGTAGTATTCGTAATATAAGATGAAAAACGTGTGGTGATGTACTTTTCCGGTTCATTTCCTGTATGTTTATGGATGAACTTCCGGTACGCTAACCACAGCTAACTTAATATTAACTAGAAATTACCCATTTCCCAGAAAGAATCCTTTTGGAGTATAAGATGATTTATATGTAAACAGTATTTATAGTATTATTAAAGATATCATTGACTCGTGCTTGCTTATGTTCTTTCATTGAAGTAATTACAAATCAATACGAAAGGTATCATATATAGTTTGTTTTAATCGTTATCCCTCATCTCTTACATTCATGTTCTTAATAGTATGAATTGAAGATTTTAATATTTTAACATATTGAGTATATGAATATCTTGTTAAAATGCACACTATGACACGTTTAAACAAGGTACAAGTACATGACATATGTAACCTTACTTAATTCTTCACATTAATAATATCTCCACACACAACAGTGTGATATATTACCAAGTGTAGCAATGCTGGTAAATCCAGAGACAAACATTTAAAAAAGATTAAATTTAAACAAAGAGTTTAAAAAATGTGGATCTATTACGAAAATACAACCGGAAAATCAGTCTATTATGTTTTAAATGTGTAACAGTATAATTTTTAGGATTTATTATTTTGGAGATAAAATAATAATCTTTTTATTTGTGTTTTATATGAAAGATATACATTTGTATAACCATACAAGTGTTCTTTGCGTTTTGCGTACTGTAAAAGTGTTATTGTTGTGGAATATATTGGAATACCTAGAAATTCATATAAAGTGTTGCTGACGAGTATGGTAGGAAAGAAATGAACCGTTTGTAAATATCCATGGTGGTACAATTACTTTATAACTCCACATAATAAATACTTAGTTATTATATTTTAGAAATTTTCTGTTCAAATGTCATCTATGCTTAATATTTTGAATGGGGTTCGTAGACTGTAAAAATTCGAAGGCTAAAATTGTCTTCTGGAGAATAATTTTTCCTCGTTTCTGTCTCTATATGACGACTATTATTTCATTACCTACCTATTAAACCAAGCCTCGTATGCAGGTAAATTTCATGAGCAGTACAGTAATGGAGTACTACTATATATATATATATATATATATATATATATTTAACCTCTCCATTTGGGTAATAAACCCAAAGCAAATAAATAATATAAACTACATAACACACACAAACGCACGCGCACGTGTCTGTGTATAAAACTAAAAAATTCAAAAGCTATGGAGTGGGAAAAGTTATTTTTCTCCTTATAAGCATAATGCATATGTACGTTTACTGCAATATACTCTATAGACTTGCCAATTTGTCAGCAGCATAAAAACACAACCATTATTCTATTGTAAGATTGATGACTTGCCATGGTCAGGTGATTCTATATGTATTTAGCCAGAATAACTGCACCTCAGAGGATTTCACGTGATTAATTTTGTTATCCTCATATATTAGTTGTACTGCAGTAGAATTCATCAGGCTCGGTAATGTGTCAGCAGTGTGACAACCACAATGCAGTTTACGGCTAGAGTAACGTAGACTATTGTTCAGTTGTAAGATTGATGACTTGCCATGGTCAGGTGATTCTATATGTATTTAGCCAGAATAACTGCACCTCAGAGGATTTCACGTGATTAATTTTGTTATCCTCCTATATTAGTTGTACTGCAGTAGAATTCATCAGACTCGGTAATGTGTCAGCAGTGTGACAACCACAATGCAGTTTACGGCTAGAGTAACGTAGACTATTGTTCAGTTGTAAGATTGATGACTTGCCATGGTCAGGTGATTCTATATGTATTTAGCCAGAATAACTGCACCTCAGAGGATTTCACGTGATTTGTTATCCTCCTATATTAGTTGTACTGCAGTAGAATTCATCAGACTCGGTAATGTGTCAGCAGTATGACAACCACAATGCAGTTTACGGCTAGAGTAACGTAGACTATTGTTCAGTTGTAAGATTGATGACTTGCCATGGTCAGGTGATTCTATATGTATTTAGCCAGAATAACTGCACCTCAGCGGATTTCACGTGATTTATTATCCTCCTATATTAATTGTACTGCAGTAGAATTCATCAGACTCGGTAATGTGTCAGCAGTATGACAACCACAATGCAGTTTACGGCTAGAGTAACGTAGACTATTGTTCAGTTGTAAGATTGATGACTTTCATGTCAGGTGATTCTATATGTATTTAGCCAGAATAACTGCACCTCAGAGGATTTCACGTGATTAATTTTGTTATCCTCCTATATTAGTTGTACTGCAGTAGAATTCATCAGACTCGGTAATGTGTCAGCAGTGTGACAACCACAATGCAGTTTACGGCTAGAGTAACGTAGACCATTGTTCAGTTGTAAGATTGATGACTTGCATGTCAGGTGATTCTATATGTATTTAGCCAGAATAACTGCACCTCAGCGGATTTCACGTGATTTGTTATCCTCCTATATTAGTTGTACTGCAGTAGAATTCATCAGACTCGGTAATGTGTCAGCAGTGTGACAACCACAATGCAGTTTACGGCTAGAGTAACGTAGACCATTGTTCAGTTGTAAGATTGATGACTTTCATGTCAGGTGATTCTATATGTATTTAGCCAGAATAACTGCACCTCAGCGGATTTCACGTGATTTGTTATCCTCCTATATTAGTTGTACTGCAGTAGAATTCATCAGACTCGGTAATGTGTCAGCAGTGTGACAACCACAATGCAGTTTACGGCTAGAGTAACGTAGACTATTGTTCAGTTGTAAGATTGATGACTTGCCATGGTCAGGTGATTCTATATGTATTTAGCCAGAATAACTGCACCTCAGCGGATTTCACGTGATTTGTTATCCTCCTATATTAGTTGTACTGCAGTAGAATTCATCAGACTCGGTAATGTGTCAGCAGTATGACAACCACAATGCAGTTTACGGCTAGAGTAACGTAGACCATTGTTCAGTTGTAAGATTGATGACTTGCATGTCAGGTGATTCTATATGTATTTAGCCAGAATAACTGCACCTCAGCGGATTTCACGTGATTTGTTATCCTCCTATATTAGTTGTACTGCAGTAGAATTCATCAGACTCGGTAATGTGTCAGCAGTGTGACAACCACAATGCAGTTTACGGCTAGAGTAACGTAGACTATTGTTCAGTTGTAAGATTGATGACTTGCCATGGTCAGGTGATTCTATATGTATTTAGCCAGAATAACTGCACCTCAGAGGATTTCACGTGATTAATTTTGTTATCCTCCTATATTAGTTGTACTGCAGTAGAATTCATCAGACTCGGTAATGTGTCAGCAGTATGACAACCACAATGCAGTTTACGGCTAGAGTAACGTAGACTATTGTTCAGTTGTAAGATTGATGACTTGCCATGGTCAGGTGATTCTATATGTATTTAGCCAGAATAACTGCACCTCAGCGGATTTCACGTGATTAATTTTGTTATCCTCCTATATTAGTTGTACTGCAGTAGAATTCATCAGACTCGGTAATGTGTCAGCAGTATGACAACCACAATGCAGTTTACGGCTAGAGTAACGTAGACTATTGTTCAGTTGTAAGATTGATGACTTGCCATGGTCAGGTGATTCTATATGTATTTAGCCAGAATAACTGCACCTCAGAGGATTTCACGTGATTAATTTTGTTATCCTCCTATATTAGTTGTACTGCAGTAGAATTCATCAGACTCGGTAATGTGTCAGCAGTATGACAACCACAATGCAGTTTACGGCTAGAGTAACGTAGACTATTGTTCAGTTGTAAGATTGATGACTTGCCATGGTCAGGTGATTCTATATGTATTTAGCCAGAATAACTGCACCTCAGCGGATTTCACGTGATTAATTTTGTTATCCTCCTATATTAGTTGTACTGCAGTAGAATTCATCAGACTCGGTAATGTGTCAGCAGTATGACAACCACAATGCAGTTTACGGCTAGAGTAACGTAGACCATTGTTCAGTTGTAAGATTGATGACTTGCATGTCAGGTGATTCTATATGTATTTAGCCAGAATAACTGCACCTCAGAGGATTTCACGTGATTAATTTTGTTATCCTCCTATATTAGTTGTACTGCAGTAGAATTCATCAGACTCGGTAATGTGTCAGCAGTATGACAACCACAATGCAGTTTACGGCTAGAGTAACGTAGACCATTGTTCAGTTGTAAGATTGATGACTTGCATGTCAGGTGATTCTATATGTATTTAGCCAGAATAACTGCACCTCAGCGGATTTCACGTGATTAATTTTGTTATCCTCCTATATTAGTTGTACTGCAGTAGAATTCATCAGACTCGGTAATGTGTCAGCAGTATGACAACCACAATGCAGTTTACGGCTAGAGTAACGTAGACCATTGTTCAGTTGTAAGATTGATGACTTGCATGTCAGGTGATTCTATATGTATTTAGCCAGAATAACTGCACCTCAGAGGATTTCACGTGATTAATTTTGTTATCCTCCTATATTAGTTGTACTGCAGTAGAATTCATCAGACTCGGTAATGTGTCAGCAGTATGACAACCACAATGCAGTTTACGGCTAGAGTAACGTAGACTATTGTTCAGTTGTAAGATTGATGACTTGCATGTCAGGTGATTCTATATGTATTTAGCCAGAATAACTGCACCTCAGAGGATTTCACGTGATTAATTTTGTTATCCTCCTATATTAGTTGTACTGCAGTAGAATTCATCAGACTCGGTAATGTGTCAGCAGTATGACAACCACAATGCAGTTTACGGCTAGAGTAACGTAGACTATTGTTCAGTTGTAAGATTGATGACTTGCCATGGTCAGGTGATTCTATATGTATTTAGCCAGAATAACTGCACCTCAGCGGATTTCACGTGATTAATTTTGTTATCCTCCTATATTAGTTGTACTGCAGTAGAATTCATCAGACTCGGTAATGTGTCAGCAGTATGACAACCACAATGCAGTTTACGGCTAGAGTAACGTAGACCATAGTTCAGTTGTAAGATTGATGACTTTCATGTCAGGTGATTCTATATGTATTTAGCAAGAATAATTACATCTCTGAGGATTCCATGTGATTTACTATCCGCCTGTTGTACTGCAGTAGACTCTATCAGACTGAGCAATGTGTCAGTAGCAATGCAAACATAATGCAGTTGCTGACTAGAGTACAGTCAACCATTGTTCAGCGAGAGTGTATGTAGCGAGAGTAACTACACCTCAGAGGATTTCATGTGATTGGTTATCCGTCTGTATTTTTGTTACTGCTGTAAATTCTGATTGTTCTACCAGCAACCAAAAATTGCTTTATGATATGCCATTGTTTTATCATGTTTATTTCCATCTCACGGTTTTTTTATAGAAACGGATAAAAGAAGTAATAAGGTAAAGAATAATACATACAAAATATTTTAACAATTTATCTCTATTTGTAGATAAGTGAGACAATCTATTATAGAAATTAGTGATAGAAAGAAAGTTATAGATTTCATAGTGTATATATGTACATATAATATTATATACAATATATATATATATATATATATATATATATATATTATATATATATATATATTATACTTATATATAAATGTGTATTAATAGATTACAAAAATAACTGGATGAACATGGTTTTCAGAAGAAAAGTAATTATCACATTGTAGGATTTAGACATTTGAGCCTGTATTATTATCCATTATATTAAATCCATCCGAGTCTGTTGAAATATGCTTTTTGAGGGAAAATCTTATTTGCCTCTATAATACAGACTCAGTGTACACAGGATTTCCTTGTAGAGGTTTCTGGATTGGGCGTGCCATTGTATTAATGCGATCATGAATACTTTTCTCGCTATCCGAAACTTTTCAACACCCTGGAAGGAGGATGCAAATAATATATTTAGCTTTTCTAAACATATTTTTTAATCAAGGAAAATATAATACATTAAGAGAATATACTCAAATCAATTCGAAAATACAAAATTATATAACAATAAAATATATTTATTTAATATAAGAATGGATATTTAAAATAAAATAAATGTCCCATTAATTGATGTGTGTATACATCGTTTGGTTTACAAAATTATTTTATTTATTTAAACACTATCAAATATTTTGGCAATTCGTTGATTTGCCATGCCATGTAGTTTAACCACTTTTATCGTAATACGTAGAATCAATTATTCGGAAGCTATTCAGCAAAATCTTGTGTATTGTAAAAATATAAGTACCTAAATACAACATGAGTTTTTGGGGATTTCAGTGAAAATATAAAAAATACTTTTCTATCAATAAATCTAGATTCTATTCATCATCGTATATTTAGCTACAACTTAACAGATTAATTGTAAAAATGAAACCTGTAATACATATATTTAAGAGAAATATAACGTACCGCTATGAAGTTTAAAAAATCATAAAACATAGTGATTAAACTTAGATCACGTAATGCGTAGTAAAATATCTATAGGCAATATATTTTTAGCAGAACCTCAGGAAAGACACACAATAACTGACTCGGCCGAATAGTTTTATAGCTCAAAACATAATTTTTCTATAATTTTAGTTGTTATTGTTTTTTAAGTTATTGACTGCTGTGTACAGTATAGTATTTTAATGTTAATGTTTTAATCCATTTGGCTATTTTATGTATTGGAGTTCTTTCAAAATAGAAAGTTCTGTTCATCAAGATAATTCAAGAACCAGAAAGATAGGTTTATAATAAAAGTTGTAATAATCTGTTCATGTTTAAAAAAACTAGAGTTCTAGAACATCTGAGAGTATAGAAATAATACTAATAATATATAAAAATATAAAATAAAAGGTTAACTGTTTATAAGTCAAATTTATATTCTATTTCACTTCATGGGCTGTACAATTATTGCAGGTAAATCTTTTTTTTTTCATCTTCATATCATCTAAAATAGGGGGAAGTCTTCATGTTAAATAAACTTTAAAATATTCTAACCCGTCATTATAAATAAAAAATATATCTTTCATTTTCCCAAGATGCAACGTTTAGACTTCATATATCTTGAGTCATTAAAATTATTAAATCCTAATAACCTATCTTTATTTTAATTCGTTCAAGAATAATATTTATTAACAAAACATAGTAATAAAAAAGTTATTAACACATATCCTAATAAAAATCTGAGAAGACAAACTGTTGCTCTATCTGTCCAAATTCGGTGCTATGAATAAAGAAAAAGTCTTGCTTTGTTCTTCATGATTTTCATTAAGATTACCATTACATTACCTCATTTCTAAGCCTGCCAATCTTGTATTATGTTTCTGCATTGTGGGCAGAAAATTAACTTGATAAGTAAAAAACAATTCCTTGAGAAAATTTTAATGTTAATTTTATAAATCATTATTGTAAATTAAAAATTTATTCTATTAGAGCTAAATATTGCATTTATAAAATAAATAAATAAAAATAAATATAAGGACTTTATTTTGGAGTGGTTTTCAACAATAATTGCTGGTTTACAAAACGACTCATGTCTTATTATAGTTCTTAAAAAATTAAAAGCTTATTTTATAGTTATTAATAAATAAAACATAATATTAGACATACAGTTATATATGGCTACATCACCTTGTATTGTACATTAAATACTTGTATATATTTTCTTTGTATGTCGTTTCAGATACACCCTGGCCTTTTACGCTGGAGGACAGTTCATTATATAATTTGGGAGCAAAGTACGCAAATCGCTTTCTTTCAAATTCACGGCGAACGCAATGCATCTCCAACACTTGATCCTGTCTAGTACTGCGAGATCGGACTTGAGACCTGCTTTTTAGTTTTACTCTCAGATATCCCGGCTGCCAGTGGTCAGGATTCTGTATACCAGGCATGAGGAGCGATACAATACAAGAAATACAAGAAAAGAAATAATCAAGTTCTCTTTTACACTTCTAAAATTCATGATGAAATAATTTGTATTCACCCTAAGCTGAAATAACGTCAGAGTTCCAAAATCATGTTTTAATTACATGACCAAATATTTCGGAACCCACAACTCAGCAGAACCTAACGTAAAAACCCGTCAGTGTAACGCGTGTCAAAGATAGAGAAGGGATCATTGCGAATAGATAACGTCACAACTTGCACGTGGACCTTCGCATTGTCTTTGTTCTTTCAACTGATATTCACTAATATGATAGGCTGTTGTGGAAATATTTGAGAAAAATCTACTAGCAAGATTTGCTTATAAAAATGAATTTAAATTATTGCCTTTCTTATTTATTCATAAACGTCGTACGAATTTAAGTCGGACCACTACTACTGGTAAGTGTTGTTGAGTAGTGTTATGGCAGTATTAAATCGATACATTTTGCAAGCATTTATGAAATTTAATTCTTACGAGTTAATTGTTTACAGAAGAAATCTGGGAACAACTTTTAACAGACATGTTTACATTTTCCATAACCTGAATATATTCATTATAGAGTAAAAGGCAGTAAGTTCCATATACATAAATTGTAATATAAACTCAGTGAATAGACTGAACACATATCTATAGTATCAGTTTCTGCAACTAATAACTATACATTTTTAATTACAGATTAAGACAATCTTATTCATTGGTAGAACATCCTAATAATGACTCAATGAATAATCCAGAAATAATAAACCAGTAAAAAAGGCAAGTTTAATCCTGAGGTAAATGAAACATTAGAGTTTTATGCAGTTTACTCTTTACTTTTACTGTTACAGATTTTACTACTCTCTTTTAAGGTTTTTACCAACCGGGTGTAATGAAAATAGTTATATTAATATTAGATTCGAATTCTGTAAGTCATAATTCATTTACAACCTTATGAACCGTTTGGTTTAATATATGATTGTATTACAACTATTTTATACTTCACCAATATAGGAAAATGATTTGTTATTATATCAATACATAATTTTCTGTAAAGTTTAGATAAAACTTGAAAAAAAATAATTCTCAGTTTTGTTCGATCGTTACATTTACAATTTAATAAGTATGTATGCGTTGGCTTATTATATTGTGTGCAAAATGTAGTCCCCAATAAAAATAACCTTTAAATTTCTGTTGAAAAATTTTTTTATTTGCATCCTAGTTCTCTCAAAATAAAAGGTAGTAGCTTTCATATAGAAAGGATCTATGGTGTGAAATGACAGAGCCCTATGAAAGAAGTAGTCATATATCTGGTACTTATTATTGCAGTGCCTATAGGTAAAAGATTAAAGAGTTTAATACGATTTGTACTAGTTCATATTTGTTTTGCGCAGAATAATTGTATCCAGTACAACGTTTTCTCTTTTGTCAAATAGTTTTAAGCCTTTAACCATAAGGGTTATATATACTATTTTTTATGTTATGCCTTGGTCTGGCCACTTCAACAGTAGTTGTCCCAAACGGAACTGAATATTTATTTATTATTCGGCAATCTGGGAATGAAATATAAATAAATATACATTTTGAATAGTATGTTTATCCTTAGAACATTTGTATTAAAATAATAAATTTCAATTTTTCAGTCTACGTAGATAATTTTTAACTGTAATAAGATTATTTACTTGAACATTACACAGATATGTTTTAACGAATATAAAATAATTCATCGTCCTCAAGGGGCATTGGCTCATGGGCTTACAAAAAACATAATTTGTTCTTAGTTTAATTATTCAAGAATTCGTTTTTCGTATGATATTTAAAATTAAATTAAACTCCATTTGTAGCTGTTCAACGATTAGTATTAATTAGATCAATGATATCTTTTACCTCGGATAACCTATTATGTATTTTACACATCACATTATTTATTTAATTACGCATATTTCACAGTAATTACGACCAATTCTATTTCATTACTCGACAACACACAAAACACTACAACGAGAACAACAGTCGGCCAGGATTGAGCGCCCACGCCGCTATAAAGCTTTCAATGTACAATGACCAATCATAGCAGCCGAGTTCACCACGAGTAGAGTGCTTATGCATTATTTAACCAAATCTTTTCTTGCAGCGTTTCATATTCCTCTGCATGTTCTACTGCTAATTTTTTGATCATATACTCTTTATAACAGGTATAATCGAAGTAAGATAAAACAAGCACACCTTAGGGGTTATGAAAGAATGTGTTACTGTGACTTTCTATAATCTAGCCCACATAGCTAGGACGATTTCATTAACCAGTCATGACCAATAAAAAGTATTACATCGGCGGCTATCCGTTTTGGCTGATTTGGCTCAAACAATTCCCATAAAAACCTGAAATGGTATTTTGTATTATGTTATAAAAGAAAATAGTATTTCCAATAAGAATAGATCCTCCTTCAACTAAAATGATATGTTCAAATTGAATATTCAAACACAAAAATACGTAGTAATAAATAACATTTATTGTTCCACATCTTGCGACATTTCCTAAGCTTTTGAAGTGGCAGTACAAAATTTTTATTAGTGTACAGTATCCCTGCGAACATTTATTAGTGGTGAAAACTATAAAAATCATGTCTGATCGATTACAACTAAACTTACCAATAGCACTAAACACTGCTTTGTAATAATAGTCAAACGGGAATAGTTACTAGATAGCACCCAAGCGCGCATTTGTAACTATTACCGGTTATTTTGCAACATACGCAAAAAATCTAAACGTTTTTAAAAATGTCAAGCTATTTGAAACCACGCTTCTCCTACTTATTTATCGACCTTAATTCTCAGTTTTTATTCATCATGGAACAAATTAGAGTTTTAAAAAGCTTAGGAATTTTTAATAAGGTGTAAATTTACATGCTCATTTTATGTTTCGTGAGGTTTTGAGATGACGGCTGCACAAAACTTTAAGATGTACAACAAAATAATAAAATATTATAAACGTACTTGGTAAAGAGCTTATGAATATGTACATATCCCTCAGCCTGCCATTAACTCGATGGATTGATTTCGTGACATGGTCTTAGAACAAGAGCCCACCATCCAGTGTGACACCAAGAATCTTGACTGTGTCTCACGCTGCCAGTTAGCAAAGGATCTGTACAAAGCCGTGTGGAGCTAGATATAGATGACGGTTGTTGTTTCCTATGTTTGAGATCGTCTCCAGCTGCACGCCTTCAAATAGATTCACACGTTACAGTATATAGCATAAAAATAATAATATAAGCAGTATCATCTTATTGAAAAAGTTAATTTTAATTTTGTAATGAAAATATCTTTACGTAGTGTTTGTAATTGAATATGTCATTATCAAATCGCAAAATTAAAATATTATAGGTATTGAACTTTATTCAGGAACTTTAATTCACCAAACTTTTCGTGTTCTGCTTTCCTTTAATGAAACCTTCATTATTATTGTGTTGACCAGCCTAGAAAATTGTCGTTTCCAATTTATTAACAGTTTAAATGTGTCACAATTTAGTATAGCAGTATATAAATACTTGCATTCTGTATGGATCACGAAGTTCCTTTAGAATGAAGCAATACAAATATAGTCCATTCCAGATCCTAGATTTGCGCTTATCTAGTTTGTGCCGTAACAATTACCATTATCTCTCAATAATTGGTTACTGCGTGTATACCTATTCCTGTGTTCTTTAAATCAGTTTAAACTTTTTATTAATTTCATGTCATTAAATATTATGATTAGCGTATGATTTAATCCTTTAAAATTCCGTCAGGTTGAAACACCATGTCTGATGAAATCAACCATATTGTAAATGTCTATAGCGAGTTTCAATGCATGTACTGGTGGCGAGAGAAAAGAAGAGACCTGGTCCGTGCCGGACGTGTGTCCCCCTGTTCCCCGACATTAATATTTTTATGTTAAAGTTATATCATATTTTTGTACCATTTTTGTACCTTTTTGTAATACCAATAAATAATTTTGTACCACAATAGTTTATAAATAAAGTACTATATATAAACCGGGGAACAGGTGGACACTTGCACCCGACATTAATATTTTTATGTTAAAGTTATATCATATTTTTGTACCATTTTTGTACCTTTTTGTAATACTAATAAATAATTTTGTACTACAATAGTTTATAAATAAAGTACTATATATAAACCGGGGAACAGGTGGACACTTGCACCCGATATCAATATTTTTATGTTAAAGTTATATCATTTTTTGTACCATTTTTGTACCTTTTTGTAATATCAATAAATAATTTTGTACCACAATAGTTTATTAATAAAGAACTATGTATAAACCGGGGAACAGGTGGACACTTGCACCCAACATCAATATTTTTATGTTAAAGTTATATCATTTTTTTGTACCATTTTTGTACCTTTTTGTAATACCAATAAATAATTTTGTACCACAATAGTTTATAAATAAAGTACTATATATAAACCGGGGAACAGGTGGACACTTGCACCCGACATTAATATTTTTATGTTAAAGTTATATCATATTTTTGTACCATTTTTTGTACCTTTTTGTAATACTAATAAATAATTTTGTACTACAATAGTTTATAAATAAAGTACTATATATAAACCGGGGAACAGGTGGACACTTGCACCCGATATCAATATTTTTATGTTAAAGTTATATCATTTTTTGTACCATTTTTGTACCTTTTTGTAATACCAATAAGTAATTTTGTACCACAATAGTTTATTAATAAAGAACTATGTATAAACCGGGGAACAGGTGGACACTTGCACCCAACATCAATATGTTTATGTTAAAGTTATATCATATTTTTGTACCATTTTTGTACCTTTTTGTAATACCAATAAATAATTTTGTACCACAATAGTTTATTAATAAAATACAATATATAACCGGGGAATAGGTAAACACTTGCACCCGAAATTAACCCGCGGGAACTCTCGCTATTAGGTGTAAATAGTAGTATATATTATTTATTTACTTTATTATTATTATACTTTAAGAAAGTATAAGTAACTGATATTACACAGTTGAATTGATTATTAACCCCTTTATTTCTATGATACGTCAGGAATGTCGTAGTCATTTAGTGTTGGGAATCTTCTTTCCTTGAAATAGCATGACGATTTCAAAAATTATAAAAATATTAACCTAAATATCAATTATGGAAAATATCAGTTCTGCAGCCCCTATGTGAGTCATCAGCAAAGTGATGACAGGTAGGCCGGGCTGCACGTGTGAGGGTGGGCAAGGGCCGCCTTTTCAGGTGCCGAAGTTTGTTTTATTATCTCGGGGGCTTTTGAAGGCAACGGAAAAACCACAAGACCTAGTAAAAGCATTGTATCCAATTCAAATAGGAACTGAGCTATAACAAGATCACTCGCCGGCCGCGTTAAAACTTTATAAGCAAAAATAAGCTTCGAAAGCCAATTATACTTGTAAGTAGTTTGCCAATTGACTTACGCAGTTTTAACTTTGTACATCAATGTGATAGATAGTCAAGTTTTACAAAATTAGTAAGCTAAACAATTAGTAAATTATATACTAGGCCTATTGTACAAGGACAGTTCCAATAAATTTATTAATAATTGTTGACTTAAAGGATGTTTAAGAATAACACATTTTTTACATTTTAATTTTTTTAAAGAAAGAACAACTTGTAGACGAGTAGATAGTACCAGAAAAGTTTAAAAATTTTCTTTTTAATCAGTAGGTTTTATGTATAGCCATTAGGAAAATTTATGTGAGGGCAACTAAATAGAATAGAATAGAATTTATTTATTTATTTTCCTAGTGTTTAAAATCCACCACATGTACAATAGCCTGATACAAACTTAACAAAAACAGAGGTAAAAACAATAATTTAAAATTAGTGTTAAACTTAATACTGGAATGAAACAGTAAAATATAAAAAACTATCATAAATAAAAACAGAAAAAACTATATGCAAGTGTAAATGCAATACACTAATTCTAGTAAAAATGCATATACGTATAATACGTATCCGATATAGATTTACTTAAAAAAACATAGAGCCTCAAAGTCAACGCCTGCGTTGAGAGGTTCCTTCTGGAATATTAAACATTTTTTGTTGTAAACCAGCATATAATGGCGTTTAAGTCTGAATTCATGACTTGCTCTATTTCAATCCACCTATTTTTACGTAACAAAAAGCTGTCGCGTCCGCAGAAGATGATAATTTTCCATTTCAATTTTAATTACAAAGTTCATTCATGTAAATTAAAAAAAGAATTTCTCCTAAAACTGACCCTTGGTGTACTCCACTATTGATGTAAACAATTTCACTGAACATGTTACCCGCGGTTTCGCACTCAATTTCCTGCTGAATAACAGAGATGCCATGAGCATATAAGCTACTATTAAACGCGTACTCAACACTCCTGTGATGGTTACTGGAAAATATTCTATTTTGATCCAAGAGTTGGGTGAAACAGCTTTTATTTCACCGTCTAGAAAATATCTAAAACTAATATTTTATTGTATTTCAATGTAAACCAACGTTTTAGCCTAATTGTAGAACTTCATATGAAAATGATAATAGCTGTTAATTTTTAATTCACTTTAGATTACGTTTCGTAAATATTTTAACTATTTTCATCAATTCTTCAATATTTTGGGCAATGTTTTTAGTTTCTCTTTTGTTCTAAACCATTCTCGGACTGCAGCGAATATTATAAAAATATAATTAGTCAAATGGGTCCAGCCGATCTCGTGATTAACGCTTACCTACAAATTTAGCTATCCATTTTTATATAGTAGTAGATATATCCCTAGTAAAATATAAAAAGCGACATAGAACTTGCTCTATACTTCACAAAAAGGAGGTAATGGAGATATATAGGCTAATATATCGATACTTCACATCACATACTTCAACACAACTGTGTGATATTGCAAGGCCAAATCCAACCAAGGCCCAAGACGGCTGACGTGACGTGCCTCTGGACAAAGGCACCCATTAACGAAAATACGCAAAAAATAATAATCAATATTAATTTAAGTTTAAAGACATTAATTTATTCAACTAACATTGGATGTAGTGCATGTTATTGTGAGTAAAAAATCTTAATAATTAGTGAAAATAAGGAGTAGGAGGGGCAAAAAGACTTAACACACGTGTCTTTAATCAGGCTATTTAGTAATATTTACCTATAAGTTACAAATTATAGTTAGGGATATTAATCTATAAGTTTCAAACTATATTTATAACTATTTCATTAAAACATAATTATATTATTTGTTATATATTATTATAATATAATAATATATAAATATGGATATATATATATATATATATATATATATATATATATATATATATATATATATATGTATATATATTATACATCTTATCGTCCCTCGAAGGTGAGTAGGCAAGGTTTCAATAGATCCTCGTCTTGTCATGTGTGGTTTTATTAGATTTTTTGCTAATTCAGACAAAAATACCCTTCGCAGTTTGAGCTCACCTGTATTAGTTTTATATATTATTTGTGCATTTATTGCCCCAACATTGAGTAGTCCACCAAACACAGTTAACAGACATCTATTGCTAATTCTCTAGCAAGTTACACTATACTCGCTTTTTAGTCTGTCAACCACATCCACCCCACCTTTAGTCATTTTATAATGGTGGGGTTTGCAGCATCTTCAGTTTCTCATCATCGTTATGCATTGTCGATTCAAGAAGAACATTCTTCTTGGTTTTCTTATTTGGTAAGTAGGATACAATGGTACATCTATTTGGTGGTTTTCCAAACGCAAACATTGAGCTGCACCTTTGCCTGTCCTTTATGGCCAAGAGTTCTTGAGGAAGTTCCGGGTTATTCTTTCGAATAGTAACAACGACAGTAATTCTGTGATTAGTGTAAAGGTCATTCAATAATTGGACACTCGTGAAATAGTTTTCGATAGTTACGTTTATCCCACTGTTATCAATGGGTTTTATCATCCTTAGAACCACACTTGTAGCAAAGGGACCTGGGGGTTGCTTTCCACCATAGAGTTCCATGTTAGAAGTAAAAAATGTTTTTGCATCTACAAGTGCGTAGATTTTGAGGCCATATCTCGCCGCCTTATTCGGTATATACTGCCAAAATTTACACCGTCCTCGAAAACCTTCCAACATTTCATCTAGAGTTACTAATTCCCCCACATTATAACTTAGTTTACACAAACTTATAAACCGTTGAAAGACCTCACGTATTGGAGCAGCATTGTCAAATTTCTTTCTTTGACATCGTGTAAGTTTGTCGTCAAATATAATAGCCTGTAATAACCGTCTCTTGGATATAGTTGCTGCATAGATCTCAGGTTCCGTTCCATCATTGGACCAAAGTTCATAAGTGTTCAAAGTGGTTAGCTTTTTTCACTCCTATAAGATATAAGAGCCCAATAAATGCTTGAAATTCTACTAAATCAGTGTCGTTGCAGCCTAGCGCTCTTGTGTAATTTGGACGCATTTCTTGTAACTGCTGGTTTGTATAACGTGCAATGTCTGATATCATGTCGTTAGGGAAAAATATCTTCCAACAATCAACTGGGTGGTTCAATTCTCTAAATGACCGATTAACAGAAGGGGTTTTCTCTAAAATATTTTGTCTTGCCCTTTTCGTTATTTGTAGCTTGTGAACATTCCAGTTAGTAACTCCGTCTTTAGATGGGCAGAAACCGCTCAATGGGCTGTTTAGAACCTTTTCGTGCAGAAGGCCCTGGTTGCACAGTGTTTACATCTACATAAATTGAATGTACAATATTTATTTGTTCATCAACGGTGTCATAACAAGGGCTATCATCATCACACTGTTCTGTGTGCACGTCATCAATGTCATGTTCACTCTCATTATCGTTATGTGATAAATGTCCTTGAAAAGACATATCACCCTCACTTACATCATGTTCTTCAAGCCAGCACCGAATTTCGTTGTCATTTGTTATCTCCATCACTAAACATATGAGAAACGGAGCTTACGAGTGAAAATCCACTAACAAAACCCCAACACAACCAAACACTAAAACCACAGTCAATAATAAAACTAGAATGGAATGTGCCGTGATCACTCGCGCCGTTAGGGTCGACTTAACACAGACACTGACGGGGTCGCTTGCATAGTTAGGGCCAAACTAACAAAGGCGTGGGCCCAGACATTCCTCACACCTGCCACTCCCCTCCCTCATTACAGATTCTTGTAAAAAAGGGAAAGTGCCGAATATACTCTAGATAGCTTATTTATAACCTGAGGCCCATACAACGAACATTAAAATATTTCTTTAACAACAACTAAAAATGTTAGGTTCAACCTAAAAGCGAGAATTCCCGCGGGTTAATGTCGGGTGCAAGTGTTTACCTATTCCTCGGTTATATATTGTATTTTATTAATAAACTATTGTGGTACAAAATTATTTATTGGTATTACAAAAAGGTACAAAAATGGTACAAAAATATGATATAACTTTAACATAAAAATGTTTATGTCGGGTTCAAGTGTCCACCTGTTCCCCGGTTTATACATAGTACTTTATTAATAAACTATTGTGGTACAAAATTATTTATTGGTATTACAAAAAAGGTACAAAAATGGTACAAAAATATGATATAACTTTAACATAAAAATATTAATGTCGGGGAACAGGGGGACACACGTCGTGTCGGCTCACAGCTGTGTACTAGTGTGTTGCCGCGCGGTAATTTCAGGCGCTTCGCCCCACAGTCAACCCTGCGAATTGTTTATCCTAGAAATGGAGTTAAATAAAATAAACAATAAATAAAAATGCCTTTATTGCAAGCGTTTCTCAGTATAACAACTGCTTTACAGAACAACTCTTGTCATATCTTACACTATTGACAATACTGGGAAATAAAAATAAAAACTAAAACCTATAGACTAAAGAAAACACCCAAACAAGACATATAAATTACTGTACAATCATTTTTCTTAATTTACTTTTAAAAACAGTAACATAAGTCTGTTTAAGGTTATGGGGGAGGTCATTGTACAACTTTGGGCCAAAGTAAGAAAAGCTCCTCCTCCAAAACTCATGCTTGACTCTGGGAAAGTGAAGCAGGTCACCATGGCGGATACTGCGTTGAGAGACCTCCTCCCGAAATTGGAGCCTCTCGATCAGGTACCGCGGCTCACCCAGCGCAAGCACCTTGTGGATCATGCCACATGTCAGGATCCTGAATACATTTTCCATGGGGGACAAACTGACAGCATCTCGGAAGGGTGACACATGGTCAAAGCGCCTCAAATTGAAAATGAATCGAACTGCAGAGTTTTGCAGTCATTGAATCCGATCTATGTCTCCCCTAGAGATACTGTTGCCGTATGCAGGATAGCAGTAATAAAATGCAGATAGAACAAGAGAACTAATAATCCGGAGCTTAGCGGATTCTGGCAGCAGACTTCTAAACCTGTAAAGACCCCTCAGCCTACCAAGGGCACGCTGGATAGCATGAGTGACATGATCAGAAAAGGTGAACTCACTGTCAAACACAACTTCGAGAGTCTTGACTGACTCAGAGACAGATAGGCTCTCCCCACTGAGCCTTACTCTCACTCCTCTCTGACCAAGGGCCTGCACCAGATTGTGTGGGGCAAGATGAAGGACAGTGCACTTACCTATATTGAGTTTAAGGCCATTGTTAACCGACCAAGTGTTGATGTTCACTAGGTCGGAATTTATTTTCTCAATAGCCTCATCAATGGAGCCAGGCTCGTATGACAAGCGCAACTGACAATCATCTGCGTACAGGTGAGCTGCACAGCTTTGAACACAACTGGGGAAGTCAGACGTATATAAGTTGAACAATATAGGTCCAAGACAACTTCCTTGAGGAACACCTCGCCTTTTGACAAGTGAAGTTGACGTCCCACTTCCCATCTTTGTAACCTGACTTCTGTCTCCTAGGTATGATTTTACCCACACGATTGAATTTTTGTCAAAGCCATACAAATGCATCTTAGCGTACAAAAGTTCATGGTTAAGGGAATAAAATGCTTGTGAGTAGTCCAGTATCACTAGTGATACTACACTACACATCCTTTTATCTTTCGCATCAATTAAGTCACTGAACAGACTTACCAGGGCAGTGCATGTGCTATGATTTTTTCTAAATCCAGATTGTGTTTTTGGCAATATGTTTACTTCGTTCATATACTGTGCTATTTGACGTGTTACTATCTTTTCCATAATCGATATGGGTCTCAGTTGTTGGACACTTTTAGGGGACGTTACTTTTGGCAATGGATGAACAACACTCATTTTCCATCTCTGCGGGAACACACCGCTCATCAATGATTTGTTAATTAGATGAGTAATTGCACCCAAAGCATACGGACTCACGGCCTTAATCATTTGGATGGATATTTCATCACTACCAACAGCTCTAAATTTTATATCATTTAGTGCTTTTTTTACATCATCTTCAGTGACAGCAGAAAAGCTAAAATCATTCATCGATTAAATTCTCTTACTAGTTCTGAAGACATCAATTTCTTCAACTCTGGCTTCATTTCCATTCCCCATATTGACAAAATACTGATTGATGTCATCAAGCTTCAGTTGGTGTGGAATGTTTTCATTTCTGTTTTTCATAACTATATTGCACTGTTTCAAACAAGTCCAAAAATCTTTGGGATCCTTGTTAGTGGATAATTTCTCAGTGAAAAAATCTCTCTTTGCTCTCCACACCATCCCATTCAATTCATTGCGTGTTCTTTTATACATCTCCCAGTCTTTACTGTCCCTGGTTTTCCAATATATTTTACGGAGTTTGCTTTTTAGTTTAGTCTGCTTGTTTATGACATCGTTCCTCCACTGGGCTTTCTTTTTTGTTACTCTCTTGCATACAATTGGGGCATGTGAATCAAATACACTTATAACATGGGTAGTGATGAAGTGCTCAATATTGTCAACCCCGTCAATGTGCATTGCTCTCTCCCAGTCAATCTCCGCGACTGCTTTGACAGCACTTTCTGGGTTGAATTTTGAAAAATCTCTGTAGGTTATCATTTTTGGCCCTTTTTTTCTTTTTCTTAACTTTTACGCAACAATATATCAACTTGTGGTCCGTTATCTTACCCCTCTATGGTCCCTAATGCCTGCTGCATCGATGACGCCGGTCCTCTCGACCTCGACCGATCTGTCCACTATTATGTGGTCTAACAAGGTGGAAGAGGTTGCTGTCACTCTTGTTGGTTCATTTACTAATTGTATTGCATTGTATTCTTTCAAGAGTCGGCGTAAGTACTTGGCTTCATTACAACTATTTGACAATAAATCTATGTTGTTGTCGCCCAAGTACATAATGGAGTTCGATCCGATTGCCAAGTTAACAAAGATAGAGTGAAACAAAGCTGACAGTGAGGTGTACCTTACATGTGGTGGCCTGTATACCATACACAAACCAAGCCTTATTCCCCTTATCCTCAGGACGCAAGTACATTTAATTCATCTGAGTACTCTCGTATTTGAGTTGTCAGTTAAACCCTGGTCATAGCTGGATAGTACAGCCAAGTTAAATTAGGTTTTCTACTGTTTTTTTAATACATAATATTTACATTTTATATAAAATAGTTTTCCTTAATTCATCTAAGTTTAACTGCAACTGACGATTGGCTAAGCTACTGCACGCTTTTTAATTAATTTTTAAAATGGATCAATATATTTTCTCAGTTTTGTTCTGTAAAACATGAAGAGGTTCATAAAAACTAATATTAAAAAATTATTTATATAATAATTTCTAAATTTGTAGGAAATTATATACCAGATACACTATAGAAACATCACCTTATGGACTACTTAACTTTCTATAGTGAATTTGAGTAACATATACCTAATACATAGTATACTAAGTTACCTGTCTAAGGAATCAAGAAAGGCTTGTAACCATACAGACATGTGCAGCAAAGCAGATTGAAAGAGGAGAGAGAATAGGTATTGATGGCATAAGGGTCAGATAGCAAACCATGATGTCACAGCCTGCTACAAACAGACTCTAGACTTAACGTTACAGTTTGTTTATTTCCTCTCCTCTCATATTCTACTTATGTTTATAAGACACACAGCTCCGAATTCATTGTAATTGTTACATTCTGTCTATATATCAGAAAAATACAATACTCTATACATTCTATGCCTGATTTAAAAATTATACAAGTTTAAACATCTACCAATTGTACAATAAAGAACAAAATAATAATATAAGAACTGTAACAAAAAGAGTTCATATTTTGGCATCCAACGTTAGTCACTATCCTCAAATGACTTTTGTTCAGGTATATTCTAAATATATTTCCTCAAAATAATCTTCAAAGTAATCTTAGTTTGGTTGATTTTATAGTGTGTATTGGTAAGCATTCTTAATCAGAAAAGCGTGGTTCCTCAGAGACTCATCCATTACACGCGTTCTTGGAATAGCAACATTCGCATGTTTTTTGACACACACACACACACACACACACACACACACACACACACACACACACACTAATATCCGCATTTATGATTACAAATATTTATTTACATAATTAGAATACTGATTTATCAGTATTGGAAAACCTATCAGCTGCCTGAATTTAATGAATTATGAATGTCGGCTGGTTCCACAATCTTTTAGGCTTATACTAGTTAATTAAGAAGCAGAAAATACAATATTACATACTACAAACGATTATATATATATATGTGTGTGTATATGTGTATGTGTGTGTGTGTGTGTGTGTGTGTGTGTGTGTGTGTGTGTGTGTGTGTGTGTGTGAGTGTGTGTGTGTGTGTGTGTGTGTGTGTGTGTGTGTGTGTGTGTGTGTGTGTGTGTGTGTGTGTGTGTGTGTGTGTGTGTGTGTGTGTGTGTGTGTGTGTGTGTGTGTGTGTGTGTGTGTGTGTGTGTGTGTGTGTGTGTGTGTGTGTGTGTGTGTGTGTGTGACAGATACGGCAAAAAACAAAATAATTCAATCGTAAAAAGTAAGAGTTCTGTGGCAATAATTATTTAATTAAGAAATGGATGGCGTAAGAGTTGATATGAACGTTTTTATTTATTGATACAAACTAACCATTTTGCCGTGCTAAAGTATACAAACAAAAATTTCTTTTAAGATAACATACATATGTTATAAGTTAAACCACATGCTATGAATATAGTTTTGTTCTTTTTACGATGCAAGCACTATTATACAATATACGTTATATTAGAACAAGACTTTCTTAAAAAAGAAAGTATGGGAAACTAAATATAAATTATTAATAAACTTTATTAAGTATTAAGTTTTTTATAAATTTAGAAAATCCAACGTTGATCGCTTACTATATAACAAAAGAGAAAAACTCCAGTCCAAACTTTGCTCATTAATAAAAAGAAAAATTGACCTACTGATAATATAAAACTATAAAGTAGATTTAACCTACGTGTGTATGTAGGTCAATAGCTAATCACCAAGGGAATGAAGTCTAAAGCGCTATGAAGCCGGAAATGAAGTAAACTTCCGCTCGTGGTTAAGATTAACTGTTCCATTTTCTTATCACTATTACATCTTATATAACTGGTTTACTATATATTTAGTTTCATAAAACCTAATAATAATAAGGCTTAGTTTTATAATTTATAGGTTTAAATTATTTTGATAATAAATAGCATACAACCACGTTTTATTTCCGCCATTTCATCTATCCGCCAAAGTAATGTTTAAAAAAATAAAAGTTAACAAATTGGTCATCTTCTATGAAATTCAATAGTTATCTTTCACATATTTGTCATTGTACTAGAAATAGTTAAATAACATTCAACACTCAATACAATTGAATAGGCATTACAAATACAAACAAATATGATGATATAAAACATGTACTTATTAATCAATATGTATTTATTATTTTCAAAACTGAAGAAATTTATATTTATATATATATATATATATACTTATTTATTTATATTTGTATTTATTTATATTTATACATATAGAAGTTTAAGAATTGTGTATTTAAGAATACACAGTAACGTATTATGCACACTACCTTGACACCCAATAGTGTAACAATGATCGTCCGAGATAGGGGTTAACATATTATGGTCTCTAAACGCTATCATGCTTAATGCAAAACAAAACTGCACTATTTGTTTTTGTGATTGTAATAAAATAAAATCTCAGAATTCAGGATGAAAAATATAACAATCGTTTTGAGATTATTTATGAAAATAAAATATACCTCACACAATATTTCTATTAAAAGGAAATGCATTTAATTAAGTTTAATGATTTGCCCAATTTTGTTAGATACTGTGGTCAGGATGAACTCATTCTACGCTCTTGTGACTATCAAAGAGCTTATTAAGCTAACAATTTGTGACCAAGGTCTTATACGATTACCTCTATTTGATTACAAACGACTTTGATTAAAACAGCTGAAATATTAGCTCACTCAGGCTTAGTAGGCATAGAAGAACTAATTAAGTATATAAAACTGGTTCTTGGCTCAGTAATATCCCGTAATATGGTTATCTCTTCTGGAATATTATTAATTATTTTAAAAGACTGATTTATCTTATATATTTATATAAATATTTCTTAAGAGACCTTTCAAATAGTAATAAAAGCACAAATATCTATTAATAATCATATCAGAAGTCCATTCATTTCAATTTGTAGCTTATAAAAGAAGGCTTATAGAAAACAAGAATTTAGTCTTACGGACTAAATGATCAGGCCATTTCAAGAAATACTTATAATAAGTAAATAAAGTTTAAGACTTTAGTTATGTACTCAATTAAAAGATATAAATAGATTACACTTACACTTCTACATATGTTTTTAATATTAATATCGTTATGCTTAAGAAAACGCTTGTCTCCTCTGTTTGTAAAATCTCTCAACTTTGAAATATTCAGTAAAAATATTTAGCTATTACTCAAAATAACTTTTAAAATAATGTTTGTAATTAATAAATTTGTTCTGTAAACTTCCATTAAAATAATTAATGTTAAATATATTACACGCGTGTTTGATATAGCGTAAATATATCAGAATAATATACGAGAGGAGGAGACAGACATCTGGTCGCTGGCTTAAAGAGAAACGAGAATCTCATTACTTAATAACTCAGTACAATATTGACAACAAACATATACGATTCCAAGCAATGATGTAGTGATTTTACGGCATTTATTATTTTTCGCTGGATTTCAGAATAAAGTCTTTCTATTCCAGACACTTCATTCACATAGTGTTGTAAAGCTTTCCTTGTTTGGTTGCTTTGATTTAATCATTGTTGAGCAAGAGAATTAATAAAGAAAATATCTAAATTTAAAATAATATTAAAAGCAATAGAGGGAAATTTAACTAAAATGTTTAAAAAGTGCTTATTTTGTTCATATTCTCTAAAGTATTCAGTTCATAAAAAGTTTTAAATCCCATTTGGTAGATAAAAAATCTATTAATTTATTTGTAAATTTTATATCATCGTAATGTATGCCAGTGTAATTTTGTTCGGGTGCTGTAGTAGCGTATGAAGTTTCTTTATATTTTCTATGTGAGTCAAGAGGACCGTGTGTGTGTCGAGTTTCAAAAATTAATTCATATTAATTTTCTGGGATATCAGGAAGTTCAAAAATTAATGATGAGTGTGTTACTAAAGGGTTCGCCTTTTGTAGAGATTTCTTGTATCCTTGGGCTAGAAATATAAGAAATGTCATTAAGTTAATTTTTAAAACTTGGTCACATCTAAGGAAACTACCCTTTTATTGTCAGGTAATCTCCCATATATAATCTTGGATCCTATTTGGTTTAAAACAATTTTCATCTGGCTTTTAGATGTCGTTCAAGCAAACATAAATTGTCATGCTCATGTTCATTTTTTTCATATATATTTTTGTATGTAATCATATTTTTAATAGATGGAAGGATTATTTACAGAGTCATAACGATTATTTAAAACTCAATACGGGTATTTAGCCTTATCAAACGGTTTTGTTATTTTCAACATAAGTATAATTTTATCATATTAATTCTTCTACAAACCAGATGAAAACATATGGGTAATAAATTATTTGTAGTTATCTCAATAACTCTTTAAGAGTGTTATAGAATTCATACCTGTATATAAGCAGCTATTCTTATCATGCAACACAGCATGTGATCGGGGTTTCTTAGTTACGTGTACATGGTTAAACTATATTCTAAGCACTCAACAAACAAGTCGTAGAAATTCGGTTTTAAGTGCATACAGTTTCAGTCTACAGGGCTATGTATTTCAGCCCTAAAGTGCAAGAATAATTCAATATCTATGAGTACCAATGGGTTATATAAGCGAAATTCGTCGGTATTTCGTTAAATAATTAAATTATCGATGTTTATTAATGAATGCTTTACATGTAATGAGGCAATAATTTAGAAGCATAAATAAGGATTCATATCATTCCACTGTTTTTACTGAGTAATAAACAATTTCAACTGATTCGGTCGTCGAGTTTTGCCTAACGTGGGTACATCAATCCATGCACCCAAAATCTAAAAATTTGAATAAAATTAAGATTATAAATTTAGTTTAGAAATTAACTACAATCACCTCAGCTTGTCTGATATTTAAGTCTATTTATGTACATTAAATTTATATAAAACTAATCTTTCCCTTCAAAGAGTATTTATAAATGTCAGCCATCCCAAGTACAAAGCAAGAATAACAAAAAACAGGTAAAACGTTGCAAAGCCACAAAGAACGATGTTCTCTTTATGTTGAGGGCAATTAAGGTTTAACACGGCTAGGTCTTATTAGCCTCTCGTCCCTAAGAGGCCAACCTAAATCGTTTTGTAATTTTATACGTTTAGCTTTCAAAAATATAATTTTGACAAATGTAAGCATATACAATAATTAAAAGAATCTAACTCTATTAGAAAACATTAATCTCTTGAAATTCGTCATCATAAAGTGTTAAGCGGATAACTTTTTAATCGATAGTAAGAAATTATTAATAAAATTGTAGTTAAAAATTGCTGATATATAGATTGTGATTATCCAGCTTTATTGAAGGTATATAATATAAGTAAATAGTTATATGTATACACAGTACCGTGGGTAGCATTTTTTCTTTCTTCTGATAAAAGGATGAGTATTATGTTACATAGTGCTGGTTTTCATACTTTAGTCAGTAAAGTGACGTAGACCTAATAGTATGAATCAATATCTGGAACATTCAAGAAGCAAAAGAAAACAAAAGTTTGCAAGAAAAGTTTAGGAAATGCACGCATTCCAAAACAATTCTCATTTTTTCTCTTGGTTTATAAATAACAGGACTATATGAATAACATATGTGAGTTATGAAACTGCAATTATATGAATTAAATGAAAGTTTATAGTTAATTTATGTATGAAAATTAGATTTTCAGTATGAAACACTAACACTAACACAGTTCATACGGTCCATATCCTCGTCTCCCGACGTTTTGAGCCTTGATTTAAATATTTTAAATCTTACTAGTTTCGGCTTTTACTGTTACATCATCAAATCCTTGCAAAATTAGGACAGATCTTTCAGATTTTTTTAACTTTCCTGTCTTTAAAAATGTACTCTTACAGGGATTTTTAAATAACTAAGAGTGTAAAAAATTGAGAAATATATTATTAATAAAAAAGGTACTTCAACGTACAAACAATTACACAACCTTAAGTATAAATAATAATATCTTCATAATGATTTGTATAAATTGCTAGTTATTCAATTGTTTTTATAATTGTTTTTCATTCCCCAAAAGTAAATTTGGTCTTTGCAACATGCGGTTAGATAAGACTCACTGACTTTAGCTGACAGGGAGTTAACTTTACCAGGCGATTAAATAAAGAAACATTGATGTTAGATTTACTCAGTTGGTAATATTACATTTTTGAAGTGGTTAGTAATTATATAAAATAGTCGTAAAGAAAATGATTTAATAAAAATATGATATTAATATTTTATTTATTTACAGTTATGGTGAAATCTACAACAAATAGAATTTTTTTCAGAACAGTAATTACCAATCAATTTAAATACGAGTCCACGGACATTAAAACATTGTATTGTACCAAATTAAGAGACTTGGGATAGTCTCTTAGATGTGTTTAAACTTAATAAAAATCAGCTGGGAAATACAGCAACAAATGGTATTCTCAGAAAATTAATTTAGCTGACATTTAAATGAGAAGGTAAAACAAGGACTTCATATATATATATATATATATATATATATATATATATATATATATATATATATTGATTATATAATTTGTTACATTTGCTTAAAACTCAAAACTGGCTCTCTTTACATTTGTATAATGACAAAATTCAATAAGAAATTTTATAGCAATAGTGTCATTTTAAAATACTTTCTTAAATGTTATATTCAGAATAAAAACTAAGTTATGTAGTTTTAAAATCTTCCTTATTAATTAAGTTTGTTTGTTTTTCGTACATAATTTAGTATTTATTATAAATTTCATCGTCTTTAAATGTGTACTTAAGTGTAAAAATATATATTAATTGTTTTTATGAGATTAAAAGTAGCAATTAAAATACTGTATTTTATAAATCTTAAGATTGAAGTATACACATGGCAAAATTATAAAACATAATTATGTCTTTATGGTAAAAGAGCTTAGCAGAGTTACTAGAATTAAAAACATAGATCTCTATAGAAACATATTATTTGACCTTATAACTGATACACGAGTAGTTTTGGAAATAAAAAAACACTTACAAGGAAAAGCGAGCTCACAATCATCCACAATTTCCAACATTGTCGGGACTTTAATGACCCCTCGGGAGTAGAGGAGGTTCCTTTACTCACAGAGTTAAACATTCATGTAACAAAGGCTGAAGTAGACACATCACCTTCCCTGCAAACACGACACGTTTTATTCACTCTACTGCTGTTGAAATTATAGACAATAATTCACGTTTCTAGACATGACGATGCAATCATTTTAATATCTTGTTCATCTAATTTTGGAATTAAGTAAATCAAGTGTCTCAAATCTTTGTATTACTTCCTTTGAAACTTCTTGAGAAAAACGTAAAACAGGAATTTGAACTATCAAATTAATGCATAATGCTCTAAGGACACAGAATAACCATATGCATAAACGGTGAAAGTTAGAGCATTAGAACAAATAAATGATTTAGGAGATAGTAAAGACCTAAATGAGATTAGGAACTTTAAGAATATAGTATTACTGCTAATGTAACGTAATAATAGTATCATATTGGGGAGAAGCGAGGTGCGAGTTAAGTTACCACAAATAAAGCTAGAGCTCACAGTTAGAAGTAGATGGTGTACAGATGACAAACTGTTTAAACATACAGTGTAGGTCCTGTTATATCATCCCTTCTTCGCATTACTACAGTGAATTAGGATTTTGTTAAAAAGTTATATTCTCTAATTAATTTCGAATGAAACAACAATTAGTTACTTTTGAATTAAATAATTCAAAAATTTGAAATTACCTCAAAGTCAAAGGTTTTTATAAATTGCCACACCTATAGCTTATGTAATTTACCATAGTAGGATATAAAGCCTAAGACCTCGAATGAGGGATTGGTAATAAATGTCCTAAAACATCCCAGAGTGAAGTGATTATGCATAGGTGATGGTAATAAAAGTAATTTCTATTTTTTCATTAAATTATCCCAATAAAGTCTTCCTCAGTGCATAATCATTGTCTAAAATTGTTGTAATTGAGAAGGTAAATTATGTTGTCAGGTGTACCAACACGATTTCTGTATTACGACTTCAAAAATCTTAAGAATTATGGGTAATGAAGATGTAAAGGATATGAATAAATGTTGTACAAATAATGGCTAAAATAAAGTTTTTTTTTGTGAAGGATGTTTTTCTTAGATGGAATAAATCTTCTTTAGCTACAGAGTTAATCCAACTCGTTACAAGAAGTGGACCACAGTGTCTTCTTTGCATTAATATTAAATTTACTAGCACAAGACACAGTCGTACAATGTCATAGATTAATACAAAAAACAGTATATTAACACTAAACGGTGGTACTCAATTATATTTTGCTTTATAACTAATACAACCCCATATTCCTCGCATTACAAAGTGTTCGCAGAACTGAAGTTGAAACGTTTTAGTGTCAAATGTGTATAAACTCTAGTTTGCACTAGTAAAGCCTTGACTTTCTTCTTTCAAACAGGGTATTTTCAAACAACTTAGCCATTAGCATTATTTTATCCAGTTAATAGAATGATATTTTTGGTTAAAGAATGTACAATCCCATTGTTTGTATACACATTTTCTTATGAAGATATTTAATTTTATCAATTAGGTATTGATCTTCTAAAAGCTTAGAACATAATAATTATTGTAGACTCTTGGAGCAATTGGAAAATTCTTTAAATATTACCCTTGGTTTCGAAAGGCCTCGTCCAAAATATAAACAATTTGGAAAAAAGTAGTGTTTTTATTAACATATAGTAATATATAATAATTATTATTTCACAAATAGTTACAAAATGATACCTATAGTTTTGTGTAGCCTACCGTATCTTAAAATAGTATCAACAATATGAAATTTGGTCTTCGTATATGGATGTTTCTTGAGCGTGTTTTCTTCTGTCTGTAGAGTGTAAATCCAGTCAAAATTAATATTAAATATACCTTAAATATAAACAATTAACATACTATGAACTTAAATAAGATGTGAAAAAAGAGTTAAATATTAGGAACGCATATTGGCTTATTAAGTCCAATAATAGTATTGTGAATTTGATAGTTAACACCCATTAACTTAATTATAGTCTATATATATTAATTCATAGTAAATAATAAAATATAATTTAACTAAATAATCAATATGTTATTTACTCCTTATCTGATTTTTGAAAATTCTGTTTTAATATGTTTGTTTTATAATTATAGAAACCTAATATTTGCTGTGGAGATGAATATAACATGAAACATTGTAAAAGGTGATAAGTTCAAGGCAGCAAACTCTATTGTTATAGGAATTGAGTTATAAGTTTTCACCGGATCCCACAAGATATATCCATTGTTTTAAGTTGCCACACGCAAGCAACTTTACTACAGAGATTTACTGGAGTTTGACCCACCTAAGTGGTGTATTGTCACGGATACGTATAAATAGGGAAAACTGTCTTAAAAAAATTATATATCAACGAATCCAGAATACAGTTCAGTTCGTTACTCTTCCATTCAATAATGTAATTGCTAAAGTTTGAACTAATTTATGATAATATACGACTCAGTAAAATTATTGTAGACATAGACTAATCGTAACACAAACGTAGTCTATCTTGTTAGACCACTGGCGTTATATTTATTTTCCAAAATATTGTCATATGAGACATATAAAATCTTTCACTGCCATTTTCGATAGAAATAAGGTTTTTAAAACTTCAAGAGAGTAACGTAAATGAAATTTGACCATAGCATTTTGATATTAGTTACCAAAATGCCTCTACTTTTAGACAGATGAATAAAGAAGGAGTTGATAACATAATTAGTTTAATTTTAAAATATTTAAGGTACGAATTCCTATTACTTTCATTGAATACAGATCTGTTTATTCGTACTATAACAAAATACTATTACAAAAACTATAATAAAATAATCCAAACCGTTTTTCCTTCCACTGGAATACTAGAAATCTTTTATTTAGATTTCAAAATTCCACCTGTATGTATTTAATATATATATATATATATATATATATATATATATATATATGTGTGTGTGTGTGTGTGTGTGTGTGTGTGTGTGTGTGTGTGTGTGTGTGTGTGTGTGTGTGTGTGTGTGTGTGTGTGTGTGTGCGTGGCCTTAAATTGTTTTATGAAAGCCAGACAAAAAATTGTTGATATAATAAGTAGTTAAAAACACAATGCAAAATAAGGAAAATAAAGTATTTTAAGGTAACTTTTTTCATTATGACAAACTGTTTACGAATAAACCCATTGTTCTTTTTATCGTGCCAAATGAGATTTTTAAAAGTGTTATGTCCAAAATACTTCAGTGAATATGATTAAAATTACCACTTTGTAAAGAATTGGTTTAGATTTGCTGTATAGCTTTTTATATTGCTTAAAAATTAGATGCCTTCTAAAATCCATTCTTTTGCTCAACCATTATTAAATCAAAGTAATCAAGAAAGGAGAAGTTTTTAACACATATGAATATTTGAAAGTTGAAATTATTACAAATAGAAGAGACAAGTGTTTTATAATATACAGTGTATAAAGAAATAATCTTAAAAACAGATATAAAAATTGCAGTACGACTTATTAAAACCTTAAGAGTTATTTATTTTTATAAGGGATCAGTAGTTTTGAAATGTAAAGAATAAATTCTTTTTTAAGCATTCAAATATGAGGTACAGATTGAAATAAACGGATTGTTGTTATAAGTATTGATAGTTATTGTTTGAAAGTTCTACAGATTTGTAGTAAGAAAGATGTATAAACATAAATGGGTATAAGCAATCTTTTAAATAGAATAACAATGCTATAAAAGAGATAAACGTTTCACGGTAAATTACTGAGCCAAAGGCCAATATTATACACTTAATTAGTTTGTCTGTGACTAACAAGCCTGAGTGAGCTAACATTTCAGGTTTTGTAATCAAAGTCATTTGTTATCAAATAAGGGTAATCGTATTAGACCATGGTCACAAATTTACAGTTTAATAAGCTCTTTGATAATCACAAGAGCGTGAAATGAGTTCCATGCTGACCGCAGATTCTAACAAAAATGATGGAATAAAAACATAATAAAATAGTTTTCTTTTTAATACAAATATGTGTATTAAGCATGTTATATGCGAAATGCACCAACCAAATTTATTATATCACCATTAAACTTTTACTTTTTAAGGTTATGAACTAAGTACACAATAATAACGTGAGCACAAACATTAAGACTTAGATGTAATACCCTTTGTAACTTACTCGGTTGAAGAAGAATGTCCACTGGACAAAACATTATATTATAAATGTTTAAATCTTTCGAGGATTGGTCTGCAAGTAGAGGTATGAACGATCAACAATATACGATAGTTTTTATTTAGTTGATACTTATTACTGCTATTTTAATTCACATGTATGTATTCAAGTTATTAGCTTGTACAATACAAATTTAAATGCTTAATAGTTACGAGACTTCTACACTATGACATTTCTGTTTGGAGTGAGTTGGATAGGCTAATAAACTGTACCTTACAATTCTTAGATATTTAACAATGACATTCTTGAAAGGATTGGAAAGTAACAAAGGGAACTTTATATTATTCTGGATTCGTTGGTATATTACTGTCAAGGCAGTTCACCAACTTATACATACCCCTACAATACTTCACTTAGGTGTCAAACTCCTGCGAATCTCTTTAGTTCAACTGTGTGCAAGCAGTAAGTGAAAGCAATGGGGGCATTTCGAAGAATCCGGTAAAAACCTTAGTACCGCTAACAATAGATTTGGAAATATTTAACTTTGCTACCTTAATAATATTTAATGCTATAGTTATCTCTAGAGCAAAATTTTGTTTCTACATGATATTCTGACTTCGCTTTTTGGCCCATTCACAAGGAAATCTTCACAAACATATGGAACAACGTATTCAACTAAAACACTGTATAATTTTACACATTATTACTCTACCAATTAATTCAATATGTTTACTTATCACCATCTACCGTTTAGCACACTTAAGCCGTGAACATATTACATTTTTAAGATCTAAACACCAAATACATCCTTATAGAATAATATACAGAAAATGTATACAAATGTTCTCAATTACATTTAAAACACATAAAAACATTTATTTTTTAAAGTTTTTCGATAGTAAGGCTATCTTTGTCACACACATCACAAAATGTGTTAATAGTAGCCAAAACAAGCACCATCTTCAACAATAAATAATAATGCCTAATATTAAGCTGTCGCTAAATTGTATTGACCTCATTATATTTAGAATTAAATGTAATAACGATCCGATGGAAGTGATCTGAAAATGTGAGTTTTACAATAGATATATAAACTACATACAATATATTTAGAGCTATAATACTGAGAAGTCTTATCACTCCGCACGCCTTAAGTCTAGGTCTGCCACTGCAAGCTTGTTTAACTATTTACTACAGACAATATATTTAGAGCAATATTACTGAGAAATCTTATCACTCAGCACGCCTTAAGTCGAGGTCTGCCACTGTAAGCTTGTTTAACTATTTACTACAGACAATATATTTAGAGCTATAATACTGAGAAGTCTTATCACTCAGCACGCCTTAAGTCGAGGTCTGCCACTGTAAGCTTGTTTAACTATTTACTACAGACAATATATTTAGAGCAATATTACTGAGAAATCTTATCACTCAGCACGCCTTAAGTCGAGGTCTGCCACTGTAAGCTTGTTTAACTATTTACTACAGACAATATATTTAGAGCAATATTACTGAGAAATCTTATCACTCAGCACGCCTTAAGTCGAGGTGTGCCACTGTAAGCTTGTTTAACTATTTACTACAGACAATATATTTAGAGCTATAATACTGAGAAGTCTTATCACTCAGCACGCCTTAAGTCGAGGTCTGCCACTGCAAGCTTGTTTAACTATTTACTACAGACAATATATTTAGAGCAATATTACTGAGAAATCTTATCACTCAGCACGCCTTAAGTCGAGGTCTGCCACTGTAAGCTTGTTTAACTATTTACTACAGACAATATATTTAGAGCTATAATACTGAGAAGTCTTATCACTCAGCACGCCTTAAGTCGAGGTCTGCCACTGTAAGCTTGTTTAACTATTTACTACAGACAATATATTTAGAGCAATATTACTGAGAAGTCTTATCACTCAGCACGCCTTAAGTCGAGGTCTGCCACTGTAAGCTTGTTTAACTATTTACTACAGACAATATATTTAGAGCAATATTACTGAGAAATCTTATCACTCAGCACGCCTTAAGTCGAGGTCTGCCACTGTAAGCTTGTTTAACTATTTACTACAGACAATATATTTAGAGCAATATTACTGAGAAATCTTATCACTCAGCACGCCTTAAGTCGAGGTCTGCCACTGTAAGCTTGTTTAACTATTTACTACAGACAATATATTTAGAGCTATAATACTAAGTATTCTTATCACTCAGCACGCCTTAAAAGTCGAGGTCTGTCACTGTAAGCTTGTTACGCACGCACACACACACACACACACACACACATATACATGTGTGTGTGTGTGTGTGCGCGTGTGTGTGTGTGTGTGTGTGTGTGTGTGTGTGTGTGTGTGTGTGTGTGTGTGTGTGTGTGTGTGTAAGTCATGTTTATTTACGATATTTGTGGACATTGTTGACCGATTTCGCCAGCACTCAAACTTGCAAGTCATCTTTGTTATAATACTACTTTATTTTATTGTTATATTATTTGACTTTTTTGGTTGCCATTCCAACCTGATGATTGACTGTTTGTAAGATCATCTGATGGTTTGTTGATGTTGATTTTGTGTTTTGTCTGCTAACCTGTACTTTTAGAAGTTACAAGTGAAATTTCTTTGGTGTTATTGTTAATGTTTATAAAATGCGTAAAGGTGAACGTAGGTGGACTATCTTCAAGAAAAGAAAACATATAGGTGTGCCTAAAACATCTGGTAGTGTACAAAATATCAATGGTTCTAGGATTAGTGAAGTAAACCAACCTTCAACTTCTACAGGCATAGGCCTAGTAGCCCCACACCCTAAAGAATCCGAACTACAGGGAACACCAGTTAGTGCTTCTAGAAACAAAATTGGTGACATTGATGGTAAGTACCAGCGTTATGTAAAACAGGAAAATACTGACAATAATAGGAATATAATTGTTAATTTTGATATTTTGTCAAAATTCCTAGGCTCTGCTGTAAAATGCGTAAAATGCAATTCAGTCGGACTGAATATTGAAAACAAAAAGAACAATGGGCTGTGCTCTGAAATTACATTATATTGTAACATATTGTGAATATAATATTATAAGTTTCTTATCTTCACCACACTTACCGATTGGTAAAGATCTTTATGACATAAATGTTAGGCTAGTATTTGGCATACGCTCTATAGGCAGAGCGTTGAAGGCCGCACAAATTTGTAGCGGTATAATGAATTTGCCTCCTCCTCCAACCACATTCAAACGCTACACAGACGTTATTGGTTCAATTACTGAAGATGTGTGTTTTGAATCTATGGACAATGCTATCGAGGAAGCTGTCACTGAAAATTTAAGAGATCTGGCTATAGCAATAGACGGGACTTGGCAGAAAAGGGGCCATACTTCGATGAATGGGGCTATCTCAGCAACTAGCTTTGATACAGGAAAGGTTGTTGATGTGGCAATACTCTCTAAGTTTTGTAAGTGTGTAAACAAAAAGAATCATTCACCTAACTGTACTAGTAATTATATAGGGTCAAGTGGGAGAATGGAAGTGAAAGGGGCAGAACAGATATTTCAGCGTAGCCTACAAAAAAAGTTCCGTACACCAGATATCTTGGTGATGGGGATTCTAAAGGGTTTAGCCATGTGGAAAGCTTAGGTATTTATGGTGACACATCAATTGAAAAGCTGAAGTGTATAGGCCACATCCACACGAGGATGGCTCAAGACTAAGAAGGCTAAAACAAAAATAAAAAAGCACAAAACTTTCAGATGGCAAGCCGCTGAGTGGCGCAAACCGTTTGACTGATGCCGTTATTGATAACATACAAACTTATTATGGCCTTGCTATCCTGAGAAATGTAGAGAGTGTTAAAAAAAATGCAAGAAGCTGTGTGGGCTATGTATTGGCACATGCAATCAACTGATGAATCGCCTCATCACGGTCTATTCCCTAAAGGTAAAGAATCGTGGTGCAAGTACCAAAAGGCAGTTGCGAACCAACAACATTTTTCCCATACAAAGGCACTACCTGCAGTAGTTATGAAGGAGATTAAACCTATTTTTAGTGACCTAGCCAAAGCAGATCTACTAAAAAAATGTGTTCATGGGAAAACCCAAAATCCAAATGAGAGCGTGAACAATGTTATTTGGAACCGCATTCCCAAAACTGTCTTTGTAGCTAATAAAACATTGCATTTTGGAATTTATGACGCAATTTCATGTTTTAATGATGGTTACATTGCCAAATGTGAAAGTATGAAAAAATGTAACATGAAAATAGGCCTAAACACAATTGAAGCTATGAAAAGGTTGGATAAGGACAGAGTATAATTTGCGCAAAAACAAGTGTTAGAGATCACAAAGAAGGCTAGACAAATGAGAAGACATAAAAAAAGGAAAACTGAAGATGTGGAGGAGTATCCCGATGACCCCAGCTATGGTTATGGGATGCATTAAGAGTAAGTTTACATTAAATTCATGTATTTACCTTTAAAACACTGTCTTTCTTGGTGTTTTTGCGATTTCCGAAATTTACATTTTTAAATACATTTGCACACTTTTATCAGCATTGGAGAGGTTTAAAGTGTACCGTTGAACGATAGCACATGAGGGTGGTGACTTCTGAGGCCGTAGTAATAAATACTAGAAATGCAAAGTTTACTTATAAGTTTAGTTTAATTACGAAAATTTACAAGCACCACTTTTAGGTGGTAAAGGAAAAGTATGTAATGCCACGTTGCTGCCAATTAGAACACAAGAACTAAAAACGAATATCTTCTAAGTGGGCCTAAAATATCCAATGTTCTCAGGAATTATGCCTACGATGTTCTACTTTATAAAACAATAAGATTTCACTTCCCTTCGCAATATGTAGACTCACAACCCGGGTGTCGGCGTCATCGCACGAGACATTGAAGCTGCAGTCTAAGAACGGTTATTTCTAGAAGAGGAGTAGAAGTTGGGAAACTGGTAGCCATCTACTCAAACAACACGTGAGATACATCAGGTACGTGAGCTACGTGAACTCGCCTAAAACAAATTCGCGACGGTATTAGCCATTTAATGATACAAATTACTTATTATAACAACGTGTTCGCCATTAAGGACGACGAAAACTTTTATCTATCTCAATCAAGAAAATAAAAGATCTTCAAGGGTAAGTAACTTTACTATTTACAACTTTACTTTACGTTACATTCATTTTTATATGTTTGGCATCAAAGGGCTAGTTTAATAATACGAAAAGATAAATTTTATTTACGGACAAAGCGCGCGAGGTCTGATCGGTCACGTAGTTGGGCTGCTACAAAGGGTTAGAAGAAAATATTCATCCGCGTGCCAATTAGGTAGTTACTCCACCGATAATTTAGTTCCGGAACATTTGATAAAAATAATATTAAATTATACTGGCTGACTAGGTTGCGAAATTTACATTATATGAAATTTAATTAACTAATTTACGGTACAAAAGCTCTGAAATTTTTACCACATATAAAACTAACTTAGTTGTATGGTATAACGAGAGATTTTATCAATATTCATTCTAGAAAAAAAATAAAAATAAAATATTAAGCTAAAAATAAAGTTTTTGCTGTAGTTTAAAACAAATTCGAAAAAATAATTGTTTTAAAATATTTTATACATTCCTCCTGATAAACATTGTGCAATAGTATAATTATTATTGTGTAAAAATGTCATATGGTTATTGAGAAATGTGTGCAAATGTTTGGCCAATTTAACATTGTTTAGATAGGCCCTACCCTGTCCCCTTAAGTCAAGATCTGCCACTGTCTGCTTCTTTAACTATGTACTACAGACAATATATTTAGAGCTATAATACTGAGAAGTCTTATCACTCAGCACGCCTTAAGTCGAGGTTTGCCGCTCTCAGCTTGTTTAACTATTTACTACAGACAATATATTTAGAGCTATAATACTGCTATATCACTCAGCATGCTTTTATGACTGATTCGAGGTTTCCAGCTGTCATCTTAATTAATTACAGTGCAATAGCTTATAGCTGTACCATTGAACGCTCTTAACACTCAGAACGTCTTAAGTAGAGTCTGTCGTAGTCATCGTGTTTCAGAAACGTACAAGTAGAGAAAAATCAATAGTCAACAACTTTATATTTATATATATATATATATATATATATATATGTAAAACTCTGAGATATGGGTTATAAACATTGACAAGAATATGCAGAATAAAGTTTTGAATAGTAAACATACAAGCTTATCAATTATTCCCATCTGCAGAGGAATCGATGGAATCCTTTGTAATTTGGAACGTGAATTTAAAAATTTCTCATTTCAAATCTCATTTAAAATTCACTTAATGGCAATTATTAATTAGCGGTTCGGTTTCGAGCTATTTACTAACAATAGGCCTGTTTTACCACACAAGGGATAGTTTCCGAAGCAAAATGTTTGTAATATACTGTTAATGTCATTTTACCATAACAATTTAAATTTCAATATGCATTCGTATGTCTCTTATTTCCAGGAGGATATAAAACTAAGGGTATTTTTCTTTGCCCATCAGGATGTGATCAAGGTATAATGGATACATGTATGTTTACACAAAGCCAAGCTAGAGAAGTATGTCTGCCAACGTGGCTAGTCTGAGGTTACATGATATAAAAATAGTTTGCACTTTATGCCATACAGTATCAAGAGTGCATTACTTCTGAAATCAAATTATTAACCATCCAAAGACAAAAGTGCATATAATGGTAATTTTATTATTATTATTTTGAAATCACAAGTTTATAGCTTTCCACTTTGGGTTACACTACTGAAAGAATAAATTCTAAAGTTTACTCCAGTATTCTCTTATTATACTCAAAAGCTATTGGTTTTATATTTATGGGAAATCAATTTGAAAAATGCGACTATTCAAGAAAATGTTATATCGTGGTGAGTATAGTGGAAGGAGAGCTAGTGGAACCGGAACTTGAATTTCTTAATGAACTTCAAACGATCATAATCAGATATACAGTATATAGTGTGTAATTCAAAAACTAAAATATATACTAATTCAAAATAGTGTGTAATATATATACAACATTCAAAAACATTTAATGTATATTCTTGCACTATACGGAATACACGTAGTAGAGAATTACAAGTAAAAGCTTTTTTCCTTTTCCAATACGAACAAAATCAGTATTGGACTCTATCCTCTACCTTCCGAAGAAACACAATTTTAATTTAGTCATTTAAGAAATTTATATTTTACCTTTTTAGATATAAATATTAGTTTTAATAAGTTTTTAACAATGGTATGGTTGAGAAATTCTAATCCACTGGAAAAAAAAGTATACAACATTTTTTTTCAATACACTATTTTAACGATGTTTTATAACTACATGTGTTGTTTTCGTTTTGCAAAATATAAACTGTTATACTACCGCAATAAACGTATGTGATCAATTTCCCATATAGAACACATTGATTCACACGTTTGTCTAATAAATGCTGCTCCATTTGATCTAACTGGACTTTGAGCAATGAGTTTCGACTATGTAGTCTCATCTGTAAGCAAGTCTCAATTTTATATTGGTTATTTGGACCTATCAGACATACATATTGTCTTTCTGTTTGGTCCTCTCTTCCCAAATAATACACCTCTATCTGATGTCCACACTTCTGTGACACGAGAATGTGAGTATGTATGTTTGTATTTATAATGAACAGAGATAATAAAACACATATTAAACGATTACGTACGTTATATATATATAATTGCCCTCGGCATGCCCACTTAAACATGTTACATCATGATGAACATATCAAATACAAAAAGCTTGACACCAAGAAGTACTACTGTTTTTTTTTCAACAGTAAAATAAAGTCAAGAAGATTGACTAATATCCATATGGATGGAAAATATCTTGTAGAAAGCAGAATATAAACCTTTGGATATAGAAAAAAATAGAGTATTTCCTATATAATTGTGGCCCAGTTCAGTTTTTCTCTCTAGTGGGCATCAATATAACGGAATACGCTATATATTTTCACAGTGGAGTATATAACTCGTTAAGGCGCAGGTAACTAAATACAATGGAGTCATGGACAAACATCAGAGGAAGAAAATTTCAATCAGAGTTACGTAAGACGAACAGGATGCAAAATAGGCTGATATAAATTTTAGACAGACATATATAAGTTTTATCGTTTAAATGCTATACTTATTAATCCAATAATATACATAACAATTCTATAACAGGCTTAAAAATTTGAAAGAACATAAAAGATATATTTAATTTTTGTTTACAGCATCTTTCAACTTAATACTTCTACATTTTAAATAGGATAGTCTTAAAATTAATATCGGATTTATACTAGTTATATACCCTTTGCTTTTCTAAGTAAGCGACGCCAGATAAATTTTTAAGTTCATAGCTCTTCATAAGGAAGAAGTAAAGAAGAAAATATTGCGTTACCAGATAACGAACCTCAATATCAGTAGAGATACATTTTCTCATCAATTTTAAACTTTAGAAGACAAGGTGAGTACGAGTAATATTGGATTTTTATAGCAGCTAGTGGAGATTCGAAATTGGGAAACTGAGAGGGCTCAGTTTTCAAAGTAGAGGTTATCGAGTTTAGCTCAGTCGTGAACAATAAAAGAGGTGAATCAGTAACGTTTAACACAGCGGCCAACGTCTTTGTTCGGTTGAAGTCAACCATTACTCGACACAGGAAGTTTCTGTCACTTCCGGTTCTGCCACTCACTAATCGTTCTTATTAATGGCATTCATATATACTGTCTACTTTTACTTTAAGGGATGATTTATTGCTAATATGAAGTGAAAATCATAGGCCAATCACTTCATCTCCATTTTCACTCAAGCTACCAATTTCTTGATAAAAGTAACATCGAGGATAAAAAAATACAAACGCACTCTTCAATTAAAAAAAGTATCAAAGGTTGAAAACATTTTATAATTCTTACTTCACTTATCCTACATATTTGTCAGTTTTTAACATATCATACAGTTTTCTTTATCTGTTATACCTTAGTAAAGCACGGTTATACACTAAGGTACTGAAATCTTGCCAAGGACGCTTATTTACTTTAAACTTACATAGCTTATAAAAATCGTAATCCTACGATCCTAAGCCCTAAACAGTTCGTTTATAACACTGGAAACTACCCAGTAGTTCTCTTGATAAAATACTTCTCTTTAACTAAGCAAATATTGGCTCCACAGATAGTGATGACCAAGAAGTGCTACCACCAGTAATGTTGACTATGAACACGGGGACAGTGCTAGTGGGATTTTAGTTGAGACAGTCTAATTTGCCTAACGGAAGTCAACGCGCTTCTTCCGGAAGTGGATATTTAACTCAGCTACGTATAAAAAATATCGGAGGTATTCATTTATGAATATTTTGTTATAATAGTATACAGAATAATTCTTTATAATCAGTATATGTTATAAGGCCCCAAACTAAAAATTTCTGCAAAGTAAAAAAGTTATGAAAATAGATGCATATTTTCCCTAATATATATATATATATATATATATATATATATATATATATATATATATATATATATATACATGTTTGGAGATTGTGCAACGGTGATTTTCAACACCGAATCTTCACTCACTAAGCTAGACCTACCGCTAAGAATATCGTCATATCATCATGAAAATTGGTGCGTCCATTTTTAAAGTCAATATACCACTGCCTTACTCTATTTTCACTCATTATTCCATTTCCATAATCTTCGCACAGTTGGCGATAGATTTAAATCGGTTTGTGGTGTTTTGCCAACAGAAATCTTATCACTGAACGCTCTTCACATATAGCGGAATATTCTCAATTGCAGTACACCTTTCAATGAACCACAGTGAGAAAAGTAACAGAGACACAGACTTCGCGACTACAGCTCGATGCGTACTGAACGCCAGTGTTTTTTCGTGAAGATAGTGGCTGTAGCCCCGCCCACTGCCTCACCATTCAAAAACGTCTGTTACTTTCTGGATAACCCTCGTATTACAATTTTGATATGCACTAAACTGTGTATTATAATTTATTATTAAATGTGTGAATGAAATGCCCAAATATATTCCAATATAATTACTTGTTAATATACTCAAAATAAAATATTATTTTTAGATTCAAGTCTTTATTCTTTGTTTGAAGTTTATTTTTGACGATGGAAGGATTGTGAAGGAAACACAATTTTTCCAGACATTTTCCATTGTTTAGTGAAACAATAAAAATCATGATTGAGTGATTTTTTGTTTTTAACTGAACAATGGTAAATGTTCGGAAAATCCTGTTTCCTTCACAAGTCTTTACGTTATTTATTCTTCAACTCTTCAACAATAGCTTAATAGGGCAATCACTGAACTGTTATATTTAGATTCTAAGTGACCATTTCCAATAGGATGATTGAGTGTCTTGTGATGAAACTTACGTCTTTTTACTCAGGAAATATAAGCTATAATGATGTTTTATTCAACAAAGACTACCATAAGAAGTGTTTATGTCATCCTGCACGAGCCATTCCATGTATGTGCAAATAATTATATTCTACTTTAAGGTATGGGGTTTAATATTGCACAAATATATCGTGAGTTCATATCTGTATGCATTAAAAATATAAAAAGGAGGTTTCATAATTTTTTAACATTGTGTATATTTTGATAGTACAGTTCAATGAGAAACAAAAGTTCTTATTCACTTTGTATTTCCAAGCCCTATTCTAATAAGAGCAAAATTTACTAAGGAGTGTAGCGATAAAAGAGGCTTAAAAAATGTCATTCTACTTTTATAACGTAATGAGGGGAGTAATTTATTTTCACCAGAGTTCAGTAAATGTGACGTGGCAGTTTAGAACGAACACTTCGGAAGCCACAACTCAGCAGAACTTGCCGTAAACAACTGTCAGTGTGACATGTGTCAGAGACAGTGAAAGGGTCAGTGCGAGTAGATAACGTCACAGCTGTCACGTGGACCTTTGTGTTATCTGTTTCTTCAAATGAAATTTACTAACGGGCTGAAATATTTCAGAAAAAGTAGCAACAATTGCTGATAAAAGTGAGTTTCAAATACAGCCTGCCATAGTTTTCGTAAATTTTTTCAGATTTTTTGACTGAACCCAATTGTAGTTTGCTATTATTATGATAATATTAAATTAATATAGTTCATAAATATTTAGGAAATTTAGTAAGGCAAAGGTGATTTTTCCAAAGTATCTGAGAACAACTGTCAACAGACTTGTTTTTATCTAACCAGAAAGTACAGATTATACAGGGTTAATACTCGTAATAAAATGTCTGGAGATCCCTATTCATATTGTAACTGCTCACACTAGAAAAAATAAACGCTGCACTCATTTATGTAATGTTATGAAGTAATATTTTAGCATAATTACTATAGGCCAAATTATATGATTTTGAAGGCAACTAAAAAATAAGATCAATCGAGTGACCCCTCATTTTGAAGGTCTTAAAACATGAAAACTATTAACGCAAAGTAAAGGGTCCTATCTTAACCCAGTAAAAAATAGCGGCCAATTTAATGTTTTAGAAGTTATAATTAATCACTTATAGGAAGAGGACTTTAACGGCGCGCGTGGTATTGAGCTTGTGGTCATAGACGGGAGAGGTGGCGGGGTAACAATATGTCCCGGAAACATTCCTATGAATCACCGGCAACAGCCTCCTTTCTCGTAATAGTATTGATGTAAATAACTCAACATACTCGCTAAAATCAGTCTGTTTTGTGATAGTGATGAGCGTGGTGGTTGCTTGTGATTCGTTTTGACTGATAATGTCTGATGAATTAAAGTAAAAGATAGAATAATTCATAATCAGAACACGGGATGACGACAGCAATGCTATTAAGGAAAGAAAAGGTACAATGTAAACTTCCAGTGTTGCGAAAAAATTTGGTGGATATTAAAGGACCTGGGGTTTACTTGGCAAAGGACAGCAAGCAATAGGAAATTATTAATTTAAAATCCTGAAATCGAAGAGAAAAGGATAACATATTTGATGGCATCAAAAATCAAAAGTGCAAGGTAGCCCAATAATTTGTTCAGACGAATCTACGTACTACGTCTCGTGCTTCTAACAAAAGAAGCTTTCTGCGAATATGGACACAGAAGAATGGTTTTCTCAAAGTGCAAGCAAGTGGAGAAAATCGAAAAGGAATATGCAGCCTGAAAACACAAAAAGGACACAAGTATATATGTCTTTATTATATCAGTTGGAGATGGTTGGGATATAAACATCAGTGTTAGTGATCCAGAATAGGCGGACTATTTGAGTGGGATTGAAGAACTGTAATGAAAAAAAATCAATGTAAGTCACATTTGTTATCAGAAAATTATATTAATTCAAGCATTGTCATAAACTAAATATTATTGAAGTCAACCGAGAATCAGTGAATTAGTGATAACCAAATAATATCAATAATAGGACCATTGTTTCTTACAACAAATTACCAATTCTGATAGTTTCCATCAACGTGTTTTACAAAATAACCTATTTGTCGGTAGTTATTAGCATTTCAAAATGGTGAATGGTAATATTTAAAGAGATTGTTGCGCCTTCAACTCAACGCCTAGCACGTTACTTCATATCGCAAAACAGATACTGTTTGTTTGTTGAAAGGGTTATATTTAAGTTTTGTGCGCGTGGCTAAATTCCTCCATCTATACAACCTAGGTGCATTTTAAAGCACCATTCTGAGATTTCTAATTTTTAAGGTATTAAAAGGGTATTAAATATTATAATAAAATAAAATACCAACTTTTAAAATCATTATTGGGAATTCCTAACTGCAGGAGAACTACATTCTACAAGTTACAAACTTCGTTCAGTGTTCTTACTGGTTTTATGAGAGGCTTACTAGCCTCCAAACCATCGGTGTCTTGACATACTGACTCCGAGTCACATTGTTCATTTTCATCATAGAGTTAAATGGACATGAACGTATTATATTGCTAACATTACCAGGCCAGACATCCAGAGGGGTTTTGAACAAGTTTGGTTCCAATAATACGGAGCACCTTCATACTGTACTCGGCAAGTAAAGCACTACTTAGATAATATTTTCCAAAATCGGTGGATAGGTAGACGTGTATTTATTGAGAGGAGTACCAGGTCATGGACCTGTCACCACTCGACTACTTTATATATTTTTTATTTTTATTATATTTATGATGTCGACTATTATATTTGTGGTTTCGAAAAATTGAAATGTACTAAAAATACAAGGGTTTCCTTAAAAAACATTGTTCCACACGTTTAAATCACACTGGCGCATTGTCTAGCCGCTGAGAGGAAGGAATTAAAAATTAAAAATATTCCATGAAACGCTGGTAAGTATTAACACAACCGACCACCCTACCAGTTTCAAGAATTCATGACAATGATAGGTTACAAAAAAATCCCTAATTTTCCTAGTTTTTAGCCTTAATTACCTTAAAAATTAGATATCTCTGAATAGTGTTTAGAGTTTTCCATTTTTTAGCTGTTCTAAAAGATTACTTTTAGCTGCCTAGATTCTACGTTGAAAGTAGTTAGTTCTAACTTGTATAAAATTTAATTGATCGCCATTTTGTACTGTGTTAAGATAGAGATACGTTGATATTTTACGTTGATTTTTTCTTATCACGACCTTTAAAAATGAGGGATTACTCGATGAAGCCTATCATTTCAAATTTTTCAGTAGCCCCAAAATCTCGCGTTTCAGGTTTTTGAATCAAGTAATTGTATGTTATTCATAGTAATTATATGTAAAATTACTTCATAACACGGCATAAAGGTGTTCAAAGTTTAGTTTTTTTATTTTTTTTTTTGTAAAATATAAACAGTTCCATATAAGTGGATCTCCAGATTTTTGTTACCCCTGTATAGTAAAAGGCAGCTGACATTACGCTTAGAATAATTGATCGATGAATATACTGACCTCTTCTTTATGATCCCAGATTTTGCCACGACTAGTAGAACTTCATTTCTTTACTGGTAGACCTTCATTGGTAGGATATTCTTATAATAATTCAAGTATTATAACAAAACAGTACAAAAGGTCATGGTTAATACTTACACAAGTTGTAAAGTACCTGAAACATCTACAGTTTTATGTTGTTCATTCTGCAACTTTGCACTTACAGTGTTTTCTATCCTTTGTTCTACTGTGTACTCTATCCAGGTAGCCTATAAATCCGTTAAGCACTAGACAAGTGCTTATTATTCCCATATAAAAGCGTATTCCTTAAGTTATCATTCGCTAAAATTCGTGTAATTTACTTAGTTTCATATAAGGTTTTATTAAAGACTAATAAACAATTATTATACAATTATGTACAATTCAAAACTATAATAAATTCATTTGTTTTTATATCAAATGGAAAACCTTCTGTAAAGTTTAAATACACGTTATGACATTTTAATGTATGTTTTTTATGCTTTGTCTTGTTATATTGCATGTAAAATATTTTCCACGATAAAAGTAACAAATTAAACTCCTGTTAAACATTTATATTTTGTTGCAGATAAATATTTTTACTAAGCTAAAAACTTATTTACAACCTTAAGTTATACTACTTCAATTTTCACAAGCTTTACAAATTTCCGAACATGTTATGGCGAGGGTATATGATAAAATTAAGTCACAAAATGGGTATTTGATGTGCATAATAAATTGAGAAATTTATTCTAAATACATAAATTATATTATTTTATAAAGTTGACTATCCTTGATTATCAGTATATTAATTAGACTTTAATAAGAAGGTTTTTGATAAAATATCTATGGTGACATAACGTCACTTCTTAAAATTGCGTTCAAACATTTACGTCTCATGACCCCTGAACAGAAAACTCCCAAATATACTTGTATATGTAATTGTATTTATGCAAGAAAACTGTTTTTTCTTAAAACGATAGAAATTTAGTTACTAATTTCTTTTCTTAATTACAATTTTAAATATATCAAAATTAGTTATTTTCACCTACATTATTGTACAAAAACGAGTATGTAGAGTAGGGATTTGGATGAACGTAGTTTTAACAATTCATATGTTTATTAATTGTTATAAAACAGATGAGCTGATTGAAAAATTTATTTTCAATAACATGCTAATTACATATTATACGTGGACCACAGAGCTGGATGTAAGAGATGGGATTGAAATCAAAATTCTCAGTCATAATAATTTATGACTGAGAATTATAATATATTTATATATATATTATATATTAATATATTATTAGAAAGTTCCTACAAAATACTTTAATCTGCTATCTTCAAAATATTATAATATATAAATGTATATTTATCCCAGTAAGCAAGGTTATAAAGATGAATTTCCATTTTTCTCGAGAAACTTGTCAAGTTAAGATTAGAGATCGATTCTGGACCAAAGCCAGGTACTGAACTTTCTTCATCTTGTGCTTTCTTACTCCTTTTAAACTAAGAAGACTAGCGGCCAGAATGCTTCTAAGAGCTTACTCTTTCTCCCCGTTCTCGCCTCAACACAACTTCCAATAGGATACTTGACTGTATGAGCTCTTCCATTTCAGAATACTCACCTTATTTCTTAAATCGGTTTGTACTTTGGATGATTTCCATACCATAGAGAATATTACTTATGAAGTTCATCATTGTGACTTTTATAATAGTCCGTGATAGTTTTATTAATATAGTTCTCAAAGTAATTAGTATTCACATAAATATAAAGGAATAATATTTCCATAAAGGGATGGTTATAAAGGTTTAGTTGAGAGTATTTGTTATATTGTTATACTGTCATATTTTTTTATCTACCATGTACATAAAATCCTTAGAAATGAAATTTTTACACAGTAGCAAGGATGTTTGAACAATGTTTTCGACAGTCAAAATAATTCAATTAGCCAAATCTACTAATCTATTTCCAGTGCAAAATATTTTGCTTTTAATTAACAAGACACTTGTTTTGTGTATTTTGTAACTTTATTACTTTAAAAACTTTTACTTTCATTTTAAGCTATTTTACATTTGTTGTATTGTAGTAGTTTACATTTACTGAATGTTCCTTAAAGTGACTTTTCCTGGAGTTAGAGATGTTAAAATCAAATTAATTAAACATGAGGGAGTTCGATATAAGAAACCAGTATATCATAAAAGAGTTCAGTTTTCAATTCAGTATAATTGTTCGTCATCGTTTTTACGAGTATAGCTATAAACAATCAGATAATATAATTCTGGGAAGTGAATTCTGAGGAATGACTACACCAATTCTTTGCCATTCATATTTTTAAAATTAAAAAATGTACTCCTTTGTTAAAAAATATTCATTATAGTTATAACCGAATAAATATAAGTTTATTATAAGCAGAAATCACAAAAGTTATTTTATACAATTACGTTTTATTTTGGTTTTGTCAAAGAAGTTAAATAGAAAGTAATATTCCAAACTTGGATTGGAAGGAATATTACTTGGAAAGACAAGGAACTTTATAACCTTCTTGTCTTAAATAGAAATGAGAATTATAATACAAATTCCCTAATTACTTCACTAGCTCATTTTGTACTGAAATCCAACCCCTGTTAGATACTCTCAGCTGTCTCTTCGGCTAAAGAACATACATAACTTTCAACCTTAATTTATAATTATTCTTCTTTTATGGTTAACTATTCTCGCTTACTATTTTGTACCGAATGGACGAAACACATGTTTGTGGATACCGCTGAGGTCGTAGTAATGAATACTCGATTTTCAAAGTTTACCTAAATACAAAATAAAATAATGTATTGCCACGTTGCTGCCAAATAGAGTGATAAAGAACAAAATTATGTCATGGGTGTCGGCCTAATGGTTCCAATGTACCATGGATTTTTGCATACGAACTTAATAATTATTTAATACTTTAAAACTTACTTCCCTTCATGTTGATGTCGAATCAAAGGCGCAGGCGTCAGCATCTTGGCTCGATATGAAGATTAGTAAACTAGAAGTTTAAAAAATAAATGCTAGAAGCGTTCGAAGTTTAAAATAAGAGACTTGAAATTAAAATCTGAGACTCGGTTGATCTCTCCTAAAACAAAATAATGACGGTATGAGCAATTCACAAATTAAGATTCATGACAACGTGGTCTCGTCAGAGAGACATTGCCACACTATTATCAATATTAATCTGCCAAATAAAACATCAACCAAGGTAAGGTACTTTACTATTTACAACTTAACTTTATATTAAATTCGTAATTATATATCGCGCATGAAAAGGCTAATTTATAATACAAAAATATAAATTTTATTTACGGACAAGTCGTGCGAGGTGTTTCTCTGCAGGAAGATGGTCAGCTACAAAGTTCTCGAGGTAACAAATTAATACGCATGCCAATTATGTTATTAATCCGCCAAACATTTATTTGGAAGAACATCGGATGTAATTTATTAACCAGTAACGAGTAACTAGTTGCGAAAATATGTATTATATGAAATACAACTAAACAACGGTACATTTTGAAAATCTGTACCGTGAGATACGTGTAATTTTGTATGTGAGTACTTGAAAATAAAATAATATAAATTTAAAGAAGTGCAATTAGTTATAAAGTTTGTAGGATTATCAAATATTTTCTTGAGATCCTACACTGTTCCAGTGATCTTATATGCTTTCTATTACAACTTTACTGACTATGAAATCCACACCGGACATTTGATGTCAATTTATGACTTACTTTTTGGTCATTTTGCCATATATTATCTAGAAGATGTTTAATACAAGAACTAAAATGGTAGTAAACATGTAACATATTATATATGAAGCTATCTCCAAATATAAATACTATTAGCTTGAACTTTAAAATTCTAGTTGTTTTTTCGTGATACACTTTTAGAGTGGGACACCCCTCAAAATGCAATGTAAAGCTATATTAACTTGATATAAGCCATAGCCACACTTTTGTTGATTAAGCCACAAGTTCAAGTTCAAATCATCTTTATTCAGTAAAAACACATAATACATTTGTCTATAATTCCAATGCAACTCATAGGTTGCGCATGGGATTAATGTAATTATTCTACAGTTATTATATAAACTTATATAATGTCCTTACGACAGTAATTACGTAGTACACAACAGTTGTAACATGGTATACAAATAATTACTACATGATATAAAACATATAACATGGTACACAACAATTATAAACTTCATAATCAATAACAAATATTAAAGTAAAAGGTTTAACAACAAATATATACTCGAATACATTTATCAATAGTGCAACAAATAACAATATCAACAAAATTCCTCAAACAGCCTACACAAAAATAAACTATTATACAATCCATAATTATATCAATATAAATATGTATGGATATCAATGAGATATTAAGAAAAATATATAGTATATCATGTTCCAAAGTTGTTTATTATATATACCCTTTCACTTATTGCATAGATAGTTATACTATACTAATGAGTAATATTGCAATAGTTTACGAGATTTATTCAGTCTAACTAAGGCTTAATGGTGACTTAATGGTTAACAAGTTATTAATGGTGACTAGTTTAATTAAAGGAACATTTATCTTGTAATGGCGAGGGAATGCCAGTTCGGAACCCGGGGTTAATACAGAACCTGTCGGGTAGAGTTGTTTCACTGTACATGTTCCCACTTAATGGCGATTGGATACTATTTCATCGAACGGTAGATAAAATTAAAAATACTATCTATGTCAACCAATTTTATATTAATGTTAATTTAATTAAAGTATAATTTCTTGTTGTATTGTTTTACTGATTGACGCCATCTGTGGAATTTATATCACATACACAACAGTTGACTAAACCCTACCACTAACTGCTACTACATCTCCCAAATTTTATATAGAATTATTTCTTCAAATTTAAACAATACTAATAATTTTTCTGCGCCTTCAATTTCTATTTAAAAAAAAAAAATAAGTAACATAATTTTTAATTTAACCGTATCGGAGGTTGAGTCACTGATAGCGACCAACTATGGATGGCTTTGACCGCTAATTCTCAATCCCTCCCCCCATCCAAGCCGCTCCGGACACACTCTTGTCACATTGACTCCTGACATATACATTTGCATTGGCTTCATATAGTTTGGGGTTGAGGATTTGATCGATTAAATCAAACAATAATAATTTAAACTCACCCTTTTTGGAATAATTGTTGGAAATGTTGTTCTTATCTTGAGCAACTCGGGTCTACGCACAGGCCACATTGCCTATGTAGACCCATTTCCTTAGAGCAACCTTTCCTCAGGCAGATAAATAATAATGTATTATAAGAAACCTGTTTAGTTACTTTTATTCATTCTTTTATTTTAATATTAATTATTACATGTATCTTTATGTTCCTGTGTGTATTGTAAAAATTTGTATGGTGTGAGTTTTCAAATGTCCACTAATAATATGGGTACAGACACATTCCTATCTTATGTTCCTAAGAACCTTACTGCACATGTGCTTAGAATAAAATCATCTTAAATTAAATTTATTTATTCTCCCAACGGTGTCACCAATTTTACATAGAACCAAATATATAACTAATAACAAATCATAGGAATTACCCATCAGATAAAAAATAATATAACACTTAACAAGAAAAATATATCAAAATGAATGTAACAATACCGACAGGATGTGTGTGTGTGCGTGCGTGTGTGTGTGTGTGTGTGTGTGTGTGTGTGTGTGTGTGTGTGTGTGTGTGTGTGTGTTACATTGTTTCTCATGCACAGATCTGACACATCATCACTCATGTGACGGTAATTTTTAACTCTCAGAAACACCGATGAAGTCGATCCGAGCCACAGCCTCGCCAGCCTCCCGCAGAAGCCTCGACAGTCCACTGTTATACGCATATGAATATGAGAGATATCGATGCTAGAATGTAGTCCTGGATCGAGTACCTCTTCGGACAGCCAAGGAGACCATTTAAAAGCTTGTAGAGTACTAGAACATCCGTCAGTCTGCGTCTCAAGTGAAGTGGTAGGACTCCAAAACAGTTCTTAATCTCATCAACTGGCGTCTCAACATACGCATATCCCAGTCTGATACCCAGCATCCTGACAAATCGAGTTTAGGTTCTTGAGAGCGTATCGATGTGATCGTGCTGGCAGGAAGACCAAATAATAGAGACATATTCCAGGATTGACCTTACCAGGGACTTGTAGAGTAAAACCAATGATTATGGGGATTTAAATTTCTTGGCAGGTCTACATTCAAAAGGAGTGCCTTAGCTCTAAATGTTATGTGAACTAGGTAGTCAAGGAGGCTAAGAGGCGGCGTCATGATTATTCCAAAATCCTTCACCGTGCGATTTCCTGCCGTATGCTTCCATGAATGCTGTATTCAAAGTTAGGAATTTCTGATCTTCTTCAGAACACAACCACGTGGCATTTGGTTACATTCATTTAACATATTATTAAAACTGACTCATGGTATAATACCTTACACTTAAACTATTATGATATATCAGGTGGGCAGTGTGTAGTGGGAAAATGTTTACTATGATTATTATCTGACATCCTTTTTTGCTTCTAGAATCTGCCTCTCAAATACGTACAAGTGCTAACAGTCTTACCATATGATACATATGAAAGTATTAATCATAGAACTTAGTATTCATTTAATGTAATTAATCTTAAACTTTAATGATACTAGAGGAAATAAAATGTACAAGTTTTTAAGAGCAGTTTACATTGTTATGATTATATTTAAGTGTATACATCCCTTCCTTTGGCTTACTCATTTTTATGTTATACAGTCCATAGGATTATGTTTTCAAATTATTCAAGCTGATAATTAGTATCTGTAAAACGTTAATTGTTAGGATTAACTGAATTTTGAGGAGTACTGAGTACCAATTAACTAATTTCATGGGCATGTGAATTTTTAGGACGGTTAGGTACGACACTAAACCATTACACCGTGCCGAGACGTTGAAGGAGCAGGGCAGCCAGCATCTGTCCACTGCGCATCTCATGTTCACCTTACGTAGTGTGGAAGCCAAGATATTGAGAGTAGACATATTTTGTAAAAAAAGATACGGAAGTTCCTAATCACCGGAACTACAGATCCAGGAACGAGGTTATTAACTAGAATTGGCATACGATACGACCAGCTCTGGCTGCAATTAGAAGGTATGGCTATACAATAAAAATGGCAGAAGCTTATTGGTTGAATCAACTATTTGATTACTATCACGTAGCATTTTGTCTGTGTTTTCATAGATAGCTAGATCACATGTTGACCAATCATTCTTAAGCTTTGAGTATAGTTTTTTTTAAATACAAATTCCTTATCAAGCAAGTCACTGCCAAAATAGACAATTAAAAATAAAGTTACACGTTGAAAAGTATACTCATACCAATATTATTCATTCGTATGTATATTTTAAAGTAACATTCTCACTAGCAATATCAGCGCAAAAAACACTGACGCGAGAAGAGTTAATACTCAAACGTATAGTCCGTTACCCACTGCGTCATGTTATCGTTTGCGATGGTTCAAACCGATGTGATTTAAACCCTTAGAGAGTAACTAATTCTGCTAAGAGTAGCAATGGTCATCGCCAACTTCCTAACTTATTATAAATCTCTGATTATACCAGCTTTAAGACTAGATTAAAAAACATTGTCCTAAAATTTAAATGTGTATGCAGTAATATAGACAGCTAAGTAAACTTATTTGCTTTTCTTTTAATACTTCCTAGAATTTGTTCAACATAAAAGATTTATTACCTGTGAGGCAGCGTATTGAAGGTGTGAAACGGAAACTTTCTAAACATCTCCAAGGAAAGAAGAATGAAGTCTGGGCTGAATTTCCTTTTATAAACATTACTTAGTTTGTATTTTAACACCAAAGATGCAGACTCCTAAACGTGAGATCATTGTTTTATTTGCCTCTATTACATTTCATACATGTTTGATAAGCTTCTCGTCTGTACCTTCTGAAAGCTCAGTTAAAATGATGTTTGATGTTTTAAAATTATCTTCTTTCTTTTTCAGTGGCAGTAATTAATTACTGGTAATAGTAAATGTGTAATAGTTATTTACATCTAACTCCCGCCCAAATACATGTATAACTATCTTATCTGTCAAATATAAACGTATTAACCAGAATACTTATCATAAATTTAACATAATTAATCTGAAATGATACTAGTGGAAGTAAAATATTGTATTATTGTTTGGATGGAAATAATTTTAAATAATAATATAGATAATAGTCTTAGGTATAACATTCCTCTTTTATAGTGTTTATATTGTTAGAAAATCGAAATTACATTATTTTTGGAAGTTTTCTTGATCTAACTTAAAACATTTCGGATTCCAGCAGTTGCCCTCTAAAGTATTTTCCTGGGGTATACGTATAAAATATGACAGCAAAAAGTTGTAAATATTAACCCTTACCACCATTTATGTGCAAAAAGTAGAGGGTTTTTCCAGAATCAACTCTATCTTTGGTTCTCAACAAATATAAAGTTCATCTTTTCTCAAGCTATTTGCATGTTCAGTCTGCCAGAGTAACACACTGGTCCTTTACCCTTAAATCTTACTACCAAGTGTATGTATAATAAACAAAGTGTTTGCATGTACCCTGTTGAGTTACATATAAGTGCACACATAGTTTACATAAACGTTAACATTTGTATTATAAAAAGTAACTAAGCATAAACAAACAAGACCTTTGAATTTACTTTCACGAACGAGCAGAGCTCTACTTCCTGAATTCTGCCCATGTTATGAACAAGTCTGTTGTTATAAATAAGAATTATTATATCTAAAGTGTATCTATAGAAGCGAAATTTCAATTCATATCTCTTTCAAAGCTGAAATAAATAAAACAATATTTCTGCTTTTTCTTCATCTGAAGTCCGAGGCAGCTTGATTTATAAAGGCCATACGAATGTAATATCCACACGGCAGTGATAGTACAGACGTTCCGAATGGGTCGGAGAACGGATGAACTCATAAACTCGGGCCGTCGCCTCCGGCTTCGTAATAGCCTCGTTTCTGCCATTACACCTGTTCTTTGTTTATTTGCTTCCAGTGTTAATAAACATTTATTCTCATTTACAAATCCCTGTTCTACATCAGTAAAAACCTGAATATCCCCAAAGAAATGTTTTTTCATTAAATCATATTATACCAATATTATAAAGGTTTATTAACGGTTTTTACCGAATTTAGTAGACTCTTTTAAATATGAAAATTTATAAAATTCTCTTAACACCGTACTAGCATGCTTAAAGCATGTTTTAAATTTTGCAGTCTTACATTATTATCAGTATCGTATTATAAGAATTAATCATCATAAATATATTTATAGAACGTTTTAGATATTTTTAAATCTCTAGAAGAGATTTCCTTTTGAAAGTTAGATAATATTTTATTCCCTAACGTCATGTGTTTGTTCGGTTACTTTCAATACCTGCGAGAGATTCAGTTTTACATTTGAATTTAAAACTTTATTAAAATAACAAATATTCCTAATACATTATGATAATAGACACAAATTAATGCAATGAAATTAATTTTAAACGTTTAGAATTTGATAAGGTTTTGTTGCAAGGCAGGTTTTCATACTATATGCGTCCTTCAATAGGTTCCTCAAAGCTATAGATTAATTACCAATGGGCAATGATTTTCAATTACGAGTAGTCGACAAATTCTGTTGGAGACATCCATGTGATTTCATTCAGAATCAAGATTTAGTAATAATCTCCAAATTTCAACATGGAAAGATTGGTCAAAAAAGAATATATTTCATTCAGCGTACCGTTATGTTGAGGGCCAATATACAAATTATTGAATAATTACTATTTTCATGGACTACCTATGTGCTGAATATAGTACTCATTTAGTCGAAAATGATCGACTAATGAATAGATTTATTGCAAATGAGACTCCCGTGTAATGTAGACCATGAGTCACGTGACTGACAGACGTCATTGTCAGCCTGTGTTACCAGTTGCATTTTCGTGTCAAGTCAATTGAGTCTAATAAATGTAGGTACATTTTACAGTTTATATGCGTGTTTTACTGTGATTTTTTGTTTATTTATTATATTTAAATGATTTCCCTGCTATTTATTTAATATTCCGACATATTTGATGGTTCCACAAACCTCAAGTTCTGTCCGTTCCAAATTAACGGTAGTTTACTGTAAATGTAGATTTTGTTAATTCAATAATTCAATGAATAAAAACTTTTTATTTTGCTAGCTACGGAGGTATACCAACTGTTTATATACAGTATTTGGTTTAATTGCACTGCACTCGAGCTCACATACAGAAAATACGTAATATCATTCAAACATAAAACTTAAATTTTGAGCCTTGTTGTTTTGAAGATATATTAGGTATATTTTATTTGATTATTATACAAAAGTTACTTTATTAATTAAGTATTACCAACATTTTTACATTTAAATCACCTAATGATTCATCTGACTTAATTCTTTTAAGTAATTCCTACATTTCTTATGCTGTAAGTTGGGATAAAGATCAAGAAAATCTGTCAAAAATTGTATATTTTCGGCCATTTCAATTTGCTCTGGTACTTTTTGTTCCATTCTTTATTTTGCATTGTTTCCCGATCAAGAAAATATATTTACATACACTGAGAAATCTTTAAAGTCTTAAAGTATAAGTAATATTTTTAAGTCTTCAAAGTTATAGTAAATCTTAAACAGTAAATATGTCATGATTTTTATGCATTACAGTACTGACCAAGGACTGCATACCGTACTTAATATTTGCTCAAATGTGTAACAGGATTTCGTACATTTGTCACCGTTATATGTTACAAAAGGTATAACACAACGTTTCGTGGATTTAAATTTAGCCTCTTCGTCAGGTGGGTGGAGATACATTAATACATAAAAAAAGAACAGAAAGAAGAAAAGAAGGGAAAGAAAAGGGTATAAACATTCTCAAAAGCTGCTTGAAGTCCAGTCCAGATGTTGTCACTGCACAGGATACAAGTCCGAAACACAAGTCACGCGTACGAGAATCACGCGTATGGTTGAACCCTTTTCTTCCCCTTCTTTATGTTCTTTATTTTATATCTACCTTTGTAATACCTACCTATTTTGTACATATTATGTATCTATTTTGTAATATCTCTCTCACCTCACGTAAATGTTAAATTCAAATCCTGTAAATTTTGTGTTATACCTTTTGTAACATATAACGATGGCAAATGTACGAATTCCTGTTATCCTTTCAAAACGTACTTCGTCAATAAAAAACTTTAAACAAAAAAATTTGTAGTAAAAAAACTTTAAATTTCCTTATCTGGATACTTTCTTGCTCTATGCTCTAACATAAATTGCAGAAAAGATTGAAATGAGATTAAAAAGGTGTTATTATTATCAAGTTATCTATAATAAGCATGCACACTATAAGTGTAAAAAATTAAAATTAGTGGCCAAATTAATTAAGCATATGGTTGAGATATCATGAAAGAATGCTCTCACAGAATAATTGAGCACATTTAACAGGCTCTTTGAACTAAAAATATTAGTTTGCTGTAATGCCTAGAGAGTTTTTGATAAAATAAAAGGTTTATATGTTACCTAGGAACTCTAAGAATATCCATGTATAATAAGTGGTTTACTTGTGAAAGCATAACAAACAAACAAACTCATTTTCTAATTTATATTAGTTAGGGTGTATTATGTAATTATTTATAGATATTATTCTATATCGTGGTTCAAAATAGTACTTTTGACTTAATTCTTAAATTGGGCTTGGCAAGATGTTGAAAAACACACTATAATTTGTTTAGAGTCTTGTTGGAGAAAGTTTTCTTAAAAACTAAGAACATGGTCATTTGGAATATAACTCGTCATTTAACGTCTTTGGCACAGTGCCCATTAATATTACAGTTTAGACTCAAAAGCTATTCCTTGTGTTTTAAATTCTTATATTTTTAATTTTTATATATTCTAATATTTTAAATTATTAAGTCCATAATTGGTCTTGAAGGAGTTGATTGTTTTACATTGTATGTCACTTGTCATAATATCTACAACAAAAGTTTTTTTAACAGTTGGTCATTAACATTTGACTTTCAAACTCAAATCCTGTATCATATAATATGGGACAAATTAAAATATATTTTACAAGATTTTAAGTTTCAATAAATTAAATATATACAAAATAAATCAATCTGTATCTAAGTGCATTAATCTATATCGTATAATTTATATTAGAGTATGAAATTCACTGTATTATAATAAAATCTCATATATAATGCTTTTATTTCAATTATAATCAGTTATTTTAGTGTAGGGCTAACCGTTTTTTATTTTTTTTTTTTAGTTTTTTTTTTTTTTAGTTTTCCTCTAAATTAAGTTTCAAAATAAAACATCATATATTAATTATCTGTATAAAATAATTTTTATGGTTATAATTTTTTCCCCTTTAGAACTAATGCACGTAAAATAAGTATTACAATCAGCCAGTTTCTTTCCTTCGTTAAATTTAAAGTATTGACAGAAACTTATTACAGATTTATATTAAAAGTCAAAGGTTAAAAAATTGCACTACCTTATATAAAGCTTGTTATAAAGGTATAATCTGCCCTACGTCTGTAAAAATTATTCATAGATACATAACTACTAAGAGAATTATACTTTCTCAATCTCTTACAGTACGACCTATGTTTATTGAACTATTCGAAGTGTCCGTGATTATGCGAGCTTATTTAAAAATCATTCATCTACTGAAGCGGCTGAAGAGCAGATATGATTGCAACAATTTCTTCAAATAATAGGATAAAGATTATAAATCTCGTATTTATGGTTATGTATAGTTAATTGTAATTATAACTATATATGAGGTTCTAAGTATATTAGTACTAAGGAATATAATGTAAATATTGTGACATGAAAATCCTTATCTTTGAAAAATGTGTTTTGTTTCAATGTGTGACAAATGGCTGCAAATCATAAAGTATGGACTAGTGTATTTTAAGACTATTGTTAACTTTAACCAGCTATAACGACGGTTAAAAGCATAGCACATTGCAATTTATTCACAATACATAAATCTTAAATAGATTACTAAAAGGTTCTACTAAAAGTTTCGTAGTCGTAGTATTTTATCCTTCATTTACTTATTATTGTTATTTATTATTTAATAGTTTGACTAAAATGCCTCCAGTAACGAGATCAAGCGAATGATGTTATTGACGGTCTATTTTTTATTGACCTAGATGTTATTGATCTTGAATCTATCTTATATAACGAACTAAAATCTGTTATGGCTACGTTTGGTGAAGGTGCAATTAAACAATTATTTCCTCATATTAGCTCCCTGATGAGCAAATTAAATGACTTATCAAAGGAGAATAGTGAACTAAAACATGAGGTTGAATCCATAACTAGCAATCTAGCGTCTATGGAACATCGTTGCATGGACTTAAATAATAGTTATAAGGATAAGTCTGTGGCGTGTGGTGAGGTAGAGGAACAATATGACGCTGACATAAACAAACTTAATGCTCAGCTAGTCAAGTGTAGAGAAGACAACGCTCTATTACAAGAGGAAGTGAACCGGCGGGTTAACATAGACAATGACATGCTGCTTGTAGAGAGCCGCGAAAAAATTGCCGTACTGACAGCGGAGCGCCAGTGTCTGGTGACAAGTATTGAGGTACTGGAGGCCGACGTGAGGGCTCTTCGGGCGGAGTTGAGACAGGCGGAGTCACGGGCGAGACAGCGGCGTACCTAAGCAGACGACAGCCTGCTGGCCGAGATGACCTTGGCTGAGGCTAGCTGCCCTCCTACCCCTGCTACATTGACGGCGGCTCATCAGAGCACCACATCAGCCCGCAACAGCATCGACCACCCTACCAGCCTCTCTAGTCTTCCGGTGCCTCATGCTGTCACTCCCACACCCTCAGCAGACCGTCAGGACAGCAGTTTTAAGAATGTTTTGTTGATAGGTGACTCACATTTGAGACACGCTAGTAGTAAGTGCGTTTTTAAAGGGGCCTATCTTGAGTGCTGTCCTGGGGGGGAAATAGTAGATATTAAGAATAGATTGTTAAATTATGTAGGTTTAAGTTTATCTGTAATTTATATTCATGTTGGTGCCAACAACTTGAAGAAAGGGTATCGGGGGGGGGGGGGGTCCTGGGTACAATGGAGGGCATGGTAAGCGGGAGGCCATCCACAGCATGGCGGATCTGCTGTTCACTGTCAAAACCAATTTTCAAAATTCTAAAATTTTCTTGGACAGTGTACTAATTCGACGTGACATTGGCTATAAAGCTCTACATGACTTCAACCTTCAGTTGGAGCTCATGTGCAATAACTTCGACGTTGAATTCGTCGAAGCTAACACTTGGCGGGACCTCACCCGGGATGGTGTGCACTTCTCCAGAAGAGGTGTTACTCGCTTGGGATCTCTATTTGTGAACGCTATTACTGCGGGTTTGCGGTATCTGGATGCAGCACCAGCCAATGACCTGGGTGAGGACATGTCTAGTCTCGGTTTGAGTCTCGGGCCTGGAATACCGTCAGCAGTGACCATGACCCCTCTGGGAGCTGCGATGTTTCTCGGGTCCCGGGAAACTAACTGGGATGTGGGGCACGGGGCGTCTCAAATTCGCCGACCTCAACATTAGATCCCTCAATACAGGGTTTGAGAAAATGTGCTCATTTGTGCGTGACTTTGACTTTGATGCAATTGGGATATCTGAGACATGGCTTCACCCCGGCACCCTATCAGACAATTATCAGATGACTGGGTACACACTTCTGCGATGTGATCGGCGTGCTGACTTACACGGCATTGCAGACGCGGTGACAGGTGGTGGCGTTGCCTTGTATATTAAGGAGGGAATCTCCTTCGAGCAGCACACACTTACTGAGGATGTGGGCCTTGGTATCGAGTCTCTTTGTGTTGTCCTGAGGATAAGGGGAGTGAGGCTTGGTTTATGTGTGGTATACCGGCCACCACATGTAAGGTACACCTCACTGTCAGCTTTGTTTCACTCTGTCTTTGTTAACTTGGCTATCGGATCGAACTCCATTATGTACTTGTGCGACAACAACATAGATTTATTGTCAAATAGTTGTAATGAAGCCAAGTACTTACGCCGACTCTTGAAAGAATACAATGCAATACAATTAGTAAATGAACCAACAAGAGTGACAGCAAACTCTTCCACCTTGTTAGACCACATAATAGTGGACAGGTCGGTCGAGGTCGAGAGGACCGGCGTCATCGATGCAGCAGGCATTAGGGACCATAGAGGGGTGAAGATAACGGACCACGAGTTGATATATTGTTGCGTAAAAGTTAAGAAAGAGAAAAAAGGGCCAAAAATGATAACCTATAGAGATTTTTCAAAATTCAACCCAGAAAGTGCTGTCAAAGCAGTCGCGGAGATTGACTGGGAGAGAGCAATAGACATTGACGGGGTTGACAATACTGAGCACTTCATCACTACCCATGTTATAAGTGTATTTGATTCACATGCTCCAATTGTATGCAAGAGAGTGACAAAAAAGAAAGCCCCGTGGAGGAACGATGTCATAAACAAGCAGACTAAACTAAAAAACAAACTCCGTAAGATATATTGGAAAACCAGGGACAGTAAAGATTGGGAGATGTATAAAAGAACACGCAATGAATTGAATGGGATGGTGTGGAGAGCAAAGAGAGATTCTTTCACTGAGAAATTATCCACTAACAAGGATCCCAAAGATTTTTGGACTTGTTTGAAACAGTGTAATATAGTTATGAAAAACAAAAATGAAAACATTCCACACCAGCTGAAGCTTGATGACATCAATCAGTATTTTGTCAATATGGGGAATGGAAATGAAGCCAGAGTTGAAGAAATCGATGTCTTCAGAACTAGTAAGAGAATTGAATCGATGAATGATTTTAGCTTTTCTGCTGTCACTGTGATGTAAAAAAATCACTAAATGAAATAAAATCTAGAGCTGTTGGTAGTGATGAAATATCCATCCAAATGATTAAGGCCGTGAGTCCGTATGCTTTGGGTGCAATTACTCATCTCATTAACAAATCATTGATGAGCGGTGTGTTCCCGCAGAGATGGAAAATGAGTGTTGTTCATCCATTGCCAAAAGTAACGTCCCCTAAAAGTGTCCAACAACTGAGACCCATCTCGATTTTACCAGCAATATCAAAGATTATGGAAAAGATAGTAACACGTCAAATAGCACAGTATATGAACGAAGTAAACATATTGCTAAAAACACAATCCGGATTTAGAAAAAATCATAGCACATGCACTGCCCTGGTAAGTCTGTTCAGTGACTTAATTGATGCGAAAGATAAAGGTATGTGTAGTTCACTAGTGATACTGGACTACTCACAAGCATTTGATTCCCTTAACCATGAACTTTTGTACGCTAAGATGCATTTTTATGGCTTTGGCAAAAATTCAATCGAGTGGGTAAAATCATACCTAGGAGACAGAAGTCAGGTTACAAAGATGGGAAGTGAGACGTCAACTTCACACAATCTGGTGCAGGCCCTTGGTCAGAGAGGAGTGAGAGTAAGGCTCAGTGGGGAGAGCCTGTCTGTCTCTGAGTCAGTCAAGACTCTCGGAGTTGTGCTTGACAGTAAGCTCACCTTTTTTGATCATGTCACTCATGCTATCCAGCGAGCCCTTGGTAGGCTGAGGGGTCTGTACAGATTTAGAAGTCTGCTGCCAGAATCCGCTAAGCTCCGGCTTATGAGTTCTCTTGTTCTGTCTGTATTTTATTACTGCTATCCTGCATACGGCAACAGTATCTCTAGGGGTGACATAGATCGGATTCAAAGATTGCAAAACTCTGCAGTTCGATTCATTTTCAATTTGATCATGTGTCACCCTTCCGAGATGCTGTCAGTTTGTCCCCCATGGAAAATGTATGCAGGATCCTGACATGTGGCATGATCCACAAGGTGCTTGCGCTGGGTGAGCCGCGGTACCTGATCGAGAAGCTCCAATTTCGGGAGGAGGTCTCTCAACGCAGTGTCCGCCATGGTGACCTGCTTCACTTTCCCAGAGTCAAGCATGAGTTTGGGAGGAGGAGCTTTTCTTACTTTGGCCCAAAGTTGTACAATGACCTCCCCCAGAACCTTAAACAGACTTCTGTCACGGTTTTTAAAAGTAAACTAAGAAAAATGATTGTACAGTAATTTATTTGTCTTGTTTGGGTGTTTTCTTTAGTCTATAGGTTTTAGTTTTTATTTTTATTTCCCAGTATTGTAAATAGTGTAAGATATGACAAGAGTTGTTCTGTAAAGCAGTTGTTATACTGAGAAACGCTTGCAATAAAGGCATTTTTATTTATTTATTTGTTTTATCCTTTCACTAAGCGAATATGGTTGGCCAACATCTGATTTATAAATAATGGTGCATGCCAAATTCTAAAACTGAATTCCCGTAGTCAACATAAATTGGTTTTATAATTGTTCAAGATTTTAGAGTTCATAAACATGTTTTCTTTCTCATATTAAGTGGAACCATGAGAACGAATAAATCATATTTTCCTTTGACAATTCCACTAATAAAATGTAACATATGTTTATTACTTCTAGAATAATTTCAGATTTTCCAATTTATTAACATTCAAAATAGAATTTTGAGGATGCCATAATTTAATATAGAAAAAGAAGCTTCCCCTGCCCCACTCTTATATAATTTTAAATTATAATGATTCGTTAGTAATTTTTTTTTAATAATTTATATAATAAGGGTTTGTTAAAAATAAAACAAATTTATTGTTCTGAGTGTGGAAAATTTATTTTTACTAAGAGTTTTAAACACATTATTATACAAACATCACACCATACAATTTTGAATTCTATTCAGATGAAAGGAAACCGAATTCTCTTCCTGAGTTAAATACTATCCGAGTGCATGGTCTTTGTTGACGCATGTGATGGAATGTTGAAGCTACAGACACAGGCTGAGACCTACGACAACTTCCAGACACAAGAGGTCAGGGCAGCAAGGAGCTCCTCCTTGGTTACACTGGAAATGGTGAAATTTTTAAATACAATATAACGTAGTCTATAAATATAAATAAATTAACTAACATTTTGTTCGATTATGGAAAGAGGCCGACAGATAGTAGACTGGCAGTATTGACACAAAAGACATTTTACCACCATATGTATAAAAATTAAATAATATGTAATATAACACATTTTTATTTTTATTTTGTTTAAGTTAATTATTGCTTACATAGCGTATTTAGTTTATTGTACAATTAATCCAAAATAGTAGCATTTTCAAAATACTTCGTAAAAGAAATCTAAGAGGAAATCTACAAAATATGTACGAATTAAGGCGTTGGAAAACACATTACATTATATTATATGTGTATGGGGTCTTGTTATAAATTACCTAAAGCAATACCAATGTTGCCGAACAATATACTTGGATGTGTTTTTTATTAACAATATTTCAGTTCGTCAAATATTTTATTCTACATAAGAGTATAAAGTTATGTCGATAAAACTTGTACAAGAAATAATTTTTAAGATCTACAATAAAAATGCATTTAATAATATTAAAGAGTATGATGACATAAGGTGAGAATGTTTTTGAACATACTAGGCTTTTTTACTTCTAGTGATGTAACTGTTGTCATATTAATGAGAATATATTATATGAAATTATTTTAGTTGGTAAAAATAAAATATTGTAATGAGTAATTAAGACGTTGAACAACTGTTTAAAAGAAGTTGCTTGTTTATAAAGCTCAATAGCCTCAGAGTTTTTGTTTAACATTTTTGTAATTCATTTTGCAAATTCAATAAAACAAATGGTTTGATCAAAAAAATTTAAATAACAAATGTAAATTTGTGCAGTCTGAAATTGTATGATTAAATTTTTAAATTGTTGATTTCTAATTCATTAAACTGTAAAAGAAAACACTTTTAACTAATGTGCAGTTCTTTTTTTGCATGTACGATTAAAATGTTGCCTTTCGCATTTTAGTTCAATAGATATTAATGTTAAATCTTTAGTTATTATATATTTATATTGTTAATGAATGTTTAGATATACTTTGCATGATTATTTTTTAATAGAACTTTAAAAAGTAATCAATAGAGTATATAACTATGAAAATAATACAGCACTTACTTATGAATATGACATATTTACAATTAAATTTTGGGATTTATTGTCGGTGTATTAAGGACAAGAAAAGATCCTTTTTGAAATAGAGTCGTTGACTATATGAGCAATACCTTATATTCCTAGAGGGTTGAAACTTGGTAAAACATTGGTGCAAGCAATAACTGTTACGATTTATGCGTAAAAGATAAGAATTAAAAGTAACTAACATTTTTACATTAATTTTACAGGTGATCATGATGGCTACGAAAATAACGTCGAATAAAATATGACATATTCCAGTTTCTATCACCTTATTAAGTTTGCTTTATAGGATTGGTTGGATTTCTGAGATTTCCTTGATTTATTATATCTCACGGCTGTTCAGCCGGTACAAAAGAGATGACTACCCATGTAGAGGATGCCATACAAACTCGAATATCCTGTACTAATTGGCATATTAATATCCTTATTTCAAAGAATATTTTTGTTTGTATGTTATATGGATAAATAGGATATAAAACCTAAATGTTTCTAAATAATCCATTTTCAGTACATAAGCCTAACCTAAATTAAACAGCGTGATTTATTGTTTACCTTTTATCAGCCGTAATCACTGAACTTCAATAAGGGTATTAATAGCAAGATTTGGCATGAAACCTTGATAACGATAAAACAATGAATAAAAAATCATTGTCCACACACTTCAGTAAAATATATATTATTATTTCTTGTTGACCTACTTTTGCTAAAGGCTCATTAGCAGAAAGTATAATTTTAAAATATAACAGTATGAGCAATTGTAAAAGGATAAGAATAGCATACAGTCGTTATCTGTAAGATAACAGTACAATACACTATAAAATTGGTCTTTTTCAAAAACTAACTTGTAGTACAGATTACTGAAATACGTATAAGCTTTCCTATATTGTAATATTTACAGTAAATAGTACTTACGTAATCTGTTTCTGTAATGAATTACCTACTTTACTTTTATGAGAGTACCTACAAATGGTAAATACGTTATTTCAGTTATATAGTAATCAAATTCACAAATCTACCAAAATGTACGCATGTGTTTGTGTGTAAAAATAGTAACTTTATACTCCTATATAGTTTCCTAACACTGCATACTAATGTTAAGCTCATACTTTAAATATCTATTATTTTGAGGCCCAAACAGATATCCAAATACAGAAGTATGCAAATTATAAATATCAGAAATATTTTATATTCATTACATATATTTAAATCCACTATGAAATACATAATGTTTCAAAGACACACAATAAATGACGGAAAACGTAATAAATCATAACTATAATTATTATAGTTTATATGTGTGTAATATGATTTCATGAAATATTAATATATCATCATGTGTTTGCCCTGAATATATGTACTATACGTATTACGCGGGCTTGTAATATCACCAATTATTTTATTCATACGAATTAATTAAGTAGCCTACAAAACATTAATTTTGTATGTAAACATAATTCTTTATACCCCTTTGTTAGAAGTTTTCATGACTGGTAGTTTCAAGTTATGATATTAAAATCATACTAAAACAAATTGGAAAACTTCATAAAGGATTTGTTGGAAATTTATAACAATTTATGTAGTTTCTTCAATTGTTCATTAACATGCAAGATGACCATCTTAAATACTTTGTTTGAAGGTTATTTTTGACGATGGAAGGATTGAGAAGGAAACAGGATTTTTCCGGACATTATGTATTATGTATTACGTTAGTTCTTTACCTGAAGAAGAGATCAGATTGCAGATCTCGAAACGTAGTGTTACTGATTTATTGTTTCACTGAACGATAGCAAATGTCAGAAAAAATCCTGTTTCCTTCTCATCTTAAATAGTTTTGATATATAATATCAAAAAGACAATCGTTTAAAAACAATTATGCTATGGCATTTTTTACAGAATACATTTAAAAAGTTCTTGGCAATCATTGTTATGTTCAGGTGTAAGCATCAATAACTAAAAATAAAATGTTCAGAAATTTATTCACAGTATTAAAATCTTTTAAAACGGCGTATTCCATTTGAAACCAAAAGGTCAACAATTTTTAAAACCATGCTACATCAATATTTTGTTTATTTTCTTCAAAATATATGGTATTCGTAGTGATAACATTTTCCAATCAATATTACGTATTATAGTATGAGATTGTATTGGCAACATAAACAGATCTCAATGAATAATTTTAATACTATTGTTATCGCAAGAAACTAATCAATACTCATGCAAAGCTAAAACGATATATTTCTGACATAAGTACATTAAGCAACAGTTTATTTGTAACAACCCAGGCTTGCACAATACGAGGATGTGTATATAGGATTTTAAATAGGCTTCGTAAACTAATGTTTATAAGCTCAGTAATGTATTTTCTGAAAGAAACATTCTCATAGACATGAGATTATTTACAAAAATAATAAAAATTTCTGCACGTTTAAGTATTATAATTACGGATGGTTTTATTAGACCAGATCTTCTAACGTGTTTATGTTTCCGTTACGTGTCGTCTCACTGAACAACCAATTAATAACGCAATGGTTTCCAAGGAACCAAACATTACTTATAGTTTCATTACATATTTTACTAACAGGTGTATGTTAAATTCTATAATTTGTAATAAAATAACCTGTACATACTCTATTAATATAAATTGGTATATTTATTTACATAAAGGGTAACTTTAAATAATCTAAGTGTATAATACAACTGAAAAGTTCGGGAAAAAAACTTTGTTCAAAATAGAGGCCCAATTATGATAATCATTTCAATCATGTGCATCTGAATTTAAATATGTTGCGATTTCTTTTTTATATACGGGTACTTCTTATTATATACCCTTATCAGTCAATTAATCTCTGTTTCCGACTTAACCCCAAAACGCTTGCATAATTGCGGTGCATAATTACGTCAGAATTTCTTGCTGCTGTTTACCTGTTCATGCTGTGCTCAGAAATAACAAAACTATTTTGGTTCTATATTTCTTTTTTGTTTCCTAGAAATTTAATTAATCATGTTATTTAAATAAAAAGAAAAACTACTTTAAAAATAATAACATCAGCACATTATTACAACTATACATGATCATTCTTATTACAATATACATGCTAGCATTTCAATTTGGAAATGTAAACCAACTCTATATACGTTTTAAGTATAGGAATGAAAATATGTTTAACAACTTTCCTATCAACTTCACATTGTAATACAATATTGTTCTGCTGCCATAACAAAGATACTATATTAAAGACATATCGATTAAATGCTTATTGCATTGACACAAAATGTTTAAATTGCTCATTACTGTGTACCAAATATTTTCTAGATATATTTTAATTTGAAACTTATCAATATATTTAACGAGTAAATTTATACAAGTTAAAACTCACTGCTATCCTAACACAGATCTTAAGACCTATTATATATTAAACATCGGTGTCTTTCATATTACACAATTCAATATAAACACAAATGCAGTATTATTATTAATCCTAGTAGATCTAAAAGTAATCGTATTTTTCCGATCGTAAATTAAAAAGAAACAATAGTAAAAGGAAAATTGATATTACTCTATAATTTTTCATAACCATTGTCCTGTGTTTACTTACTATAAGTAATTTAAGCTGCCAATAGTGTTGTAAAGGTGAAAACACGTGTTTACTATTCATAATTTATTATTTATTTATTTATGGTTGCTAAATTCAAATTAAGATTATGTTAACAATAATAGAGCTATACTAAGTTAGTGGTAACTGTAAAAGTGCTGTAGCATCGTTAATCTGATAAACTAGTTTTGAAATAAACGTATTGTAAATTTTGTTAAAAAAGTTAGGTTAAGTATTTTAACATTTCAGAATATTGCAAGTCGTTTATTCCCTTAACTTTAGTCAATTATCCATTAGTAAAAGAATGTAACAATCTCAAATTACCAAAAAATGTAAAATTATGAAGGATTAAGGTTTTTTTATAAACATCAATGAAGACGGTTATTTAAAACAAGACATCTTAATGTAAAAACTAGCTGATGTTCATTCATGCATATTGATGAACAATGAGAGGGCTTGGACTACTCTATTGTTCCTGAAACCTTAGGGTTTATCTCACGTGTTCCTGAAACATCACGCGTAGCCTACTAATTGAGTTTGGCTATGTACAACTTTATTCATAATTCTGCATTAATTCGGTTATAAATAAACCATTAGGGACGTAATTATTATAAATATAACATGGATCTTGAGTTGTTATTATATTTTAATACGATATGTCAAAATTTATTTGACTAAGATTCTTAAAAATAAAGATTAGATTTGAACGTAATCCACAAATAGTATTATTTCCCTTTAAATGGATAGAATGGTAAGAGAAATAAATAAACTTCAATAGAACTTCAAGAGATAAAGCAATTAATATATATATTGTCTTTCATAAACTATAAATTAATGAATAAATTATAATGATAAGTGAAAAATTATTTCGTGCAACAGTTTATAAACTGTGTAAAATATTCTAGGATTAACAGTTTTTCTAATCGTCAATACGAGTATGTATGTTTGACAGAAGCGTGAAATTCCAAGTAAAACCTGACGAATGTTCATTCATGCGTCCTGATGAGCTATACGTGAATTTGAATGTTGTATTGTCACTAGTGTATTATTTTTTAATTGTATAGAGTTGATCACATTTGGCTCGAATATCATAAATATTCATTAGGTGACGGATTATAAATATGAAATACGTAGCAGGAATTACGTACATGGGTAGTTTGTATTAATTACGCTAATAATACAGAAATATTCGACATTTAAAAGCTTTTTAATAAAATAAAAAACGTGAGTGTTCTCATATTTTAATAAATAAAATACCATAATGGCGATATGTATTTAAACTATAAATGAGAATTGATTTATAATACTGGTAAGATAAAAGCTAATTATAGCTAAATCCAAAAGTTTGAATCCTTATATGTTTCTTAGAGCACACACACATACTTCAATCATGTTTATTAAAAAAGCATATACCAGCCTCTCTGTATCATAAGGATGAGTTTCTTAACCGGTAAAATGTGATAAAAATTATTTTATAGTCGGCTATAATGCTAATATAATGTTTATTAACTCTCATTTAAATCTAATGGTGACATGTACCATCATGGACCAGATGTTGCTTATTTAAAAATAAAGTTTGTGCAAAATTTTAAGTCTATATGTCAGTTGTTTTCGAGGTATTGAGCAAACGTACAACCCCTCGAGTGATAGGCTTTGCTAGTTCTCAGGCTATGAATAAATACTTTTCACTTATCATTAGAGATAAATTTTGAAAGTATATCATATTGGTACTGAGTAATACTATTAATGTGAGAGTTATTGGAAAAGTAATTTAATATTATATTACAGTTATGCTGAAGGTTCAAATAGCATAATGATATAGACTTACTAGCTTAGTTGATAAGTATAGTTCAATGATACAGTTTATTTCAGTTCATAGTTTAATTGCCCTTTGTCTCTTTCTTAATAATACGTTATTTATGATGAGCGCCATGTGTATGGAATGTTATTCAACTAGTTTAGAATAAGTTATAGTCTCAAAATTAAATGAAGTATTTTTGGGCATTTTCTATAAATCTTTACATTACACATTTCTATTTGGTCTAAAGCTACATCACTTGCAAGTCATGTTTCACTCTTATTTGCTTTACATACAATTCGGTATAGAAAATAAGAGTATCTTGTAATGAACTTTTGGGAGGGATGGTAAAAGCAAATCTAATACTTTTACATGTGTAATTTGGCAAAATAATTTGAATATTAAAAACTAATAAATACTATATTTTAAATAGAATTACATGTACTTCAAAAAACATTAGAACATGTTTGCGTTGTGAAAACACTATGTTATTATCAGTTTGTCAAACAAAAACACATTTTTTTTCTATTAATCTGTGAAAAAGTTAAACTAAAGTAAATACGAGGTTTATGTCAAAAATGTAAGTAACGTAAGTGTTATGGATTTCTTAAGTCTATGTACATTGGATTGCATTATTATTTATATTCATATGTTTCTCTGTATAATAGTTTGATATTCTATTGAGTTGTTCTTTTTGTTTTACTTTTTGTTGTGTATGAGTAAAAATTCTACTTCTTTTTGAAATTGTATGTACTGTATGAAGGAATGTGTTTGCAACCTCTTATTTATTTTCCATTTATTAAAATTTCTCACATACATTAAACTGATTCAATAAGTTACCACCAAATCAAAATTCATAAGTTATTCCGCAAGGTAAATTGTTAAAGCTTGTTATGATTATTATGGTTTTCATTTCAATGATTTTTGAGGTTTAACACTTGCTTTGTATTACTGTAATCAAGTAACATCAAGTCCACAAAGTGAAATTTTAATGTGTTTATAATACTTTCAGTTTCGACCTTGTACTGTATCGACAATCCCCTCTATTCTGTTTTTTTATGATCCTCGACAAGGCCAGTGGTCCATGAGGACAGACAGAATAAGGCTTAAAAGGGGATCGGCCTCTCTTTAAAATAACTAATAATTAATTAATTAATTGCAAATAAATCATGATTATTTATATGCAACGATTCAATATTTTTATTGAAGAAGTGACAGTATAATTTTTGATAAGTTCTAAATACTAAGAATACTCAAGCACAGTGAATAATATCTCAGCGCAACAGTCTATGTACCAGTTAATATTCCGTCTGGTGATAAATAGATACTACTATATATTTACTTTGACTAAATAAAATAAAACTAGATAGTTTTTCTCGGAACGCCAGAGTACGTACCGGTGTTTTATTCGTTTCAATCTATGTTAAAGAATATTAGTGGCGTATTGCACTTATAAATATATAGTAAGATGCAGTGTGTCCCCAAAGTCATATCACGCTTCTAATTGATTGTAGGTACTGTATTATTGATCTCAGAACTATGAAACAGATATAAATTAAAACAGTTGTTAATACATTTTTGTTTTAATTAGTTGAATTACTCAATGTTGTCATCTGTGGCTAACCTTTTTACGAAAACAGCCAACAAGGTAAGTTTGTAAAAAATGTAATTATATTTTTCGGCTAGCAAAGTTTTATATTGTGATTTCAGTGCACAGTGAGTATCGTCTAATGTTACATGGAAATTTCTCTAACAAAAGCAGAATTTATTTTTGGTATGACATTTAAGGAAATAGATAAATTATTGGAGAAACGAGAACTGTTAAACTATAAACAGGAGATCAGCCAACGAAAACATTCAAACCCGTTTTGTAGGAGATGTCAAAAAAGTCCTTAACGACAATTAGTTAAACATTTATTTTTAAGAACTATTTTACTATTAACACAATACAATGCTGTATTCCCTTAATGTATCCTAAATATAAGTTCTGAATAAACTTATATCAACATAATGGATGATAATTTAATGTACTAAATTATATAATTTTATTTTTATTTCAACTCACCTCTCCACCCTTCTTCAAGCAGTCATTCTTCAATATCCCTCCTAATAGTCCACCGAGAAGACCATTGAGACTATTGAGAAGTCCGCCAAGAAGATCGGGTCGAGCGGTGGCATAATTCAGACTCATCATCAGTAAACAGAATACTAGCAGTGGCCAGCGTGCCATCCGGACTTCAGAAATCTTATAATTTAGATGTAAAAAGACCGACTGTGTGCAAATCACCTTAGCTCTGCCACAGCAAGGTAGCTAGCAGGAAGAATACACCTTAAGTAATGCCAACTGACCAGTAGCCCACTCAGTGATTTATAGCTTATCTTGTCTGATAGAGGTTTTTTCGTACATGGCAGTGCGTGGGTAGTAAGGTTAGTGTCAATAACGTTGAGATATTGTGTTTTGGTATTCGTAATAGGTACGTAAGTAGTCACAGTTACGTAACACATAATAAAGCAGTGTTGTCAAACTTTGATTTTTCACTGATATTGTATTTTAGCTAATTGTATGACTTAAAGAACTACTATTATTATTATTTTTGATCGTACTTTGATTTACTCATATTCAAAATTTGTTTTGGAATCATATAAAACGTTCAAATAACCGACTAGCTTTCCTTATGGAATTCACCACCCTTTACCAATCAATGCAGAGCAGTCAAAAACAGTTCCTCAATAGTTCCCTCCCTCTCAAATACATAGCCTACAGATACTGGCTATACTCTATGGTCATGTTTCATCAGAAGTTTATACCACCTAACTGAAAAGACTTAAGGAGAAGAGATCTGATACATAGACTTGACAGCATCCTTCACTGTCTCACGTGTTAAGAGCGCACCCACTTTGAAACAACTCACAACAAAAATATCCTCGTAAGACCGAGGTTTTGTTTGAATGCCACTTCGTTCTCCACAAAATCCTCGTATAAATACTAATCCTCTTGCTCCTGTACCACATAAGAAGATTCCCAGAGTACAGTCCATCATGACAGAGACTTTACTGGAAAACTATGGAATGAGCTCTGATTATTGAACGAAATGTCTTTCTTCCGTCATATTCCGAAAGATCAAATCTTCCTGAGTGTTATCAATGCTCTGTAGATAATTGAGTTAATTTGTTAAATAATACATTAACTACATCAGTTGGAAGTCAAGCGTGTTCGTTATTTATTTTTACGTAATTAAACATACATTTATGTAAGTTAAACAATCTATCTTGCTATAGGATTTTTCCCTCTTCTCTATATTGCAATATTTACCAGTATATAATAATTATAGGACACGAAATGTCATTGTTCTGTACTAACCACAGAATTTAACTTATAAAATTGCTCTTAATTCCCAAACATTATACTCTCTCAAAAACTACAATCTGAATCATTGTACAATCGTTTATTTTTTGGACGAGGCCTTTCGAAACAAGTTTTCATCATCAGGCGACTCCACAAATAAATATTTACATTATTTTTGTTACAATTAATATTAAATTCCATGTGGTGTAAATATGCCAATACAAAAATGTTGGACATATTTAAGTTATTATGAAAAATTACACACGACTATAGTTTAACTTTTTACTAAACTGAGAAGAAACAAGACTGAAATTTTCAATTGGGTCCTCTTCATTGTTTATGAGTTTTTCTTCATCTCTGTTTATGTTTAGAGTTCCCCAATCATTTAAGTGCATTGGTCTTGCTTGTTACTTCTTTTATTAGTTTTAGGTTGTTAATTTATGTTCTTAGACTTGGTGTTAAAGTCGTTTTATTCCCTATGTAATAGTCCCCGTGAAGCAACTCAACCGCAAATGAAGACTTGCAAATGTCACTTGCATACATTTTGTGCAAAGGAGTGTGTCGGTCTTGTGATTTTATCGACACTAATGTCGCAAAGGTTTGATAAGAATGAGAATCTGTTAAGAAATTCATTAAAGTCTTTAATCTCTTAATTAACTTAGAATTAATTGTTATCGATAATTATTTCCCAATAACTTTTAAGCCATTGATCTGAACTTTCTTCATTGCTCGTATCTTTTTTTCATTTTCCTTGATGAACCTGATCTTCAAAGAATTTCTTCCTTTTCTTTGATCTTTTATGGTTGTGTCTTCAATACATTTCATGAATCTCTCTATCACAGGTATTTTGGATAATATGTATTTTTTCTCTAGCTACTCTAAAAAACTAGGGTATATTTTAGTTTATGCACAAATGTAATAAGATAATTTAAAGACTCAAAACTTTATGTAAGTTCATTTGTAAGACTGAGCCTTTTCACTTACAGAACTGAACTTGTTTATAACTTCTCTCCAAAAAAACTGCCATAAATGTTTTTCTTTTCTGGAGATTTAATTTGTTTTTGGATTTGTTTGTCCTCTTCAAATTTAATAATACTCTTGAGGACCTTAGTAATTCTTTCATATCCATGTTCAAAATCTGCAAGCTTCTTCCCTTGTCGACCTTCTTTTTATGATTAATAATGTGACAGCCAGTTTCCTATCCAAGATTGAAAATGATTTTCCATCAATAGGTGGAACCAGAAAATAAATTGTAGAGTGATTGTAATAATTCATAACAGTTTCTGGATATTGCACAACATTCTGCAGTACTCTATCATACCAAATTCAGTGAATGAGCAGAGCAAGGCACGTAAAATTTAATTAATTGACTCCTATAAGCTTAGCTTATAATCCTGTATAAATACGAGTACATGACATGTTTGATGCATTATCAATTGTTGGGCTTTAGCAGTTTTTAACATTTAAGTAAGCTATAAGGCTTTAAAAATGCTAGAACTGAGTTCTATTGTTTGTGATCTTTGTTTTACAGAATCAAATAAAACTTTCTTCAAGATATCCATTTTGTTAACATATCTTAAGACGAATGAATGTTTGGTCACTGTGATTCATATCTGGTGTGGAGTCCACGATGGCGAAAAATATTTTAATTCTTTCATTTCTTTTATGATCGTTTTGTAGACCACTTTTACCCATAACTTCAATTAACTCTTTACAATTCTGTTGATGAAAGGTAAGATGGCTTACCTGAACCAGGGATTTCGTACTTATAAATATGTGTTTTTAAAAATGGGTCACACTCATAAAATTTCAAATATAGGTCTAGGCTCACCATAACATGTTCATTGCTAGTGGAACCGAATTCTTCAAGATATCCCCTACAGGCAAGACTCTGCGATGCTAGTTTCTTGATAATGGCTAGAAGTAATGACATCTGTGAAGTACAAACCCCCAATGTTTTAATTCTTCTATAATTTGAATTTTAAATTGTTTCTCTATTGTTTCCATTCCAGCAGTCCTCTCTTTGATCGTTAGCACTCTGTAAATGTGTGCAGTAGAGTTCGATGTTCTCTACATGCTAATCCTCTGGAAACCATGTTTTCCAATCAAAAAAAACCATCTTGTATGAATTTACTTGAACTTTTGCAGAACAATTTACAGGGGCTACAGAACAATATCCACATTTATGTGAATATATATTACTGAGACCCTATTCACCAAGTCTCTACTAATAAGTTTCCAATCAAATAAGGATTTGTTCAAAAATATTTATTTTCTAGATATGTTCTTTTGGATAGGCCAAAGTCTCCATATTTATTTTGATTGATACCATTTTTAACAAAATAGTCTATGGTAGAATTGCTTACTACCCCCAATAATGGATAGTTATTTGGCTTTAAACTTTCCGTTTCGCCAGAAGTAGACATAGTAGGCGTGATATTTTGAAGTACCTGATTTCTACTTCTGATCAGACACAACTTTCTTCTCCTTGCTTACTACCACTAACATGTCTATTATCTCTATTACTTGTTTATTCACCAACATCTGAAATTTTCCCTAAATCACAGGGTTAGTGGAATGGAAAGACGTTTTCCCTGAAGTGAAATTATTTTTTTAAACGTGTCGTTTTGAAGTTTTACCAAATACATTCGGTACCCTGCACCACTTAACATCTTAACGTATTAGTTAGTGATTCGTTTTTTTATACTCTAATAACATGATACAATAAATCACATTTTACGTAAATGTTTCAGTTTAAACAAAATTTTCACTAACATAATCACAACACTAGTAGTAATATAATAATAGCAATAGCGAAACAACACTATAAATAACTGACTATAGTCGGTTGTCACTTCCTGAATAGAGCAAATGAGGCTGAGACGCAGCAGTCGATACGGCGCGCCACCGATTCTCGCTCTTTTTGTAATATACAGAGTCAATAATAATTATTTGTTAGTTTTCACCATATTCCTCCAAATATATTGTCTTGGCATTACATAATTCTCAAAGCAGTAATAAACTTTATTCCACGTTAAATTTATTTTCCCTCGAAAGTTGCCGCTCTCAAATATTGGCCGTCCTGAGCCCAAGCCCATGTCCAAATCCGGCCCTGACTACAATGGCGCTTTTCGACTGAAATATACTTTGAAGATTTTTTTGTTAGGGGGAACAATGGACATTACTAGGAACCAGAAATTACAAACCAGGAGAAAATTACAAGGTAAAACACGGAAGTCATTTTGTCGCGGATACACGGAAATATAACGTGTGTGTAAAATAATTTATCCGAACAAGAAACACTTCTTTATACGCTAAAAATGTGAGTGGAAGATTTGTTCACACTTTAAACCTTAAAGCAATGAACATTTAAATAATATATACCATAAATATATTTAATTCCGAAAATTATTGTCTATTTCCATCGTACTTGTAGTAATCGTATGGGCTAGTATTCCTTCACTCAGGGGTTAAATAGTAGTGTTATCCAAGTTTTTAAAGCCATTCATTCGAATATTATGGAATATTGCAGGAAAATTGGTTTATTTCATTAGTATGCGTTTAAATAATTCCTCTTAAATCTTATTTCTTAAATTTATCAGGAAATTGGGTAACTTTCAGCTACACTCATTAAATTTTAAAAGTATTTATTATGCCATGATGAAGAATATAACTACATGTTATTCAATAGGAAAAAGCATGCAAAGCCGCGAGTATCTGCAAGTATGAAATATAAAATTAAATATCTAACGTTTTTCTATTCATTAATAAATGAGTTTTAAACTGGCCTCATTATAGTGAGGCTTAAGGATTCAGTAGTGATTCCTGTCTATAAGAAGAGTTTATGTCTTGATTTTAATATTACATACTATATACTATTTACTACTTAAATTATGTAATTTAGTCTCCAAATTTAATTAAATAAAATAGTCTTGTTTTATTAAAATTTCAGTTTTAATTCACTAAATTTAAGAGTAAAAATTAATTTTCCTGCGTCATTTTACTTTATTGTTAGAATTGGCCTATATAAGACACCGTTTAACGATTAAGAAAATTATTTCTTTGTAAATACTCCAAAATAAAGATAATATAGTAGTGAACATTGTTAAAAGTACGGTGTTTGAAGCTTTAAATCAAGATTCAAAAATAAACTAAAAGGCAAACATAACTTCAGTCTAAATATTTTCATTGCCACATGGTACCAGCGGATTACGTACAGAATGCTGGTTGTAATACTTACGGCGGGGCAATGTGGTTTGAGAGTGTAGTATGTGTAAGAGTACAACATCTAAAGACCTCAGACATTTAAATAAATAAATTTGTTAAAATAATTTGAATATTAAACAACTAATACATATTCTATTTCAAATAGAATTACATGTACTTTAAAACATTAGAACATATTTGCGTTGTGAAAACACTCTATCTTACTGTTATTTTGTCAAACAAAATAATATAAGGTTTCTGTGAAAAGTTTAAACCAATGTATATATATTGTCATGAATGTATTAAAATGAGTATTATTGATTTTTTAACCTTATGCACAACGGTTTGTATTATGATTTATATTCATAAGTATTATACGTTTCCTGTGTAATAGTTTAATACTCTACTGAGTTGTTCGCTTCTTTTGTTTGTGTATGAGTCAGAAATTCTACTTATTTACTAAATTTTAAGTACTGTTTGAAGCAATTGTTTTTTCAACATTTTCCATTTATAAACTATAACACTAACTCAATTAGTTACTATCAATTTAAAATTAATAACTTATTCTCAACTTAAATTTCCAACATCTTGTTGTGATTATTATGGTATGCATTTCAATGAGTTTTTAGGTTCAACACTGCTTGTACACTACGCTGTAATCAAGTAACATCGTGTCCATCAAGTGAAATTTTAATGTGTTTATAATACTTTAAGTTTCTGATTGTAGCACATATTCAGTCCACCATCCGTCTTCTTGTCTGTTTGCCCATCTGTGTAATATCTCGTTGGAAATTTAACTCTTAAAACAATATGCCACCTGTCTAATTCTGTTACAGATTTTATAGAACATAATGAAATAATAGGGTCTTCTATAAGACAAGTACGGTAAATAACTCACTCTGCTTGACCTTGAGTTTTATTATGAGGGTCACCATGATAACATTCTATCTTGCAAAACAACATCCAGCACAAATTTACTAGCAAGTTCAAATGTATTTACATATATATGTATAAAACAGTTAAATATCACTCACTCTCTTATCACTAATTTAACACACGTATTCCTCATGATTTTAATATAAAAAATAAATCATTTTCATAAGTATTAGGTGTTAAAATGTGGTTGTAACTCATAGAAGAACTATATTTGGTTTCTTAACTACCCGATTTTGTACAATATTAAATTTCACAGATAAGTCTCATTATTACGTTGTAAAAAGAAACCATTTTCATAAAGATCAACGATGCAGACGATTGTATATCACTTAACAATTGACACTGAGACAATACGTACCAGAAACATGTATTCTTCAAAATCAAAATTATTACAAGGCTTCATATTAAATCATAAGTATTTTTAGTAAGATTTAGGACAGAGTATTAGTACAGAGTATTACTACATGCTGTTCTGAAATATCTCAATGATTACTGAAATTTTCGGAACAAGTTTTACCGAGAAAAGTATTCTCTTCCTCTTCAATCCAGTAAAAGCTTACCTCTGCCTCCTTTTCCATGCATTCCTGCTTCCCGTCTCCTCCTAAAAGTCCACCTAGAAGTCCTCCTAGAAGGTCGGGTCGAGCGGTGGCACAATGCAGACTCATCATCAGCAGACAGATGACTAGCAGTGACCAATGCGCCATCCGGATTTCGAAAGTCTGACGAAATTGTTAGAGCTCTGTAAAGAAACCGACTGTTTAAACACCTCAGTTACTCTATCATAGTGGACAGGTCGGGCAGACCACTCGGTAATTTATACCCGCTGCCTTGCCAACCTGTGATTGCAGTGTCGCGCCTGACAAGTGGAGGCGGTAAGGCCATTGTCAATAACATTTAGATATAGCGCTCAAAACTTCATGATAGATATGTGTAAACACAATGCGAAAGTGTAGTAGAAGCACTGGTTAAAAACAATATATTTCATTTATAATTTATTATGGCCGTTGTGATAGGTTGAAACCTATCATTCAAATAGGTATTTTTAACTCAGTTTCCTCACATTTAATCCCAGTGTTTTGTAATAAATACTAACCAAATTAGTGGCAAATAATTACGTTACTCTTTCAGAATGCATACTAATTATTTTCCATATTTTATATTTTTTACTATTTTTGACTTAAGCTACGTGTTTATTATGTTCATTGCTGGAGCATAGAATATATCAAATAAATCTTTGAATGTGAAATTCCTGCGCACCTACATTGTAACATTCTTTATTGCCCACCAATAATAGATATAAACCAATTTAATTGATTTAATCAAGTTAATGTGCTTTGTAACTAATGGGAACATATATTAAACTAATCCTTCTCATAAAAGTTATGCTAATAGGACTACAAACATTTTTTAAATATTAAATTAAAAAATATACTTATATTACCGTTTAATATAATAATAATATAAACATAACGTTTAAAAACAACTAAATAATATAAAAAATTCAATGGTGTATAACGATTCCTTGTTATAAGAAAATATTAAGAGATTAATTCTATTAGGGAGATACAAATAAATTATACCTTAATGGAATGGTTATATAATAATGTTTTCAGTGTAATATAAACAAAGTTAAAGTATTATATTTCGTAAAATAACAAATAAATTTAGGTTGTATTTTTTTGACTCGTCTGATTTGTTGTTTTCTCCACTATCATGTTGTATTGTATCTATAGAGTTCTGAGTATTTTACGTTATGTAGGTTTAGGTTTATCTGTAATATTTATTCATGTTGGTGCCAACAGCCTAAGAAAAAGGTATCAGGGACCTTCAGGGCGTAACAGTGGGCTTGGTAAGCGAGAGGCTCTCCACTAATTGCGGATCAGCTGTTTACTGCTAAATGAATTTTTCAATATCAATAATTTACTTAGGCAGTGTTCTAGTTCATCATGAAATTGGCTATAAAGCTCATGTGAAATAATTTCGATGTTGAATCATTCGAATATAACTTTTGTGTTAGCAGGTGAGAGGTATTGCTCGCTTGGGATAGCTGCGGATCTGGATGCAGCACCAGTCTGTGGCCGGGGTGAAGACGTGCGATCGCGGCTTAAGACTTGGGCTGGGGTATACCTTCAGCGGTGACCGTGACTCCTCTGGAAGCTGCGATGTTTCTAGGGTTCCGAGAAACTCCAGGCACCTCAACGTGAGATCTATCAATACAGGGTGATAAAATGTGTTTACTTGTGCGTGACTTTTATTTTGATGCAATTGGGTTTTCCTTGACTTGGCTTCACCCTGGTATCCCATCACACAATCATCAGATCCCGGGATACACACTTGTGCGATGTTATCGACACGTTAATTTACAGGGACTTGCCCAAATGGGTGAGGTTGTCTTTTACATTCAGGAAACCACTTTCGAGCAATAAACACTTGCTGAGGATGTGAAGTTTTGGAACGAGTCTCTTTGTGATGTCCTGAAGACTTATTTTCTTAGGGAGTAAGGCTTGGTTTATGTGTGGTACACATACCACCATATGTGAGGTACTCCTCATTGTCAGCTTTGATCTACTCTGTACTTTGTTAACCTCGGTATCGAAGGAAATCAATTATGTACTATGGTGACAATATAGATTTACTGTCAACGAGCTGTAATGAAAACAAATACCTACACTGACTCTTGAAAGAATCTAGTGCAATTAGTAAATAAGCAATAAAAAATGAAGCAACCTCCTCCACTTAGTAGACCACATTGTTAGTGGTCAGATTAATCTAGGTAGAGAGGACCTGTGTTATTGATGCAGTAGGCATTAAGGACCATAGAGGGATAAAGATGATGAGCCTCAATTTGATATATTGTTGTATAATAGTTAAGAAAGATAAAAAAAGGCCGAACAGTTACGTGCACTACGATGTGTCTGACGCGATCTCTAAGCACGGTGGAGAAACCGAGTTTTCTACACATAATATAGTTATGGTATAAATAGCAGATTCAATTATAATGTTGAATGTAGCTGTTTTGAATCAGCCCAAAACCCGATTAGACCATTTTGAACCGAATGAGGCAATGAGATAACTACTTCACCGATTTATCGATATCTATAATGCCGAAACAATGTAAATGTTCGTTTTGAGTTCTTCAGACGTATAATACTCCGGATTCCAGGAGCCAAGTCTGAGACAGAGTCAGATACCAGACGCTGCAATAAAATGAAGGTGAACTGGAGCTAAATTTAACATTCAAGTTGAACCAACCCTTTCTGCCATAGCTACGTTAAGTGCATCAATCAGTATTTTGACTATACGAAGAATAGAAATGTAGCCAGTATTGAAGAAATTGATAACCAGTAAGAGAATTGAATCATTAATGACTGTAACTCTTCTGCTTTCTAAGAAGATGATGTAAAATCAGCCTGAGCCTGTACGCCTTGGGTGCAATTAATCATCTCAATAATGAATCATTGAAGAACGGTGTGTTTCCCTGATCTGAAAATGACTCTTGTTCATCCATTGCCAAAAGTAACATCCCATAAAAGTATCTAACAACTGAGACCCATCGCGTTTTTACCAGCAATATCAGAGATTCTGAAAAAGATAACTACACGTCAAATGGTACAGTATATGAAAGAAGAAAGCATATTGCTACAAACACGATCTGAATTTAGGAAAAATCATAGCAGTGGCACTGCTCAAGTAATTATGTTCAGCGTCTTAATTTGTATAAAAGATAAAGGGGTGCGTAGTTCAGTAGTGATCAAGCATTTGATTCCCTCAACCATAAAGCATTATGTGCTAAAATGCGGTTTTATGCCATGGGTGAAAATTCAATCAAGTGAATAAAATCGTACATATGAGACAGAAGACAGTTTAGAAAGATGAGACGTCAACTTCTCTTGTCAAACGGTGAGGTGTGCCTCAGTAAAGTTTTCTTGGGCCTACACTGTTCTAACTATACATATCTGACTTCCCCAGTTGTACTCAAAGCTGCACAGCTAACCTGTACGCAGATGATTATCAGTGCACTTCACATACTCCATTAATGACGCTATTGATCAAATGAATGCAACGTTGTTTTTTACTATACAGTTGTTATAAAGTAATGCAGGTTAGTTTTAAATAGCGTTTATTTAAAACTAGCTGACCCGGCGAACTTTGTCCCGCCTTAAAGGTAATATCACATGATCACATTTTTTAATTTTTTTAATTAGGATACTTGTAAATAAAAAATATAATTATTCAATGATTCTTTATTTGCCATTTATTATAGCACCTTGTGATAAACTACATTTTTTTGTTTTTTTATTAGGCGCGAAAACAAATAACGCGGATGGTCTTCCGACCCGTGGACATACCACATTTAATTGGCCATGGGAAAAACATGGATGTTTGAGATTAAGACCACAAACTTTCAACGATTGGCCTTGTGACTTATTTACAGTCATGACGTATCGGAAATTGAAACCGTTTATACTCAAATGGCATGTCGGGTGGGATCATCGGGGTCCTCGGAATGAGAATTTCCTCACCTTTGAGTATTGTGGTGTAAATCAAATTGTTCATCAATTTACTTACCACCAAACTTGTTCCGTTGCACAGTTTTGGTTGGTATAAGTTTCGAAGCATGATTACTACAGAACCAATATTTAGTTGTAAATTGTGCCAGTTACATCCAAGGAGTTTAAACATTCAATTGGATAGTTTGGTGGCATCATCTTCATTTGTTACACAGTCAACAGATTTGAAAGAATGCAGTGTAGCAATGATCTCATTCTGAATTATGTAGTTTAAGTAATCTACATCTTTATTCTTAGCTGCCAAAATTGCTCGCTCACTCAACCATTCATTATTTTTGAGGTTAGTAATGATGTTTGGGAATACTTTGTTGATGAGTTCGTCTTTCGATGAGACAAAGTTACAGATATTCCGAGGAAATGAAATCAATCCGCTCGATTCGTCGACAGGTACTCGACCCATTACCGGATAGTCAACAATTACTCAGAGAAATCTTCAGCAGATGTATCGTTCAGCAATGCAACTCTCATGTTTGGTTGTCAGCTGAAGTTTCCTAACGTAGCGCCATAGATTCGATGATTTGAGGCAAGCGTTTATTCTGTCGGCAGCAGTCGATCTGGGAATTACTGGCAATGTTTGGCGGAAATCGCCAGACAGTAAAATAGTTGCGCCTCCAAAACATTTTGAGTCATTACGTAGATTTTGCAATGTTAGGTTTAACTGCTTCCAATGCACGTTTATGCGCTATTGTGCATTCGTCCCAGATGATGATCTTCGATTCTGACAAAACTTTCGCTATAGCGGAGCGCTTTGTAATGTTGCACGTTGGTTCTTCAATATATTGAAGATTTAACGGCAATTTTAATGTAGAATGTACAGTACGACATCCTTCTAGCAATGTGGCTGCTATTCCAGAAGAAGCAACTGAAACTGCAATGTTGGATCTTGCACGAACAGTGGCTAAAACTACTGACATGAGGAATGTCTTACCAGTTCCACCATGTAATATAAAAACCACCGTTTCCATCATCAATTGCCTTCATTAATGTATCATAAACTTCCTTTTGTTGGGGGTTTATCAGGGGCACATTTTGTTTGAACTACTAAAATCTAATTCCTGGTGATCATATTCACGTTCCCATTCCAATTCTCGATTAAATGCGTCATTCATTTTACGATTTAGCGCTGGCATCCCTAACCTGACTAATAAACTACCACACATGAGACAACTCATGTCTTCGATCAAGAGCAAGGCCCGATTATGTATCTCCTCATTCATTTCAAGATCGTAATTTATTGAACTGACACGAATTTGATGTAAAATATCTTCTGCCATATTATCCTTGTATTTGTGCCACAGGTTAGATGGGTTCGATGGAAAGCATGTCGAAATGATGATAGCAAATAATGTACGTATCTGACTTGGAGATGCAGAGATAACTGCTTTTGAATTGGCAAAAATTAAAATTTGATTTGTATTATCTGGATAGTAAAGTATATGCTTAACAGTGATTGCAGAAACAGTTGAAACAAAATTTGCTGTTTCTCTTAAGCTTACTCTATGCTTTAAAACTATAAATGTAAAGAAATTTAAAATGGTAATTAAATGATATAAACATATTATTTCTTTTGTTGCATTATATATGTTTACAAAGAACAGCTGATTCAATTTGAACAGGCCCTTTCACTTAATAACATATGTTTGCTGTAATGCATTTCTTACGGGTATTTCCGTAACATTTAGAGACCAGTGGGGCGGAATCCTGAATCGGGAACGGGAATAAAAAGTATCCTATGTGTTTCTCCCAGTTCTTAGCTACCTCCCTACCAATTTTCAGCCAAATCGGATCAGCCGTTCTTGACTTATAAATAGTGTAACTAACACGACTTTCTTTTATATATATAGATAAGAAAAAAATAAATATACGGTTGGTTAACAATGGCTTTAAACTCAATATAGATAAGTGCTCTGTCCTTCATGTTGCCAAACGACATCTCGTACAGGCCCTTGGTCAATGAGTATTTGAGAGTATTGATGTCCAAGTAATATTTGGACAGCAGATTTCACGTCAGGTAGACTTTATATGAGATGCAATTGTCCTCTGGGTAAAACTTACTAAAACTTGTAAATAACATCACAGAACGTGACCTTAGGAGCCCAAAGGTACCTCATTCCCTATTCACAACAGAATATATAAACATAGTTTATGTAAACGATACGATCTCAAAAATGCCCAAGCAAGTTGCAACTTGGTATAAAACTTGAGCTTATAAATATATATCTGTTAAGTTAATTGGTCAGCTTGTTAAGTATTTCGTTTCAATATGGCGCCCGTTCAAACTAAAAATATCACAACTCCATTTTTTTTAAGGTCCTACATAAAATACGAATTGTTATCGTTACATTTCCTAAACATTTTGTGATAAAGTTTTGACCTTAAATTATAATTCAAGTTATCGATTATATGTAAATCTCACAGGATGTTTTAATAACCCGTAACTGGCGAAATGAATGTTGAATCAAGTTCAAACTTGGTAGAAAAATGTATATTATAAATATCTCAGCCATATTCCTTGAACAGCTCGGTATGTCATTTCATTCCATTATGGCACCATTCAAACTTTCAATAAGTTTTTTGTTTATATACTTAGAGGTAAAGTTAAAAAAGTAACTTTATGAAATACTTATAACTTTTCAAACTCTCTTTAAGTAAACACTATTTAAATCTCTAATATTTTATATATATTAAGTACACATTAGAGAGAGAATTTCATATATTTATAAAATACAACTATCATAAAATCTACCTACTCCTTCTTCCTGAGCCGGAGTTACGACTTTTTTATCATACATATGTTATAAAATAATGCAGCTTGGTTTTAAATAGCTTTTATTTAAAATGAATAAAAATAAACTTATTTTCTGATCGACAGCTTCGCTAGAGTCTAACAGTATATTGCCACGTCAAAATAATTTCCTAACTTAATGTTAGTTAATGTTCAAAACCACATAAGTATTCTTTATAAACACGCTCGTTATCTAAAATAAAAACATATATTTAAATGTTTTGTAATGAGATACACACACACACACACACACACACACACACACACACATATATATATATATATATATATATATATATACATAATTACCCATGTATTTGGTTTTACAGATCTTCGTGTGTTTACCAAAAATGGAAATTAGGAGATTAATCTAATATGGTAATATGTAGCAAATTAGTAACTTCAACATGAATGGTTAGTAAAGAAGAAAAATTTATCTAATTTGAAATATTTTTAGGAAATAAAAGTTGGTACAGAATTAATAGAAATGTACGTATTAGCACTGGTGACTATTAGTGCAGTCATTGAAGCATTATTGCTCCGAATTTTTTTACTGTGAACCGAATTGCATAAAATTTTGGAATTAGGTTCATCCTACCCTTAACTTCAAAAGTGAAAATGATTTGAACTCCGCAACCACCCTGGGGGTGGTTGCCACCCCTTCTCAGGGGTGATTTTTTAAAATAACCTCGGATATTGATATAAGGTCTAATTTTAAGCATAAAATCATCTACAAAGTTTTTCGAAAAATTTAATACTTTTAAAGTTATTGGCAATTGAAAATTCACAATTTTTTCACGTTTTTCATCGGTTTTTTGCAAATATCTCCAAAAATCGTTACGTTTTATCGAAAATTTTATAAAGAACAAAAGTTTTTAGGTTAAAAAATAAACAATTTGGTTTTTTTTATAAAGATTCTAAGTGCAATATTAAGCTAGGTATTAAAGATCAAAGCCGATTTTTATTTTGTCTGAAATTTAATCGATTTGGTCAATGCCATCTAGCGGCGAGCAGATGCATTTTAGGCATTCTAATAAAAAAGGGTTTTGTAGTGCTTGAAATAAGCTTTAAAATGAGCACTATTAAAAGTCTTTTTCACGTAAAATAAGTGAGCTGTATTGCGAATAAGAGGAGCATCTAATGTTTTTTCTTTTAAATCAATGGGTTTCATAAGTGCAATTTCCGCCAAAATTAAAAGTAATCGTATTCCGCCTATAATTAACTTTATTATGAAGATTTTGATGGATTTTATCAGTTTGGCTGCTTCAGGACACATATTTTTCAAAAAAGTCACGATTTTAAAAAATTCAAATTTTTAAAAACACCAACTTTTTTCATAATATCTAAAAAATTACGACAGATACGTATAAAAATGTAGGGGTGACAAATTTAGGTATGTTTCTTACAAACAATTTGGTCTTTTTTTTATTTCAAACAAAAATTGACGGAGATATGATTGCTTAAAGAGCGCGTGGCAGCGCAATCACAGCCTCTCTTAAGCCTTTTAACCCTTCACCGTTTTAGAAAAAAGGTTTTTTATTATATATTGCAATAAAGGATGTTGTAGCTCTCTTAATTATCTTTACAATGGTTTTTTATAATTTGTGATAGCATGAAAATTGAAGGAGTTATGGTCCAAAAACTTATATTTTTTTCTACTTAGTAACTGAACATTTCGGAGTGTGAATATTTGGAGCAATGTGAAAGTACGCAGTATAATAGAGACCCAAAACTATTGTAATGTGTATCTATATACATAATATGGCTCATATATTTTGGAAACCTAGGCATGAATACATACCAACGTTATATATGTAGGCTATATATAACACATTTGAGTGAATTTTATATAATTTATAAATATTTTATTCAAAAAATGGCAATTTTTTACTCTAAATTAATTATTTTTAAATATGTAATCATATATATTTACTGTTTTAATTTATGAGTAGTTTTAAGGGTAGAAAAACTTAAAAATATGATAATCATATTCGAGAGTGTGGGATAATATTTATATCCTTTTCATTTTATCAAAAACATTTTTTAAAAATTTTTTATCAAGGGGTAGTTTTCAAGGGTTGAAAGGGGGCAAAAAATTTTATAATTATTATAGAGAATATAAAATATTATTTACTCCATACTTACATCTTTTTGTGTCATACCAAAGTATGTTTTTGTGATTTTTTCAATTTAGGGGTTGTTTGCAAGGGTTTGTAAGATTTTCAAGGGGTTGAAAATTATTTAAATATGAGGTAATTGTGTTAGAAAACACTTTAAAATTTCACCACTTACTATTAGACATGTTTTCTAATAGTAAGACCGTATTTTTCGCTTCAATGACTGCACTATATATAAGTGTTAATTACATTATGCAGGTAACTAAGACATATTAAAAATGTATGCGAGTAACGCTAGTGAATGGTAAAGGGTATCGTACTTAAAACTACAAAGTGAAGGAGGAAAAATGCCAAAATGGGATATTTCTTCGAGACAACAAACTTCCTTCTGTCGCGTTAAGTATATCTCAAGTACCGTATGATAAGTAGGTTATTGCCTAAGGAAACCTCACAAGAAGGTCACGTTCAATGAGTAAGTATTCGCGCTATCAGAAACTGACAATGCTATCAGCCGCGAGCCGTTCCGCGATCTGTCAGAACGCTGCAAGGTCTCCACGAGTGACAGGCCGCCATGTAAACTGCGTGTACAGATATACCACTGTCAATTAGCTGCGTAATTGTGCACTTGTTGTACACCGTATTCAATTACGTAATTGTGATTATTTCTAACACACGAGGAAAACACGATATATATGTTTAAGGTCAAAGTTTGAAAATAAATATATATTATTAAGCAGTAAATTAAAAATGTTTTCAATAATACTGCAGGAACAACAGCGTATTGTTATGCTTAGGAGAGCCCACGGTTTGATTGTCTTTCTTTACCTTAAAACAGGGATCAGGGCCGTACTCAGCTTTTGCGGAATCCGGAAAAGATAAGCGGCCGGGCCCCGTTATGTACAACCACCCGGCTCCGTACACCTGTGGCGAGGCTGGTCCGGCTGAGAGACCAAAAACTCGGTCTAGGAACGGGCCTGATAGGGATCTAAAAATCAGCTGTAATACTGTTTTTTTTTTTTTTTTTTTAACTTAATTCTAACCTTGCACATTGTGATTTTTACATTATCTGTAAATAAAGTTTATAAATGTAAACTTGACCTTATGAATAATTTGAGAAATTATGTACTAAAAACTCAATAAAAGATTTATAACCTTATATAAAAAACCGTTCGTTACGTGGAGAATGTGTTTTAAAAATATGTTTATAAATCATTTGCGGAAGTAAAATGCTGTGGAGTAATCTAAGGTACAGTCATTTCAAGGTATGCTGAGTACAAATAGGCAAAGATTCAGATAGAACAGCTATGTTATAAGCCCATTAAGTGATATAAGTATCAATAGACTCAGCCAAATACAAAGAAGGGATTTATATAACCATCGAACTATGTGTCAAATGGTTCTCGAGATATTCTAATTACAGACTGGTACAGATTCAGATTGAAGAGCTGTGTTATAAGCCCACTGAGTGATATGATAAGTATCAATAGGCATATTCAAATAACATTAAGGTACATACATGACCATCGAACCTTAAATCAAATATTACTCGAAATATCCTGAACACATAGAGAGACGCAGAATCAGATAAAAGAGCTATGTTATAAGCCAACTGAGTGATGCTTAGCTAATTACAAAGTAGGAACATACAAGACCATCAAACTAAATGTCAAATAGTACTTGAAAAGTTCAGTGTACAGTTGATTACGATACGCTAACACTCAACCATATCCCATGGAGTGACAAACATCATCGTCATACTCACCTTTGCCTATGTAAAAATTAAAATTTCTGCAAAATATTAAGTTTATACATGACTCAATTTATTCCTGAATTATACTTCTCATTACAAGCATCGTTAAAGCTCGGCTAAATCGAATGCTCATTTTTCATTTGAGGACGAAGTTTTATGAAAAATTTTAAATACATAGCTCAAATAGTTTTTTATATACGCTGTAGACAGTCTACGCTCAGCCGAATTCCTTAAAGATACAAGCATCATTATTAGGGTATGTTGCTTATCTAGGAATGAAATTACGTACAAAACTTCTAATCTATCGCATATTTACTTCTCGAGGTAACCTGCGGGAAATAAATTAACAGAGGATCAAGAGGTGTATAGTGAATTATAAAGTATTAAGAATAAAAAATTCGAAGTATATAAATCAATTCGTTCTCGAAATATCCTGCCCCAAGTTAGAGTTCGCTATGCCTACCCAAACCCCATGAAGGGTTTTGTACTCCACTGAACTCAATTTTTCCGACATACAGGTTGAATCTTCAAGTTCATAGGCAATATAAATATGTAAATTCGTCCTAGTTAAATAGAGCAAACTTTCAGACAGAATATCAATTTTGTCAGCTTCTGAGAGATAGGCTTCGGTAACGGTCAACTACAGTAATAAATGCTTTATACGCTCAAATCTTATGAATAAGTCCCTTTAAATTTATTATAGACAAAAGTGTACGCATTATTAAGCTATAAAAATACATTGTTGGATTATTGCTTCTAAAATGTCTGGCCATAAATAATTCATGTAATTTAGGTTGAATAAATTTCTACCTAATTTAAATACAAAAAATGACAGAAACTATATTTAACTTGGATTTCAAACCGTTACGAAGATAACTAATACTCGCTACATGTAAATAACAGTTATTTTGAAATATAATTTTTGTCTTAATTGCATTTTTACTATTTGGAAAATTTTCAGCTAACAATCACCTGTTACAATGTTGCTTGGGAACTCCTAAGAGAATAATGGTATATGTAGTTTATAATAAGGAGAGTATGCAATTTTTATTATCTATAGTAAGAAAAGTATGCAATACTCGTCATTTATTTTATATTTTTGTTTTTAACGATATTTACTTATAAAGAGAAAAATATTTATTCGTCAATTGATAATCATACTATAATCAATTACTATGCACATATATCCATAACTTTATAAAGCTGCGATTAGTATAGAAATGTATGCAAGTGCATGTTGCATTTGTGCAATTTATGCATCGAAAAGTGAAGTAGTGCCAAAATAGGCAATTTTGTTACATACTGTGCATTCTTTTAGATATTGGCCTTTTTCCTTACTATATTATATAGTAAACTTAAAAGGAACTATGTTACACCGTGTAACTTTTATAGAGTTTATTAATATCATTCAGTTTAGTAGGTATCCACACAGCTTCTGGGACAATAGTAAGAATTGCCTAGGCAATATGCAGTAAATAAAATATTTTATACAAATTGATATAAACGTATCACAAACCTCTTTAATATTGGCGTTATACTCGATTCGGTATATCAAACAGCCTGGAAGCAGGTGTTTTCGTAATAAAAGTGCTCAAAGATCCTACAATTTAAATATTTATTAAAATGCTTTATTGGTCAATATGGTGATAAAGGTTACGTAACAAATAAAGTATGGACATGAATCATCATAAAATGTAATGTTCCCAAATGAAAACTTGGCACATGAAACATTCACATTTGTATTCAATGTGTTAGGTTTCACCGCAGTGTTTAAAAATAATTCAAACCATGGTACAAACCGTAGTCATGATGTTGGCATATATAGAATTACTATGTTACGAGTAGAAATTTCATACGATATAAGCATTTTGTTTACAAATCTATTAATCCTGTGTTTTCAAGATCAAAATCAAACACGATGTTTCTTATGTATAAATGAAGAAACATACAAAATTTCAAGTTTACAGGGCAGTTCGTTCTTAAGATAACTTGCAGTGAGACAGATGGACTGGTAGAAAGATAGTCAGACATACATTTTTCCATTCAGACAATAAATAAGTTACAGCTTTTTGGCTTATTATTTGGGTAAAATATCAAGCCGTGAATACTTGTTTCATGCTAATATATATATATATATATATATATATATATATATATATATATATATATATATATATAGAAGTGCTGTATCTTCAACTTACTGGATTTATTATTGTCATTAAATTGCCTGTTCAAAGTATCATGATGGCCTAATATATGGATCGTTAGACACATTATAGCGGATTATTTGTTTTTATCGTCATAAGCTTACATATAACTCTTATTTTTAATATGTTTTAAATTAATATGTTTCACAAAAGTCGGTTTTGTGCCTATTGAGCAAGAAACATTATTTAAAAGAAGGTATTAATGGTATATGCAAGAATACCACATAATGGAGTGATAAAATGACAAAAGTTACAATATTTATTGTTATGAATATTCCCATTGTTATACAAAACAGGTCCGCCTGAACATACAAAGACTCAACTTGTGCTATATAGTAAGTAAAACTAGCCGATTTTGATTTCTTTATGTCTATGCTACGGAAAATAAGTACGAATTGTGTGTGCGAGTATCGTATGGTGGCCTGAAACTGAGCTTAGCTGTTGTACCTGATCCGAAGTATCAAAGGCAATACGCTAACTCGTAACATAAATTATTATTGTATTTATTACTATTGTTTCCAACTGTTAGGTGTAACAAACAACACCGTCGCTGAAAGTGACGAGTGGCAGGAATTTGCTTTGTAACAAGTAACAACTGCTTCAGCGTTGGTAATCATATCAATGGGTTCCCGCTTATTATTACGGATAGTAGAAAAACGACGTATGCCACAGCAAAAACATGTGAACGATTACTGTTATCTGAGACGTATTCAGTTGTAGACATATTTTAATTTATGTTTTCTTTCCGGGAGTTGGATCAGCATTATCGCCAAGGCCTTGAGCAGCCTATAAACAGTCGTGTCTCCTTCCTACTAAGGAACTCTTGACCATGGTGGGATCCTGGGTAGCAGTTATGGCGGTTGTGATAGGCCTAGTGGTGCAGACGACCCCCATGGCACCATCTAGGTTGGTCAAACGAGAACTACTCGGAGGACTCCTAGGAGGTAGCGGCGAGGCTGGAAACTGCACAAAGAAAGGCGACTCGGTTAGTAATTCTTGAGAATTTATCACTTAGTGTTAATAAGCATTATTCCGTAGATCTTTACCTACAAAGGTTTTAACATAACACTAAACCCCGCACATACTTGCTTTTTATCTTTGATAAATCACGATTTTAAGATCACTTTGTGTACAATATAAAAAAAATAGTTTCCATGTTCATGAAGAAATATTGGTTCTGTTATCGTGACATAGATATGGTTCCGTACAAGATTGTAGAAAAATCGTTAATACAGGGTGGAGCGCGGAAATTTGCTGATTTGGAAATGAAATAAAAAAAATTATGAACCATATAAAAAATTATTTTTTATTTTAATTATATTGAAAAGTAAGGGAATTTTTAAATTACATGGTTTGAAATAATGTATCTGGCAAATGTCGACCTTCGGCATCCACACACTGCTGCATATGTTTTCTGAAGTTTTCATTAACTCTAACAAGCATGTCGACTGGTATTCTGCCAATTTCAGCCTCAATATTGTTCCTTAGGTCTTCCAAGGTGTTGGGACGGTTGATATACACCTTCGACTTCAGGTAACCCCAAAGAAAAAAATCGCATGGGGCTAAGTCTGGTGAGCGTGCCGGCCAGTTCACATCACCCCTCAAAGAGATAAGCCGTCCAGGAAACACTTGCCTCAAACAATTCATGGTAACCCTCGCTATGTGTGCAGTGGCACCATCCTGTTTGAACCATGTATCCTCTAACTGCATTGCCTCAAGAGCCGGCTGAAAAAAATCCTGTATCATAAACAAGTAGCGTTCGGAGTTCACAGTTATGGCACGACGGTTATCCTGAAAAAAGTAAGGGCCTACTCGTGATATGGCACACCACACAGTGACGCGGTCCGAATTCAGAGGTCTCTGGTGGACTTCTCTGGGGTTTGTTTCACTCCAGTAGCGCATTTTTTGCTTGTTGACACACCCACTGAGGTGAAAATGTGCCTCATCAGAAAAGAACACAATTGCGTCACGCGGTATAGTTGCAAGCATGTCTTCACGAGAAGTACGCCGTGTCAAATAGTCCCGTGCTGACAATTGATGGACCACGGACATTTTATACGGGTGAAATCTTAGTTCATCATGAAGAATCCGGTGGATAGAACGTCTTGAAATGCCAAGAGCAAGTGATTGCTTCCGAGCAGAGCGTTTTGGAGATTGCAGTACTGCTGCTCTAACTCTATCGAGGTTTTCCGGTGTTGTAATCCTTCTCTGAGGCCCCCTTCGTACACATGACACATTCCCTGCTGTTCTGAATGCAGTTACCCAATTTACAATTGATTGCCGACCAGGAACACATACGCGTGGGGGAACAGCGAATCGTAAACGAAAAGCACGTTGCACTGCAATGATCGAGTGGGCATTTGAAAAAATGCGCTTCAACACAAAACGACCTCTCCTGTCGTGACCACTGCATGATGGCAACTGGAACGCGGAGGAATACAAATCTTCCGTCAGCTGTTATAAGCCACGCCAACTCTCCCCTCTCTTCGACCAACAGTGCCCCCACAGCCTGCAGTGCAAAAAAAGCAAATTTTCGCGCTCCACCCTGTAGGTTTGAATATTAAGTAATGCAGAATAGTTGCTACGATGCTATTTATTTTAGACCTTTAGATGACTAAATGGAATCTGAATTGAATTGCTATAAGCACATTTCGGTTATTAAATATTTTAAACGTTATTCGCACTCGGTACAGTATCATAATTGAGAAAAAAATGTATTAATCGTAAAAGTCCCCAACTAAATAGTGCAAATTAGTAATTTTAATGGAATGGAGAACGCTTATAAAGAAGGTTCCGTATGCCAGCCATTATTGTGTAAAAACACATAATAAATTATTCAGAAATCAGATTTAGTCACGCCTCTTTCCTGTTCAATTGCATTGCTGATATATTATTAAATACTTCTTAAATATTTTAAAGCCATATATTGAAATCATATAATATATCAAAATAGTATAAGAAAACTGTATTTATAATTTACTTGTGAATTGCATTATTCTTTTCAGATTTTAACACCAACCCTTTTCAAATTATGACAGCTATGCTTTTAAGAGAATAAACTATTTGGTATTTAAATACAATAAAAACAATGAAAAATGTGCATTATATATGAATTTGAACATTATTATAAATGATTATGATAATGCATTTAATTTGGAGCTGGCCGCAAAGACAATTCATCGATATAAAGATTATTCTTTGTCAAAAAATAATTATAACTTGTGGTATAACATTGAATAATACTTAGTGTATAACGTGAAGGGTTAACTTTTAAATTACAAAAATGTACTTACTAAAATTTTTCTACAGGAAAAAAAATACTGAAACCATGTAAAATATATAATTATATAAATCTTAATGCATCTTATGAGAAGTAAAAAGCTATAAGCTTCTAAAACTGTCACTAAAAAAGTTTAAAGTGGTTTATAAGAAAACACAGGTCTGTACAGTACAACATCCTGTACCGTACTTAACATTTTTTTTTAACTTTTATATTTTAGGAAAACTTTTGGTTTTTTTCTCTAGATTTATCCCAATAGTTAAATTTTGGAACTATTAGCACTTCATTTGGATAGTTTTGTGTTAACTTATAGTGCACAAACATGTAGGCCTATAGTTTGATGCAGGTATTTTGACACATATATTGCCATTGTATATTCAAATTAAGCTATTACAATCAAATACAAGTGTTACGATATCCTAAGAAACAGCTCCAATATAACTATGGCAAAAACAACATAAATAATTATTTATATATATATATATATATATATATATATATATATATATATATATATATATATATATATTGTTGAAATATTTTATTCTATCAAACAGAACATTGAATAAACAGTATTTTTTTGTTTTTTAAATCTAACTGGATTTGGACACAGAAAGATCTTCTCAGCTAACAATGTTTTAACATGTACAGCCCAATAGTAATAACTGAGTAATGTATTTCATGGTGATCAGTATTTTCTACGAAGACTGAGTCTTCAGCTTTATGATATTTATCCTTATTATTTGTTGATTTACTTAATTTGTGACTGATGTTTCAGTGCAATCACGGACAGTGCTGCCCCACTCTGGTTTGCATCAATGTCAATCTCGTTGGCTTGAATCTCTGTATCTGACAGTATTTTATCGATAAACAAACATATACAACTCGTAGTAAATGCTTTATTATATATCCTACCGTTTTTAAAACAAATGCACTAGAACTCTATAATCTACGATTCGATATCTAAATATTATTACTCTATGTAAGTTTTATGTACAGTAGTTTATTTAACAAAACTTATTATTGCAATAAAAGTAGTGGCAATTATTAAAATTCCAATACTGAGTAGCTGTCCCTGAAACACGAATCTATCGTTTAAACTATCCATTCTAACGGTCGTGCAAATCTTTGTAAATATGAATATATATTTGAGATTTTCAACTTTGTATTACAGTTATTTAACATATATCTCAACGTGATATCTACTTACTTTCTTTGTACTTTTATATTCTAAAATTGCTTATACATCCTTAGATTTCAACATGCATTATTTTCATCTACAATTGCTACATGCTACAATAATTTTGTTTTCGATTTTGAGTTGGTTATTAAATAAACTTTCTCATGTTATATATAAACAGTTTGAACTAGCAATTTTTATTTTGCTAGATACGTAACTTTTTATAAATAAAGTGCTTTCTTAAATTGTCTTAAAGGCTATATTTATAGACTCTTAAATATTTACATAAAAATGAAAGATGTTATCATTATTAACCGATTTTATCTTAAAATTAGACAATATATTTAGTAAGAATATATATTTATTCTTCAATTGTTCAAGAATCTTTCTTCAACCTTAAAATAAACGGTTGTTTTGCTTTAATTTTTGAACAAATATCCTTCAGAATCTTGAACAGTTAGAGCAATTAAAAAAAATTTCTGTTAATACTTTTTCTGCTTAGAATATAATATAGTCTTTGTTTAAATTTTGTTATTGTCGATGGAAGTGCTCAAAGGATAGTAGGATTTCGGACATTTACCATCGCTATATACCTTTTATAACCTATAAAGATGGCAAATGTCTGAAATCGTATTATCCTTTCATAATCTATTCATTTGGTATTTTCACTAATTTTTTATCCAAAAGCAATGATTAGAATAAATTTATACAATATTTCAGACTCTTTGTGTGTTCAAAACTTGGATCAATAAGATTACAGAGCACTTCTGTGATATTGAACTATCTCTTAAGTGTATTTAATTTTCTCTTAAAATTGCTCTATTAAATTTTAATAAATTAATCAAAAACTATGAAAGAAAGATTATAACAGGACATTTTTGTTGAATTTTCTTGAGAACTACAGTGTTAGCCATAATAAACAGTACTGAAACTGAATCAGCTGTAGTTACCTTCTCGATAACTTGATTCAACTGTCGATTGTTGCCACGGCTTCGTGTTCATTACTTCTTTCTCATTTGAGGTTAGCTTTTACTAACATGGTCCTAACAACGGTAGAAAAATGTTTTATCGTAGAACATTATTTTCGCTTATACGAAATTGGACGTGAGAGTGGGCCAAGCTTGTCATACACTGCATTACGTTTTCAGGAAAATTTCCACTAAATCCCGCCTAGTAATGAAGTGATTCTTAATGTTGTTGAAACATTTCGAAGAAGAGGTAGTGTTTTGAAAGGGCTTTTCAGGTCACCCAACTACTGTCTGTACAAATGAAAACAACGGAAGAGTCTTAAAGTAAGTGTTACAGTCACTGAAAAGAAGTCTAATGACCAAAACAATATAGAGCCATTCTTAATTTGTTTGTGAGAGATATCAGGAGATTTTGTCGTGCACGAAACCTGCCGTTAAATTCACAGTGGTTCCAGAAAGATGGCGCAACCAGTCATACTGCCGTTAACAACATTGCTTTCCTCCAACAAACCTTTGGCAACCGTCTTATCTCCCTTAGAACAAACTTTCATAATCCGGCCCACTCCCCCGATCTTACAGCACCGGACGCCTACGTCTAGGGAATGTTGAAAGAAAACATTTTTCCGCGAGGACCCACCATCTAACATCGTTTAACTCAAAAAAAATAACCATGTGTATTAGGAGAATGGAACAACCCCTATTCATAAAAATGATGCAAAACCTACAAGAACGGTACGAGTGTTGCCTCAAACTAAATGGGGGTCATATAGATCATGTTAATACCCGAGTTTAACCGATTTAGCTTCCTTTGACTTGTATTTATTGGTAAAATCTATATGTAATTTACTGAGTTTACCATAATAAAAAAATGACCATTTCAATACTGTTTATTTTGGATAATACTGTATTTTCATTTCAAAGTCTTTTGCATCATTCTAATTTCAACGTTCTTTCTGTTTGTTTAAACAACTTAATGTAATCGGTACTAAAATATTTAATTTTATCAAAGGTATAACATACTTAATTAATTTCATGAGATTTATAAATGTTACACAATTTCTTTATAGTGACTAAAAAACTAACAATTTATTAAACCACTCAAAACATAAACCACTCAAAACATAAACCACTCAACAAACTTAATAAACTTACAACCTCAACAATGTCATTACTAAATTATCATAATAAAATCCGCTCTAACCAAAGAAATGATAAAAATTTTCTTCTAGATGAATTGGTTGCTCTAAATTTAGAACTCGCCTAGAGCTTCCTGAAACTAACTTAAATAGAATATGTGGTGTATATATAACAGATAATTTATTTCATGCAAGATTATTATTTTTGAGAAAACTTTTATAATAGTTACTTTGGTTATGATATGATTTTTGATAAATTTTATGAATAATTTGTTAAGGTTTGGAAAGAAAATTATGGAACTACATTAAAACAACTATTCTAATAGTTTTAATGCCTAAAAATTATAAACATTTTAATACATTTTCTAATCTTTTTTGATAAATTATTTTTTTATTATTTTTACATTATCTTTAAGTTTTATTTACATTATGTAAATAACAAAGGAAACTGTAAATTAGTGCTTAGTTTTACGTTTTCACGTTTCAAAATCTTTCTTGTTCAAATGGTAAATGTGACTTCTGAAGAAGCCAAAAACGATAAAATTGAAATTAAATTAATCAAAGAATTTAAAGAAGACATGAGAATAAATTAAAAATAACAAGAATTTATTTAAAAAATTAATCAACCTGTAACTTTTGTTATTGTAATTTTTGAGGACAAAATTAAAAATGATATAAATCCAAATATTATGGATTACAACACCAGAAACATAAGAGAAATTTCGATTACCAAAAATACCATCTTGTACAACGTTTAGACTTAGAATTTTTGAAGAATCTACAGTCATTGATCCAATAAGTCCTCGAACACCATATTTACTAATTGGTGAAATCGGTCGAAAATTTCTTCTTAGAGCACAAGATCGAAAAAAGATAATGTTTATGATTGGTAATTTACCAGTAAATTTAAATGACATTATTACTATGGTGTAAGATACGAATAAACTCAAGATCTATGGAGATTGTTAACAGATGACGATGTATGAAAAGGTTGTTTATATTCTCAAGAAGATTTAAGATATGATATTGAAACCTTATCGAACTCTCCTTTATCTATAAGAATTATGGGTGATCCATCGACTAAAATAAAAAAATCAAGCATAGACGAAACAATATGATTTTAAATAAACAAATTTGAGAAAACAGAATGGAAGGATTTAGAATAAAAAAAAATTATGGTTGCCTGTAAAGTCGGTTTTACGGGCGAAGATTTTACGTGACAACGTCTTTTTCTCGGTAGAATATTTATTGATATGAATATTATTAAATTGCACAATAGGAAGGAATTGAATGAAAATAAGAATTGCACAAATTTTAACTATAGAAATATATTTTGTTTACTAAAACATTGTACATAATTTGAAATTAATTAAAATTTGTTATTGTAAATGGTAAAGTTGAATAAAACATTTACTAAAATTGGAATTTGAAATTCTTGCTAAACACAGTTAAATTCTAACTCCGCGCGTGGTGATTGGTCGGTTTAGTTCGTTTGTTTGGTCGCACTGTTATGACAGGTTAGAGGTTATAATTTGTTATTTTAAATGTTTGACTAGCAATACGCGCTGTTTCTTCTCAATCGACTGAATTACGATTGATTGCAGAGTGATTTAAACTAATAATTTACTTAACACTATCAACATTTGTCAATAGTATGACATAACCTATAAAACTCAGTTTCTCAACTTTTGTGTCAATCTAACAATTAATCAATCAATCATAGTTTACGATAATGAAATATCAGTGTACAATTATTTACCTTTATTGTTGTAGTTGTTGTAAATGACGAATCTAAGCACTCCACATTTTCACGAATAAACATAGTTATCTGCTTTATCCCGTGCGGCGGACCCACAGTTATCTGCTTTATCCCGTGCGGATCCCGTGCGGCGGACCCACTGGACGGGCATCGTAACGTTACCGGGCGTTACACTTTTTCATGAGTGACTCCGAGCCGCAACCTAATTTAAGACGTTGTCACGTCAAAATTAGGCAATAGTATGAAAGAGTAAACATTTATCGATGATTTAACAAAACGAAAAAGTATTATTAACTACATTCATGCTCGGAAAACAACAAATAAGGTATTTAAAAGAAAAGGAAGCAATTAAAGATTTAATTTGGCATAATCTTTTATGTATTTTTGAGAAACAAGATGGAATTAAGTTTTTAAAAAGAATTTTCCCTACTATCAATTCATCAATTCTAGGAAAAAATAAGATCCTGATATACCCAAATCAGATAAAGTTACTATAGAACATGATATTTTTATGCATAACATAGTATTAAAGATTTTAGATATATTGCAGATAGATATATTTATAAGATCTAGCAATGGATAGATTTTTATGAAGAAATGATAGTTTAGGTAAAAGATTTATTGCACTATCAACAGCTGGAGCTATGTATTTAAAAAGGAACGTGGAAATGACATTTGAAACAAATTTTTAAATCATACCTTAATAAAAGGCGAAAAATTCTGTTAACGTAAAATTCAGCGAAAATAATATTATATAGGACCAAATCTTCTTATTTTTATTCATACGAAACAATTAAAGACAAACATTCTATTAAATTAATAAAATATTTTTAAAACTGTGAAATATTACAATCATTTTCGAATTTAAACATGTGTTGTTTATGTCATAAGGACCGCAAAGATCCTATGAAGTGTATCTGTGTTGAATTAGATTACGAAAAAGACCGATTTTAAAGAAGTTGTCAAGTATTACTTAATAAATATGGATTAGCAAAATATGTTTTAACATAATTATCTGTTTTATTCTTATCATAACTATTCAAACCTATGTGAAAAATCCTGTTTCCTTAGTTTGAATAGTTCTAGAGATAGTAATATTGTTATAAAAAAATAATAATTGACAAGTAGTGGATAAGCGACACATTTTTCAACCTGTATTTATTGGACTTTTTTACTTGAAACGATGAATACTACCACCCACAAAGGTTTGTGGCACCCTTTTGAGAACCCTCCCCTTTATATACTGTGTATATACAATAAGTTGAGTTTGAGTTATTGCTCCAACCCAACAAAGAAAATATATACGTACGTAGATTTTGAAAACCAACTTGGATTAAAGAGCGTTTACTTATAGTCACAATATATTTTATTCTGGCTCTATAATTGATTGTTTACCCCGATAAAAAAGTGTATGAGTTAGTAAACTTAAATGATACTTTGGTTAAAATAATTTGTTTCCATTACTTGTGATTTGCTTGAATACAAGAGGAAGGGTAGAAAATACTTGGAATTACTAAGTTTATTCAAAATTTTTAAAATAATTGTCTATAATATCTTTTGCGTGATAGAAGTGTTGTGTTTTTCATACTGCAGTCTGGGAAAGAATGGCTCTTTGATTCCTCTACTATTCCTTTTATACACACTGAAAATGATATACACAATCTCAAGGGAGTCAACCAGTTTTGAGTACCTTATGAGTATTTAACTCACAGACTTCCTCATTAATATGGATTTTATAGCAAAGTTGGAAGATCATTTCTAATGCGTTACATGGATTAAATTCGTCACTTGTGCAATCTATAGTAAAATGTATAAAGTATTCTCATATTTTCAATCTTCATCATACAACATACTGATCAAGCACTGTATATTTCATTTTTTTTTTAAATTTTATTTTAAACTAATTTTTCTGCCTCTTTGGTGAGATTCAGCCGTTTTGTCAACAATAGTGTATTGTCAGTTAAATTTGGATTTGCAATATTTTTTGCAAATATTTTCATTATTTGTACCAAATACTAAAATATTCCGGGATACTTTTCTGACTTTTCTCTCTATAAAAACCATACTCAAACTACAGCGAATATTAAAATATTTACCTAATTTTTCAAGCCTTTCCTTAGTGCCAAGCAACACATTTAGCCATTTTTTTTTCTTTATAAGATAATATTATATTACCATTAACAGCTTTTAAAGTAAAGCATCCGGAAAGGTTTCATAAAGCTAATAAGACAATCTGTCAAAGACCATTGACTTGAGGTGACTGTAACGTCACTTAAGCTCGATTTAGCTTCGTCCTACTATTAATATCCATCCCAAAAGACCCATTAATTATAATTAAATATTCTGAAAACTGAAAATTTTTACAGCATGGATGGAGCAAGCAGTTTCAAAATGTCCTTCCCATTCACTCAGCGTTATTTTGCTAAATTATTATCTTTTTTTAATTTTAATTTTAAAGCTGTTTGTCGCTGCCCAGCACTGCTTCGTATTAGTTACCATCGACTTATTCTTTTTACTTTCTTCAGATTTTCGATAATATTCTATCTTAATTCGTTGAAACTAGACTTATGGACCCAATTCCATATCGTACAAACAAGCTTTCTACTAGACATTTTGCACAATCTAACTGGGATTGTATTTGAATTACATTTAAATCTTTTCTGTATTATCTCTACGAGAATGGAGTTCGATTTCAATTTGTTTAGTTTTTGCAATTTATAAGTCACATTCACTAGCCTCCCATCTTAATTCAGGCTACAAAACGAGTTGCAATATTTATGTCCCTCCTATGGGTTCTTAGGGGTCACGGAGTTTGAGAAGTCCCAATCTCAGGAACCTGGGAGAGGGCAGAAGTTCTCAAACGAATTCTTCGAATTTTAGAATGTCAGATTTAGTGTAATGTACATTCTTGTAACTTTCACGAAACCAGTTTTTTGCGTAAGTTTCAATGTACCACTCTTAGAACCTGTAACGTAAAACTATCTGAATTTTGTAGCCGGTGAGCCATAAGGTCTTGACTATTATAAATGCTAATAAAAAGTACCCTTACACAATAGAGTTCAACAGTTTAATGTTTTTCGCACGTACTCGTCACATTTATCTGCACGTGGAGCCTGTTTTATACATTTTTAAATTTATGGTTAGCGATTATCTGTCCGGAAATCGTGACAATAGTATCAGTAAAGATGATGTGTATAAAAGGTTCTGGTTCCTCTCCTAAGTTATTCTACTCTCATTTATTGGAAGACGATGGCATCATTGAGAATTATTGCAGTGTTCCTAGCATTACTGGGGAGTTTTGTAAGTTTTGTCAGCTCTAACGCTGTTGATCAGACGACTACTACTACTACTACTACTAGTGCTACTACTACTACTACTACTACTACAGATGCAACTTGCGCTGCTTACGGTGAAAAGGTTAGTAATTCATGCATTATTAAATACTAACTAATTTAAAATCTCTAAAATTAAGCAATTAATAACTTTTTATATTTAATTAAAATAAAACTTAGTTGTAATTTTTATATATTCGAAAAAACCATTTATTATTTAATTTAATTTATTTATATCACCACCGATAAGCTGAAAATTCTATATTTGTCTAAAGGAAATTTAAAACTTATGTTGTATTTACCTGTTCTGCTCAAAGTTTCAAGCCAGAATGGAGAAGGAAAATTTACGTTTGTGCTGTGTATGTATTAAGATGTTGCACGAGCTCGTCGCAATATTTATTTTGTAAAGGTAGACTCTAAGTTATGTTTTTTATGTATTGCTAAACCATCGCAACTGGTTAAAGATGGTTTAGTATTTTCAAATGAGTAATTTATGATTAAATTGTAAATATTTATCGAAAATAAATCATTATCTCATTATCTCATATTTGTACGTCTGCGCGTGGTTAATTTAATATGCCAGGGCATTTTATACAAATTAAAACATAACTTCTTTTTCTTTGAGATTATACAATACGTACGTCCGTACTTTTAACTGGCCAAATAATGTAGAAGAATGTTGCGCAGTTCCTTTATTTATCAAACTAATGAAAGGTTTATTATTACGGCATCTGTAGTATTTCAGATGCTAATACCAAAGAATATTGCTTATTAGTTTTATGTTTTTATATTACCATATTTTTACCAACTTCTATTATCACCTTAGGTACATTTTTAGAAATTTTTATCCCAATATATATAAACATGAAAAAACTCGTAGTAGTTTTACTAATCTATTAGCAAATAAATTGTCCTGCAAGAAGCATCTAAATCAAATGGCATTTATCGCCATCTGAGACCATACTGTTATAGTGGAATGAAACGCACTGTGTATAACTTTTCAGGCGTTATGTGCCTCGAGTTTATACGGTCATATAGAATTCATCAATTAACTAAGCACGTAAGCCAGTGATAATATAAAGCTAAGACGCTCTTCTTTAATATGAACTTTCATTCATTTTTCCCTATTCATAAAACATACTCAAATTTTGAAATAACACCAGCCTGACGTCACATTTTAAATATGGGGAGCGTCTGGCAGAGACCCCCTCAATCGTAGATGAACAATAGCAGTGTGAAGGAAGGGAAGGTTATTGAAGGGGTTCCCGATATTTTGTCAAATTGCTTGATTATTGGTGACTCCATTCTTAGGTATTCGAGTAGGCGGTGTGCTGAAAACGGTGCTACTATTGATTGCAAGCTGGGGCAAAAATTATTCACATAAAACAGAAACTTCTTGAGTATGTTGGGAAATAATCCACAGGTAATATATTTCCATGTTGGAACAATTAATTTGGTACAAGGTTTCTGTGGTGGTAAAGGTTATAACGGTGGTTGGGGAAGCGGGAAATGCTAGATGGCATGGCAGACCTGCTTTCCACAGCAAGACGAACCTTTCCAGGGTCGAAGATAATTGCTAATATAGCAGTTTGTATCGGGCTGACATCAGTAAACGCAGCACTGATAGATTTAAATGACCAACTTCAGTTAATGTGCTGGAAACTTTGGTGTACACTTGGTTAAGACTTGGCACTCCATTTCTAGACGTCACTTAGCAAGAGATGGTCGCCATCTCAGCAGATATGGGAATCGTTGCCTGGGCTCTCTTATGCTTCGTTCGTTGATGAGGGTTCACGGCGGGAATTCTGAATTACCTGCCATGAATCGACCACTTAAGGAACTCTCTCTTGAAAACTCCCAGAGTGTGTTTCCCCACCTTCCTCCTCAATCAGTTACTGACTCGGCTAGTTTTTTAGAACTATCCCCCAATCCTCCAACACTGACATAGGGTGTACTGCCCTGAAAGTACTTCGCCAAAATGTCCAAGGACTTGAAGGTAAGCTTGACATTTTTCACAATGTCATTGATACGGAGGCCCCTGATGTGATTTGCATATCTGAGCATCATTTAAAACAGTCCGAATTTGATGTTTTTAAATTGCTTGGGTATGATGGAGTTTTTGTCGGTGAAAACCTAAGTAAGGAGGAGTTTTGTATTTTTGCAAGAGACAATTTTTTAAACATTGAAAAGGTTGATGTTTTGGGGTATTGTTTGGAGGGCAAGTGTGAATTGGCGGCTGTAAAAGTTAGCTTTTGTAATAGAGCTTTTTTTCATTGTTGTTGCTTATAAACCGACTCCATTTTCGGCCTCTCTTGAGGAACACAGGGTTTTCTATGGTCATTTGTCATCATTCCTTGATAAAGTGATGTCAGTGCATTATGGCACACTTGTGATGGGTGACTTTCAATGTAGGACCTATCTGATTCAGGCCTAAAGGTTGACGAGCTGATGCATACCATGGAATGTCACGGATTGAGGAATATAGCCTGGTCATTTGCGAGAGAGTTCAACAACTCTAGATCTCTTATTGATCATGTATACACTGATCTTCCCAACAGATTATGTTTACTGCTTCTGTTCTTGGGACTGCTTTGGCAGATCATCATGCTCAGACAACTGTGATTAAGCTGCCTTCTCAAGGGGATGCTTCTCCAAAATTTCGTTCTTGCCGGTGAATGAGAACACCTTGCTATTCAAACATTCTCTTAGCTCATGAGGAATGGGATGAGGTCTATAGCGCAGATTCACTTGAGACCAAAATGGAGAAATTCATGTCTATAATTTCGTTTCATATAGACCAGGCTTTCCCAGAGAAGGAAGTAACGTGCAAGAGGAGGTTTTATAGTAAAATCTCTTTAAGCAAAGAGCAGGCTGATCTTAGGGACTTAATCAGATGGTGGTACTTCCATTACCAAAGATCTAGAGAGATCCTCCCACACTAAGACAACACTTCCTAAGATTAAAAGCTCAATACCGGATATAGCATAAAATCTTCAACGTCTCTCAAGGTGTCCAAACAAATTAAAAAATTCTTCAAATAAGTTAAAGACTATGTGGAACATCATAAATGAAAATAGGGTCACTTCAAAGTCTCATCATGACTTTAAGTTTGATGTGAAAAGTAGCAAAAGGAGAACTGCGTTACTCATCCGAAAGAGGTTTCCAACATTTTTCAATGATTACTTCATAAATGTAGGTATAATTACAGAGTTGCGCTCTAAAACAAGAATGCAGGTGTTCTCTTCAAATAAATGCTTCATTTCAGAGTCTTTCTTTTTAAACCCGATAAGCTCAACAGAAGTCATTAGTTTTTTGATACATTCAATACGTCCCAAAACGGCATCTGGAATTGGACAATGTGTCGTCTAAGCTCCTGAAATCCTGCTCAAATTTTCTAGCAAATCCTCTTGCAAAATATTAATAATAGTTCATTTGAAACTGGAATATTCCCGATTTTCTTAAGCTTTCAGTCGTTAGCCCTCTTTTTAAGAAAGGAAAAAAGGAAATGCTTGACAATTATCGACCTATTGCGATAAAATCTACATTCTCCAAGGTCTTTGAGAAAGCAGTTTTAAATAGATTGACTTCTTTTACTGATAGACAAGATACTTTATTTTCTGGCAATTTGGCTTTTTAAAGGGAAAGTGTACAGTTTGATGCCATGTTTACTCTCTTAAAACATCATTGTAAAAGAGCTGGATCAAAAAAATCTGTTGCGGTGTGCCTTCTTTGACCTCCGAAAGGCCTTTGACATGGTAAATCATGGTTTGCTTCTTGAAAAAACTTGAGAAAATTGGTATTCGGGGCACTGCTCTAAACTGGTTCTCCTCCTTTCTTACTGGACGTAGGCAAATAGTAAAGATTCCTTCTATACATCAAGATTGTATGACATATTCTTACTCAGATGAGAAGTTTGTAATTTCTTTTCTGGAGTCCCTCAGGGCTCCATCCTGGGCCCGTTACTGTTTCATTTTGTACACAAATGTAAAAAACAAGTGTTCATAAGGGTAATCTGTGTCCTTTTCGCAGATGACACCTCACTAGCCATATCACATCGGGCACGACAAGATTTGGAAAATTGACTCTTATTTGAATCAAATAACATTGTGCAATGGTTTCAAGAAAATCTTTTGTGTGGTCAATTCTAATAAGACTAAAACTGCATGATTTTTATATTGGCTATAAAAGACACAATTCCCTTTAAAACTTTACATAGGTGAATGTATCGTTACTGCGGAGGACAACGTAACATTTTTGAGACTTCACCTTGATGCAAAAATTTAAAATTTCACTCTCACATAGAACATGTCGCTAAACGTTTGTCGTCAGGAGTTTTTGTATTAAGACGTCTGTCCACCTTCTCCATTACTGAAATCCTTCTTTCAGCATATTATGCTCTCATCTATCCTTTCCTTTCATATGCATTGTGATTTGGGGATCTGAAAGCTCATATACGAGGACTCTTTTCATTCTGCAAAAAAGAGCTGTGAGGATTATTGCAGGAATTGCAGAACAGAATCATGTGCTGCTTACTTTGGATCTTTTAATTTGCTCACCTTTCCATCTATTTACATTTTGGAATCACTTATTTTCATGAAAAAGAACCAGCACATTTTCCCTCAATTTTTACCATCTTCGAATAGTACAACAGGAACAAGCACAGTTATAATATACCACTACACAAATCAAAGTTTTTCAAAAACCACGCTATTTATAATTGTATTAAAATCTTCAATAGCCTATTCCGATCGCTCTGAAACAAGAATGTAATGCAATTACTTTTCAAAAGAAATGTAAAACATTTTCTCCTTAAAAAATACGTGTTATAATATTAAGGATTATTTAGATAAGAAATATGTTTAGCTTTTAGAAAATGTTTGTAATGACGACTGTTGATGCAATTTTATATTGTTTGATAACAATAAAGATATTTGAATTTTGAATTATTTTAATTTTAACTGAAATAGATGATTTATCCTATGGTAAATCATACAAATAATTCCATATATTATATTAAATCTTATTTTTTTGTTTTTTTTATATATCTATGACATTTTCTATTTTATTGTAATCTTTTTTTACTTTTCCACGCAAAAGTTATGTATTTTTAGCTCTGAAATTTTTTTGTAATTTCAACAATTTTATCTGCTTTTTTTGATAGGCTAAATGATTTATACAATGAATATTTAAATCCATAAAAATGCATGTCCCTTTCTGTGCTTGTCATTCGTTTTCTTACATCAAGTTGAGGTCTTGTTTTTATCTTACAATCTTAGATTTGTAAAGTTATAATTTATATATTGTGTTATAATTAACCCAATAACATTTTATCTAACACGCTTTTGTGTGCCTGTGTTAATTAACAATCGTTTTGTCTGCTTATGTTTTAAAATATTTTCAAGTGTATTTTTAAATGATACTTTTTTATAGTAAATTTTTTTAATTATACACTTTCTCTTAAACTTACTACTTATCTATGAAAATAATCAAATAAACAAATAAAACAACTAAGGCATTTGTAATTTTAACTAAAATATTCAGTAATTATTGTAAAGGAGTGTAAATACTTCAAAAAGAATTTCAAACAAAAACATGGGTGCATGGTTGGTGAGTATTCATGCATTAAGTATGCATGTCTTAATCCCACGTTTTTGTTTCTTTTTCACTTTTTCCAGTAATATATGTTTTAAATAAAACCACTATTACAACTTGAACTATAACTTCTGTTTGATATAGGGCAAATTAATTTAGTTGTTTGGACCATTTTTACTTATGTGTTTTAGTATTTAACCATTATTTTCTATTAGAAAATATGTTTTAATATTTTTCTTCTGCAGCCATTAGAGAGATAGGATACTACCTTGACAGGTTAACATCTTAATTAAGAAAGAGTCTATTTCAAACTTTATAATCGTTGATATAATATTTGTCTGTATGTTGTTGCAGTGTTTGCCCGGGGGCTTATCATGCTGCAACCCATGTGTCTGTTGTCGATGTTAAACACTTAGTAGATCTGGAACTCAAAATCGCCCTGAGTATGTGCCTTACTACAGAGCAAGTAACAAAAGTAATGGAGGGTGATGAAAAATGCTTAAAGGAAATCATCTCTTTAGTGAAAAATCTATTGAAGAGTGTGGGTATTGTATTGGATAATGTACTGAATGTAGTGGATAATGTATTGGGTGTTGTAGCGGGTAAAAATGGGATATTAGGGATATTGGGGAAATAAATAAATACATAGTTGAGAGCATCATAATCATAAAAATTTTTTACTTTTATATACCACATTTTCTTCTTTTTCCTATCCGTACTCGTCTGGAACTAATAGTGTTTAACAAATATGTGATTTGAATAGCAGTTAAATAAAATAAGCTCTTCTAATAGCGTTGGCAGCACTATTGTGACGAATTGTGTTATTTTTTAACAAATTCTCCATCTATTGTATTACCTTCATTTATTATATAATTTATGTCAGCATAAAGTTGTGTTATCCCTCAAGATGATAAAGAATTCCATATAACTGCAGTAGTTGCTGTTGAGGTGAAAGTAATCTATAATATCGTTTAAGTCTAAACTTGCCGGGAATACAACTGAGGTAGGCCACTAAGATGCAGCACCAAAGTGTAAGAAATTACCAATCTTGTTTATTCCTACAAATTCCAGACTAATAAAAGCAATTACTAAATATTTTGTGATAAACTCTTATAAACGTTTGCAATTTTGTAATTAAAATTGAGTTTAAGGTTCAATTACAATCACACTTATTATTAAAATATGTTATTATTATCCAATTTCTACTCTACCTCTTGTACATAACAAGCCACAATATTCCAACTATTATATATATATATATATATATATATATATATATATATATATATATATATATAAGATACGAGATGTAAAAATAACAAAACACTAAACATTCATATTTTCTCATTCATTAAAATTTATTTTGTATGGATAATTATATTCATATATAATACTTATGATAATTTTATTCATTACAACATCAATTTCTTAACGCAATGGAGTGTACAATTTCTTTTGTTAGCCCATCTTTAGCTAACACGAACAAACTGGATGACTTACCCACTCGAGAGCATGCCACGTACAGTTACCCTTGTGAAGTGCATGGTGTGCTCAAATCTAAGCCACAAACAGACAACGATTGGCCTTGAGATTTGTTGATAGTCATCACAAATGCCAGTCTAATTGGAAATTGAAAACGTTTCAATGGACTTGACATATCTGTGGGTATAATATGGATCTGTGATATTAATATATTTTCACCTTGGAATTTGCCATTTAAAATTAATGCTTTAGAGAATTTTTTCTTTAATCTTTTAATACCTAATCACGTTCCGTTGCACAACTTCGGTGGGTTCAAATTGAAAAACAAAATATCAGTAAATCCAACCGGAGATCCAACCTTTAACTGTATATTATGCAGTGACATGCCTGGTAAATTTAATGAGATAATAATCTGTTAATACCTCTGCTGGATAATTAACAGCTTCGGTGTCATCACAAACTGTAGTAATCGATTTATACATCACCAAGTTCCTAAGCAATAACTGTCTTGAGATTCAATTCGTAGACGCCCACATTTCTGATGCTAAACTTGCTCTTCCTGATAGCTACTTATGATTAATGTATCGCGAATGTACATAGTGAAATATCTGGTCAAAGAAAGTATCTTGTGAATTAAGGATTGTGCAGAAATCACACGGTAGTTTTAAGCATTCTGTTGCATCTACAGCAGCTTATCCATCATGATATCTGATGGTTGTTTTGAAAATGTTTTAGCAGATGGATCTTGAAGCAACTGAACGCGCATATTTACTTTTAGTTGTAATGTTTCAACACTACGCCACATTGGCAATAATTTCAAAGAGGCATTGATTTCATCAGTATATGTTGAACGTGGAATGACAGGAAATGTTTGCCTAAAATTACCTGAAAGAAGTAACAGAGTACCGCCAAATAGTTTGTTGTTGTTTTTAAGATGTTTCAATGCCTTTTCTTTGTAACGCCTTAAGTGCATATTTGTGTGCCATAGTGCATTCATCCCAAATTATAATTTTACACTCTTAAAGCAATGTGGCCATGGACGATATTTTTAGAGTTGCACACTGCCTCTAGATTATTTTGAATATTCAGAAGGTTAAAAGTTATTGAATTACTAATATCGCTGTTAAAGCAATAGGGGTTATTGGTATGAGGGAGAAAATTTAGGGTTGTAAGTATGTTTGAATGCCACATAAAAATGAAGTCTAAAAAAATAAAAAAGGTTTGGGGTGGACCATCTTTATCACTTACGGGTGTTATAAATATATGATAACCTATCCTCAAACCTACCAAGTGTACATATAACATTTCATCAAAATCGGTTAAACCGTTTTGCAGGAGTATACCAAATAACACTGTGCCACGAAATGTTTACATATATAAAGAGATATATAAAGGATTTCAATATATAAATATTATATATATAAAATTACGCATTATAGAACTCGTGAACTAACAATAGTGTTATCTCATCCAGTCACAATCTGCCCTTAGAAGATGTAGAGAAAAAGATTATGATTCTTTGTTTGAAGTTTATTTTTTACTATGGAAGGATTGTGAAGGAAACAGGATTTTTCCGGACATTTGCCATCGTTCCGTGAAACATGATTTCTGTTACTGATTTATTGTTTCACTGAACGATGGAAAATGTCCGGAAAAATCTTGTTACCTTCACAAGATTATGATCCTGGGGCTGGGGTTCCGCCCAATTTTGTCCGATTGGCCTCGAAAACGGACCGATTTACTTTTAGAACTTCATTCTAATTTTCGTAAAGAACTGCTACAGTAATCTTGATGAACAAATACATGGATGTAGAATGTTTATATTTGCTTTATGAAAATAGGTATATTAGAAATCTATTTGAAATAAAATTACCATAAGTTACACAAATATTAGGAAAATGTTATATAATATTATACATCACGTTAGTGCTTGGTAACCCGTCGTAATGCCCTTAAGGGATCCGCTACTTCCATTTCGCAAACAGATTTATATGCTCAATCATAACGTGTAAGAATAATGATAAGAATTCCAGTGGGTTGCTCCTAAAAACTGCTTTTAAAAGCAAAATTTGAAACCTATTAGTTTAACTATAATTGTAAACTTTTTCGACTCGTAATGCAAGGTGATAAATATTATACACAGCTGGGAAATTCACCAAGATAAACAAATTGGCCCAAAACCATATAAAGAGAGCCTGAAAAATATCACATTGCAAAACCTATTGATTACTTCCTTTCATCTGCTATGTTTATATTCACCTAAACACTGACACCAGTTTACTTAATGGTTGTCTTTTTGACTATTGTTGATATTGATTATAATATTGAGATGGGTCTAGCTGATGTACTCTAGCAGCTGCATTAACTTTTGGAAGAGGATGAAAAATAATTTCCAACAGTTAGCAAATATTTTATTTTCCCAGTGTTTGTTCACCAAGTGTGAGAATTATCTGCTTTTATAATTTGGATGATATCAATGGCCACTGATGAGTAATTCAATTTAATTATTTGCAAACTTGATTAAATGTTCTCGATACTGTTGGATCCTCTCAAATACTTCTTGATTTTTCTCAAATTTGCCAGTGGAGAGGACATGCTATGGAACGAGGACTGCGACCTGATACCTGCCATGTACACTGTGCCTTCTGAAAACCGGGATTTACAGAGGCAAGGATGCGCCAGATACCATAAGCGTTTCGAAGCCAATGACATTCCAGTATCAGGGAGCTGCCGAAGACTGGCACTTAATGTGTCTCCTTATGAAGCTAAATAGAGCCTCAATAAACCTCGGACATTGCAAATCTTCACATTCCATGCCTGATATGTGCAGCCATTTAGATAAATTGCAATCTCTGTACTCCATACTGTCCCACTACGCCATAAAAAAGTGTTACATTTTTAATCTAACTGTGGTGCCATTATAAAAAAACATTAAGACTTAATTAATTTAAAAAATAGATTAAATTGATTTAATAAACTATTATATATCAATTATTACTGAATTCAATCTTAATCCGATCGAAATAAAACCCCCACGCAACACTGTGTTGTTTTACACAACTAGGACACATTATCTGGGTCACAGATATGAACGACGAAGTATTCATCAGCAACTATAAAGGCTGCATTATCAGTGTTATAGCTTACAATCTTGGATTCTATTCTTCCTTGATATTCCAGAAGGGATCCCATTATATCTCATACTATGGGCATCATTCGGAACGCTAACACAGAGAAATATTTCTGGCCATCCCTGAGGTACGTGATGGTAATAGCTAGAAAACTACATACAAGTAAGTTATTCCATATTCATACCTCCTTATCATTTGTTGTATCTGAAAACAAATCCAGATATAAATAAACAACTTTTTATTTTTTTTTTTGAAGATCTTTATTTATTTGCAAACGTTTATTCCTCTTCTATTTTCGCTCTAGGATAATTTCATTCTCAAATAAACATTTGAAATATTTAAATTCCAACTTTCAAGCTCTTGCATTGTTGCTCCAAAAGGGTTTTCAAATTGTCTCCAATAGGGAAATCACTCGAGTAATCGTTGTAAAGGGATAACAAATTGTACTTGTGAAATTGAAAACTGATAAGAGAGTTCGAGTTGTCAGGCATTTGTATTAAACAAATTATTATAGTGCGTATTTTAATGTAACATCAATTTTCACCACTAATAGTTATATATTACACTACTTCGGGTTCTCTTATTATATTTAGACGCATACTACACATACTTATTAATTTATGTAATTTATTAAGATGAAATAAGGCATAATAAAACAACTTTGGATACTAAAACAATTACAGATTCAAAAATCAAAAACTACATTTTCTGAATAACTTTGAACGCATTCAGACATCGAAAAAACGTGACATCTATCATACTAAAAAAAGAACTCTTACATGTTTTCAATATTACAACTACATTCAAGATAGTGTATCAAATAATAACTTTACTTTAGGAAAAAAAACTGGATGATTAAAAGTCAAGTGACTCCAGTTCACCTTCCTCTTAGCGCAGCGTCTGATATATGAACCTGGAATCTGGAGTCATGTTCCATTGAAAAAAGTCGCAGCAAAGAAGCTTGAAACGAACTTTTTCCATCTTTTCAACACCATAGAAACCTAGACGACAAAATATAGAGTAATCTATAAGTTTTAGACACGATCCTAAAGAACGATGGAGCAATCGAGCTTTCTACATATAACCTAGCTATGGTGGGAAAGGTTGATTCAATGTGAATGTGAATGATTTTTCGCAAGTTCACCTTCTCCTTAGTGCTAAATCTAACGCTGATAGTTCTAAAAGTCAGTTTCAGAAATAAAAAAAAAATTAAAATATTTTTTAGTGTAGTGACAATATGTTAGTTGTATAACTAACTTCAATAAGGGTTTTCTAAAATTTCAGGCACTCATACAAACAATACACATTCATACATAACATTTTACAATCACGCCTCTTTCATTTATCGCCAATGCAACCCAGCAGAGTCAGTCTTCTAATTGGGCGGTCTCCCAGTCGAATAACAAAAATTCACCGGCATTATATAATGCTTGTTACACCAAGAAGCGTTTGAGGCGATTCTTTAACGCCTTAGGCGTTGAAGCATGTTTAGTTGAATTTGGGCAGTCTGTTGAAGAAATGGACACCCGCTTCTGTGTCTCCCAGTTCGTTAGTTTGCTCTGCAACGTGTATCATACATGTATATGTCTTAGCCTCTGGCTAAGGCACATTTCATCATACAAAACGTAGTTGTTTCCAAAATGTAGAGGCACGGCAGAGTCAACAGCTGCAATTTCTTGAAAGTTTCCCTGCACGACTCTATAAATTTGATTTTGGTGATTGCTCGAATTGCTTCTTTTGGAGTCTGAATGCTTTTTGAAACTGAGTGTTTGTGCAAGCTCCCCAAAGGACCACTCCGTAGGCAAGATGGCGGTCAATCAAGTCGTAATACGCTGTGATCAGTACCTGACTCGGACAGTATTTGGGTAAATATCTCAAAACAAAAATGTCTGAGCAGACTTTTACACAAACATGGTCAATGTGCTCATTCCAGATCAAACCTCGATCAAGGTTCATTCCTAGGAATTTTGAAGAGCTGACTTCTTCCAGTGTGGAGTCAGCCAACAAGATGGCAGGCCCAAACTGATTGCCCGCAGTGCGCAAGACAAAATTCAAAACTTTGGTTTTTTAGAGTTTGTTGTTAGATTAATGCTGTAGAAGTATTGAAAAAAAGTATTGTATTGGAAGTATTGTCAACAAAAGCCTTTTATTCCAAATTTCGCTTGACATTGCATTGAAAAAGAGAGTCGTATCATAAGCTAACTGCACCAATTGTCCATGCAGAAGCGATGATCTAATATCGTTCACGTAAAGCAGAAAAAACACAGGACAGAGGATAGACCCTTGAGGGAATCCATATCCTAGGTCTATTGGTTTGGATGATTTATTTGATATTTGGACAACTTGGGTTTGTACATTCAATCACCTCTAAAATCATATCAACAAGACTCACAACTGCGTCTGTTGTCGATTTTCCATTACTGAAACCAAATTATTCACTTGAGAGCCGATTGTATTTATCCAAAAAGTGAAGCATTCTTATAAGAAAAAGCTTTTCAACAATTTTGCTTAGCACTCACAAAATTTAGACAGGCTGATAGTAATTTAAGCTGGGTTGTCTTTCTTGAAAATAGGAATAACTTTAGCAATTTTCAAGAAAGAGGGAAACACTCTTTTTTGAAGTAAATGGGTTACTAATTGGGTTAAGTGTCTGACTAATTAATTGCTTCAAGGATTTTTATGAGCCATGGAGACGTTATACTGAGTTTGTTTGATTCTTTGGCTCGGAGCTGCTGAATAATTCGGTGAAGCTCATCCTCAACAACAGGCGTCAACATTGACGATGTGAGGCTGTCTTCGCAATGAGTTTGTTTGATTCTTTGGCTCGGAGCTGCTGAATAATTCGGTGAAGCTCATCCTCAACAACAGGCGTCAACATTGACGATGTGAGGCTGTCTTCGCAAGAGGCGTACTTGAGGTTCAGATGGCAGAGAACCCCGCCCATCAGCAACGGATGCACAAAAAGTCATTAAACTGATCGGCAATCTCCGTTTCATCTCCCACAAACCTAGACCCAACTTTAATTTTGACTAGTTTGTGAGCTTTTGTTTTATTATTATTGATGTCCCAAGTTGTTTTTAAATGCTTTTGGAAGAGAGAATAGCTTTTGAGCCATCATATGCTTTTGCAGCTTGTATCACTTTCCTGTATGTTTTTTTTTTTTTTAATTCTTGAAAATAAATGAAAGAACGAATGTTTATTCCATCAACTGTACATGAAATACACTTAAAATATTAATGACAATAGTAAAGCATTAAACAGAATTGTTCTGAAAACAATATTTTACTGGTTATCTAGCTAAGATATTACTTAAATATTTAATAAGGAATAAAACCTGCATGGCAATCAGCCTGTGCGCAGGCTTCAGTTGATCGTCCGCCACGAAAACTTAAAATGAAGAACTTGATATCTTTAATAGCATTTAATAAATAGAATGAGCTAGTATTTTGAACATAAAATTTATAATTTAAAATAAAATAAAATAAACACGATTTAATATGAGAACTGGCTTGTTATGTTTAGTAAAAAATGAATTCAGTGTTAGTTTATCTATAATAATGCAACAGCATCATATCATTGTGTTTGGCCCAGGGCAGATCAAGTCAGCATGGTTCTATGTAATAATAGTAGTAGTGTGGTGTGTACTAATGTAGCGTCTAGTATGAATGGTAGTGTAGTGTAGTAGCAGTAGTAGTATGGTTTAGTAGTAGTATAGTGGTCTAGTGGTCGGGTGTAATATTATAAACTGCATGAGGATGGGTGGTGCAAATATTTTTAAAATGTTCATTTGTAGTGTTTTTTTTGTACATTTTGGAGAAACTAAATCACCCTAGAAACTAAAATACCCACTGCGCTGTGGCCCTGTTGTATTTGGAATTTATTTCGCAAACATTGATAATTTTTGTAGGGCAGCAAATGTTATTGGGGAAATCTAGAGTATCATTAAAATTTACATTAACTGCTGCTCTACAGATTGAAATGAATTTAGAAAATCCCATGTTTCTTTAGAAAGGGAAGTATTAAGGTGAGCGATGTTTTCTGAAATATGTTAATAGAGTGATTGAATTCAATGAAAACCCTTATTTTAAAGATTTAAATTGTAATGTAAGAACTCTAGGTACAAGTGATTGAAAAAGATTTCTAGTTAATGACCTGTTTAGTTTATGGAAAATCGATGGAAAATGGTCTAAATATATGTGATATTAAATTATGAAATAAACCTTGTTGAAGTGGGAGTTTAATTACGATTAACCAAATCATTTACATACAGATTTGAACCTTTATTATATGGGTCCAGGCAGAAATTTTGTAATAAAGACATCCGTAAACCATTTACGGACTATTTAAATGCGAAGAACTGTAAAACATTGTTGTTAATAAAACTATAAATATATATGGATAATTTTCAGAGTCGTTTATTCGAGAGTAAAAAATGATTTAGAGAGATACACTTATATTAAAAGTTATAATCATCAAATGTATACAGACACTATAGAATATTTAAATCAATAAAAGTAGCTTTGATTCATTTCAAAAGGAATAATTAAGATATTTCAGAATATTTAAATAAAACTGGTTAATTTGAAGATGAAATGTAATATACGTGCATACATTATATTTTATTGCATTTAAAATTTTTTAATTATAAATAGAAGATGCACATCGACTAGTCCAGACTTGATCGAATCGTTTAGGCACAAGCAATAAATTAAATATAGAAGTGTTCTATTTTATATGTATCCATCGACAACAGGCCAACGATGACTACCTATACCACAATAATAGGAGTTTGGAATTCTTAGAAACGTATTGTAAACTATAGTGGTGTCACCGTGAATAAGTAAATATTGTTTTTTTAAATCCAAACGGTTTTCGATCGCTTACAATACTGTCAAAACATGGCATGTCTTTCGTCAAAGAGTTTTTACTTTTTGTATTAAAAAGCTACAACCACATATCGCGGTTTCTCCAATTGAGAAGATGTGTTTATCGTCAAAGATTGACGTCCAGTTTGAGGTACTACAGGATATTCATGCAAGTTACACTGTCTAAACGGTATATGTATTGAAGTTACGTTTTCAACCAGGCGTGTACTTTTAGCACGCAGTCAGTTAAACAATTAGTCAACAGCAGAACCTGTGGGATTAACACCGCACCTCCTTTCACGCCTTAAGCTTATGGAACTGATAAAAATTTGGAACATTATGGAACCTGTTTGAATAAACTCAGAAAAAAACTGGAGTTCGAGTGGACAGAGGAGTGCTATATGTGTTTTTGGAGTTTGATAACTAGTGTAATGACATGTCTGGTGTTAATTATACTAGACTATAATAAATTGTTTATCTTGTACTGTGATGCAAGTGATAAGGTTGCATAAAGGCATGAAGCTGTTTGGTGTAAGAAGTGGACTGAATGAATCGGCCTATCACATATTCATTTAAAAAGTGCATGGATGCAGAGCGAAGGATTTTGTCTGTCTAATTGAAGGAAGCCTTGTCAGTTTATAAATAGAAATACTTAGGAAGTACTTAGAGGTAAGACCATGTATTTCAATCACTGACAACTGTTCACTGGCATTAATACTGAGTAACTTTCGTAAGTTCAGAAGGCTACAAAGGCGGTCAACTACTATTTTAAGTTTACTAATAACTATTAGACATTTAAGATGCTGTAGTAGAATATTTATCAAGAGTATTTGTAAATAAGGGCAGATACGAAAATGTGTGGGGTCTGGGGGAGTTACTAAACGGATTGCCATGTGAGGTAAACAATAGTAGAGAAAAGAAAAGTTAGCACAGATCAGGAATACGAAGGTCAGGGACCGTATCACTAACAAGGATCCTTTTGATTAGTACAACAGTATAGCAAGTAGACAATATTTAAAACTTCCTACTGGCCTTTGTATATTTTAAAACGCACCAAATTAAGGACGTATAATTAAGGCATTGAATTTAAAAAGTCATGAAAATAGGTTAGAACTTAGAAACGATTTACATTAACAAAGGAGTCGTAAAGTTAAAAAATAATATTATAGTGCAGACAATATATAATAACACTTGATAGAAGTATTGTTCGAATATTTTAACATGTCACCTATTGATATACATTTTTGACAACTGAAGGCGTAAGAAAAATATGACTTATTCCACATCCCAATCTGGCGGTAGAAATTAAGGTAAGAGTAGAAACATGCGAGGCGTGTGCCGTGGCGATAACTGGACACACATATCATGGTAACATATTATCTGAAGTGACACAGGCCTATTGACAAACTTACGTTGCCTTGTTTTGACAATTGATGAGGTTACCCAGAGGAAACAACAATGTGTTAGTAATCTTTGATGATCATAGTAAGTGTTTTCTTATAACTGTGGAGGGATGCGAAGACTTAATCAATTACGAATAGTAAAGTGTTGGACATTATATTGTTTCAGAACTTTTCATATTGTAAATCATTGTTGAGTAACAATGTACAGCGTTTTCTTGGCGTGGAACTTAAAAACTGCTAACCCTTTGATCAGGGTATAACACACCAATTTATCTTCCCAATTTGTGCCTGAAGTAGTAAAGAGGAAGAGAGGTTCGAACTTTACAAAGAAATATTTAAAATATACTCTTGAAATTATTAAACTAATTAAGTGGGATCAGAGTTTAACTGAGTTACAAATGATCATACATACCATACAAACTAATGTTCAGAAATTTTCCTATTTTTGGAATCAGAAACTTGTTGGAAATAAACTATTTCATTCAGAGTGACGTGTCTAAAGCAAGTGATATTGTGCGTATCCAAAAAGCCATTTTAAGTTATAGAAATCTACTGAACCAAACATAACAACAGTTTTTACAAGGAGGGCAAATGTAAATACGCTTTCGTGTTGGAAATGTAGTAGTACTTAAAAAAACTAAAGTTTCAAATAACTAACTTTGTAATACTTACTGTTGACCTTACAATTCATTTAAAAACTGATTGGAATTACATATATAATTCAAGATCAAAACATCATAAAAGCTCATATGTCTCAATTTAGACTGAAGACGTAAAAAGGGACGATTCATCGCCTCTTTAGTTGGGATACTCTCTTGTATTTCTCTTACAGGCGATATTTATATTGTTAGGAACCATTTAAGTTGTGTATGAATTATTATATCGTTGCCGTACACAGAATACAGAAAATCGACGATGACGTTTTCTGGTAAGCTGGCAACATTTAGAAGAAGTGGGCGAGTCACTAGTACTGTAAACGTTGTAAGCCTACACTACAAGCTTATCCCGTCTAAATCTATAAGATCACCTGGAAGCACTGGGTAAATAAGTAGTGTACTTGATTCAGAGAGCGTTGTGTACATAAACAAAAATAGCTTCTACAGAGTAAATACAGGTGACTACCTAAGGCAGATGACAGACGAGCTGGCTAAAGGCTATGGTCCCTTATCACGTATTATAGAATTGGTTTCCGGTGGTCCAAAGACGTACGAATAGTATGTTTCTATAAACAAGAACTGTTTTGTATCTGTCCGCAAAATCAAAAGTTTTTAAAACTTGTTCTTAGTGAAACCTGGATAACACTTAGTTAACATTGAAGAAAATAGAATTAAGAGCACATAGTCTAGGAAAATATTAAACGTCATGGAGACAAATGTTTTCTAAATTATTGGCCCAAAACGCATTCGAGAAGATAAATATAGAACCCTATCACATAGTCACTGTAAGACGTAAAAATACCTGTTCAAATTTAAACAAGAGATGGTAATTTATGCGGACAATATATAATTGTGTAAACAGGTAATGAGTTTATTGTTGCACTCGGTCTGAGTTCAGAGCGAAAATGAATAAGTTAACTTTTGTATTGTATTCCCTTTAGTCACCGTCATATTCTCCACCATTCCATCCACCTCCACCACGCACCGGAAAGTCTTAAATCTCCCTTACCGGATTATCCTGTGTCAGATTCAGAATTTCACGAGGTAGGGTAAAACTGCCAATCACTATAACAGGGGAACGCGGATGATGGCTCGACTAAAGGTATATAGTGGTCTTGCCACCGGCGTTTATCGGTGTACAAGTTTTTAGAAAAGTTTTTAAATTCTTATTATTTGTACACAAAAAAACTAAATAGGAAGTCTGGCTATCTTCAAAAATTAAGATTTCTTCTTGTAATAAAATGTGACCGAGAAGGAGGTAGCACGTGTAGTCCAGGAACTGAAACACAAGACAATATGTGACATCAACGGAATGTCAATATGGATATTAAAGCGCTGTTTCAAGTAGTTAATAACACCATTAACACAATTGCTCAACTGTCCATTGCAAACTGGAATCTTCCCATCAAAATTGAAAACAGCCAACATCATTCCAATTTTCAAAAAGGATGATCCCTTGCTCACCAGCAACTACCATTAGATTTTCATTCTGCCAATCTTGAGCAAAGTCTTTTAGAAAATCTTTCTTGGACAACTCAACTGCTTTCAGGAAAATTTTGAAATTCTCAGTCCCACTCAATTTGGGTTCAGAGAAAAAAAACTCACAGCGGATGCTGTAACAAACCTCTTTGACCAAGTTGTCGGTTGACTGGAGAGGCGTAGACACGTGCTAAGCGTGTTTCTCTCCAAAACCTTTAACTGTGTAAATCACGGAACACTACTGAACAAGTTGGAAAGGTGCATAGTATGGGGTCTGCCCTTAAAATGGATCGAGTCTTATCTTTGTGCCCGAGAGCAGTGTGTGCAGATTTCGGACAAATTATCCCCAAAAACAAAGATCGCCCATTGTCCAATCCCCAAAGCAGGGATCTATCCTTGGTCCAATTATCTTTTTTTATTTACTGAACTTGAGTTATGAACTGAATACATGCATTCAATTTTGTTCTGAAATAAACCTGAAAACAAAGGAATCAAAATGAAGTTTCATAAAATGTTCATTGAAGAACCAAGATACTGAAACGAAACTTTCAGTGTTTGTGGATGATGTTCCTCTCCAGAAAACACAATCCACAAAATTCCATGGAATGTACCTAGATCGGGGTCTGACTTGGGACAATCACGTCGACCACACATGTGGAAAAATTGCATCAGGTATTTTTGCTCTTTGCAACTTGGCACAGTGTTGCTTCATCTGAGTATTTAAGACGGCTTATTTTGCCATAATTTATCCTCATCTAGTGCATGGCATAAGATTCTGGGTAGCGTAAGTTAGGATGGGTCTTCAGACTCAAAATAAAGAGCCGTGAGAGTGATTTTGGGTTTGAGAGCCAGAAGTTGCTTTTAGGAAGCTGGGGTTACTGACATTGCCCTGTCTCTACATTCTCGAGGTGATCCTTTACTCCAGATGCGTTTTGGTTCGAGGCGAAGACGTGAGACTAGATTTAAGGACAACTTTCAAGTCCTACAACATAGAACTAATGCTTTCAGAAATTTTCATTTGTCTCCCCGGATTTATTAAATAACAAAATGAAAAGAAATAAAAGCTCAGTTGGAAACAATTTTGGTGTCAAAGGTATTTTACTGTGTTGACGAATTTAATGATGTGTCTATGGGAAAAATTCATACACATTCACAAAATCGTATTGACGGACCTGTAAACTGCAAGAGATAAGTTTGAATGAGGTCATGTATGTTTGAATGGGTCAGTGAAAATGGTTAGGTTAGATTTAATTAGAGGATTGTGATACAATTTTATATTTTCTTTTCACAATGAACGACATTATAACTTATAGATAAGGCTATAATTCGTTATTTATTGGTTTTCCTGTCTGTAATAGCTGCGAAAGACGATTATTTACTTAAATGTAATTTACGTAACTTTCAACGTAGTCCATAATTTACTTGAATTTATAGCTTGAGGTTAATTTTGAAATGATTGTATTGTTACGTTATTTAAAGTCGTAATTTTCCTTGCTATCTTTTTTGCATATCTTCTAACAGTAAAATAATTTTACACTATGTTGTGCTCACTGGAAAATCGTATTTTAGAAAGGTCAATAAAAGGATCTTTAAACAATAAAATTCGTGTGTCAACGGTTTAATACCTTCCACACGCCTTCATCCCAGTTATCTGCACGTGGAGCCGGTTTTATACATTTTAAGATTTACGGGTAACAATTAACTGTCCTGGAATCGTGACAATAGTATCAGGAAAGACGGTGTGTATAAAATGTTCTAGTTTCTCTCCTAGGGTATTCTGCTGTCAACTATTGAAGATAATGGCATCCATGAAGGCGATTGTAGTGTATCTAACGTTACTGAGTTTCATTGGTTTCGCCACCGCAGGTTATGTTTACGATAGAAAGAATGAATGAAAATACTAATTTACTGAAGCGAAAATGTGGACGTTATAAGTGGTCCATTCTTACATTTAACCTCACAGTCCAAATTATAACTAAAATTCTTTTAGAACTAAACAATACTACAAAGAGTAGTGTCTTCTATGTGTACGACTAAACTTAATTATAGTTACAATATCCAATAATAAAAGGAAATACTAATAAGTTTAATGGAAAGATGTACAAAAAAATAACAATTTTACTTATTTGTTTCCATATATCTATGGAATCAGGAAGGGAATTTCATGTTCGACAAGCAGTAACAGTAAAAGATCTGTGGAAAACCGTTGTTGTATGATGAGGAATACGCAAAATAGAAGAACCAGTAAAGCACTTTAACTTTAAGGTGATCCTTACAGTTTACAGCTACACCTCCTCCAATTTTTCCAATCCTATCTTTCTTATGTAGTGAATAACCTTTGACAAAAACTCTTTTTGTAGAGCCTTTGTAGAGTGGAAAGTTTTCTTTTGTTCTTCTATAGGGTAACATGGTTGTCATGGTACTTTTTACTAGGTTCTAGTATAATAATAAGAAAGTATTAATATGTGGTTTATAAAGAAACTTTAAAAGGCAGCGGTGAAGTACGATATCAAGCCTTATATTTTTATGTTTACAATTGAGCCTTTTCGTGATGTGCAACCCTGGGTTAACCAAATCTTTTGTGAAGTGTTCCATGATACTGTGTTTAAGTATATAGTTTTTAATGCTGGTATATACGAGTATACATACTGACGTAAACAAAAGTAAATTTATGAAATAAGTTTTTATTGCACCAAATTTGTTTGTATAAATATATCAAAATTCCATATATTTACTCTAGTTTTTTACTTATTGGTCATTTTATTCCATTTTATTAGTTTAACCGATGCTCTTGAATAGTCTCTACTTTAGAGCTAAGTTTTTTATGGAGAGAATTATGCGTATTTATCATGAAGACACCCATGATGTTCAAGTGCTAAAGGTGCAATAATCCTTCAAGAACCGCGGTTCTCCGAACAGAGTAACTCCAGATACGTTACAAAAATCCAGACAGGATACAGCCAGAGTGATTTATCGAAGCTGGTCAAGGGACTATTCGCAGAGTGGGCAGTAGCCTGGCAGCCTACGATTCACACTGAAACTGCGACTACGTGAGACTGAAAGACTTAGAAGACTCCTGCATATACAGTAAATTTCACGAGTTTTGTAATATTGTTCAATATAGTTGGATGATTTCGTTGTATGCATGCCTAATGTGTATCCAATTTTATTAAAAGTACTAACGATAAATTCAAAAGATCGAAAAATTATACATTGTTAGGCGCGCGAAGTTGTGTATGGCGTATTCATGCAGGGGGAAATACATAGACTTGTATACACTCAGCTCAGTGTAAAACGCATAATGGAGGCATGTGTCCGACAATACGACATTAGGCATATGAAACGAGTTAAAACAAAAAGAACACGACATCAACCACGACGGTCTATTTTCCTTTGACGAGCATAAGAACTTCAGGTCCCCGAAGTCTTGACTACGTTATCTGACAAGCGGCAGTTTTTATTTTATGAGTACATTGTTATTTGAAAAATTACCCAAGGTTTAAATTCATGCATCGAAAGGTACATTAATATTGATCATAGTTTTAAAGCAATTCTAAATTTTGAATTTTAACTTTCAGTGGAAATCCTATTGTCAAATCTTTTAGTATTTTATTTCATTAGGGTTTTTTAATCTGAATAACAAAGTACATTTAAATCCCCAAAACGTAGTCTTATACTTATTTGTAACATGTAACGATGGTAAGTGTCCAAAATCATATTACCATTACAACCCTTCTATCGTAAATAACAAACTTTAAACAAAGAACAACTACCTTGTTTCAAACAGCTATACTACGGACTAGGGGTTTAATGAGAAATATAAAGTAACACGAGATAATTGTAGCTAATTTCGCTATATTTATGACCCTTTTCATTTAAAACATTTAGTGTTTACGGAACAGCCCGCCTGCAGGTCCTGGGTAACCTGGGGGTTTGCGTATTAAAGTTTTTAGATGCCAGCCGTCGTAAATTAATAAAGCCTGCTCGTAATGAAACCTGTGTTAGTAATTAAATATCTAAATAGTTGTGTGCAACCTAACACGCCCAAGACTCATATTCGTCTCAACTTTAAGAGGTCTATAAATTGATCAATGTTGATTTTCTTAATTTATAAGGGAACCTTGTAGTAAAAAAATCTTTAAATAATTTTTTTTTTGTTTTTAATTGTTTTTTATTCTTCATTTAATTCTGAACAAAATGATACATAACACATGTATGTTTGGCACTTATTAATAATTAAAATAAAATAATTAACAACAAACAACACAGTAACGATTGTCTGATTTCAGTTGCATCGCAACGAGTTTGACTTTTGCACTTTTATACATAATACTAGTGACACAGAGGTTATTTTACACAATTAGTTTTGTCAGGTTGGCTAATCTGCTTTTAATTTAAAAGCATATGTTTTTATTTTCATGAGTGTTGTGTTTGTTTACTTATGTAAATGAGCTTTGTTTTCGTTTTGCACTGTGAGTTTTGTGTTGACTTTCTGAATATTATTATATTGTTTGTAATTATTTTGTTGTGAGTATTATTATTTAGTTTCTTACAAAATGCCTAGGGCCAAGAAGTTTGGTAAGAATAGATTCAAAGGTAATCAGTTTACTACTAGTAAGAATAATAGTGATGTACTAAACTCTTCTAACCCTACTTCAGAGGAGAACATTCCTGATAGTTTTAGGCCTAATCCAGAGCCAGAGTCCAATACCTCTGCTTCTAAAATAAAGTGTAAATACATCTCTTTGTGTGCTGATGATATTGAGTACCTTCCTGTAAATAACACTAAGGGAAACTACATAATTAATTTAGAACTTTTGAACCAAATTTTACTGGCATCCACAAAGTGCGCTAACTGTGGAAGTGCTTCTTTAGAAATTAGTGAAGTTCCTGCTAACCGTAAAGGCCTGGCTGTACAGTTTGTACTTAGTTGCAATAACTGTGGACTAGAAAATGAATTTTATACCAGCAAGAAGACGGAGCAGGACTTTTTTGACATAAATGTGCGTTGTGTATATGGTTTCCGTTCCATTGGTAAAGGTAAGGCTGCGGCAGAAGTATTTTGTTCAGTGTTGGATCTTCCAAAGCCACCAAGTAGGTTTCAAGCCTATAACAAACTTATTCATAGTGCTGTTGAAGAGGTTTCTATTGCTTCAATGAAACAAGCAGCCCATGAAGCAGTTGTAGAAAACGAGGGTAATACCGACATAGCGGCTGTTTTTGACGGAACGTGGCAGAAACGTGGCCATACATCTTTGAATGGCGTGTTTTCTGTCACGAGTATGGATACAGGGAAAGTTTTGGATGCTGTTTTACTGACAAAATATTGTTCATGCAATAAAATAACTAAAAACAGCCCTACACACAGAGAACAGTGCTCAATGAATTATGACGGGCCGAGCGGCGGTATGGAGGTAGAGGCTGCTATTCAGGTATTCAGGCGCTCGGAACAAAACCTTGGTGTAAGATACACAAGTTATTTAGGAGATGGTGACAGCTCAGCTTTTTTGTCAGTACAAAAAGCTAAGCCTTATGGTGATGAGGTTGAAATTAAGAAGTTGGAATGTGTAGGACACGTCCAGAAGAGAATGGGAAGTCGGCTGCGCAGATTGAAGGCTAAGTTGCGTGGCCATAAGTTACCTGACGGAAAACCTCTCTCTGGACGTGGTAGGCTGACAGATGCATTGATAGACAGTGTACAGACCTACTATGGCAAAGCTATACGAGAAAATGCGGATGACGTTGAAAAAATGAGGAAGGCTGTTTGGGCAACCTACTTCCATTTACTTTCAACCGACGTGAAACCTCGCCATGAACTATGCCCAAAAGGTGAACAATCTTGGTGCAAGTACCAAAAGTCTTTAGTGACAGGTGAGGTATACCATCATAAGCATTCAGTACCTGAGGCTATTTTATTAGAAATAAAATCAATTTACCAAGACTTGTCGGACACTAACCTACTCAGAAAATGCCTGCACGGCCGAACACAGAACCCTAACGAGTCCTTCAACAACGTAATCTGGACCAGAATTCCAAAAAATACTTTTGTTGGGCTCAATACCTTAAAAATTGGAGTGTTGGATTCAATTATAACATTCAACAGTGGTGCTCTTGGCAAAGTGGAAGTGTTGCAAAAGCTGTGTGGTGATGCCGGAAGCAACTGCGTTGTAGGCCTGAAGCAAATCGACAAGAACCGAGTTTTAGATGCCAACAAAGCAGCTTTGGATGTTACTAAGAAGAAAAGAAAGCAGAAAAGAAACCTAAAGAGAAAAAGAGAAGACAAGGAGGAAGAAGAAAGTAAAAAGTATGATCCTGGAATGTTTTAGCGTGGCTGCAAGGGGTACCGTACAGTTCTTGAGCTCTCCTGAAAAATCACACATTCTGACACGAAGGTACACTTTTCTACTAAACCTTTTAAGCTATCTGCATGATTTTTTTTGTGTATTTTATTTAAGTAATTATCAAAAGACTTAACCTATTTTATTTAAGATAATTTGCTTTTAAGTCCTTTAAAAAAATATTTTTTGTAAAAAAATTGTGTTTTTTTGGTATATTTAAAAAAAAATCATTACTAATATTTTTTTTTGTAATTAAGTTTAAAATAGGTTAACTATACTTTAAAAAGCATTAAAAAAAGGCATACAAAGTTTCAATGCTGTAACTGAGATAGTTTTCTTTTAAATTGTACCTAAAGTTAATACTTTTAACATGTACGGTATATGGACTACAGGGTTCCCAGAATAAAAGTCCAAATGGTTATCTAATAAACATTTTTTGATAACCAACCAAAAAATTGGTTCAGTTAATATTTTTTTTGTTTCTGTGTTATTCTAAATTTCTAAAATTACATATTCAAACACAGTAGCCTACCTTTGAACGTATCTTTTGTAACAATTTGGTTTTAACCTAAACACATGTTCCTCCTGAAAATATGAATTTTCTAAATTATAGTTTGGTTGAAAAGTACTACACACCAGTAACCTTTATTGTTGTTATCGACATAAAAACCAACAATGTTCCATATTATTTCATCTATATTTCTAAACGCAGAAATAACAGGCTACATTTTAATGTAACTGCTGATATTATAGCTATATTATTTATTTTGTGGTTTTCTTCCACACTCGGATATTTACTCGTATTGTAAACCGAGAGCAGACGGGCGATATCAAATTTTACGTCTGCGTAGTATAGTGAACTCCCATTAAGCCTTTGTCGGAGGATGGATCAGGTACTTTTTAGTAAAGGTCGAGTAATGTAATTCTCAACTCTAACTGGGAGTGACTAATTGTAGATTTTATTCAAACAAGAAAATGTCAGCAGCTCACGATGGGAAGTTGGTAAAACGGATTAGCGGAAACCGACAAAATATTATCAATTCTTGATAAACCCCACTTAAAAAACCAAACATTTTACAAAATTAAACTGTATATAAAAATTAAAATGATTTTTCCAACATCTTTCAAATGTCTTTTGTAAAATAGTGCTTAAAATGTATATTTTATAAAACTATTAACGTAGGCTAATAAAACCTTATTCTTATAAAAGTCAAATGAAAAATATCTTTATTAATTATATTAAATTTTGCGATGTTTTCAAAATCTAACAGGAATAAATTGCAATGCAATATATCATAAAATCTATTACGGAAATTATATTGCAATGTCATTAATTACCAATTTTGCCAAGAATTTATTTCATTTTGAATATGGTGGTAAGACTTTTTTAGAAGTAAAACGTAAAACCAGTAATCAATTTATATTCAGTAATTACTGCATCGTCAAAACACATATATTCCTGCTGGCCGGAAATAAATTCATTTACGTCCCATTACCTTTCACACTCGACAATCTATGTGTTTGTTTTTACCGCGAGATATGTCAGATATGTCATAACATGTTTGTATCGCGATAGAAACAATAGAGATATTTGTGGACTATAACTTTTTTCAAGTTTATTAATGACGATGGATACGGATTGAAAGGATTACAGGCTTTTGGACAGTATGTATGTTGGAATGTTTGTATTAGTATTTGTATTAGTATTTAATATACATAAGTATTTGTATTTTTTAAATATATCAAAAATTTGAATCTATGCTCTTCTTTAGGTGCCAATAAACCTTTAGATATATGAACAAAACTTGTATTAATCAATATTTTATGTATTCATCGTGTTTGTCGAAGATCGTTTGTTTAGGTTGTTCTGCCAATATTATTGTATTTTTACCGTGATCTTGTCCTTAGAGATGGAAACAACTTTTCGAGTCTGCTTAAATGGGCATTTTGTAATTTCTTACGGAAAAGCAGTGAAAATGTACCATTAACATTCACATTGAAATTCATAGTTAAAAATTAACGAAAATTAGAATTATAAACTATAAAATGGATAGAGTAGTCTATTTTACTCGTTTTTTTTTTGCTTTTTTGGTTTTGCTAAGTTCAATTATTATTTTATAACAATTATGTAACATAATATAACTTCTTAACATATTTGTTACAGAACTTTAGAGTGAACTTACAGGCCTAATCGTCAAAACTATTGGCGATTCAAAGGGTTATATTATTTAAATTACTTCAAAGTATTATTGCATTTATCATATTATAATATTTCCTTTCACTACTTTTGGTTCTCAAATGCAGGTTACTAAGGTTACTTCTATCTTTCAAATTTGAAGGTATATTAGAAGGTGTGTATTAGGTTTATAAAATTCAGCACAGGAGAAGAAATCAAAAGTCTAGGTATATCCCAAAGTTTACAACCTGTCCCACCCGCGGACAGTGTCATGAAACTCCAGGTACCTTATAGGACTCCGGGCACACTTAAATGGTATGGCGCCAGTTTACAACAACCCGACAAAACTTCTAAGAATCATCTCACCTTTCAAGCGGCATCTTTCTTCCGCTAATGGTACGCTGTAAATCTTGCAGATCTCTGTTAGTGGAGTTCTATAAGGTATTTACAATTTCTCTTTGCCTTTTTCCTCATTTTTATTTATAATAATGTTTTATTATAAGTGTTGGTTGCTTTTTGGTAGTTTTTATTTAATAATTTGCCAAAATCATATATTTTAACTAATCTTTATAGTTTGTAAGCATTTTATATACGATTAAATGTTATTAATTATTTTATTCGTTCAATCTAATTAAATACTAAGTTGAGTATATTCTAGTAAAAATGTGTGTTAATCAAAGCCATAAAAAGCCAGGCGTATTGTCGCGCAACAGGCTTCGCTACGGTTTCATGTAAGATTTTAAGTCTACAACTTAATTCATTCAAAATATGTCCTGCGGACGATCTGTGGATACAATCACACAGAAAGGAAATTTTACATCTATCTGCAGACCTAATTGGGTCAGCCTAACGATGGCGTTCAGCCAAAATTCTCTGAGTAAAATGCAACATCATCGAACTCACTGTTGTATACGTGAAATTTTAGCATCAGTAAAATTTAGAGTCTATTGGTCAGTTCGTTTTCGAGATGTCGTTTGGACAGACATATAGACAGAACAAAATTAACCCCCTCGAGTAATAGGCTTCACTGACGCCCAGCCAGTATTTTTTTTCTGTGGTGTATTAGAAGAGCGGGAAATGGTCTCTCATTAAACGGTACAATATAATGCATTGTTTCTATAATTCTCCATTTATAAATCTATCATTAACTTTAGGAATTCGAAAGGCTTTATTTTTTTTACTTTTTCATTTCATTTGTCTGAACTATTCATTTCGAACTGTATAACTTTAGTGATAAAACAACAATGAAAATTATTGATTTAGTATGATTTTTTTATAGTAATTAATGTATTTATCGTTGTTGGCTGAGTATAACTGAAAAAATGTCATGTTTGTCTGTCTGTTTGCTCGATATCTCAAACATGAAATTATATACTTGAAATTAAACATTAAGCTTCATTTCCTTATAGACAACACTTAGATCGATGATGGTGCATGATACGCAATGGGATTTGACTACGCCTCATGGATAAGTGATGCGTAGGCTGACATAATTTGATCAAGCGAGGGGAATGTCAAATTTGGTTTTCTGCATGATTTTCTCACTGTCTATCTGACTATCTGTTTGCACTAAATCAAAATGACCTACACTTTTAGTAATTTATGAAACTTCATTTCTTTATAGACAACACCGGGTTTCATAATTGTACATCTTACTCTATGGAGTTTAGCTGGGCTTTAACTAATCACACGAGTCTTAAGGCAGCGAGAAAATAGCTGAAATAAATGGATAAATGATATATTAACGTTTGGCTTATTAAGAAACTTAGCTTATTCACGAGGCAAAGAGCAAATTGAATATAGTGACTGTCATTGTTAAGAATTAGTAAAATACTTCTGCGCACTCTGTGGTTGTAGTACCATCCCTTCCTCACCGGAACTTTAATTACTTCAAAACTGCTGTGAAACCTAACTTAGTGAGCAAATGTGACTGTATCATGTGACAAGATATTTTGATCAACTGTAGAATTTAAAGTTCGTATGAAATTTCTACATGACGATGCATGTCCAGCCGCGGAAGTGGCTGAGCGTTATTGAAACCTATCACTCAGTAAGCATTATAGCTATAGGCAAAGTCTGTTACGCGACACTTGGTGTGACCTAGTCAGACTACAAAACATAGTATATCTGTTGTTACTAAAGCGAGATAAACATGTTATGACATGTCTCGCCGCGGAAACAGCCACATAGATCTGACGAGTACCAAATTGGCTGGGGATGGGGGAGTTAATGGGACGTAAAGTAGTTTATTTTCCAGCTAACGTGAAAATATCACTGTTTTGGTGACGTTATATCAGTGATTAATTTCGGTACCGCAGCTAAGCTCAGGTTTAATGTTTTATCGTTGATTATCAAGAAACTACTGTAATTTTTAAAGCAGACTAATTTGTTACTGCAATTATAATAGTGTGTTTCATATTTTAAAACGTCTCAAATCGATTATGGATTCATGAAATGATGATCTAGACGGTTTCCTTACACGATGCCTTCAGAACTGTTAAAATATTTTATAAAACACAGTCTGTGCCAAGATCGGTAGGTCTGAGGCTCGATTTTTCATTGTTTTTAGGACTTTATAAACCTATTACTTTGTTGAAAACACCCGATATCGAATATACGAGTACATTATCAAATTGTATTTCAGTTACTCTATTATATTGATAGATTATTATAAATTCTATAAATAATAAATTAGCGTTGGCCTCATAATAATACAAAAGTATTTTTTGTTTGTCTCTATGTTTCATAAAATTTAATGTAATATTATGTAAACTTCAATTTAGGCTGTTTATGATCAAATTAAATAAATCAGAGGAATACTTAATGCTAACTAACCATAATTAGCGTTTAAAACTAGTAAGAAATCACATAACTGTATCAGGTGAGTTATAAAATTACTTTTTAGATCAAATTTAATTTTGTAGTAAATATAACTTTTAAGACATATATATATATATATATATATATATATATATATATATATATATATATATATATCTTATATCTGCAATTATAATAGGTTGTTTCATATTCTAAGACGTCTCAAATCGATTATGGATTCATGCAATGATGATCTAAACTGCTTCCTAACAGCACGATGCCTTCAGGACTGTTTTATATTTTTATATATATATATATATATATATATATATATATATATATATATTAAACATTTAAATCCAACCCAAACTATTAAATATCAATGTTATTATGTATAAGTCAAGTAAAACGTTGAGTTTCCACAAATCACAATCCAGTTGCAGGCACAGACTTGGTCCTAAAGCCGTTATCTTTGCTATCCCCGCCGGTCAGTTCCTGTTTAATCCACTACGATGATGAGGAGTCGGTTAAACAAAATATCGAACAAATTAAATGGACACTGTGCCACAGGGAACGTACGCCAGAAGGCTAATTGAAGTCTACGAATGAAAAATCTTACAGTCGTGGCAATAGAAATTTTATCGATCAAACTGGAGTACTCACAATAACATCTTGTTGCGATACAGTAACAAATGAAAAATTGTCATTAATATTATTTCTTAAATCAAAATGACAAAATACACCAAACAATATTGCCTAGTACCTTCCTCTGTATGTGAAATAGAATAAAAACCTTGCGTAATGATACTAAACAAAATAACTGTTTTCAATTTTAACCCAAGGGAATTTAGAGATTGGCTTTTTATTAGTGCTGTTAAGTCGGTGACGAGAAAGGAAAAGAAGAAGGGGTTTCAATCCACAATCCAAGAACGCAAAAACTTAAATATTCGTTTCTTTAATTTATCTTTGCTCTTACTTCAGTCTAAGTGTTTGACTGTCCGCACGATATTTTGAAAACGAATTGACCTATGAATCTTAAATTTGTAATGCAGATTCATTTCCTTACGGGCAACACTGATTTAGATAATGGTACAAGTGGGAATTGGCTGAGCATTAGTCCAACATAGCAGAATGTATAAACTTCGAAAAAAGTGCGTTAAATCATTATATTTTAATATGTAACATATAAACACAGGTAGCTTAATTATTCTAACTAATACAATTCGTCTTTTGGAATGTTCAATTTTGTTATTTCAACACCGTTTCTGACCTCACATCTATAAACAAAAATGTTATTGTATCATATTCAAGTTATCTCGAGAAATATTATATTTGTAGAGTTTTAATTTTGCATTAAATTTCGTTTTACATAGACAAGAATTAGTCATCCATAAAATTTGGCTAAGCGTCATTGAAACCTATATACTCAATAGCAGACACAATTTTCCGTATGATAATGGTACAAGTGGGAATTGGCTGAGCATTAGTCCAACATAGCAGAATGTATAAACTTCGAAAAAAGTGCGTTAAATCATTATATTTTAATATGTAACATTTAGATTTAATATGTAACATTTAGTCAATTTATCCGGTATCTCTAGAATGAAATGGCCAATATACTTAAGCGAACCCTGTTTTATGAGACACGTGGTGTGGCGTACTCCTGCCTTGCATTTGTAAAATGAAACATCTTCCATAATCGAACGACTAAAAATTATGCTATAGGGCTGTTTGAAATTTGCTTTATTCCAATATGGTTCGTCTATATACCAAAATGCATTTTACTACAGTTGGCTCTTGTTTGTTCGCAGTACATTTTAAGACCAAGTAGTGTTACAAACTTAAAAATATGTAATCAATTTCATTTCTATGTAGGAAATTTCGATATGGATTAAAATAAAGAAATGAGGGAAAGTCGTCTATGAAACAATCCACGATGATACATCAGGATCTCAGGTTGGTGATGGCATTCACATCTTTCTCAACTTTATTGTAATTTACCTGTACCCATTCTCACACTTTGAACAGATATTAGGATTACCCTACTCTGCTCATTAGGGGGGCTTAGGGGGCTTAAACTCCCCGAAATGTTTAAACACAAATACTAAAATTAACCCAGTAGTTTATTGCTTAAGCTTAAGAACCTAGACATGAACAAGTTTACGTTTTTTTCCCTTACTTCTTTTATGGCTCATCTGAGTGATACAATATACCATAAAAGGGTTAGAGTCATTTTTGGTTTAATCGTTTTTCATAGCTTAAATGTTCAAAGGAAGAAGAAATATTCAAAACAGTCAAAATAAAAATGACACAGATAGATATATTTATACATATTTATATCTGCCACTCAGTATGAACATCCATAGGCATCAATCTTTTATCTATACCAGGCTTATTGCAAGGACATGATTGTTCAGCTGTCGTCCATACAATCAACAGCCACGCCGGTTCTTGTTTGTTAGGTAATCGCTAGATAGTCATAAGCCACAGAGATAATTTCAGGCTTTACAATGTAAGCCATATGAACATTTATAGTGCAGCAAAATCAATATCTTTAAGTTCCAGTTACATCTTGCAAAGCACATCTTTCAAAAACACATAAGTTAAGGAACAAAACTGGCGGGAATTTCTTTAAGGTCCCTGCATGACAAATTTTATGAGCGAGTGTGAGCAATGTATTGTCACTTGGCATATCGGCAAAGTGCCCAAATAATTTTATGGACGATATAAAAGTTTTCAGAAAGAATTTTTGCCGTGTAGATATAACATGTTACACTCAATTAGAGATGTTTTAAAACAAATTTATAAACGAAACTATAATCAGTTTGATCACATGCAATGGAGATTTAATCAATCTAATAAAAAAAATTGAATAATCACATAACACAAAAATGTCATGTTAATATTATTGCTTCTAAAATGAAAATACCACTTTGAAATACACATGATTTTCGTGTTGTACTCATACGGACGAGCAAATTGTGCATAGACGATATAACAACCCGTCTTGGTATTAAATATTATAATCTTACGTCTTCTATACATATAAGACCAAACACATTGAAATCTTAACCTACTAATAAAATAACTACGTCAAATCCAAACTAAGTAATTTGGTCATAAATTTTGGTTGTGTAATATGAAGGAATTCTTGTAATAGATTTATTTTACGGAAAACTTATGTTCTGAGACGATGCGTTGGTTAGAATGTATTTAGTGAGGGACACTTTATAAAATAAGGTGTAGATGCCAGTTTTTCTTCTTGTTTTTACTAGACCCATTATACGTAAACATTAATTTACTTAAGTAATAAATGATAATTACAAATTAATGTAGTTGCACTATAACCATAATCCTAGAACGAATATGTGATATTTTAAGTTGTCTATTGCTTATTGCAAGTCAGTTTATAAAGGACAAACTTTATTTTATATTTCATTGTACCATCGCAGGAGTTACGGAAGTACTATGACGTGGGGTTGAGTGGGAAGGGGAACGCACAGTGGGACCGGGATTGGCGACAACAAGCGTGCTCAGTCCTGTAGGACAACGTTTTCACATTTAAAGTTTCAATTTTATATTATTTTAGACTTGTAAAATCACAGTAATTTCTATCCGAGGTTACAATACAAATCTAGCACAATAACTCTAATAGACACTGTACTTATCCTGCCTTGACTGAATATAATATTGAACAAATTGTGTATTAATTGACTTGTAAGCATGTTATAGCATTTAAATTAATAGTCTATATTGTGAAACAATGAAGTAAATTTTTCACTTATAAATGTAATATTGAGCTTATATTAATTGATCAGCTTCTATTATTTTTACTTTGCTGATAAATAGAGGTAAAGAGATAGAAAAATTTTAAAGCCCATCTCATTGATGTATAATTTAATTCATTTCGTTCATGGAAGGCAGCTGAGACACCTAATTTTCAATTTAATCAAAATGTGATATAGATCGATATTGAAGGATGACACTTGTGTATACATGACTAGATTGAATACAAAATACTAAGGAGCTTATGAAGTCATTGTTTATTGATTATTCTGATACAATTGCATCTCTTTGTATACAATAAAACTATTTACATTATATTGCTTCGTGATGATTCGAATTTTTGTCTCCTGAATCTACCCTCCAACTTTGCATACAATTGCCAAACAAAAAAAAGTGTTCAGTTCGTTCAATTAATACAAAATCCAATAATTGTGATTCACTTTATCAGGCATTTAACGAAGTGGGTCTTTAATCTTTGCATGAGTTTGCACCGTAAATACATACGATGCTGTCTGCCCAGCTATTTTTTCAAATGGGTGCACTTGCAAATTTTAACTCAAATAATGTTTTAGTTATTTTGGTTAAATATAAGTATATTTCTCGTAGTAATATGAGTACATACGTTAAGAGATGAGGTTATTTAAGTTATAAATATAAGTGGTGATCTATATAATTATTACATATATATGTGTATATATATATCGTATATATATACGGTATCAATATATAAACGATGCCTTTCAGTGGCTGTCAGAATAGAAAATGGTGGCATAACTCGAAACATAACCATAGCAACAGAAATGTCAAAGGATCAAGTCTTTGTACTCCAAGGCCTACGAAACTGGCGAGCGCAATTAGTGAATTCATTGGCTCGCGGTTGTAGATCAAGATTCATAGTTTTGACATTTCCCAATAGTTTATATTTTTGACAATCAGGCACTGCCTTATTCCGGATCGTCGCGTTGTCCTGTTCCGTCTATTCGCACTTTCACAATCTTGAACATAGTAATATAGTTACTTTAGATTATTTACATCGTTACCTACGTCGCGTCGTGGTGTTTTCTACACAAACAAAAACATAAATCACAATCCACTGGCAACATATATGTTGTATATTTACCAACCTTTTCCTTTTAGCATTAGTCTGTAATCAACTAACACCGTCGCACATAGTAATTTAGATTTACACGTTTTCCTTGCACAGGCACGTTATTAACAGGAATCTTATGAATTAAACGGTTCGGCGCCCATGATTTTCGAGCATTTAAGTAGGATTAAAAAGATCTACGAAGGTTTTATCAATTTCTCAAATATAAAAGAGAGTTGCTACTAGATTTCAAACGTCGTTAGTTGATTGCAAGTCATTACGAAAAATTAAATAAATTTTTCCATTACTAAAATTTAGCTTTGTTAAGAAAAATGTATTTGTTACAGCTTGACAGATGAAAAACAAGATTGGTTTTTTTCACGTTTTGTGAATTCTTCTGTTATATTTCTTTTATCACTATAGAATAATAGCTTTTTATTCCTACCCCAATTATAGTTGAATTAAAAGTAGGCTAAGACAAACCTGACGTCGGGAAGTTGTCGGGGGCTCGACTTGACACAATCAGCTCGAAGCCGTTTCCTAGTCAACGGGACACCACCCTGTTGCCAAATTTCTAATGCGCTATTCTGTGGCCCTACCGAGCCGTGCTGTACCTTTATCGAGTACAGTGATCAGCTGTGTTCTCTATCTTGGTATCGTACGTCTTTGATCTTTGAGTACAAATTGTGAGCGATGTGTTTAGTAACTATTTGTGAACTGTTTTTACACTTTGCTAATGACTGTATTGTGACTTGTTATTAAAACAGAGTTAAAGACTACACCGACGAACGTTTTTTTTTTTTGTTGACAGTGAAACTATTCAAGGTACAAAGAAAAGGGCCAGTTTTATGACATCGGTTAATGAGGATTGGTCAAATGAATGGCTTGCGAGCAAGCAAGATCAAGGTCCTGTGGATGTCGAGGGTGGTGGTGATGGCCCTCATGTTGGTTTTGGTGTAAGGAAGCTACCAGGAAAAAATAAAAGTTGTGCAAATCCTGTTCAGATGAAAATCATCCTCAAGGGAAAAAAGAAGGTCACGCACAATCAGTGTACGGTGCGGAGCTGGGGTACACGCAGAGTGCTTCATCAACCACGTGTGCCAGTGAAGTGCTCCAAGAAAATGTATATAGTGTAAATATTAACAGTAACAGTTTTTTTATAGTTTAGTCTTATTTGGCGTATATGTGCAGACGCACAGTTTTACAGTTTCTTGACACTAATCTACACGAGGGTAAGTTTTTTTTTTTTTCATTAAATAAGTAAAAATCTATATTTTTATATGAAAATTTCAATATGTACTCAATATGTATGGTTTTAGGTAAAAATGTATTTATAAAATAAAAGTTAAATTTAATTATGTTTTTCTGCGTCAAAGTTGAAAAAAATTATCTATTTATTATTGGTTTACATAGTTTTGTATTTTTCAAAATGTATTATTTTTTATTTTCTTACGTATATTATACTACAAAACAAAACATAAATCAATGAGGTAGGTTAAAATTTGAGGAACTTAATTTTTTTATTAAAACTCTATAAATTCACCATTTTAGGCTTAGCACTTTTGGGATAACATGTCAGCCTTTTGATTCGTAGCAGCCAAAGGGATAAAAAATAGCTGTTTTCAAATACGCCCATAATTACAAATTCCAATCAACACCAACAATATTATACCGATAGTTAAATAATTTATTTAAATGTTAATTACAGATTTCTCAAATATGTACAAAAATATCAAATTAATTTAAAGCTACACAAGTCAGGTGTTGTGGAAAAAGGTATGGTTATGAATCTCCAAGACGCTGCTAGTTGAAGCAGTCTGGTGAGAGGTGCCTGCAGGACGGAGGCCGCAACCAGTCGGCAGATCTATGCTGAGGATAGCCTCGCCGGCTGGCGCGGCGCAGAGCAGGAGAATCCATTAAGGAAGGGCTGGACAATTCCTACTCGTGAGGTTGGTATACAACTGAGGCTTAGGGCGTGGGTCTTTTTGGCCGCAACGCTGCTTCTCCAGTGACTCAGTAGACGTGCAGGTTATCACATCCGCTCTCAGCTTAGACGATGTGGAATTAGTGACAGTTCCCACAGCAACCTGCTTTACCATACGTAGATTATAAAAAGATTATATCACACGTTTGAACAACACGAATTAAATGAATTGGCAAACAAGTGGCGAGGGTTCCATATGACCCAGATGACTCTCTTGAAAAGTATATGCTTATTATACAAGATCGCTTCGGGGTATGTTATAACAAATTCTCACTATGCAATTATAACAAAAATTCTGTTCTAATATTACATACAGATCGGACGAGGAGGACCGGTACACTTCCTTGCACGATAAGCGAAATTGAATTAATCGAATGAGCAATCGTTGTATATGGACTAAAGACTCTCAGTTTCTGTGAAATATTGTATTCCAGAGCATGGTATTTAGTTGGAAATTAGTGTTAATTGTTGCCAAACATTATATTTGAGACTGAGTCTAGCTAGATGTATGGAAAATCGCATAGACTAATGAGCAAGAGTTCTATTTATCAGTTACATTAGTACATTGTACATATTATAGACAAGTGGTAACATCCTCCATTACTGGGTTACCGGCGCAACGTGCATTCACACAGACTTTACAGAGTAGTGTCCATTCACCCAATTCAGAGAAAGCCCTATTGTTAGCCATTAAAAATGTGTGCTCGAAAGAATTCAATAATTAAAAAAAGGGATGACAAAGATGAGACTCCTGGAAGGTTTGGACAAAATCTCTCCATTGTTTGAACTAACGTTTTACTTTCTTATTCTTTACTTCTGCTAAAAATGGGGTTTCTCGCTGAAAAAGTATGACATCTTATTTTAAAATAAGCACCTAGATGCTCTAGAAAGTTACCTAAGAAGTGAGTACATGTATCCAAATTGAATGTACATGACACCAATTTGATTAACAATTTAAAGCTTACTCTACGTTTGATACAATATATGTGTGAATTATAATCTGCCGTGTGCATCTCCTCATGGGTATCGTTTTTACCTATGGTGAAATGAAGGTTTTAATTATGAATTACTTGTATAGTACATTTCACATCGATCTTCTTAAGCGGCTGGCGCTAAGCGGGTCAAAACAAGTTTGTATTACCTTGAAACATTTTACTGAATTATAACCACATTTTAGTCTCCGCAATGTTTTACCATTTCCAACCCATTCCATCTCTTTATAAATCCTAAATTCACCACGAACATTCTATATATATATATATTTAAATTTGCATGAATGGCAATAGCCTAATTTAACTTCCGATCATATGTTAGTTTGATTATTTAAACACATATGTGAAAGAAACAGCCAAATACAAAATAATTGAATCGTAAAAAGTGAGGGCTCTGTGGTGTAATGGTAGCACATTCACCCGGCAAGTGAGAGATCCGGGTTCGAGTCCCGGCGGAGCAAGTACTTTTTGCGATTCAATGTTTATTGAAATTATATATATATATATATATATATATATATATATATATATATATATATACCTGAAAAAAAATATATATATATAAAATACCTGAAATTAGTCTCACATTTTATTTTTCAATGTGATTATAAAAGAAAGACAACGTTGTTGCGCAAGAGAATAATAAGTTTTCTATAGTTAAATTTAACAATACTCATTATAATAATATAACTCATACTACAGACTAATTTCAGGTATTTCGTATTGACACAATTGAATAAAAAGACTATTAGGGTGAAAACTTACGGCACCCGGAACATCATAACAAGCAATCCCCACTATAACTTACCATCGTACGTGTAGCTTTGTCGCTGTCACAAACTTAGTTCCTTACAGGTAAGAATTGCCAATAACATTTTTCAATAGATCATCTAAGGAAAAAGTGATTTCGGGCTTTATTAAATTTTGGCTATAAATAATATTCTATAACAACATTAAGATTTGCAATAACAAGACACACTACGATTGAAATGGAATAAGTTACGAATTAGTAACTATATATATATATTAGCACTCTCACTTGCCGGGTGAATGTGCTACCATTACACCACAGAGCCCTCACTTTTTACGATTCAATAATATTTAATATTTGTTAGTATATTAACTCATACTTCAATTTAAACAAACATGATGAATTTATTATGATTTAGCTTTATTTATATTATTCTACAAATTTCAGAACTTAATAATTCAGATCTATATCTGATTTTTGTAAAGGGGAAAAACTTTAATGTCAGAGTGTTATAGTAACAGAGGCAGTCCTGTGCGGTTGGTGGACGCTGAGATAAATTATTCAGTCGATGGAATATGGCCAATAACACACCCTTCAATATTGGATCTGGGCCGGAATATGCCCATTGCTATTGCTTTGTTAAACGTGGGAAACGTGGAATATAGGAAACGTTATTGAACACGTCTAGCAGTATCGGATTGCAGTGAGTTGTGCATGTAGTGTTTTCAGTATTATGAACTCCAAAGCGTTATACTAAATAACATAACTTGTCTTTTTAATAGACTTTCTCAGTATTAAAATAGACAACGAAACCTATTAGAATCATTATTGTATTGTAGACTTAATATAAACATTGTTGAGTGTTAGCGAAGGCTATTACTCGAGGAGGAAATGTATCTCTGCTGGTCTATCTGTCAGTTTGTCTGCACGATATCTCGAGAACGAACCGACCTATAGACTTTCTCAGTATTAAATTATTCGACGGAACCTATTCCAATCATTATTGTATTGTACACTTAATATAAACATTGTTGAGTGTTAGCGAAGGCTATTACTCGAGGAGGAAAATGTATCTCTGCTGGTCTATCTGTCAGTTTGTCTGCACGATATCTCGTGAACGAACCGACCTGTAGACTTTTCATTTTTGTTAATCTTAATTTATATATACAATATATATACAGAGTTCAATCATGGTGCATATTGAACTCCATGAGATATGGCTGCGCCTCATTAAACATTCTTCTTATAGGTAACCATGATAGCAGAATAAATTGATTTGTAAACAAACTGAATTAATTTATGTACAATTTTAACAAAATGTGGACAAAGCCGAGAGTTTAAGAAGCCGGACTTTAGATTTGTGTTTAAAATAGCACTGATGCTATGTAACTGTACCATTTTTTATCTACTACCTTCGGCTTTGTACTGTATCGACTTTACTCCTTATTCTGTTTTATACGGGTCAGTAGCCCATGAAGACGGGCAGAATAATGCTTAAAAGGTGATGGACCTCTCCTTAATAAAAAATTGGCATTTCAACTAATGAAGTCTAACTACCCCCTCACGTGAAATTTGGATGAGTCAATGCACTAAGTAGGCTGGCACAATTTCACTTTTGCCTGCTTGTTGTTTTATTTTTCTGTATAATCACTCGCCAGCATGTCTTAAGATTGAATTTATATAGACAGGTTGTTTATCGAGAGGTTTGCACAATTTTAGGATGTGATAGTAGACACAAAAACAAGAAAACAAATCATATGAACAAATGTCCTATCTCGCTTCCTTTTGTTCCTGTCTATCCCTATATGATTTTTTTATCGTATTTCAGAAGCCGTTGGAGCCAATAATATGAAACTTACCAGTTATGTTAAGCTAATTAAAGGAAGAGTTAAAAAAATAAATACCTATTATCACTTTATATTTCAAAATGGTGGCATTTAACATTTTTCTAGCTTTGGTATCCCAAAAACTGTTAGTCCCACGTAAAAATTGCCAGAATAATCATTTATTTCAAATTTAATGAAAAAACTATCAATACCAAATTTGTTAAAATCTGTTGAGATGTAGAATAATAACATCAATTTTACTTGGTGAGTGTGTATGCTTTCTTACATGTATAAAGTATATTTTTGAGTACAAATCCTAATTTGTTATTGGGAAAAAAGTGTGCAATGAGGTACAAAGGGAAGGAAGTGCCTTGAAATGTGGACGCAACATGCCTCCGTTAATACATCTCCTCCCCACCACGGCTGTGTCTGTGTCCAGTCACACTCTCACAGCTAGGTGTTACTGGAAAGTGATGGGGAGAGGTTTCTCCAGTCACCCCCAGCACTCAATCCACACGAGCTCCTCATGCGTATGTTTAATGGGGCGATCAATGTAGGCGGATAGAAAGAGTGGGGGCAGAGCCGAGCAGTACCGATAAATTCCGAAAATTCCTGACAAACCCTGTACATGCGGCTGATAGCGACCTCAGTTCGGAACGGTTCTGATTTCTATTATCTTACGAATTAATGAGTCGTTTTATATCCGAATTAATGAGTCGTTTTATATCCGAACATATCTGCAAAACATAGAAATTATATAGAATTAATTATATTAAATAAACTTTCTTTACAACTCCAAAGACACTTTACAAAATGTGAGATGGTGCACAACGAATAAAATGTCATAATCTCATCATATTTTGCATATAGACTTAAAATGACGGTAAATATATTTTTTGTGCTATTGGAATATATTCAAATTAATAGGGCAAAAGCAACATATTATAATGTGGAGTCCTTAATTGGTAGTAAATAAATTAATAATTACGCTACAAAATCTGTAATAAACTAAGGGGATTAAAAAAGAAACTTGCGAGTAAATATTCAACCAAAAACATAATTTTGAAATATGACAAAATCAATGACAACTACCTGACTTAAATACCTAACATAGCACGTGACATCATTAATCAATACAAAATTTTCATAATTATATTATATTACTGTAACTGACAAATTCAGTTTAAGATCATATATGAGTATAAGTTTGGTTTAAACACTTATATTAATGTAAGAAATATTACACTTATAGTACAGAAATATTTATGTAATACAGATGATGAAAATAATTTAGTCCTACTGATCTCTAATGTTACGAATATACAGATTTATGATACAATTAAAATTACACTAATTTATAGTGTAAGAGACATCTGTGGCATCTCCTTTGATATCTTATCGTATTTTCTTTTGAGAACTTTAGTATTTGGAACACTTTGTTAAGTATTCATATTTTAATAACCTTAAATAATTACGATCAAGTTTTAACTTATAGCAATAGCAATAGATTTCTCTGTCTGTTTGTTGGATATATCGAGAATGAAAAATAAGCTATAGACTTGAAATTGTGCATGCAACTTCGACCAAGCCTGATAAGTGTCATGTGTCGCCTGGCGTACGCGATTATAATGCTGATCTGATCTAGTACATGGCAATTATCGAATAATTTCTAACTAATAGTAATGTATCCTACAAATTATATTTATTTGATTAAGGCAGTTGGAAAATGCAATGAACCAAATATAATGTTACGAAACAATTTTATTGGTTTACATTTTAATACAAAAGATGCAATTAAAAAACTCAACTTAATTGTTGATTTTGTATTTTGGAGACCCTGAAGATCATTATTTAACTACTTATGCTATGTCTCGAACTAAGAACTAAGAACACAAGTCTCGAATGTTTTGAAAAGTTTAAATGTTTTCAATCATGAATGCTTACAATCACATTTGAGTGACAAAGAAAATTAAAAAAGTACAATTAAATTGAGAATTCACTTGTAAACAAACAATTTTCTACATTTTGCGAGTAGGGCTCTTTTTAATCCTCCTGGATGTTTAATCCACCCTCGAATGTTTTCTAGCTACGCCACTGAATGTAACGAGGTTACTTTGTTACATTAGACTTCCTTATGTCTTTTTGGGTCTTTCGATATTCCGTTGTATTGGTTTATTTGTATGTAGACAAGATTAATTTCCTGTCATTAATTATGTTGTAAAATCAAAGTTTAATGAAATAAATTTAATTACGATGCATCCTGCAGCATCCAGCTTTGAAAATTTAATTTAAATATATGTATACTGTACTAAACTATGGAAAGGGGTTTGAAAATACAGTGATACATTTTAATAGGTTTGCCAAGTACTGAACTAAATTAAATTCAGAGGAGTACAGAGCGAGAACGCGCGGACTGCTCATTCCACGGGCTATTTGTAGTTGACAGGAGGATAAATATTAGTAGTTGATATTAGTAATAAATATTGTTTGAACTGGTACCTGAATACTAATAAAATATATTATTTGGGGATTATTATAAAATATTAGGGTGTTTTATCCCATAGTATAAACCACTATTATTGTTGAATAATAGTTTGAATATAAAATGAGAGTTTAACACATTTTATTTTATATTTTAAACTTTTATAAGTTTATATATTTCTTAAGCACTACCCGTAACACTCTTTCCAACAATATTTACCAATTAGTAAACATTTTGTTTTATTTAAAACTCGAAATATTTATAGACTACACCTGAAATCAAAACGTATCTGCAATAATTTTGTTTTACAATTGTTGCCGTTCCATTACAACTGAAAAATCTGACTCATAAACATGAGTAATATTAAATTGTGATTTAAAGTCATATATGAGAGTTATATAGTCCTATTTTTACAGATGGTTTAGTTAAATATAATTATTTTAATAATAACCATATGAGAACCGTGAATGAATTATATGGTCAAGATAGTAGTTTCTCTAGAACACAGCATAAATAAATTATATGTTGTTAGGACTTTATATATGTCGTTGAGTATTTAACTTGTACTGTCAACGGCTTATTCAAAAACAAATGTGGAAATAATTAGTTACTTATGTGTTATTGGTACTAAATTATTTTTAAATATTTTTAAAATTAATATGGTTTTACGTATTTTGCTTGGTAGCTGAAACACTTGCAACATTCACTATGATTTTTAACGTAAAATTGAATTTGTATTAAATAGTAATAAGAAATTGTTGTTAAATTCAAGAAAAACTTAGTACATAATACATAATTATATCACGCAAATAGTCTATATTACAGTAAATACAGTGTACATTAAAATAATTATCCGTGGGATTTTTGCGTTATGTCTTACATTCACTATTACACTCAGTATTTTAGGCTCTCTCTTAGTAATATAACCTTGTCATGAGCTGTAATTCTTAAACTCCGGCAACGTGTTACTAATAGCTATTAAGTTTAATTGGAGAGATATGTCGAATAGTAAAACACCTAATAGCATTTCCGGCAAATTAACAATTCTTAAGATCCTTTACAGAAAATACATATTTCTGTTCCGATTTTGTAATGTCGATAGCTATACTAACCATACAAACTCAGTTTTGGCTAAGTTATTTACACATGAAAACTTTGGCTGATATTATATTACTGTATTAAACCTCATTTTGATAATAAATATGGCCAATTCATTAAATTGTATTACGAAAAAATCATCCTGAAGTAAATTTTTAAAATATAGTAGGCTACACTGTTGGATATTTTTCTTAGTCATATTCTGGAAGTTTTGAAAAAATTTAAATAAAGCATACGTAAAGAAGTTGAGATATTTGTAGTAATTATTTCATTCATAGTATAGCGGTATTGTTTTGCTTCAGATAAGTCACACTGAATGAACATAATAAGCGATCGTTTAGATATGGACTAAAAACTTTGTTTCTGGCTAACAGTGTATTTTAGTGCATGTTATTTGATTTGGAATGTATTTTAAATTTCTGATTAAATTTGCAAGTAAAATTGTATGTATGGAAAATATTGTATAGACTTAAGGAGCAAGAGTAATTTATTTTTTAAATTCTCAGTTTGATTAGTACATAGACAAGTGGTAACATCCTCCATTACTGAGTTACCGGCGTGGCGCGCGACAACGTGTATTCACACAGACTTTTCAGGGTATTGTCCATTCACCCGATTTAGAGAGAGCCCCATCGTTAGCCATAATAAAAGTGTGCTTGAAAGAATTCAATAATTAGAAAGGAGATGACAAACATGGGATGCCTGGAAGGTTTGGACGAAATCTCTCCGTTGTTCGTACTGACATAGGTTGACAACCAAGCTTAGCTTTCATTTTAAAATATTGTCAGAGTTGAATTCACAACACGGTTTGACAGTTTTGAAATTAAAATTAGCCCGTTGAGTAGGCGGCTTAAGTCTAAACTGCATTAACTACATTACTATGATATAATGTTTTATAGTTTAACTACATTTCAATTTACTATTGATTAAAACCCCTTATTAATCAATAACCCCTAGTTCATTGATTCATTAGCAAGAAATACTTTAATATATTTGTATATTAAGAGCATAATTTTATTTCATATGTTTTAAGAATAACAGAGGTAGTTCATTTATTAATGTGTTAAATTTTAATTATAACACGTTGAAATATTACATTAATTTCACCACATTGTGTAAATGTAATTATTTATTTATTTTATCATCATTATTTTTTTAGTTTTATTCCTAAGATAACATTGATTTAATGTTTTAAATGTTACGTTGTCGCAGGTTAAGTGTAATGAAAGGGCCATGTGGCCCTAACTTTGCCTGTATCAATAAAGAATTTTTCATTTCATTTCATTTCATTAATAATATAAATTTATACAGTATGTATTTTTATAATTACATTATTTACACCGTTGTGTGTGCATTATCACTCTTTACTTCTGCTAAAAAATAAATTTTCTCACTGAAACAATATGAAAACAACATGTTAGTTTAAAATAAGCACCTAGATTCACTAAAAGGTTACCTGAGTAAATAATTTTAAAGCATAGTCTAACACATACGTTAAGTTTGATACAATATATATGCAGGTCATAGTTTACCTTTGATCGTAACCTGGCACTGCTATTTAATATTTAGTCGGATGTGTGCCTATAAAAAAGTTACTTATGTTTTGCCTGGTTTTAATTTTTACGGCCATTTTGGGCCCGTAATCTTGGATAAAAAATAATTTGAATAGAAATAAAGAGTTAAAATATTTTTTTTTTTTCAATAGTAAAAACTGATAATATATAACCTAAACCCGTAAAAGAATTACTAAGGCAAATAAATTTTGTAAATCTGCTTTTTAACATCTAGAGTCACACATTATGTCACAATGCTTTCACAAGAACTTGATGAACATACTTAAAATTATTATTAAATAAATTATTAAATACCTAAATAAATAAGCATAATTAAATATAATTTTTACAGTGTAATTTATTACAGTGTTAGTTTATGAAGCATTGATTATATTGTTTACTACAAAGATTGCTTAGTAAGAATTCCTTGTATGAATACCATTGCAACTATAAATATTTACTGCACTTCTCCTTTTCATTTACCGATATCACAAAGACCTATCCTATCGTCTAGTACTAGCCGGTTTACTTAGAATATGCATACATGTTGATCTCGACCAGCTGGTGTTTTATTTAGACCATTATGTCGAAAAAGGGTAATATTTGAGTAACGGTACAAAACTATTACAATTTATTTACGTTAGAAAGATGCATATCAATACTTAATAATAATTTGGTTTCTTATTTCCACCATTTTTTTTATTTTATTAATATCTGTAACATTGGTGTAAAATAATATGGTTAATATATAACATAACTTTACATACAAGTACAATCATCTCAAATTTTTGCAACAGTAAACTTTTTCTTGTTGTGTCCTTGATGAAGAGTGAAGCTCTTGAGATAGGGAAAATAACTTACGCAGTTCCTCTACCCGATAATACTTATATAATAAATAGTTAGTTAAAAACAAAATTGTACTATAATTTTTTAATGCAGCCCATAAAATAAATATTAGTGCTCATAATCCTTGGTTTCTTTAGGGGAAAAGTATAGCTTAATATACTGTTAACAGTACAGGTTGTAGCATAATTATTGAGGTATAGAACATTTAGAAATTGTTTAACAAAGAGACACAAATATTATTAAAGAATTGGGACCTCTCAGTATTTCTAATTTTTAAATTCTCATTAAATATTCCAATGATCTTATTTTAATTTTATATCATTTACCTTATAAGTACTTATCTTCTTGGTACATTAAATAAAGAATGTGCAAAATAACATATCATAATTATATTTAGAAGACAACTCTCATTAAATTACTCTTTGTCAGATATTAAAATGCATAAAAATTACTTAATATAATTATGTTAATGATATGTTTCAGGGTCCTACGTATTCTTGGAATAGCAGAAACCTCACTGACAATATACATCCATTGAAATATTTTTATTCAATAAAATATTTATGACCATATTACCTAATTATGTTAAATTTTATTGAAAAGGAACATCAATCTGTCATTCTACCTGTGGTAATAGAGCTGGAATTTCAAAACAAAAATACCAGAAAGTTTATTCGGTAAAGATGGTAATCATAGCCAAGGCGCAAAAAGCATTACCATCTGATATGAGTTGATGTATCTCAACTATTCACAGCCAAATGCTGAGACCTAAATTTCCTCTAATTTTACTTTGAAAAAATTCACATTTACAATGTGAATAAAACTAAGACATGAGCGACAACACCATGTCATCTCATATGAGTAGATGTAACTGTTTTATTCATTTTCAAATCCTCATGGCTACGTTTCCTCTAATGGGGCTAAATATAATTCAAAATACCACATGCAAATAAAATATAAGCGATATCACCGAGACATACAATATGAGCCGATGTAGTTGATGTACTCATCTCCAAATTCTGAAAACATAATTTCACCTATTTGGCCTCCAAATTATTAAATATATCGAATTTTAATAAGAATAAGAAATGAGCAACAACGTAATTTTCATCAGATTTTAATTAAAAATAATCAAAAGTTCCAAATGATAATGTAAATAAAATATGAACGGCTTCAACTTATCTTGTGACAAGAGCTCCTATATTCAACTCCATATCCCGAGACCTAATTTTCCTATGATTTTTAAATCAAAAAAATGTCTAATGCTAATAATTATAATTATGTGAACAACATCAACTTGTCTTCTGACACAAGTAGACGTAGCTGTTCCTATCACCTCCAAATCGTGGCTCCTAATTTTCCTATGCTTTGAATTCCAATTAATCAAAACTTCTAAATGGTAATATGAATAAATTTATAAGCGGCATCACCTTGTCTTCTGACATGAGTAGATGTAGCTGCTATATTCACCTCCATATCATAAAACCCAATTTTCCTATGATTTTTAAAATCGACAAAATAAAAGTTGCAAATGCTAATAATTATAGGATATGTGCAACATCACCTTGTCTTTTGACATGAGTAGATGTAGATGCTGTCTTCATCTAAAAAAAGAGGGACCTAAATTTCATATGATTTTAAAATAAAAAATACAATTAGAATTGCTAATAATTATAGGATATGAGGGACATCAGCTTATCTTCTGACATGAGTAGATGTAGCTGCTACATTCACCTCCATATCCCGAAACATAATTGTCCTATGATTTTTATAATAAAAGAAAATTCCAAATGCTAATAATTATAGGATATGCGCAAAATCACCTTTTCTTCTGACACAAGTAGATGTAGCTGCTCCATTCACCTCTAAATCATGACACCTAAATTTCCTATGCTTGTAATTCCAATTAATCAAAAGTTCCAATTGATAATATGAATAAAATATAAGCAGCATAACCTTGTCTTCTGACATGAGTGAATAGTCACTGAAATCTTGTATGTTACCGTGATACTATCAACACAAAAAAGTAACTCATCATTAATGTAACGATTTCGGTTTGAATATAAACATTTATAGTTAACATATAACTGCATACTTTCACTGTAATTTTCCAATAATTTTTAAATAAATAAAAAATTTCAAATGCTAATATTTACAGGATATGAGCGACATCAATTGCCTTCTGACACGAGTAGATGTGGCTGCTCTATTTACCTCCAAATTATGATACCTAATTTTCCTATGCCTTGAATTCCAAATAAGCAAAAGGTCAAAATGCTATTATGAAGAAAATATGAGTAGCATCACTTTGTCTTCTGACATGAGTAAATATAGCTGCTGTGATCATCTCCTAATGCTGAGACTTAATTTCCCTATTATTTGAAATCAAAAGTTCCAAATTTTAATGAGAATAAGGCATGAGTAACATCTATAAGATAACTGACATATTGTGTTAGTGTACCTCCTGTATTCACCTGCAAATCATGAGACATAATTTTCCTATGATATTATCTCCAAATAAAGAAAAGTTCCAAATGCTAACGATATAGGATGAGAGCGACATCACCTTGTCTTTTGACTTGAGTGAATAGTCACTAGAATCTGGTAAGTTACAGTGATACTATTAACACAAAGAAATAACTCATCATTAATGTAACGTTTGAGGTTTAAATATAAACATTTATAGTTAACATATAACTGCATAATTTCACTGTATTCACCTAGACATCACGAGACCTAAATTTAATATGATATTAAAATCAAAAATAAAATTACAATTACTAATAATGATAGGATATGAGCGACATCAACTTGTCTTCTGACATAAGTAGACGTAGCTGTTCATATTACCTCAAAACCGTGGGACCTAAATTTCCTATGCTTGAATTCCAATTAATCAAAACTTCTAAATGGTAATATGAATAAATTTATAAGCGGCATCACCTTGTCTTCTGACATGAGTAGATGTAGTTGCTATATTCACCTCCATATCATAAAACCCAATTTTCCTATGATTTTTAAAATCGACAAAATAAAAGTTGCAAATGCTAATAATTATAGGATATGTGCAACATCACCTTGTCTTTTGACATGAGTAGATGTAGATGCTGTCTTCATCTAAAAAAAGAGGGACCTAAATTTCATATGATTTTAAAATAAAAAATACAATTAGAATTACTAATAATTATAGGATATGAGGGACATCACCTTGTCGTTTGACATGAGTGAATAGTCACTGAAATCTTGTATGTTACAGTGATACTAACTGATACAATATTTTATGTTACAGTGATACATTTTTTTCAGAATATAATTCTATGCAATTCTTTTTTTAAATTTTCTTTGTTTATAGGCAGTTGACTTAATGTAGTTTATGTAGTTGAAACACTACAATGTGTTTTCGACCCTAACCTTTTTTGTTTTACCCCGATTATTTCTTAAACTATTGGAGTTAAAGTTTTTGGACAAGTTTTATTCGATTTGTCCGTGTATGTTATATATTTATAAACTTATCTTATTAATAAATGCAATTATCACCATACAAATTTTATTAAATTTTACTGAGGGAGCTGAAATCTTTGGCCCTGCATAAGTCGCCAATAAAGCATTTTCGAACCATGTTTATATAAACTTATTTTTATTAGGTGAATAAGCTTCTGCAGTATTGCCGATTCCTCCAGAAACAACCTGTTTCTAACATAATCATTTCTATGGTTATCAAAGAGGTTCAAATGTATCTATGGTTAAATAAAAACAATAAAAGACTAAGGTACCATTGGCGCCGCCAGAAACCTAAGAAAACTCATGGATCTTAAAAACGTTCAATATAAATAAGTGGTCAATCCAGTGGATATAATGAAATGAAAAATGCCTTTATTAGAGGCGAAGTTAGGACTTTAAAGTCCTCCCTACCACTTAACCTCAAAATTACGTTTATAAATTAAGAAAAACATAATGAGATTGCTACAAAACATAGAGAATCTTGAGGATTAATTTAATACTAAATATACATTTTAAAATGTTAGTCAGCCCTATATACGTTGAGCAAGCGGTTTTTTAGCTCGGTTATTCGTAGGTTCTTAATTTACTACAATTACCTTTTTTTCTCCTTAAAGAAGATTGTTTTCATTTTTTTTATGCAATACAAAAATACGTTTGTTATAATAAAAATACTGATTAATCAGCATCTTGTTTAAATTACTATTTAGGATTTTTTGATGTGACCATATACACACAAATATGAATATATTCATAAAGAAGGCCGTTTTAGTACAGTCTGAAATTAAGCATTTTACCTCCAAAAATCGGAAGTTTTTTATAAGTTATCAGGAATCTGAGGATAATCGATGTTGAATTTAAGAAATTTTATTAATATAACAATGATTTCAATACATTAAAATAACATTATTCATTAACAAACAGTCTTATTATATTCGAAAAACATTCCGATTCCTGTAAGTTCCATTAATGAATAGTTTGATTGAGTTTATAAACCTCAGTATCATAAATACATTAATACAATTACGAATTGAACATAAATCTTAATTAAAATGTCAATAAAATGTTACATGCAGACGCTTAAAAAAGTATTTATATATGCTAAAATACATACAAGAAATTCAAATTACATTAAACTTAATTTACAAGTTGCTTGTTTCCATTAAGTTACATGTAACACAAGTTATGGAAATAGCATTGTACGTATACGAGATTACAGTACTTTATATACATCAACACGACATATCAATAATTTAAAATGATTTAAAATAACTTGTAACAGTTGACATCGTCACAATAAAAAGTTAATATATAAAATACAATACATTTTACGTAACATGAAAGAGAAATGTTTACTAAATGTCTAAACATTTGATATCTTCAAAAATGGTTAGTAAAGTGTTGCTAAAAGCACTAACTATAAATTTTTGTATTGTTTTTATAATATTGGTTTGTTTTATAACAAATCAGTCTTATTAGATTTAGCTTTTTGTTCCTACCAGAAGTTCAACATGAGAAGTAAAGTTTTTTCATTCGAAAGTTGCCTGACGAGTAGCTTAGTGCCTGCAGTATTTGCTACCACTTGGGTGCATCCTCTAGGTAAACTAATTCCGGTCCTGATAATCGCAGTTTCACCAATCTCCCATATCCCGTTCTGTCGTGCTGTCGTGATATCCACGAAGTTTCCGTGAATCACAGAAAACATTTGCACATTTCCTTTAGTTTCGACTACAGTACGGTTCGTTGTAATAAACGCTCGTAGTGTTTTCTCATGTAGACAAACTATACTTCTTTCAGTTACGCCAAGGCAGTTTGCATGCTCCAATCTAAACCAAAACGTGTTCACTCTCTCTGACGACAGATAGTTGTATAGATCTATCTTTTCGTGGTCACACACAGCGATGTAGGGTTTTTGAATTGTTGAGGCGTACCCGACTCTAATCCATCGGCTATGATGATAAGGGAGAAATCTGAGTCTTTTTGTGCTGTACACGAAAAAATGGTAAAACCCTGCCGTAAACCGAATACCACATACGCCTAGCCTTTTTTCATTTGCAGGGCTGTCGTCTAGCTGCGCAAAGACCACCAACACGTCACCATCGGTTCTGGACGCCTTCAGGTCAATTATGTTGTATTCCACGTTAACAGGGCAATCTTCTTCACGCACTTTAACCCCACCTTCAAGATCCCACACATGTAGTTTGGTCTCTTTGTATTTAGTAATCCCTAAAAATAAACTATCCACTACGAAGTACTCACTATATCGCCAAGTGTATTGATCATATATGAACATCTGTTTTATAACATCACATGTCATTCGCGGCAATTTTATTTCTTCGTCGAAGTAAAACATATGTTGGAGGGTTAGAGAATTACTAATTGGATCCATAAAAAAGACTTGAACACCGTTGTAGTGAACGAGAACCATGCCTGGATTGTCAGTCTCAATCCTTCTAAAGCCTGAGAATACATGTGTAGGGACGTGATGTAGCAGTTTACTGAGGTTCACTATCGGGTCACTCTCTAAACTCCAGAGCTCTATACTAACTTCTGTCAATACCACCATTATATCGTTTGTGAAAAAGTCTACGTGAAACTTGGTTTTAAATGGATTATTGTCTTCATCCTCGCCGTCATCGGTATAGACAGGAGGATACATGCTGTTGGATTGATCTACGAGCCGTCGTTGGTGAAACCTCCCTCTTCTCCAGTTCCTTCTGATGTGGACTTCTCGCATGTACGCTTGTCTCCATTTGCAAATAGGACTTAAATCAACATCCGCGTTCAAAGGTATTACGAAGTTAGGCTCCAATTTTTGAGGAGTGAGCCTAATATGTTCTTCTGCATTTTGGTGGCAATGAGTTCTCCAAACGGAATCCTGGTTTAGAGCTTCCCTCCACTTTCTATTCACAGCGGAGCATGCCAGGAGATCTCTTACTGTTAAATATCTCCCTATCGCTTCTAGCATCTCTTCTGGCAAGATCTCCATTTCTTCTGAAACACAGAATATCGCCAAAAGCATTGTACAATATTATTTAATATTGTTTACACGATTCAAGCATTATTGTATACAGGGTGTTTACAAAAGGGTGTCATAAACTTTTCTGGCTGCTATTGCTCTTGATTTCGAACAAAAAAATGTTCAAAAAATGTAGGTTGAGAAATGTTAATTCATTGTCACAGAAATGTGGAAATATATATTAGGATTGCTCGTCAGAAATTGGAGCCCAATTTCGAAATATCTCAAATCGTGGATGTCTTATTTGCAAATAGAGACTATCTTACATTTTTGTTCGAAATCAAGAGCAATAGCAGCTACTGAAGTTTGTAATACCCTTTTGTTAACACCCTGTATACATATTACAATAAGGAGTACGCTAAAAAACGTGTAGCGTAACAGGCTTCGCTGAGGTTGCATGCAAAGCTTATTAAGTTTATATCTCATTTCATTATATTAGCAGAGCTACATATGTTACAATGCAATATGTCAAATATAAACATTTACCTTAGAAAACTCTCATGGAGTGACATGCACCATCATAGAACTCGACTTTGTTTATGCAGTAATAAAGCTCCATGCAAAACTTGAAGTCTATTTGTCAGTTCGCTCTAAATATACTGGAGCGGCAGAGAGACAAAAAGAGGGACAGATGAAAATATTCCAGCTCCTCATATAATAAACTTTCCTAACAGTCAGCCAGTTACTTATTACATGGTATATTAGTTCAATGTAGATCGCTATGGTCTTACATCTTGATAATAAAAAAGTGCTTGCAGCCATAGATCTTTAGATTATGTTATGGAGTAAGAACCACTGCTTAGTGGTCATATTATAAAAATGATACATACAATGCTAATTTTAAAACATATTTACACAAAAGATCTATATAGGGTCGGACTTAATATTAGTACTGAACTTTGCGGATAGTTACTTTTCGATTACTAAAAGTATTTGCCAAAGAAATTGATTGTAATGAATTTTCAATGTATACAATAATGCATGAAATCATACAAATTAAATGGACAGAAAATTCTGAATACACAGCTGCGTTATTGGTTTAGCAATTAACAATAGTTGAGGTAACTATTCTACTTTGGAACACACAATTCTCTTGTCCAACACCACAGAAACCAACTTAGTCGCTATATTTGGCTTAAGATTCAAGTAGATTCAAATTATGACCTTAATATAATATTGCCAAAGTCAAAAAATGTACATCTAAAAATATAATTTTAATTATTTATACCCAAGCAATCGCCTCTGCAAGCGAATTATAAATTGGTCTGATGTATACCAAAACATTTGTCAATTTTCCAAGAATACCATTTTTGCCCTGATATTTGAGCAATTTGTGATAAAAATAACCAATTTAAATTTCATACCATCAGCTACAACCGTAATCCTTCTTTTCTTAAACTAGCATTGACATAGATATCTTCAAATATTATTGAAAACAACGTTGATATTCAACATGTAATTCCTAATTTTTTACTTCTTTTGAAATCCCTTCAAATTTCTACGGTAAGTACAAATCAAATTCTGTCAATAAAAATCCACTACAAATTACAAAATATATTGAATTATAAAATTATATTGATATCATGAATACCAAAAATACCATAGATGCTATGAATGATAAACTAAATCAACACTCGTAATCATGCAATGCTCCTTAGTAGCCTACGCGTCTGTCATGTCGAAACGTTGCAAAAGTGTACAATTTGAACATCATAGTTGGTGACGTTTTATGGATCTCTTCAGACAGATTTAAACTCCAGATTGCAGGAGTCTATCTGCACCAGCTTTAGATTTTAGACGAAGCAAGAAGCGGAAGGTGAAATGGAGCCAAGTTTAATACTCGCAACCTAAATACTACTAAAATGTGCGTAAAAATAAATTTAGAGCAATTCAGTTACAACGTAAAATAACAACATGATTGTTTTACCAAGCAGTAAGGGAAATTTTATTGTTCTTATAAATTCTTTAGATTACAATAATGAATCACAAAACCAACTGAATGATACATCAACATATTAAAAATTAGATAAATAGACTATCTTTTCCTCAATATAATGAGAAAATACAAATGTATCTAATTGAAAACTGTCCTTAAGAGGGAGTGTTTCCATAAACCATTGAACTACTAATATATAGATATCCTAAAACTCCCATGTCTTGTATCTTGTATTATATTATAAAAACACAAACACAAGCCTACCAGACCGACCACCTTCTGGTAGACGTATAATATCCAGCTATGGATGTACAACGGGAAGGATGTCTCCTTACTGATTCGAAGACATCTTGCAGCTGTTTATAAGATTACTTCCTTCTTAAATCAAAATTCTAATGACGTTTTAAGTAATTCGTTCAAATATTTTAACCTTTGCCAGAGTCTAATATTCAGATGATGGTCTCACTATTGCCCATAATTACCTCGATTCATACCTAAACAATATTAAACCTTGCACTAATTTCATTCCTAACATTATGAATATTATTTTTATCGCAAATAATTTACTAAGAACTGGAATGACGGCTCGAATGGCCCCTTTTTATACTAATATTTTAATCGGGGTATTCGAGAAGAATTAATCATTTATTCAGGTACATAATTTAGCAGTATACCATAAAAAAGCTAACGATTCTTTCCAAAATCTGGTCAGATCCCGTTATATGCCCCCAACGTTCAAACTTATTTCAATGAACTTAGAACGTTATAAAACGATGTAGTTGAGTAACACAACTAACATTCCATCAATCAACAAGCATTTTCAGGTATTGCCATCGATATTGTTGTCACTGTTATTTTATGTTTCTCGAGAATCCCGATTACGGCGCGGCATCACATGATTATTTAAGTTTTTTGCACGGTACATAATTGCCTTTCCATTACAATTCAATTTATATTTCTGATCAGCTCCTCTAGAATTTGATATGTTACTGATCTTCCGTTGACATCAGCGCGGGGCAGAAGCTTTGTAATTAGCTGTTTTTTATAATTTTAAATTTATATGGCCTATCTCACCAGATTCTTAGATTCACTTTAAATTATTGAAACTAACATTTAAAAAATAAGATTAGTACAAATTACTGTAAAAATTTCAAATATTTAAATTTCACCGCCTTCTTTCTAATTCAATCGTTTTTTTATCGATCCCTAAAAGCCTAATATAAGAGAAAAATCGTAACTATTAATCTAGTGTTCAGAACTGTATAAATATACTTTCAAGAGCCCTATTTGAAAGGGAGTGCCCAAAATAATTAAATCTCTTTTATTAGTACACAAGTTTTAGCGACTAAAAACAATTCCAATGTTATTAAATCTAATTTTTTACTCGATGTTTTTCAGGCCTGTATAATATTTTTTACATTTTTTAATCTTCTTCCGAAACTAGAAATTTGTTTACTAAACACCCTGAAACGATCTTAAAAAGCTCACAGTTTACATAAGATTCTCTCTATGCCAAAATTAAACCATGAAGTACAATACATAATAATAACACAATGAGTCGTGTGTAATCCCTGTAATAAGCCAATATGTGGTTTTTTTTTATTTTAATTAATTCTAAACGTTTAAATGTTGTACAACAACAAAAGAATTCCCGTATAATGTAACATTGTTTGCACCACCAGTCAATAAATATTTCCCTGAAACTTTGGCTAAACACAACAGCAAGGCCAAAACATTTACAGATTTAATTTTGATATCAGTTTATTGACACATTCTGCATCTGTTTTATGCTTTATGAACCTTTTGGATTCTTATTTTCGTAATAAAAACTAAACTAAATCTTAAAATTATTATCAATTTCGGATAGCCTTATAGCGCGTTTTCCATGTTTAAAATTGTATGTATTAGAGTATTTTTCTGAATATAGGCTGAATTTGAGTCATTTTATTTATAAAAGACATCCACTATCCTACCCGGTGTGTATAATACATTATTTTTAATAAACCAAATTCAGTCTAACAGCAGTAAGTAAACTTCATGAGAATCCATATTTGCTAATATTTTATGATGTATGTAATAAGGTGGTGTAATCAGCTTTTGGTTCGAATAAGTTGTGTGCTATTTTTTTTATGTTTTATTATAGCCCCTTTAAGATATAATTTCTGAAAACAGGAAAAAAGTTAAAGATTTTTTTGCTATTCTATTAGAATTAAGTATCAAGTCAACAATTTTTTTGAGTTTGATGCAATTCAAACAATATAATTTTATTGGCTACTTTTTATTAACAGATGGGAAGTTGATATTTTCTATGACATTTGTGCAATGCCAAAACGATAAATTGAGAAACATTTTACAAAGTAGAAGTGTTATATCGGATTTACATTATCTTCTAAGCAAATAGTATAAAAAGTGATGAAACCCCGTAAGATTATTGTAAAAAAACAACTTTCTGTCATTTTGTAACATTTTCAGGATCATTCTCGTACTATTTTTCTTATACTAGTGAAGAATTATATTCTATACTTAAATATAGTCTTATTCTTGTATTTACTATTGCTAATTCTAATATACATTGACTTATATGCACTTTGTGTCTTTTCCAATTATTTTGAGATAAATGAAACCGTTCAAATGCTCTCAAGTTCTTAAATCACTACTTACGTTAACACTTAGAAATTCAATTTTTTATATTTCAAAATGTAACAAAAATCTTAACCATATTTTAGGGTAAGTTTTGAACTGGTGTTCGTATTGCCTTTACATACTATGTTTTAGATTCAAGTGTAAACAAAACTATATAGTATTTGTAATTATTTAAATAAATATTAATGTTATTTCGTTTTTAAAACCGGAGTTGCTACGAAATACATGACACATGTTATATAAGACTCGGAGTAATGTCGCACTTTGATCTTTAACTGCAGAATTGCTAATTACTTTTCAAATGGATGTTTTAGTTTTATAAACTATTCACTCAATATTTCACTTCAAAATCATACATTTTTTGTTTTATGACATGTGGTATTTACAACTTGTATGTAAAACGTAGTCATTTATTGAGTTAAAATCCCCTATACGATAGCCATAAATATAAAAAATATATTCCCTATAATTTTAAAGTGTAATAAACAATTATATTTTTACAATTTTCATCTTATATTAAGTGTTTTCTGGTTCCTAAAGTGCAAATAAAAACACCAAAACTACTCTTACGATTAGTAAACGATTTGGTTTTTTTATTTACTTAATAAATCAAAAGAATTATTACTTTAATCGGTTAGCAAGTGTGTATCGAAGAAGGAACTTAAAGTATTGCTAAACATTTGTAAACAATTAGCTTTTATTATTACAATAATATTCGTGCATATAAGGAACAATAATGTACGTAAAAAACTTAAGCATTAGACTCATATGCAGAATTGTTGCTGTTCATAATTAGTCCAATAATTAAATACTTGATTAAGAATATGACAATTTATATATAATAAATAAAATGCTACATATCAAACAGATATAATATTAAGTTTAAAATAACTAAAACACAGTAAATGCCACAAACACAGACAAGACATAAAAATATATACAAAATACGTATAAAACTTCACTTGATACAACAATTTACCAATATATTATTTAAATCGTACTAGTTTATATAAAATAACACGTAAATATTTATTATTAAAAAAACAATATACTACGCTTGCGACACACAAATTCAAGAGTAACAATATAAATGTATCAGTAACTTAAAACAACTTATTGTCATTGATATATTGTAGATGTAATTAGTCTTCATATTATATAACTTTGTCGTTGCGTGACTACCAAAAGTGTTTTACAGTGATCAATCTTTTGCTAAGGACTTTTTCTCTGACTAGTAGTCTGGTGCCTGCAGGATTCGTCATAACCTCAAAATGCCATCTGGGAAGTAAAGTTCCAGTCTTTCTAAATTTTGTTCCCACCTCCCACACTTCATTTCGGAGACGATCTCGTTGCCTTACTACTACGCGCACGAAGTTTTCGTGAATCACGCCAAATCTCGACACATACATATTGCCCATTGTGAGATCAGTTCGGTTCGAGGTGATGAAAGCTTGAACCGCATTTTCGGACTGGAAAATAATACTTTTATCGGTGACACCGGCGTACTGTAGGCTCGCCGTAAACGTGCGTATCTTTACAGATGTGAAATAGTTGTAAAGGTCCAGTTTATCCCCGTCGCTTACGGCGATGTAAGGTTTCTGAATCACAGATGAGTACCTATTTGTTATCCTTTGGATGTGAGAGAAAGGAAGGAAGGCCAGTTTTTTTGAGTCGTAGACAAAGAAATAAAACATTCCTGCTGTGTATTTTGTTCCGGCTATCTCTCTATTAGGATTGTTTTTGTAGTCTGGATCCAGTCTAGCGAAAACTACCAGTATTGCACCATCTTCTTTGGACAACTTCAGGTCAACCACGTTGCAGTCCACATTTATAGGGCAACCCACCTCCCGCAGTTTTGTCCCCTTTTCAAGATCCCACACGTGGACTTTTGATGTGCAGTATTTGTTGACCCCAAAAAACAACCTGTCCACAACTAAGCACTCAACAAACTGAAAGGGTTTATTACTGAACATATCCACTACAAATTTTTGTGTCATTTGTGGTAACCTAAAGTTCTCGTTGAAGTAAAACATGTGTTTGAAAAACAAAGTATTACTCGTTGGATCCATGTAGAAAACTTGTACGCCTGTGAAGAAAACAAGAATCATACCAGGAGGGTCGGTTTCGATCCTTTTGAAGCTCTTGAAAACGTATCCTGGAACATTATGGTACAGTCTGCAAACATTGACTACCGGGTCACTTAGTAAACTCCAGAGTTCTATGTAGTGTTCAGTCATTATCAACATTAAATCATTTGTAAAAAAATCTGCGTGAACTTCTTTTTTAAAGTAGGTATCTTTTTTCTTACTACTGTCGGTTTTAACGCAAGGGTACAAGTCACTCGCCTCGTCTATAACCGCCTGTGTCCAGTACCTTCCCATCCTCCAGTTGTTCCTTAGATAGTTTTCTCTCATGTACGCCATTCTCCAGTGGCAAACTGGACTTAAAGTGCTATTTTCCGTCCAAGGAATTTCGAAACCACGTGTCAATACTTTTGGAGTAACTCTAAGATATTCCTCCTTATTTTTATTACAATAGGGTTTCCAGAGAGAGTCTTGGTTAAAAGCTTCCCTCCACGCTGAGCACACTGCAGAACATGCGATGAGATCGTTGACTGTTAAATGATTCGCTATCTCCTCCACCATCTCCTCTGGAAGAGTCTCCATCGTGTTTCTGCAACAGACGTCACCACCAAGACCATTTTACTTAATATTGCTTACCATAATTGTATTTATTCATTTAAGTATATAGCGATATAATAGTTATGATACATAAAGAAACGAACATGAACCCAGAAAAGATTTAAAATCAAATAATGTCGCAATTTATAAAAAATATTTGGTTAAAAATTCAATATTTATCACGAAAAACTCGTGTTATGAGTTAATTTTAATATGTTCATAGGACAGCCATCATAATGATTAATGGTTTGGACATGAGTTAAGATCATTGAGTGTGTCCAAAAATACAGACAACAAACATCCGTAGGTTCAAGTTATTGATTTGCCTATATCTTTGTCTTCTTTTAAAACATTTACAACAAAAATGTTCACTATGAACCTAGAAACATAAAATAATCTGTAGCTCTATAGCTATCAAAAATTAATTACCACTTTTATTTTTATTTTATTAGATTTTATTTTATTTTTTATGATTACTTCTGTTTTTGGACCTATTTTTCTAGGACGCTTTCCTTATTAGGTACCTCCAGTTATATAAAATATTAAGATGTATAATGTAAGCTTGTCAAAATAGAACATTTAGAATTCTTTCCTTTGAAATGTGCCAAAAAGTCAAGGGAGAGTGTCATCTTCATTGGAATTTCACTGACAGGCTCCTACGTTCAATATACTTTATATATTTATTTATTTTTATTTTCTATAGCAACTTTAAAATCCTAGTCATAAAAATTCTCCAAATAAAATGTATAAAAACTACTATTTTATCAATATGAATAAATACATTGTTTAATTTTTTAATTTTAGTTTTTTGATCCAAAAATGTTGTATCATAGTAAAATGTTTTCCTATGACATTAATTATATTGCAGTGTTCATGTTCGTTCCTAAAAATTATATTGCATTAACTATCGCTAATACTTGAATGAATAACTGCATATTATGATTAGCAATGTTTTAGAATACAGTGGTCTCGTAGATGATTTCTATCGCAGAAACATGAAGACACAAGAGATAACAGTAGTGCTTTCAAGAACATTCTCACAGAACTTTGAAATTATATACGATTTCTTTGTAGACCCATCATTGACGTACAATAAAATAAAATAAGTAATTTAGTTAAATAATTTTGTTTTATTTAATTTAAATAAGTAATTTGACGTAAATTAAATAAGTACAATTAAATTTTACTGGACATTTTTCAATATAATAAACAACACTTAAGGCAAGGAAATGTTAATTTACAAACTTTTGTGTGAAGAGACTCATGTAAAACCTCGTTATTAAGAACTAAAAATATGATATTCCACAAAATTCATAAATAAATAAACTTAATCCTATACGTTCACAAAAACGTAAGAAATATTGATTTTTATATTGACGGTTTTAATTCTAAAATAGTAAAAAAAGTAATTTTACCTACTGGAAAATAATAAGGCGTTGAAATTTATAAAAAATAATGTTATATATTATATAAGCCACGTTATAATTATAATTCCAAATTGAAATGTGGTTATTTCAAATTCAGTTAGAGTTACAGAAATAAAGTACAGGCCTCTTTCTTAGTAATTTCAACATTTTATAAGATATTATGAAAATGTATTTCAGAAAATTGTATCTGTTTCTATGACATAATTTTGCTAGCGCCCTTCAAACATTGAAGTTTTTAGTGAAATTTTCAATACAGTATTACTTAAAAATATTTAAAATCGATAGTTAAAGTACACGAAATAGCTACTAGAAAGTAGTATGCATACGTTTAATATTATTCAGCGAACCTTTTATAATTTCAGTTCTACGGAACCAAACTCTCTATACAGGGTGATTCAAAAACTAAACGGCAATCTCTCGAGAGCTTATTCTATAGCTAAAAACAAGTAAAAAAAAGTTCATATAACCATATGCCCGGAAACGCTTCGTTAGCGAGTTACGCCTAGCGAAAGATTTCGCCCGGATTTCAGAACCCTTGGTGAAGTCAGGCCGTATAAAAGTGGTAAAGGTAGTTACAAAAGATACAAATACGATTGTTTTTTTATGTTTTTATATCTGACAAATTTATTAAAATTCGTCCCAGAGCTGTAAATGCAATACTTTCAGAGATATCTTACGTAAAACACAAGAATTGGTGCAAAGAAATAACACATGTTTGTGTTTAACGTAAGATTACTTCCATAAATGTTAAATAAATGGTCATTTTTATCTTAAACAGATTTGTAGAACATTTAATTCTGAAAAGATTCATGTGAATTACTTAGGAAAAAAATTAATATTAGGTATTGAAATTTAGCTTTATTTAAAAATAAAACAGACGCACAAAAAATGCCATATTCTTATCTGCATAAAATATTAACTAATGTTTAGGTTGTGAGTAACAGCTGTTCATTTATTCAACACTTTTTATCGTGATATTTTCTTTGCAAAGGTTGGCAATATCAGCTGATCAACAATTAAGTTCATGAAGTAATATTTGAATAACCTTTATGGAGGTTTTTGTATTGTGGCGTGTGAAGATTGTATTTTGTGAGATCCTGTGATTATTTTGGAAATATTTTATACAAGTGTATAAAATATTTTATTAAATATTTATTTTTAAAATATTTTATTAAATATTTTTATAAAAGTGTATGTAATTATCTTAGTAAATAATGGCAGATAATGTAAATGGTATGTACTCGTTTGAAGAGTATACGGACATGATACTGATTTACGGCAAAGTTTTAACAAGAAATGGTTAGCTGCAGTTCAGGAATATCGTGATACTTTTCCACATCGAAGAACACCTGATCGCAAAACATTTGAAGCTGTGGAGAGACGACTTAGAGAAACTGGTAGCTTTAAAACCGAAGCGAAAAGATACTGGTCGTCAAACGTAGCGCAAGGAAACTATAATAATGAACAAGCAATAATAAATGCTGTAGAATTATCACCAACCACAAGCACCAACGATTATCATGGCCGTTAAATATTTGCCAGTCAAGCGTATGGCGGACACTTCATGAAGCACAGTTGTACCCATTCCATATAACACGTGTTCAAGACTTATTACCGCAAGATCTTAATAAACGGAAGATGTTCTGCCGCTGGTTAAGAAGAAATTGTTTACGACATCAGTATTTTCTTCGGCGTATTCTCGTTACTGATGAATCCTGTTTTACTAGAAATGGAATTGTAAATTTTTCGTAATACCCATACTTGGGCGTACGACAACCCACATGAAACTGCGACGAGGCATTTTTAACATACATTTTCAGTCAATGTATGGCTTGGTGTTCTGGGGTGATAATTTGATTGGTCCATTTTTCCTCCCTAATCGACTTAATGGAGTAGCGTACTTAAATTTTTTAAGAACAAACCTGCCTACCCTCTTGGAAGATATTCCTGTTCAAAACAGAATAAATGCATGGTTTATGCACGACGGAGCACCTCCACATTTTTCTAATGATGTGAAAAACTATTTAAATGATACATACGGTAGACAATGGATTGGTCAAAATGGACCAGTAAAATGGCCACCACGTTCTCCTGACCTCACGCCAGCAGACTTTTTTCTTATGGGGTTGGATGAAGTCAATTATTTATTCAAAAACGGATTAACACCATAGAGGAGTTACGTAATCGCATTACAGAGAGGCGGCAGAAGAAACTATCAAGAATGCTCCAAACGTTATGAAACGCGCTAGAAAAGAGTGGATTCGTCGTGCGAAAACGTGCATTGCTAACAACGAAGGACACTTTGAGCAACTATTATAGGTGATTATTACAGTTTTTATAAAGGTAAATACATTTTATGTTAATGTTCAGTCTAGAATAAATGATCAGCTGTTACTCACAACCTAAACATTAGTTAATATTTTATGCAGATAAGAAATATGCATTTTTGTGCGTCTGTTTTATTTTTAAATAAAGCTAAATTTCAATACCTATTATTAATTTTTTTCCTAAGTAATTCACATGAATCTTTTCAGAATTAAATGTTCTACAAATCTGTTTAAGATAAAAATGACCTTTAATTTAACATTTATGGAAGTAATCTTACGTTAAAACACAAAAATGTGTTATTTCTTTGCACCAATTATTGTGTTTTACGTAAGATATCTTTGAAAGTATTGCATTTACAGCTCTGGGACGAATTTTAATAAATTTTTTCAGATATAAAAACATAAAAAAACAATCGTATTTGTATCTTTGTAACTACCTTTACCACTTTTATACGGCCTGACTTCACCAAGGGTTCTGAAATCCGGGCGAAATCTTTCGCTAGGCGTAACTCGCTAACGAAGCGTTTCCGGGCATATGGTTATATGAACTTTTTTACTTGTTTTTAGCTATAGAATAAGCTCCCGAGAGATTGCCGTTTTAGTTTTGAATCACCCTGTAGATCCCCTGAATGAATTTGAAATTAAGACTTACCATTCAAACATTTTAATATCATATGCGTGATTTACAATAAATCGTGATTTTATACAAATCAACTGAGTGTTAGTCTATTACTAGAGCTTTAAATATTCTAGATACAAAATGAAGGTTTGGGGAGTGTAACATTAGCGAGATACCTTTGTTTATTTGTCAAGAAGTACAAGTATGTTCACATTTTCTGCTTATATTTTTAATGCGTATTGAAAACATACTAAAACTTAGATAAACAGACAACTATGCATTACAGTATATTACAAAAAATCTTCTTGCTATGAATTTAAATGTATTAATTTTGACATGCTATGTCATAATCACCCTATATATATATATATATATATATATATATATATATATATATATATATATATATATATCTTGTGTGTGTATATATATATATATATATATATATATATATACAAGATGTAAATTAAGTCCTGATACGTCTGGATATATTCCAAACGGATTAAGATATCGATGTACAACCTTCACCACACTTATTAAAATACTTTTTTCGATTTTTTGAATGACAAAAAAATCTTTCCCCTTAAAGGGAGGGTACGGGGAGGTATAACTTTAAATTTTTAAATTGCAACACCTATTTTGTGACATTTCACTTTAAAGGTCGCCTCCTTTAAAAAAGTGGGGAATTTTTTGATCATTCATAAAATCCAAAAAAGTATTTTAGTAAGTATGGTGAAGGTTTCACATAAATATCTCAATCCGTTTGGAATATATCCAGACGTATCATACCTTAATTTACACCCTGAGATGTAAGGGGTTATTTCCCACAAATATTGCTAGGAAGGTTGTAAATATTTGTTATTCGTGTCATTGTGTTTCTGTTAAATAGACCTTTATAAATGACAAGTCACAAGATAGTGGTTGCATTTTGAAAAATTAAAGTTACCCCCGTACCACCCCTTTTAAAGGGAGGGGGGATTTTTTTATCATCCATAACTAGGAACATAACTAGGTGTATCAAGACTTAATTTACACCCTGTGTATATGCCTAACTTTACTAATCATTCTTTGTATTAATTTTGTTCTTCATAGGACTTAAACAAAAGTATCTTAAAATTTCAAGAGAACGTCTAGAAATAATGCACATAAAACATCACAAACGTACAAATTCTTTGAAACTTGTTTTATTCCAGTAATTTTGTACGCGCTGAACTCGTGTTTATTTTTTTTAATGAACAAGAATCAAAACTTTAATGCTGAAATACGATTAAATTTTCCAAATTATGTCAGTGGGACATTTTTTATTTAAGGCAAATGTTTTACAAAAACAAACACTGTTAACCAGAATGATAATATAAAATAATTGAACTATCAAGCGTAAGAAATAGATAAAATGCAATTTAAACTTTCATACTAGCAATAAAACCTTTATAACTTTAGGTTTTTTTTCTTCTTTATAAATTATAACTTTATAATTTAATATAACTTATAAATAACTTTAATATAACTTATAATATATATAACTTAAATAATAACTTTAATATAACTTTATAACTTATAACTTTATAACTTATAACTTTATAAATTTTTCTTCTTGTGTTACTACGTTTTTAATAGGTAAGTTTTGAAAAATTCGTACATTATAAAAAATGTTAAATCTTGTTAAAATGTTAAATTTTCTAAATAACAATGTTTTATCAATCTTTATTATACTTAGTTATAATTCAGTTAAATGAATATGCCAAATGTATTTTGATATTTCAATACGGTGTTTTTAATTAACCTACTCATTTATATTGTAAAGGTGAAATCCTCGTGCCAAACATTACGTACATGATGTGTGTATGTACACAGTGGCATGTATTTATGAAGATTATTTGTTATAAATTTGTTTATGGCTGAATAAGGGTTGCAGCCCTGTTCTTCACTGAATTTCACTATTGGATGGTGTTAATTTTCATCTTAGAGACTTTTCACCGATACTCACTAATGTTAAATCATAGAAAAAGAAACGCAATATGTTTTAAGACTTAGTTTTTATCCATCTGAGGAAAACCGTGTACCAGCCTCGTTGGTTCTGTAGCTCCCTTTTACAACAAGAATAACAAAGGTCGGTGCCAAATCTCTTATCCAGCAAAGGAATCCATAATTAGTTAAGCTTCAAAGACTCTAAAGTTATGGGAAATTAATTAATTTTAAACACAGCTTATTCTATTTTGGGGAGAATGGCAAACCTGAGAGTTTCATTAATTGACTAAAACCATATATATATATATATATATATATATATATATATATATATATATATATATATTATATATCATAGAACTTTAAAATTAAATGTTAAAAAACTTCCAGCTTTTTATTAATAAAAGTACATTTTATTCACTTACATTACATTGAACTTGCTATAGATAATTTCTCTTTGATTTGAGTAACTGTAAAGGTTATTCATAAATAGTTATTCGTAGAGTTACGTTTAAATAATTGAATTTTAATATAAGTGTAATATAACTTTGTAAACCGAGTGAAATCATATACAAAACTATCTATGTACCAAGTTTAGCCTGGAACCGCTATGTGGAAATCTTACCAAAGATTGAAAAAAAACACGTAACAAGAATAATTATTGTAAATGACCAGTGAATTCTAAAACATTTTTTTGTTTTGTGCTATAATATATAATAATTTATATATAACCATTCCTATATAAAACTTTGAACGACAGGCATCTTGAAATCTTAAGACATAAAGCTTTTTATTAACACTTCTTGGAATAAATTAATCTAATTTTGACAATTACAATCCAAAATGTTTAACAAAATACCATCCAGGTCTTTATAACAATAACACTATTCTTAGAGTATCAGATAGTATGTTCGACAGCTCTGCTTCAAATATGAACATTTTCAAACACATTCAAAAAATAAGTTCATCTGTTTTGAAAAAATGTTGGTACATCAAAAAACTACTTGAATACAATAAGAACAAAAACTAGAAAACAACCAGCCGCATCACATCCTTGCAACAAACCTGGATATATAGTATATAACATGTGCTCCACTTCAAAAACGTTTAAAATTAGCTCTACGCAGAAATATTCGATAAAATATCCTGTGAATACAAAAATAATATTCACAAAATTCAATAAAATTTATGCTCTTAAGAATACATTTGCTCAACAATAAATTCTCTAAGAACAAGTATGACTAGGCACATGCATATGAACTTAGATAGAGCAACCTATAGTGGCACATGGAGTGATACATCATTACAATTTTGAAGAAACATATTCAGATAAACACCAAGAAGAAATAGCTTAAAGATCATGGAACAAGCCCACGAGCCCGTCACGAACCAACATTCCCAAGTGGATTGAATTTAAAATAACTTATTAATAAAAGTAAATTTAAAAAACAAATCGTATGGTAACATTTGAAAACCAATTTATTTAATTAATTCTTTGCCTTCATTTTATGTGCTGATGTTTATTACATTTTTATAGCCCTATTTAATATATTTTGTAAAATTTCCTGAAGACGGGTTAACTGAAATATAGAGCTTGTTTATTTTAGTGTTATTCTGGTTTTGGATTTTGGGATTCACTATCGGAGAAAGTCCAAACAGTCTTTCGGAAATTCCATCATGAGAGCGTTAGCAATAGGCAGACTTCTATTAAATATGCGTCATAGTTCTTGTAAGTTTGATCTAAATAGAATAATTATTACTGGAATCAAAAAAACTTTCGAGAGATCTGAACAGTCACTCATTTTACTTTACAATTAATTTTAATTTATTAGAAACTATATTTCTAAATTTTGTTATATTGAATTATTGTTTTATATACGAGTATATAAAACTTCTCCATAACATAATTAAATATAACATAATGTGAGTAAGCCATAAAATGTTTCGCGTAACAGGCTTCGCTGAAGTGTCATTAGAAATTTAAAATTTGTTGTTCATTTAATTCTCATTTCATTATCTGCCAGAAAAAATGCAAAAAGGCAATCATACAAGAAAGAAATTTTTACATGCACCTGGCATGTAAAAAGAAATTGTATCAAGCTACAAATTGTATTGTACAATTGTATGTCAATTGTATTGTACTTTTCCCGCACGCGCCCTGTGAGTCGCATTGGAATCTGTGAAACTTATGAACTGAAATGTTGACTTAAATAAAGAGTTTTGAACTTGAACTTGAAGCTACTGAATGGTTGTCTGCAATGACGCTCAGCCAAACGTCATGGTTGAACATGCACCATCACACAAGTCGGTCTTAACAACTCCGTTTCATTAAAAAATCAATAATAACAGTAACCCAAATATTGGGATAGTTTTGGTAATATGCATTATGAGAAATGTCATATGCATGTACAAAACCGGTTTACAAATTTACTTATTCTACTATTTTCTTGTTGACATCACTGTTATTTATAAAACCAATATAATGGTTCTCGTTAACGTTAAGGAAAATCCGATGTATTTGCCATGCACTGTCATAGAACTCAGAGCAGTCTTGATCTTAGTTCGTTTTCCAAATATCATGAGGACAATGAGACAAACAAATAGACAGACAGAAATAACATTTTTCAAGCCGCTCAAGCGATAAACTTCGATAACAATTAGCCAATGATATAACTTCTAAGGAGATAAATATAAAAATATTGCAATATCGTGAGGGTTGATTATTTGAATCATAATAGTTGAACTATCTCACAAATATACAACCATAACATAGAGTAATTATTTCCATTGTGCTGAGTAACAAAACATATATATTTAGTAAATAATGTATTCGTCATGTTAAAAACTGTGGCCTCTCGAATTTTTCTATCTTAGTAAATATTTTAATAGAGTAACTATTAGTATTTGGTCAGGATTAAAGAGATATATAACATTCAAAACAATTACTATAACATTTATCAAATATACACTAACAATAGAAAGAGATGCTACTTGGAAAGATTTTTGCTTTTGCATGTACTGCTACAACCTGGATTCTTTTAAGTACGAGTTTATATAATAAATTTCCTTAATCTTTTGTATTATTAGAATAAAATCCTTATGCAGTATAAAGATTCTCGTGTCACGTTTTCTTTAATCACCAAAACCACCAAGCCGCTTTACCTGAAATTTAGTATATATGTATCTTTTGGTCCAATTTAAAAGATAGGAAAGGTCTTATTTCGTTTAATATACTTCAAATTTGTATTCCAAATTTAAGGTCTTTTTGTAGATAAAGGGTTAAATTTACTCCTTTATGCCATATTTACCCCTTATTTATTACTAGTGCCTCGTAAATGTAATAAAGTGTTCTGTGTAAACATAGTTTCATGACAATACAAACATACTTTTAATAAGTTTAACCACAATTTTCAATTTGTTGACATTTATAGTCTTGAAATCATAGAAGAAGCTTGATAGTAAAATGAATTCTTATTTCTACAACCGTTATTAGCATATAGTAAGAAAATATCCCGATCAGAAACTTCAAAATAAACATTTAACTGTAGATTTTGGCAAGTGTTAAATATATGCATTGCTTGGTCAGTACTGTTGATACAAAAGACATAGTTAGTATCTAACTTTTAATATATACTTAAAGTTTTTTTATAAAACCCAACTTAGTTGTCTTTAAGTAGTACTACACTTCTCTGCATATATATTCTTTATACATTTAAATGTCCCTAAGTATCACTTTTTTGACAGATTTTCTTTATCGTAGCAACAAATGCTCATACACGTGCAAAGCCTACAAAATTACGGGAGAGGCCTCGGGTAAATACTTATACAAGTTTCCATACCACATTGATAGAATTTAATTATATATATATATATATATATATATATATATATATATATATATATATATACACACACACACAGCTAAAACATTTTTAAAAGAAAACTACAATAATTTACTGGATAATATTTCATTGTAATTGCAACTTTATCAAGACACTTTATAAACATACACTGAATAAAATAAATAAACAAAAGAAGAAACGCCTGATAATAAACTTTCCAAACGTAAATAACAATTAATTGTGTCTCTGAAAGAGGTTGTGATTAGTTGTGAATTAAAAAAATAATAACATAAAATAATAAAATATAATTTAGAATTTAGGTAAATCTGTAGATCAGAATCTAATCTAACTGTTTACATTTAAGTGTGTGTGTGTGTGTGTGTGTGTGTGTGTGTGTGTGTGTGTGTGTGTGTGTGTGTGTGTGTGTGTGTGTGTGTGTGTGTGTGTGTGTTGTGTGTGTGTGTGTGTGTGTGTGTGTGTGTGTGTGTGTGTGTGTGTGTGTGTGTGTGTGTGTAAACAATACAAAATTTTGATAGTACTTACTTATTATTTATTGTACTTGAATGTTTTTCAACACGTAATAATGCATTATTTTTGTATAACAACTGACATTCAAAACGTAGCCAGGTCAGCTAGATTAAATTTAAATTTGATAATAACACTTCCGCTCCTTAAAATATTTTTATTTTATACTTTTTTAATATTTCATTTAGTAAAACACTGCAATATTTTCATAATCAACTTACTTAGAGGTATTTGATTCATTGTTTAACAAATAATATATTTTAATGCAAATATGTTACACAATATTGGCCAGTGAACAAAACTGATGGATTTCCAAAAAACTTCTTTTATTTAAAATATTATCAGAACTTCAATATTTAAAAACAGAAAATGTTTTCACTGCTTTATTTAATATTTAAAGATTTACTCTGAACAAGGTACTTGTAATTAGAATTTCTTTAAACCACAGAATTATATAAGGATTATATTAAACTATTCAATAAATAATTGGAAAATATTAATTTTTTAGCCAAATTTAAAATTAATAAAGAAAAAACTAAAATTATATAAAATCCTTTTGTCTAGGATTAAAAACTTGTATTTTTTAACTTTTAAATCCTTTAAATTTATACGATAGTTTCATATGAATAGATTTATAGTTATTTTAATGGTGTGTACCAGATCCAAAAACTCTGACTGATAGTCTAATTATTAATTTTAAATAGCAAACTTTAATATATAGTTACAACTTAATGAAAGGAAAATTTTGTTGTAAATAAATTTAGATTTAAATTTTAAATACAAACAAATATCAAGATATACTTAAATTACGAAATTTATACATTTAACCCAAACATAATATTTTCAATTAAATAATAATTTCCAATGGTGCTTTAGATGATCAAATATAAGGCAACTTTATAATTTACATTATAAATACAACTTTATCTTACCTACTTGTTAGATCAAACATTTTAAAAAGCCCTTATATATAAATTTAAATATATTCATAATAAAGTTAACTATCAAATACTTAGTTATTATTTTTAAAAAAGTTTGATAAGTTTCCGTATTATTTAACTCAAATATACCAACTAAACAAATTTAATACTCCATGATGTATTATCGGTACCAAATCAATAGCTTTATATAAAAATTAAACTGCTTGAATTTTTATAACACAATTTAATATCGTTAAAACTATTACATGTACATTTACAGGCTATAACTTAGTAGAAATGTTTACAGTACTAAGACAATGTATAAGTTATCGTAGTAAATTAAGGATGTCTGAGATATCAGCTATACGCTTAATACGATTTTATATCAAACTTCTATAACAGTTTGATTTATAGGTTTCCTTACAATATTAACCTGTACATGATATATCTTAATATTTTTGTTTGTACGATAAAAACATTGTAATATCTGAGAAGTAAGTTAAAAATATTTTTCAATATTTGAAAATATACTCTGGATTTTAATTATACTCTGGATTTTAATTTATCAATTAAATTGTTTAATATTCAAAGGTTTTCATTTATACGTTAACTGGTTAATTTCTATCACTTAATACCATTGTTATCTAGTAACATATATATTTAACTCAATTTATATTGAATTTTATCAGTCTCGGGTATGTTAGTTAATCATCTTGTAACATTCAATATTACATAAAGTTTAGTCAGTTAGATTCAAAACAATATATAAAATAGAATCAAATTTTTAATTTGTTTTAAAATAAAAAAATTAATATTAAAAATATATATTATAAGGATATGAAACATTCTTACATTTCGTGCTCTGTTTGATCCTGATAGAAGTGGCTCGTGACCCTCGCAGGCTGGTTTCTGAGGTCAACTGGTCTTGAAAATGTTGCCATCAGGAAAAGTAGATGTACTTTACAGATAACAGATTTTCTTGTCTGAGCAGGACACTCAATAGAAGGACACTCTTTATCTTTTGTATATTATTCTGTCATCCTTATCTGGATAAAGATGTTTGACATTGCTTATATATGTTTTACTGTGAGTACACACACACTCCTGTGTTTCTGGAACAGTTCCACTTCCCTCAGATTAGAATTATTCAAAATATTGCAGATTATCTACTATATTTTCCTCTTGAATAAAGATGGTATTGTTTCCATACTGTACAAACTGCAGTTACCTAAGTATTCTATATTTAACAACAAATTCGACTAAATTTGATTACTATGCCTCTTTATATTATATACATTCACATCTTATTATAATTTATAGAATCGTATATCACATCTTATTATAATTTATAAAATCGTACATCATATCTTATTATAATTTATAAAATCGAATATTATAACATGAAAATATATCAATATTAGATTATATACATATATGAAGGAAACACTAATTGCTAACCTGTTCTTCTAATATCACAACGCTTTGTAACGTTCAGTTGGTTGGGTGTTGTTGGCAGTCCTCGATTATTTCAATCAACCTGAATTCCTATACTGTTATAGTAATAGATCATTTTCTTGATTTCCTACGTTACGGGCAATTTCCTTCTCCTTCTTGAAGCACATATGGCTCTCGATTGGCACGGTATATGATTAGTTTGAAACAAGATTTCATTATTATGTTTTCATATGAGCTACTGAGAATCGTTACATTCTCATTTCCTCTTCTTACCTCCACCAATAATTTACAACATTTTTGACAATGACATATAAAAATATCAAAAATATAATACCCATATAAAAAATTCTTATTCGTAAACTAGTTTTCTTATTTCAATACACTTTATATTTTATAGTTTTTGGGTGTTTTTGGTATTTATTTAAGGATCCTTTCTTCTTACGTTTTTGTAAGGGCTACTGAAAATCATTATATTCTTGAGTCTTGAGTCGGGCGATCATGTATTCATTGCTAAAATTGAACTGAAATCAGTATTTATATCGGTTTGCAAGACTGCTATATTTCGAAGAAATTACTACCCTTTGTCCATACATTTCATACACTACAGACGTATGGTACAGGTACTGGTCTACTTTCTTCAGCTTTGAATTAAGAGAGACGCTTGCAGATTGTCTGCAATATTACCCTCTTGAGTTAATATTGTATCGGATCTACTATAACCACACGGCAATACAAATATTCTATATTCAATGACTAATTTGATTTTTGTAATTACTCGTTTGATCAAAAAGACGTGTTTACTGCATGCTTCATTAATATATAATCATTAACATAATATAAATAATATCAAGAACAGTTTGTATAAATTTATTAACAAAATTACTGTCAATTGTTTTTCTAATTGTATAACATTCTATGTGGTACATTTTGTGGTTGTTTGAGATAAACCTTGAAGAATCCATTTTAGCTGAATTCCTATTCTGTTTTACTCCTATAAACCCTGAATAGTAATCTTTTATTTCTTTAGAAGACTTTCTTTTCCTGATTACGTATGTTACTGGCCGTTCTCCCCCTCCTTCTCGAAATAAAGATTGCACTTCGCTTGCTTAGTCTGAAACTAGTTTTCTTTATTACGTTTTCGGATAAGCTACTGAGAATCGTTACATTCTCATTTCCCTGTTCTTACCTCGGTTGATTATAAACAAAATATTTAACTAAAACATAAATTATATTAAGAATATTTAATACAAATATTTACAAAATCTCTAATTTGAAAACTGGTTTTCTTATCTCATAACGCCTAAGTTATACAATGTTGTGGATGTTTTCAGTATTCCTTAACGAATTCAATCAAGCTAAATTCTTAGTCTCTGTTATATGAATTGAATACGAGTATTCTATTTTCCGGATAGGTTTTATTAATATACGAAAAGATTATTTGCAAAACTGTTTTCTAATCTCATAAAACTCTAATGGTACATTTTATGATTGATTGAGCTATACATTAAAAAATCCAATCAAGGTAAATTCCAATTCTGTTATATAGGAAAAGAAGATTTTTTACCAGATTTCCTACGTTACTGGCCATTCTCCTCCTCTTTCTCGAAATAAAGATGGCACTTCGTTTGGATTTGATTGGTTGAAAACTAGTTTTTCTTATTAAGTTTTTTCCAAAGAAAACACTTATTGCTAAACTGTTTTTTTTTATAACGCTTTATACGATACAGTTTTTTTATGTTATTGGGTGTCATTCAAACAAATTGAAATCCTATTCTGTTTTACAGGAATAGAAGTATTTTTTTCTGATTTTCCACGTTACTGGTCATTTATCTCCTCTTTTTCGAATAGGGGATCTTGGTATTTGATTATTTTTAAACTAGTTTTCCTTATTAAATTTTCAAATGGTGCGACTACGAGAATTAACCATTACATTCTTAGTTCCCTATTCTTACCTCGGCCGATCCTTGACTCATCGCGTATAAATTGATCGAAAATAAGCATTTATATATTTTGTTTTGATTGCTATCTTACTTACATATCAAACAATAAATAATAAAAGCGTAAACAATGACATGAAAAAATATCAAGAATAATTTATAGACATGTTTAAAAATATGTACATATTACAAAACCCAGAGATACATGTCTATTTGCTTAAGATTCCGATTATTCAGATTTTTGCGGACTATCTGCTATATTTTCTTGGGAATAGAAATGGTAACAATTCTTTATTTCCAAATGCAGTCATGTATTTAATCGATTAATCGAAAGTTCATCGAAAGTTCGATTAATCCAGTGTTTTTTAATTACTATTTAATTCAAAATTATATGTGATCTGCATCCCACGTTACATTTTATACTTACGAATACTACAAACTTTAATCAAATCGTAAACAATAACATTAAAATTATTAATAAAATATTTGATAAACTATTTATAACAATATATAATACAAATTTAATGCTAAACTTTGTCTTAATATCATAACACTTTGCATGGTACGGCGTATTGGATACATTAGTTGGTACATGAAACCCTAATCAAGGTCAATCACTATCCTCTTTTTCTAATATTCGAAGATTCGGTTTGCCACATTATCCATGTTACTGGCTAATCTCTTGTTGCTGGAATTACACATGGCACTTCACTTGGTTCTCATTGGTTTGAAACTAGATTTCCTTCTTACTTTTTTTATATGAGCTACTAAAAATAGTTTCATTCTCATTTTCTTGCTCTTGCCTCTGGCCTTTCCTTTATTCAATACCCTATACCCTGTACTTTAAGCAGTGTTTACAATAATTTGCGTGATTTCAATCTGCCCACGAAGCTACTACCCTTTGTACTTAATTTCCATAAAAACCAAAGAGTTTTCATTCTGGTACATCTACTTTTTCCAGTATTAGATTATCTACAGACTTTTGCAGACTATCTGCTATATTTGCCTCGGAAATAGAAAGAGAATTAACTCATTTATGTCAAATATTCAGTCACCTAAGTATTTTATAATTAATAAAAAGTTCTGTTGAAATAATATTTTGGGATTTTTTTTGTTATTTCAAAATTATTTTGGTTCTAGATTTCTTTATGCATTATAAACTTACAAATATCACAAAAATTAATCAAACACGTACTAAACCGTGTAAAAATATCAAGATAAATAGGCTCGTGAATAAAGATGATACTAACTCCATTATGTCCAAAATGCAGTCACCTAACCATTCTATAACTAATGAAAGTTTGGGGTAATTTTATTTCTATAATTAGTTGTGATTTAAAAACAGTTTTATATCTGTAATACTCTTCACGTTGTAGACGTACATATACTACAACAATAAATCAAATAGTAAAGAATAACGTGTAAAAATACGAGATTAATTTATAAAAATATATCAAAGAATTACGACCAATCTTTTATATTAATATCATTACACCTGTACACTTAACTGTCACAGCTTTTTTGTTACATTTATCATTAAAGTACCGAATCAAGCTAAATTACTATCTTCTTTGCCTACTATTAGAAGATTCAGTTTGCCTCATTTTCCATCATACTGGTTTATTTCTTGTTGCTGGAAAAACAGATGGACTTAGCTGTATTCTTGATTGGTTTAAAACTAGATTTACGTACTATGTTTTTTCTATTACCTACTAGATAATTGTTATGTTTTAGTTTCCTTGTTCTTTTATGTGGCTGGTCCTTCATCAATTTGCATCTCGATTGTTCAATAATCAGTGTTTAAATCGATCAGCACGATTGCGACTTGTCCATTAATTTACAACTGTTTGCTAATAATTTCCACATAACGTTGATAGTTCTAGATCTGGTACAAGTCTACATGCATTAGTTTCAGATTATCAAAAACTCAGATGATCTAATATATTTCTCGAGAATAAAAATTATATCAATTCCTTTATCTCCATAAACCATTCACTCGACTGTACTATATCTAATGACAGGTTCGATTAAATTCAATCTTTAAATTATTTATCCACTGCTCACTACATTGCATCTATTGCAAGTACAGATTGAAATCCACTAGATTGTTCTTTTGGCTGAAGAATATATACACTTATTATGTTTTCCATATGAGTAACTGAGAAATCTTCATTATTTTGGCCTTACTCTTGGTCGTAGTTTTAAGTTTAACTATGACCTTCAAGATTGTAAAATCATCGGTGTTCTCACAAGTTGGATGGTTCTTTTTTTCAAAAGTTACATCTCAATGTTATTACTTTCTGCATACTCTACAGCGATTTCGATAATAGTCGGTAAATGTCCACATCTTCAGTTTAAGATAATCCAAAGACTTTAAAGTTACTCTTCAATCCACTATTTTATTCAATATTTGAAAACAAGTGGTTCTCATAAGCAAATACGGGATCAAACTTAAAAAAATTTTCTCTTGTTCATAAGAAAAATTATTCTATTTTGGAACCACCTAAAGATAGAGTTTTGAATTATTGCCTCTTGACGCCTCCTGTTATGGTTAAAATAATTTTCACTAAAACTATTTTAACCATAAATACAATATATATCCATACCATACCATACCACAATATACCATAGTATACCATATACAATATACCACAATATATATATCATAGTTAACTTGCTGTACTGAACATGTTTCGGGACACAGAAAAGCAAAACATCACAGATGATGACGGTGTGGTCCAACAATTTAACCCGCGAGGATAATTCTTTGTCTCATGACTACACTACATGTAAGTCTCTGTGCCGCGTTTGAAGTAAAAGTCTTCTTAAATGGTTCTCTTTGGCATTTTTTATCGATTCTTCAACTGTTGCAGAATTACTTGCATTATAAGTGTTATTTAATTTAAAGTATTGTTATAGTTTATTTAATAAACTTTTTAATTGTTTTTGTTTTTTTGTTTATTTAATTTATTAATACTTATTATAAGAAATTTCGTTGCTCTCCCAGCCAGAACACTATGGTGATGTAAAGTCAGGGTTCATCGTCCACTTGGGTGATTTAGGCCTGATCGTGGCGAATAGCTGATTCTTGAAACGTAAGCATCTCCACCCTCAACGTCAGGGGATCATGCTTCATCTAAGATCTGTGTCGCACGGTCAACCTGTTATTCCCCATGATCAATGTCAAGGAAATGACCTAAAATAAACATCAATAAATTTTTCGTTGCAAATTTAATTGGTTTGTTTTTCATTAAAAATACCATTTTGGGGACTTGGAGATTCTAGTGGATTTGGGATTAATATAACAATTCTATAACAAATGTTTGGTATGGGACGTGAAAAGTCACAAATTTAGTTACATAATCTAAATTGTTTTGTTAATGCTACATCCTCTTTCTTCTGAATTCCATACGGTCACTATCTATATTCGTGAGTGACATGGATGTTGTACAATAAACTGGATCAGTCATATTATGTGTATGGCTTTTATGCATACAATGCGTATTTCCACTAGGATAAATCGACAGATAATACCTAAAGGCAGTGTTAGTGTCAATATGCATATACATAATTTTATCTGAATCTGGGAACAATTTACTAATTACGTTTGATATTGAGATCTTATACATTAAGCATAAATTAAAACTCGACTTGCTCCGAGAGACATGTTTAAACAATATTACGTAAGCCTTAATACTTCCTTTTTTTGATACCTCCTGAAGTTCAATATTATGGCTATTCAATGTTATTGTGCGTCGCAACAAAATTCGGAAATTTTTGTTGTGTATTTTTTTATGTTTTGAGATTTACAGGTAGCAGCCGTACAAATGTTGAGTACTGAACAATATTGCGACAAACAAATTGTGAGTACTATAACTGCCGTATAAATATAGATTCCGACAACCTGGAAACAAATCAGTATTTACACACATCTTAAAGAAGTTTGTTAGCTAGTCTTAACCAATAAAAATGTCAAGATGGTGTCCCGTCGCATTTGGACAAAAATTTTAACTGGACCTCAATACCTAAAATAAAAATTGCTTTTAATTTAAATTAAGCAATTTTAAACAACTTTTAGTTTGGTATTTCTTCAAAACCTCTTATTTTTTCAAGATAGTGGGCTTAATATGTATTGTATAACAAAACAAAATTTCTCTTAGAAATTAAAAGCCTTATAACTATGTTTGCTCATACGCAGATTTTGATATCTCTCTTAATGTTTTCAGATCGTAACCCTACAATGTTTTGAGCAATATACACTAGCATTGTGTGTGTACACAATTGCGATGAATACTAAATTAAATTTGATGCAAATAAAGTAATTATGCATTCCTCGAATAAGTTAGTTAGCCAGTCCCAAAAATGAGAAGTTTAAAGGTGGCGTTCCTCCAACGGCATAAGAAATATACAATTGGATCGTAGTAAGTAAATATGTTTAAAAACATAATTTTAGAATTGATTGTAAATAAATCAAGTCCTTGTTTTTACACAAATATTTATATGCGTATATCATGTTTTTGTCTTGTACATCTTCAGGATGATGCAGTTTCTAAATATTATAAAGTGTTATAAACAGGAACATACCAACCTTATCATCCTATCAGTGTTATTGTAAATAAATCAAGTCCTTGTTTTTACACAAATATTTATATGCGTATATCATGTTTTTGTCTTGTACATCTTCAGGATGATGCAGTTTCTAAATATTATAAAGTGTTATAAACAGGAACATACCAACCTTATCATCCTATCAGTGTTATTGTAAATAAATCAAGTCCTTGTTTTTACACAAATATTTATATGCGTATATCATGTTTTTGTCTTGTACATCTTCAGGATGATGCAGTTTCTAAATATTATAAAGTGCTTTAAACAGGAACATACCAACCTTATCATCCTATCAGTGTTATTGTAAATAAATCAAGTCCTTGTTTTTACACAAATATTTATATGCGTATATCATGTTTTTGTCTTGTACATCTTCAGGATGATGCAGTTTCTAAATATTATAAAGTGTTATAAACAGGAACATACCAACCTTATCATCCTATCAGTGTTATTGTAAATAAATCAAGTCCTTGTTTTTACACAAATATTTATATGCGTATATCATGTTTTTGTCTTGTACATCTTCAGGATGATGCAGTTTCTAAATATTATAAAGTGTTATAAACAGGAACATACCAACCTTATCATCCTATCAGTGTTATTGTAAATAAATCAAGTCCTTGTTTTTACACAAATATTTATATGCGTATATCATGTTTTTGTCTTGTACATCTTCAGGATGATGCAGTTTCTAAATATTATAAAGTGCTTTAAACAGGAACATACCAACCTTATCATCCTATCAGTGTTATTGTAAATAAATCAAGTCCTTGTTTTTACACAAATATTTATATGCGTATATCATGTTTTTGTCTTGTACATCTTCAGGATGATGCAGTTTCTAAATATTATAAAGTGTTATAAACAGGAACATACCAACCTTATCATCCTATCAGTGTTATTGTAAATAAATCAAGTCCTTGTTTTTACACACAAATATTTATATGCGTATATCATGTTTTTGTCTTGTACATCTTCAGGATGATGCAGTTTCTAAATATTATAAAGTGTTATAAACAGGAACATGCCAACCTTATCATCCTATCAGTGTTATGTAAATTAAACGTCACAACTAATAATATATCTTCAATGAAATTTTTATATGACAGTCACATATGAAATATACCTTTTTCCGAATAAACCAGAAAACATATTTTATTTTATGTTTTCCGTTATGAGCATTTTATTCTTCTTTACAGAATATTTCAACACAGCAATTTTGCGCAACTTGAACAGTTTTACCTTTTAAGTTTGTCCCGTGACATTAAGGACCACTCACAATACACATCAACAGAAACAGAGCAACACTAATGTCTTGATAATAAAACATAAAGTAAAGATATTATAGTTTGGTTTTCCAAAATTTTTAAACCGTTCAAACCACTATAATCATACTTAATTTTGTTAATAACTCACCTATTACTATAGCAGATAGCAATGAGTAATTATTACATTACAGTCAGGAATATCTACTGATGCTCATGTATACTCAGTGCTTACTGTCAAAAGATTCACCACACGATTGTAAATTCCCAATCCTTTATTTATGTGAGCTATTTTGTGATTATGGTAACCCTAATAGTTTTTCCAATTATACGACATACATTTCAGGAAATTAATGGCTCTAATAGCCATAGTCAAAGCAGAATGGGTATAATATAAACACAGGCCTATCAAATATTGGCATGAATCCTAAATTCATTATCAATGTAGTTCATATCAGAGATAACCATAACTTTCTGATATTCCAAACATCCCTGAAACTTACAACTATTGTTTATAAGTGATTGGGTATATGCCGATGTAATTCTCGCTTCACGCACACAACTCGACTGTACCAACTAAAAAAACTTATACTTGGATGAACATTACTAAACATATTGTTAAACATTCCATTACAATGATATTATTTTTCCATATACTGAATTTAATTTACAAGACTTTAAAATTAGATCCTTAAAAGAATTTCATTACATTTTGATTATGTTCAAGCTGTCTTCCTTCAGTTACAAAGGTAAAATATTAGTACTACTATATAGACATAACAATTTTATTTTAAAATATTTTAAAACATAAACAAATACAAAATTATTTAAATATTTTTAGATACAACAACATACTGTGACTTAGATAGCTCATTAGGCAATAACGTCTATAATATACTTGACAAGTATCCTACTTACAGTTCAATTACTTTAAACTGCAACATTTAAAATACACTATCGATGACTGTGGAACAAATAACAACTGTGAATTAGATAGCTCATTAGACAATAGCTGGTATAATATAGTTAACAAAAATCTTCATCTTACAATTCAGTTACTTTAAACAGCAACATTTAAAAATCATTATCAGTTACTGTAGAACTAACAACTGTGATTTCTCTTCTACCAAAAGTGTCTAATAGTGACAACCAGTCTCCGATCCACCATGATATCCTCCTTTACCACAAGCTTAGTGCAAGTTTTATTGGCCCTCGTAGTATCGCTCTCTTTTGGCAACTCTGTGCGAGTTCTCCTTAGGACTCTTCCCGCCTCCCAGAGTTCCGTAGGGACACCCATCTCGTCCTTCCGGAACAGCAAGAAGTTTCCGCAAATAAGTTTGAAATAAAGAAGTTCGACATTATGTAACGTGAGTTCTCGTGCGGGAGGATTTACAGACGGATTGAACAATCGGAACCTCGATCTATCGACAAATACGATTCCATTGTCGACGACATCTATACCGGTAAGGAAGATTGTCATGGTGTATATTAGCTCTGACTTTGCGTAGTTGAAGATGTTTAAATCGATCCCCTCACAGATTGCCACGTACTGCCTGTGAATAGCACATGCGTATCCTCTACATGCAATACATGATTTGGTGAAGGGTAAGAAAGTGAGACGTTTTGGACTGTAGATGTAAAAATGGTAATCGAGCACATCTATGCTCTCTCCTGATTGAACATCTGACATACGTCTGTTCACACGTCCTCTACCTACTTGTGTCACTACCAGAATAACGTCTTCGCTAGTCGAGGAGCTACCGATTTGGATGAAAGAGTTTGGTATATCCCTCGGACACGGTTCCTCCTTCAGTTTTTTACCCGTCTCCAAGTCCCAAACGTGTAGGTTTCTTGAAGTCCCTCTTATAACGCCCAAGTATAAGGATCCCACGATCGCAATAGACGGCAGCGGATGCATGTGTTGGAACTCGAACATAGCTCTTGCTTGACTTTCTGTGTGGATCAAGAGCTCTTCATCTTCGTCGAAGTAAAACATGTGTTGCAATTCGATGTTCTTTGTAACCTCATTTAACCGGAACACCTGCGTGCCTGTAAGATAATTGAAGACTATGATGTCTAAATTTTTGCCAACACACTTAAATGACTTAAAAACAAAGGAAGGGAGGTAGTATTTAGAAACACTTATTCTGACAGCAGGGTCCGCGGTCATGTCCCAAAGCTCGATCCGTTCCTCGTAGAGCAGCGCTAGGTAATCCCGAAATACGTCCGCGTGGAAATTCCAATCGTACTGTACCCTATCGCTCTGAGACGGAGGGATCACGACTCTGCACTCTTCATACAGACGATTCAAGAAGACCTCTGACTTGTAGTTGCCGGTGCGCCAGTTGTTCCAGAGATGATTCTCCCGCATGTAGGCCAGCCACCAATCACAGATCGGATCCAACGTGCTGGACTCTGGCTCGGGACTAACGAAGACCGGTTCCACGATGCAACTAGTAGTCCTCAAGTACTCTGCTAGGTCCTGACGGCAGTGTCGCTTCCACAAAACGTCTTGGTTGAAGATGGATCTGCAGTGTCTACTGACGGCGCAGCAAGAGACCAAGTCAGGGGCTGCCAGATGTTTGCCGAGCTCCAAAACCAGCTCTAAAGGAAGATCGTCCATTTTGCTTCTGTAACAAAGAACCTCCTTGTATTCTTTTAGATCTTATTTTTTTATACAGCATCTATTAGGTACATCATTATATCCATTGTGTAATGTAATATTTGTATAAAAGCCGTACAGTGTAAAAGTGGACAAAATCGCAATACACAATAACAATTGTATTTTAACTTTGAGCAGACTTCTTTCTAGAACATTCTGTCTGTACGTGTTTTAAACTCCATCAAATATTTAACTGTTATGTACTCGTATATATATATTGTATATATATATATATATATATATATATATATATATATATATATATATATATATATATATTGTAAAACATACAATACCAAAGTTTTATGAAATAATCTATTTCAATAATTTTAGTGTTCCTTTTTCATCGTTACAGCACTTACATATGATAAAAATAGTATTTCAAATATAAATCGTGTGTAGTAGTAAGTCTAATATTCAAGTACGTCATACATTAATAAAACAGATAATATTAATAAAACTGTATTAACATTATTTATTACCATCGCCAACATAAACAACACCTTAACTAAAAACATAGATAATTAAGATGTAATAACATGTAAATAGATTAGGAGTGATATAAATACAATTAACTTAAAAAATATAATACTCCAAAACTTGGAGAATCTCTGGAATAAGTATGTTCTTATTGGTGTAACGACTCAAAAAAAGTAAAGCAAAAATAGGAAATTAAATTGAATACCAGAAAAAACGATTTTAAGATCTCTCATTGTGCTTCATGAATTACATATAATATGTATATATCTTCATATAAAATCAACACGTTAAATTCATTCCATTCAACCATAAGACCTTAAAAAGGTTTGTTCCTAGAAGAACAATATTTTATTTGTTTACTTTCCGCTATCCCAAAAAGGTGAAATTTGACATACATGTTTAGTTTGCATACTATCTTAACAGACTACTACAAATGTCTTACACCAGAAGTATATTGCAATGGCCAGAATTCAGTTTTTTAACAAAGTAGACTTTTTATACAAACATATGAATATATTTTTTTTAACTGGGCCAACAATTTAAACACTACTAGAGCATCGACAATAATTTAGACAAACAAATAAACATATAGGTACTGGTTTCTGGAAATCTTCTTTAACTAAGAAGTGGTGATTAACATTAGCCACAGAAAACTTTAAAAATATACAGTTAAAAAAATAAACCTACTTCACAAACTTTCGTTAAATCAAGGAACCAAAAATTAAAAAAACACACATTTTAATGTGAGAAAACAAAATTGACCTAAAGTCAATATCAGACAATTTTTTAAAGCAGCAACAAATTTCAAATAGAGTAAAAAATGTAGTACATAAGAAATTAGGTGCAGTTAAAACGAGTTTAAAAGAATATATTTGATTTAGTTTAAATGCTCTTATCAATGAAATTCTGTCATTATATTACTTCCCTGATAATGCAGATTAAATTATACCTGTATTAATGATTATTATTTTATAAAGAGTACAATCTCTTATAATTGATATTATAGTAGTGAATATAAAATTGCATTAAAACACAACAGCTAATTTCGTGTATCTATCAATATTAGACCCTCAAATCCTCTAATTCTTTATTCCTGTAATGTTAAAGTAATACATTTTTTTAAATTTTTCCTATTGTTGTTTATGAAACATTTCATAACGTATTTAAAAGGACTGGATTAAGGGTAAAATGTTTATATAATGTAATATTTGGTAAATTAGAGGAAATTATAATTTTAGAATATTGGTTTAAGAGTAAGCTGAACTTACCACGATAATCATTCTAATATCAGCTAACAAATAAACAGCTTTTAGCTCCAAACATTTAGTGAATGGAAGTATTCTATGAAAATGTAAACGTGTTGTCTGCATTTTATACCGAACAGGTATAACATGATGTGATACACTGTTCTAAGTACCCAGTATTTTAAATTATAAATTAAAATTTCTGTGCTTGTTCAAGTATCATTCTGATCAATATTAGTATTTTCGTAAGTTTATAGTTACATCCCCAAGAGTCTGAATTTGTGATTATGGATGTGATTGAGAAAATATTATGGTCGAAAATTTCCTTCCGAAGCTTTACAAGTTGAATCATTATAATTACACTATTTCAGTAATATTATACATAACTGATTATATAGTTCAATACAAATAAAATGTACTTATTATTTTTCATTATTTCTGTACAAAACTAAGCCAAGAAATGGGCTTTTAGAAAATAGTTTCTATTTCATGAATATTTTATGAATTGATTTAATAAAAATCTGTTGTATAGTAACTATCCATAATTTTTTCAACTGTTTTATTAATATATTTAAACATGCGAATGAAAATTGTGTCGTTTCATAATCTACCTGTGTGCCTTCTAGATTTAACTCAAATATTACCAAAATTACAAGTTTTGGCTGGTTACATGTTATTCCGGTAAAAGGTTATCACTGGAGAATCCTTTTACTGCTCTAGAGACGTGATCTATATAACTTACCTGTTTCTGGAATTAGCCTACCGTAGCACTAACAGTTTTTAGGAAATCAATTTTTATTAACTACATATTGCCTTTTGTAAATTTACTGCAGTTTCAATACCTCAGCAATTAATAGGTACTACTATTGTTCATAAACATTTCCTTAGCAGAATGTGGTACACTAATTGTGGTACTTAAGTCCAACTCTCACCTTAAAAATAAACAAAAAACCAAAAAATTAAAAAAATTATGCAAAAGGTTCTTATGTACCAGGTTACATACATGGTCTGTTATTCTTCTATAAAATATTTTCTTTTTGAATAATAAACTAATTTCAAAGAAATGTTATTCTTACAATTTATAACAGTATTATTTCTCACCTTTTTTTCTTAGATTATTGTGAGAATTTCAAATGTCCATGGGTTTATATAATCAGAATCTACCTGTACATTTGTGTAGCACCAAATATACATTATTGCTCAATCTCAAACTATGGAGGTGGGAATTATTCTAGCCTTGGCTAATGGGAAAAATTACAGTTTATGGTTTATTGGCCAAATTAAACTAAACGTATTTTCTTATACTACTTATAATAATATACAAATATGTAGTCAATGCACATACTTATTTCCATTCTCTCAAAGCCTAACTAACGTCAGTATTTCATTTCATTTTGAATGTATAATGCGTGTGTTACTATTTTAATATTACTCAGCCGGTTTGGCTCTAAAACCCTCTTCATCCAAACAGAACCTAATAAAATTAGGTTATCAGGATCATTGAGATCAATATTTTCACACTTTGAGAATATAAAACACGAATTATTATATTGTTTAACAATGAAATAATTATTTTCATATGTCCGATTCCTCTTCTTACGCAAGCAATGCTCACATCAAAAATATTAATTGCATTGCGATGCTTATACCATACTACACGCTTGCTGTCACACACGTCTAATCTCGTCTTCAAAAATGAATGTCTGAATACGAGTAAAATGAGAAATTACTTGACTTTTGGAGCTTAAGTCTTGAAGTCATTAATTTTTCTGCAGCAGGGAGTTGAGGGAAGCCCCCCCTGTACAAATTTCAAAATAGATTCATTGGTCATTAATTAATGTGTACTTAGCTGTACACCTCTTATTTTAAAAGATTTTTGCGTATCTGATCTCAAATAAAGTAAAAACCGTATAGTGTTAACTTTATTATCAGAAAATTGAGCTTCGAGTAGTGAGAATAGTTAAAGTTAGAGTTTTAAGCGGTAGAGGAAAGATATATGTTTTTATCGTAAAATGTGCAACATTAATATTAAGGTCAAATTTAAATTCATTAAAAGTTTTATATTAGTATTGGTATAAGTATATATAACATTTCTACAAAATTTTTAGACAAAAAGATACCAATACAACTTATATATATATATATATATATATATATATATATATATATATATATATATATAATAAAACAATATTACACCCATGCTTGGTCAATATTTGTCTATAAATGTTGAAATTGTTTAGTAACATGGAATAGAAATGTGAATATGCCTTTTGTTTATATTGCTTTAGATAATGACATGTATTTGTTTCAAAAGAAGTTAGAACATTAATGAAAAATGGCCACTAACAGAAAAATTATATATGAAATTTCTAAATTTTAATTCTTTCTATAGCTGATATTGACATCTTCAAACTCGGTAGTTCTTCCCTGATCTCAAGATGGTCAATATTACTTTAAATGACCATAATTTCTTCCAAATAATTGAAGATCTTAAATTTCACAATTTCATAAAACTTATTAAATTAATCCACCAGAAAACTAACATGCCGCTACAAAGTCAATCTAAATTGTGGTGCTATTATCACTTATGAACTACAAAAGAGATACAGATGTGAGCTGAGATGAATTGAAGTATAACATGTAGCTGGTAATAATAACTGAGCTTATCCATTATTTTAAACATGAACTTTCTTAAAGGTGATTGAATACATAAATATTCAACTGAAAAATAAACTATTCTACTTTCAGTACGGCAAATTAAAAGAATAAAATGTTTGTTGAACGATAGGTAATTAGCAAAACTAGGTTTAATTTAGCTGTGTATTCATTACAAAATAAATCATTCCCTTTCATATTTGTTACTTTGATAACATTAGAGTTCTATTATTTTTTTACAAAACTGTTCTTTAGTTAAAAGGCATAATATTATTGGCATATACATATTTTTCAACACAAATCAGAAAACATTATCAATATTAGGACTTACCAGGTTCAGCAGGTTCCAGCCGACACAGCTCACAGCAAGTCCGGGCGGGTAGGCGATCTACACCGGAGTAGGGTCACATACATTGACCTTTGTATTTTTCTCTGATAACAGCGTAATTCGACAAGACATATGTTTGAAATATTCAAGTACATTTTATAATTCGAATAGCTATTGAATACCTGACGAGATATTGGAATAAGCGTTCATTATGTCCATTCGTATTATTTGTCCTCCTGACACATAGTATAATTTGCCCTGCAGTAGTGGCAAATAAGCCATCTGATATAGTAGTATCAAATTTTAACATGCCTTGATATTATTTTTTTAGAAAAAATATGGCATTAGCTATTATGGCAAAAAACTAAATTCGGCTATTGCCATTTATACAAATTTAAGTAATGAAAATTAAAGTCGTTTGACAGGTATTTGGTCTTCCGATCATATGTTAGTTTGGTTATTTAAACGCATATGTGACATATACGGCCAAATACAAATTAATTGAATCGTAGCAAGTAAGGGCTCTGTGGTGTAACGGTAGCACATTCACCCGGCATGTGTGAGATCTGGGTTTGAGTCCCGGCGGAACAAGTACTTTTTGTGATTCAATGTTTATTGAAAACATTAAATTCGGCTATTGCCATTTATACCAATTTAATTTATGTATATATAATGTATATATATATATATATATATATATATATATATATATATAATGTATACAAATCTAATTTGATATTTATCATTACAATTTATATTAACTGCACATCAAAAGTCCGCCATAATTTTAATTACTTACTATATCTTTCTCGTCATTAGGGCAATAAGTGTCAACAATAAATATTTTTCTTTTACATCATGTTTTTTTACAATTCAAATAGCTCTGTACTTCTTTACCCTTGTATCTTCCAGTTTCATGAAGTACTGAAAGACACTTTCATAGTCCCAAACAATATACCCTTTTTCCAGCCTAGAGATTGAAATCTAATGGGTTTCCTCTCACATAACGTTATCATTTACTTTGTCCACTAAGTAAGGCTTTTAGTCCAGTAAGAACAAATATTTCTGTGCGAAGAAAATTATTTCTTAAAAAAAAAATTTTACCTTTAGACTGAAATTTTGTATGTCACATAGTAACACATTTAAGCTAATGAAATGAACAAAAGACTTGAAATTTTACATGCGGCGTATTTTCATTACGAAAACTGACATGACTCTATTATTTCCACATCTATATTAAATTTTATATATCCAATTTGGTATATAAATTGTATTATAGGACTTAAAAGACTCGGCAACTGCCTCAGGATATAAGCTAAGGAACACATCGTTGTAGGTACGTATTTTCCGAATGTCCTCTATTTTGGAAGAATATAGAATCCGTCTTGGATACAGGCCTGAGTACGGATATTAACACCATAATTTACATCAGAACTACTGTAAAGAGAACCCCAGCAATCACCATAACATACTTCAGGGATTCCAAGATACATTTAACTTTCTTATGTTACCGTTCCGAGTTATATATATCCACATTTGAGGCGATTTGGAGACCATCTAAGAGTTCCGAGAAAAATTAAAATACGTTGATTGTGATCTATTAAATCCATAATGCAGTCTTTACAGTTACTAAAGGATTTTTTGTCGTTAATGTCTTTGTTCCAGATAAAGCCTGCATTGGAAAGGACCTTATAACCAATTGTTAAAAATCTAGACCGATTATTGTTTTGAATAGAGGTTTCCATATAATGAATGGATTAAAACTTAGTACAGTAATTCTAGGTAAGAACCATAGGTAAGTTTCTTCACTATGGAATGGTACCTTAGTGTGTACATCTAAAGTATGTTTTATGGAGCAGTGAGATAGGATGGAGTTAAGAGTTTGCGATTTCTCTAAATGACCGGGAATCTATGATATGGAATGGAGGCTTTTCATTTTAAGTCATAGTTTTTAGTGACGGTCCATTAGAGAGACTCTGTAACATGGAACATTAGTACAGAATAATTCAAGGTTCATTTAATAAATTACCTATGTAAAATTGGTATGTTTGCTTGCAAAATAACACATATAATAATTTGTGTCACTAAGCGTTGAGTTCTAGTCCCTGACCTGTATTCATAATTTCATTATAACTTACAAAAAATTAGCCACTAGAATAAACCCATTTCAAAACCTTGTAAAATTTCAGTAATAAAATCAAGAAACGAACAAGGTAAATTAATTTGAAGGAAACAAAAGCTATGAAAGGCCGATTTGGAACACTGCTAAAAAATACAGAATATTTCAAGTAGACCAAAGAATAGATGTAATAAAAATATACATAATTGAGGGGATTTAAATTAGAATTATTATATAAAATAATATTAAAATAATATAGTATATTTAAACTTGGTTAATATGTACAATTATGTCATCGATTTTACTTTCCTATCAAGGCACATTAAACACCTGTATTTATGATTCATATTTTCATATGGCGTAAAGCCTCTTATGTACGCAAACGCATAGTATAAAGATATTTAAGTACTACATAACAGCAAAAAGAATATATATATATATATATATATATATATATATATATATATCAAATATCAAATACATTCATTTTATCATGTGAATTATTATGCCAAATGACTATCTCATTGCTTTTTTTTCTTTTTCTTGTAGAACATTACGTATTATATTAATACATGATAATTTGTCCATTTTATATATATATATATATTATAAAGCTATATATATTTAATTTTGGCACCACCTTCAAAAACTGTGTAATATTGGATTTGAAAAACGTTTCAAATAATTTCGGTTTATTTTATTTTTAATGTGAGTATTATATATTAAGTTGCTCCCCTATTTGAGACATTTATTTATTTACTTCTTTTTATCTCATCGGCATTCTCTTTACTTTATGTCGTTAGATTTCAATATATTTCAATTTAGAATTAGGTGTAAAAAGTATAACTAATTTTTTAATAATATTAAAAAGGTTAGTACTAGATTAAATCTGGGATACCTTGTTTATTATTAATGCTTACTTGCTGGGTTAAGTAATTAAATATTATAATAAATTATTTCTATTTATCTCTAAGAGGGCTCTAAACAATTCCATATAATGTCTATATCCAATATGTATACTTGCTTAACCCAATAATGGCTGATAACCCTTTAAATATTAGTATAACATACATTATATTAATGTCCATTCAAACTGATTTAATAAAAAATTATTTTCGGCTTATCTTTGAACGATTTTTATCCAATAAATCGTCTCCAGCAAAACCTATGGAGAATGCTTAAATATAGGATGTTTCATGACGTTCTCTTAAGATGATTAAACATTATTTCTCCTTATTTTTTAAGATATTTGTAAATGTTTCTTACAAACACAACCAAATATTAGCTGCATATAATTAAATAGATAAAATTGAATGCTTTTAAAACTAATATAATCTCTTTTCCTGTTTACACAGTTGTAGATATCTTCAAAACTACAAAAATCCAAATTTAAAATTTAAGATTTCATTTTAGAGTACTAAAGTTTTTTTTATTTTAAAACACCGTTCTCACTTTTAAACTCTATAAAGAATCTCAAATCTTTGAGATGTCACATATCTGTTATAATATAAAATGTCATAAAAGCACGAGCAAGGAAAGTCTTAAAATTACTGTTTTATAAAGAATAATGAATAAATCAGTGTTTCATGAGAAAATTGAGAAAATCAAATTTGGTCACCATATTGGATAAATAATATACACATTTTAAAGTTTAAGTTTCTCTTAAAGTAATGAAAGGTTCCCCACTTAAAGTTTACTGTCAGATTAACAGTTTCCAAGATCACAATAAATTATGGTCCAATAAAAAGACACTGTATAATCAGGTCAGTACTTCCTCTTTAAGCAATATTATTGATTTAACTAAGGGGGTTTTCAAGTATTATTTAGAAATTTGCTAACTCCGACACACAGCATGATTATTCCTACAATACCAAAAAAGAAGTCATCCAGTAAAACTAAATAACAAAATCTTTTTTTGAACATTTGGCCTATTACGCGATTCAGATTAGGACTTTTACATCGTTTTCTCCTCTATTAAGGTACCATTGTTCCATATTTCCGTACTATTAGAAATCTTTTATCTAAAAAATGTTTTGCCCACGCTAATGCAAACCTGTGGGCTGAGCGTATTTTAGTCTTTACAATACCACAAAATCTAATGCAGTATGACCTTTTCAAGGACGTTCATTTCTATATAAATAGTATCGAGTTCGATTATGGTGCATGTCGTCCCTCCATAAGGTTTGGTGGAGTGTTGAGTGAAGCATAACTTAAAGAACGTTTTCTTTGGTAGATTAATAATACCTTATAACCTCATGCTTTAAATAAATATATCCAATTTTCATGGAAGTAGAGTCATTTTAGACAAGTATCAAGAAAATAATTACAGTACTACTTTTAAAATATTAAAAATAACACTTTAATTGTAATAAATTCTTAAAACAAAAAGCAATAACATTATCATTACAACGAATTAAAATTATTTCACTACAATAACATACCGGTAATCAGTAATGTCATTAAAAGTATCTACATAAAAACTAACAAGAGGGTTTTTCTTGATGTTCAATCACCGTACATTAATCAAGCTTAGAATTCAACATATACAATTAGTTATTGATGTCTATGGAAACCACTAACAATACTCATAAGTGTAATTTCTTTTCTACCAGAAGTATAAAATATTGACTAGCATTCTTTCATTTGGCATGATATAATCTTTTATCACAAGTTTAGTACAACTTCTGTTGGACCTAATAGTATCACTTTTTGGCAGCTCTGTACGAGTTCTCCTTACGATCATTCCCGCCTCCCAGAGTTCGGTAGGGAAACCTATCTCATCTTTCCGGAACAGCAAAAAGTTCCCGCACACGGTTTTGAAATACACCACATTTTCTGACATGCGTACTCTAGGCTTCACAGAGGGGTTGTATAAATGGAATATTGATCCTAAGACGAAAACTATTCCGTTGTCAATGACATCCAAGCCTGTAAGGAAGAGTGTCGAGGAGTAGACGACCTGTGACGTCACGTAATTCAGAATACTTAACTCGTTTCCAACATTTATTGCCACGTAATTCTTATGGATCGCGCATCCGTAACCTCTAGAAGAAAGATGTGTTTTGCTAAAGGGTAAGAAAGTTAATAGTCTTGGACTATAGACGTTAAAATGGTAATCGAGTACGTCTAGGCTCTCTCCTGGCAGAGTGTCTGGCATTCGTTTAATCACGCCCCCGCAGACTTGGCTCGTTACAACAATAATGTCTTCGCTAGTTGAGGAGCTACTGATTTCGATGAAAGAGTATGGATTTCTCTTCAGACACGGTTCCTCCCTCAGTTTTACACCTGTCTCCAAGTCCCACACGTGTAAGTTGTTCGAGTTCCCCTTTATTACGCCCACGTATATCGACCCCAAGATGGCAATGGACGGTACCGGATACATGTGTTGATAAGAAAACATACCTTTAATATGTTCATCTGTGTATACCAAAGGCTTTTCATCCTCTTCAAAATAAAATATGTGTTTCATTTCGATGATCTTCGTTGCCTCGTTCATTCGGAACACTTGCGTACCTGAGAGGTAGTTGAGGACTATGATGTCCCAATTTTTGCCTCCACACTTGAATGACTTCAACACGTACGAAGGTATGTAGTGGTAACTAACACTCAATTTGCGAGCAGGGACCACGTTGATGTCCCAGAGCTCTATCCGTTCCTCGTAAATCAGAGCAAGATAATCCATAAAGATGTCGGCGTGGAAATTCAAATCGTTGCTAGGGTTACTGATGACGATCTGTTTCTTGAAGTTTCCGGTGCGCCAGTTGTTCCAGAGATGATTCTGCCGCATGTAGGCCAGCCGCCATTCGCAGATAGGATCCAACCTGCTGGACCTCACCTCTGGAATGACGAATTTCGGTTCCACGACACAAGGGGTAGTTCTCAAATACTCATCTAGGTCCTTGTGGCAGTAACGCTTCCACAAATTATTATTGTTGAAGATTGATCTCCAGGAGCGACTGACGGCGCAGCAGTGGGCTATGTCAGGGACTGTCAGGTGTGTGCATAGGTCCAAAATCAACTCTAGAGGAAGGGTGTTCATTTTCCTCCTGTAACACAGTAATAACAAAATGAAAAATACCGCCTGGTAAATTGTAAATAATTTAATCCATCACTTACTTTATTCTTTTATACAAGTTTAAGTACATATCAGCGTGCAAAACTTAGTGTCCGCCCCACATCCTGGCCCGAAATACGGCTCATAGTGAATCAATGCTTACCATTTTCAATTATAATAAGGACTTTTTAGGGTTGAAGCGCCTTGGTTGACTGTTAAGAGCCGTCAAGAGTTCTATAGACATTTAAAAATATACATTACTCATGTCTGGAATACAGCGCTGCCAGTTCATAATTCTATAGACACAATTGTATTTATTTTATGTTATACGACTATGGTTAGAACATTGTCTATAGCTATTAATTTTAATAAAAACTTTGATAGTATAGAAAATGACTAGTCATAGTTTTCATTCTGATTCCTCGCTGGCAATGGACAGACGAACGTATAAAACAGAAAAAGGTAAACAAAGAGACTTAAAATTAGACCGTACTATTCTAGGTCATATTATATATTGATTCTTTATAACGGTTTATTAAGATGGATTAAAATGGAAACACCATTAATAAGATATATTAAGATTTATTAATGGTGGTCCAAATTTTAAAACCTTAAGTAATGTGTTTTCTGTGATAATCTCCAATTTCCACGATTTTGAAATGTCATAAAAACAAAAATCATAAAGTACAATATTTATTGTCAGAACTGAACAAATTTAGAATCTACTTGTACCTTATACAAATATATGTGGTATTCAATACACAACACTCCACAATATCAAATCAAAAATGAGATTGGAAGTCATCCCTCCCTCCTGCGCTAATGGGATAATGATAATTCTTTGTGTATTACCTAAAGTCTGTGTTCAGATTCCATATCACGTGATATGTTGATTTATTCCCGTAACACAGTTATCAGCACCAATGTGTTCACCTCTTAGTGATCCATGATATAAATAATATAGGGAAAAGTTAAGCCATAACCTAATATGCTAAAAATGTATCAACTAGCAGATGTAATAAATTTATATATGGACTTATATTTGTCCCAATATGATTTTAATCAAATTATTAAGATGTCGAAACTTAACAAGTTGACATCTTTAGTTGTTCCATATCATAACTTGTTATGAGTTTATCAAAAAAGACGAGACTTGACAAAGTCCGCATATCCAGTTTCGTTGTGGTTGGTGACAGGATCTTTTATGAACACGTATCAAGTTATATCGTCTATTAAATAATCAATATCTACCACTATGTAGTAAAACCCGGTATTACAACTACTCGCGCGCGCGCGTGCGCGTGTGTGTTAGTGTGTATGTGTGTGCGTTTGTAAGGGAAGGGTTGAGAGTAAAAGGGATGTTGTTTGAAATTCAATGTCTATGGGCATAAATGGTGCAGGGAGCGGTAAGGTTGATGATGTGTTGATGAAGCTTTCCCCTATGGTAATGTTGATTTCGAAACGTGTCGTAAACACACACCATCAAACAAAACATGTTATAAGGAGATCAAAATAATTCACCACTTAATTAAAAATAACAAAGATGTAAAAGACATTATGAAAGCCAAAAAAATCGGAAAAAATTCTTACCAGGGCATAAGTGCCAAAGTAATGCAGAAAGAGTATTTGGAATGGATAGTCAGAAATTGACTCAAAAAGTCAGTTTGCTATGACACATTTAGAATTATTATTTATTAAACTTACATCTAGTTTTCAAACGGCCACTGATAGAAACGTACTTGAAGGAATTTTAATAAAACAAAGGAAATGGAATAATCAGAACTAAACGTGACGTGATCGATGATAAACATATACTCACGTTCATAAAGGTAAGGAAACTGCAAAAAATGTTGAGAAAAGATATTTTACATTTTTTGGCTACAAGCTTTTCCTGTAACATATTCCCTGATCATATTACTTATTATATTACTTCAGATTCGTTAGCTTTTCACCACCACCTTTTAAAATAATCTTGTGGTAAACGGTACCTAAACGTTAAAACAATTTTAAATAAGTTACTTATTAAGACACATTTAATTCTATACGTATCATACATAATAATAGTATGTAATTTATCGGAATCAGGTCAATTTTAATTTTTATTACAAATTTAATATTATATTATAGTACCGCGTTATAGCATATGACCACGGCATTAACCCTATACATGCTGTTTACAATATATTAATAGACAAAATAGAAAAGTTCGTTTTTGAAATACATACTTCTACATTATTTTTTAATCTATGAGTTTCGAGGCTTAGACCATAATTTCTATAAAAATGTTAAAAATTTAAATGAATATCAAAATAATATCTTTCACTATGGAACATAAACCCATTTGTGCCAAATGTTCACTTCTTTTTTATGGGCTATTGTATACAACTGTTATTAAATACAGTGACCTAATCATAATTGTGTAATGAATTAGAGCTTTAACCCACAATCTCTTAAAAATATACTAATAATTAATAATATGAATGAGAAACTTTATGAACACGTTTTAATATTTGGTACTCATTTAATCTAACCTCTCTAAATGAAATTTGGCAAGTACATTGCTTGGATAAAAGAATATAACATAGATATATTTTTATTCCTAACACAACCCATAAATACTCTATTTAATGAAAATGTATTTACTGTAGACATGCATAATTTTTTACTGTTTATTGAGTCACGGAAAGCAACGTGTCTCGCAATTATGTATGTACATAAATAAAAAAACTATATGTCTTAGCAAAATAGTAATGCAGTAGTATTATCCAACTATTACTATGGATGGTAGCAGTGAAGAACCCAAATCATTTTTCTGGATATAGTTTAAATAAACTTTGTTGTATAATTCAATGTAATAAACAAAATTGTGAATGTGTGAACTTAAAGCACCCGAAATTTGTTTCTTTTGACATTGTTGTACGGTATATTTACAGCAGTGAAAGGGCGAAATCAGAGGGATTGGGCTCATTATGATTCAATGAACCATTCGCTCCGTGAATACAATTTTGGGATTCAAACGTACGCTATGAGCACGTGATCATAGCGAGTGGAATCATAAAGCAAAGCACCAGGTACAAAAAAAGCATTCATTGCAAAGACATCATTGGAGGTGAGCACAACACTGTTTGCGCATTAAGAGGTATTATTTGCACCTGTGTACAAAGTGAACTTATTTTAGGATTCATATTTGCATAAATTTCTATATCTGATCACAAATAAATAAAGCTTCTCATAGTATAAAATATTTTGTTATTTTAAAAAGAATTAAAACAAAGGGAACAACAAATCAATTATATCGTATAACAGAGGTTCCTAATTGGGAACATTCTCGGAACATATGTAATACTTAAAAATAAATTAAGTATTTTGTGACACGTTTCATGCTAATATTAAATAGAAGTTTACTTGGACAAAAGTACATCACAATTCAACCCCTATTTTAAATTTATATTTTCTTCCTTATCTCTCACAGCAATTATGCTATAAGTACGTGTTTAATGCTTTTTTCATGACTCTGTACTGAATATAAAAAGTTTCCATGATAGTTGTAAGAATCAAAAGTGGCATTTTCAACACGAATTGCGCTGGTAGCCTGTTGATTATATCAATGATACTAATATACACTTCATCATCTGTTATTATTGTTTTCCTTATGAGTATAATGTATAAAACTGTATACTATCTAGATTATATTGCTGTCATTATTTTGTAACAAATAATACTGTTTAATCTCGTTAACATTTCTGATAAAGATTAAAATGTTGACTTGCAATTATGAAACAGTTTGTATTTAAACTTTTAAAGCTAATAATCAATTACTTTCATAACAATGGAAGAATACTTATTTAGTCTAATTAAATTTTGTTCATAAGTAATACTTTTTTTCTTCATAATATTATGGACAGTTCGAAGAAAAGAGTCGTTGTTATAATGCATAATACGTTATATTTCGTACCTAATCTGTATTTTTTTCCGGTCGTCCGTATTTTCGCTCTTGGTTATCGGCTGGCATAAAAAACACAAACTCGATAACATGTATAATCATGTATACAATAAATCGTATTTTTCGTAAAATAAGACTTTCGAAACTATCGATGAAAAGATACTTTTAGACCAACGTTATAAATTGGTTCCTATTGCAACCTACATGAAAATAGGCAGATGATAGTTTGAGGCGGCGCGGGTGCGACGTTGCCATATCGTTGCTGACCACCAGCTGTCCTCTCTATGATGTGGTTATGGTGAAATATGTCTGTTTTAATTACATGTTGTCTGCAAACCAAATGAATGAAATAAAATTTACGTTTATTTGCTTGCAGTAACAGCTGATGATGTTTATTATTGTATTATTACAATACATTATTAGAAAATTATAAGTTTTCAAACACATAAAACTGGCAACGCTGTGGAGCGTTATATGTATAGTAGTGATTCAGACACATCAGTTACCATCGGACTATATTTGCGAGGGTTGCTTTAGTTTTTTATCATTAGCGAAAAAATTCGTGGTTCAATATTTTATTCTTATTGTAATTATTTTATGTTGTAAGAACGCATACTCGTAATTAAAACATCTACTTTCGCCCACAAAGCCAAATTTTAGAGTTTAAAAAACTCTTTTTTATTTTTTTAATCCGTTAAAGAAGTGAGTAATATAACAGACAGTGCCAGTAACAGGCATGTTTGGAAACATTGTGGCAAGGTCAAAATTTGGTAATATAAATTCTTGCTTGAAGCGATTTCTCATTTAAAACTACAAAATTAACCAAGCAGGTAGTTTTAATAAACAGTTTTGATTTTACTGAAATTTATAATATGATTAAATAGTTTAAGATTAAATAATAAGATTAAATATTGGTAAGAAAGTTTTTAAGCTTTTTTATTTATAAGAAACATGGCCTTAATTCAAATCGTTGACATAAAATCCATTGAAACGAAAATGTTTACTAGTTCATATAAAATAACCAGATTATAATTTTAATAAAGTTATTACAAACAAAATAATCAGGTCCAACATTAACTATATTAGTTTTGTAGTGATAATTATTATTAATGAAAGTTGAAATTTATAATACACAACAAATTAAACCCTCCCACCACATAAAATTACACAGTTTCTATATATAATATTTTGTTTATTGAAAGGGCATCTACAGAGCCATTATTTTTTTAAAAATTAAAGTTGAGTAAAAATATAATTACATATTTGAATCTAATAAATAGAAATACTCGTACCTACACTTAATATTGATATCCGACATCCAGCGCTACTTATAACTTACTTCCAATACACACAAACACGGTAAATTGTAACAAAATAGGTGTTATTAACACAAACTATTAATACTGTCTAAAATCTTGTGTAATCCTAAAATAAGTGTAATAGTGTTAAATCCCATTTAGTCTTTTAAATCTAAATATATATCACAAAATCATTCACAATGAAGATACCTTATTATAACATGATACATATGTTATACAATTTTTAACCTTTTCACCGCATATTAATATAATTTATGAACAATAAATGATTTACTTTCAGCTAAAGGTTATTGTACAACTAAGAAAACAATGATACTGTACAATAATAAATATTGTTTCCCATCTTCCCAACGTTTGACCATTTTGCAACACATTAAACAATGATACATTATTTTTAATGTTTAAATAGTATTTATGAGTTAAAATAGTATGTTATGTTGTGTTATGTTATGTGACAGCGAGTTTTAAGCATATAAATACGTTGATCACAAGAGGCAATGAATTAAATAGCGTCACAAAACTGGTTCCGATATTTTTTCAAACACAAAAGTCATTCCGAAATTATATAAATAATTAATTAATTAATTATTCCTACCCAACAAACGCCACCGCAGTGGTGGATTCGGTCTCCGATCAGATGTTTATTAATAGATAGTGTCAGACATTTAAGGTATCTTCTGTGCAGACGATAAAAATAGACAAATTTTGATCAGCACTGTAGGCATTTGAAGTTGTTATTTTGGAAACTGTGTAATTTCATCCATCGAAAATCTGTTTAAAACGAGGATATGAATTGTTTGCAATATGTATATGGCTTGTGTAAGTAATATGTTTTTAATTGAATGTGACTGACGAAAGTTTTTTAATACAATTAAAACACTTTTTAAACAATACGTTACAGCTATTTAGATTAAATCAATGTTGTATGTCTTATTTAAATCTATACTCTAAAATTCAAATGTTCATGTTCAGCCAGTTATATTTTTAAAGGTGGTCCAAATCCATACTTTGAATACCTAAGAGCCTCATAGAACAATCGCCTAAGATGTTTTGTTTCTTAGGCTTTTTTAAATTATTTTACTAAAATATTCAAGAAATGTTAAAACCCATACAAAAAGCATTTCTATAGTTAATTATAATACATAAACAGGATACAAGTTTGAACTAATAATAACCTACACATATATAGCACACCCTATATATAGCATATGCCCTATATATCTCTACAACATTGGTTTAAATAGTGAATGACGAAAAGTTTATAATAGTGTATAACAACAGTTTATTTAAATTCAAAAAAGTATGATTTTTATATGCGCTAATAATTATAATTGAGTGTGACTAAATATTATTCTCAAGAACAATTTTAACAAGATTATTTATTTTATAGAAGGTCGTATTTTTTAAATACAAAGGTAAATCAAGCAAAAACAGTCATGATGTAGAGCTATCATACGAATATGAGTTCTACCAGTCACTTTCCTGAGAAATAACTAGGCAATTTTGAGTATGGCACATTAAAATAGAAAATGTTTAAAAAAATCTACCTTTCCATTGATTTGTATTTACATTTGAAAAAGGTCTGTGATAGTTCTATTGCTATCACATAATCAGCTGTGTGTATGCATTATATTAAGTATTTATTCAATTATTAGCTAACTTACCAGGGACGGGAGGTTACGGCTGCAAGTCAGAGCGGGTTGGTGACCTTCACTGGAACAGGACATTGACACACAGAGTGACCTTTGTAATTTTCACTGATAACGCTCATGACCATTAAAATATAAAACGTCCGAGCATCTAAGAGTTCCTTGGTCACTAACATAATTACAATTACTGTTATCATACTGGCACACCAGTGGTGTGTGTGTGTGTGTGTGTGTGTGTGTGTGTGTGTGTGTGTGTGTGTGTGTGTGTGTGTGTGTGTGTGTGTGTGTGTGTGTGTGTGTGTGTGTGTGTGTGTGTGTGTGTGTGTGTGTGTGTGTGTGTGTGTGTGTGTGTGTGTGTCAATATGACGAAAAGCCTCCTGGGCCCCTCCTAAATATGCAACTTACTTCACATATTATACATCTTACCTGTTGACTAAACTGGTAATTTTATAAAAGTTTTAGACACTATATACACATGTTTAAGATCTCCAAACTGTTATCTCCTTATACGCAAAATGTCCTTACAAGTAATGAAAAGATTTTCTGTTGCTGAAAAATTCTGTATGAAAGTTTATAATGCTACCAAAACACAGTTAAACTTCTATGACTTAGTGACATTTTCAAGAACGTTTCATAAGACTAGGCATAATTTGATAAGTAAATTTATCTGAGAAAAACGTTTCTTATTGTACCAATTCATTTTCATAATCAATTTTGTAATATCGTCCTAAAACTTAAAACTTGTATATCTCACACAAGCACATTGTGTATACACCTATATTTAGTACGTAAATAAAATTACCTACTCCATCACCTTTCTTGTTTTCAAGTTAACATTGAAGTACTAGTTTGAGATTTTCTTATAGTTGGTTTTAGTTTTTCAAAAATTCGGGACTTAACATTTGAAAATATGGGTATGAATAAAAGTAAAAGTAAATATGGACCCATCTACGATAACCATCATATTGCCACATAAAAATTCAATTGTTTTGTATTTTGAATTTTGTCGACTTTTAACAATTATTAGGCTAAATTCAACAATCACATTTTAAACAATTATATTAAAATCTACTATGAAAGGCTCTTTAGATATCCATCTTTAAAACTTATATTAAAATATTATAAAGCGTTAATATAATATCCAACCACGTCAAATAAATTAAAACTACACTTTTAATAGTCAAATAAAAATTATATGTATACTTTATAGTTTGCCTATTGTATTTTTTTTTTTTTTACTTTTGCTTTTTGACTGTGGTTTCTTACTTCATACTTTTTACCCATTACATTGAAAATGTGTTACTGACCATTAATATGCATGCAAATCTTAATTTTCAGTTCGTCTTTCCAGTTAAAAATGCCAAAAAATAATAATTATACTCTACCTTACTTACTATCAACAGGTGGCCTCAGTAGCAGTATGTCCCCTATTATCTTAAGTATGTCATACTGTATGTTCCCTATCACCATGCCTCCAGAAAGTTTCCAAATAGTCCCAAAAACAGTGTCACTCCAAAACTCCAACCATCATCTGTGACATGAATTTTCCTCTCGTTTCACTGAGGTATACTTATTCCATAGCCATTGAGAGAATACTCCGCCGCTTTTGGTCCCTAACAAGGAGTATAATTTAAAACCAATATAATACACTGTATTTACAATACTCCAAACTACCACAAAAGTCGGGCATGGCCATTTCAACTAACGTCAGTATCCGGATTATATGATACTTAGTAACTTCTGTAGAGATGTTGACTAAGCGTTAGCAAATGGGCTGGAAAAATTTTACATATATCTGTCTCTCCACACGATAACTCTAGAACAAACGGATCTAAATGGTTGAAATTTAGCATGAAGCTTGAATTTTACATTACCAATATCGAGTTTAATACAATGGTGGTGAATGTTAAATTTATTACGAATGGAATTTAACAGTTCTTTAATATACCATTAAACTCAGGTGATATTTCGTAAACTAGTTCAGCTATTAACTTGAAATAACTTATAACTTATAAAATCCAGAAGCTGTCACACTCGAATTTCAGTATTAACAACATGATTTACTTTAGTATTATTAACACAACATTTTAATTGGTTGAATAAAAAACTTATAATAACTATTATGTGATCAAAAATAAAGAATAATAAATTTTTTCTATTGCATTACTATTTGATTTTCTAAATGTTTATTTTTACATAATACACGTTTATTGTGTACATTTTCTTTACGAATTAGGTGTAAACAGTTAAAATTTATTGGTTTATTTCAAGAAATCGAACAAATTAATATAACATGAATAAAAATAATAATAATAAAATAATTGTAATGTTGGAATGTTATTTAAATATAAAATGATTATTGAATAAAAGTAAAAATATTAGTTCATATTTAAATTGGCATATATAACACGTTGAAGTTTGCTTATTTAATGTAAAATAGTTGTAAATAAAAAGAGAATACATTATTAATGTAACTTATTATTTTGGTTAGATTTGCACAATGGGTGCTAAACATAGAGTACTTGTTAAGAATGGTAATTCGTAGTTTCTGGAAATAACTGCTGTACTGATTAGTACAAAATGAGTTTTAAATAGTGGTATGGTTTTGCAATGAAATTAGACGTGCTCGGCCCAGCGGCATGTACATGCTGCTAACTGCATTAGACTGGAGTGGGCGGACTGTTCCGGCAGACACATACTGTATCATCAGCATTAACCTAGTAATTAACCTTAGACAGTGAGCTCGGTAACAGGACGTTCTGTTACTGATACCAATATCTTGTGTGCTAAAGGCTGAGTAGAAATATTAGAATTAAATGGGACAAAACTTGTATTTCTTATTCCCTAATTCACTTGCTTGGAGACGATTTATTTCATGTTACATCAATATGTCCAGTTTTTGCTACTATAAATAACTCTTTCATAGCAAATTCATTAAGTAACGAAGATACTAAGAGTTTATAAAATGGTAGGGATTGGTAAAATGGTTTTTTGGAGTCATCATGGATCTACAGAGGGTTTCTTTTAGAGATCAGTGTTTCAGCAGTCTCCCCTAATTATTGAGTCATTCTATACCATTATTATATACGAATTACCATTCTTAACAATTACTCTCGTTATGTACAGCACCCATTGTGAAAATCCTATCAAAAATAATAAGTTACGTCAATATTGTATTCTATTTTTATTTACAATTATATTAAACTAAATCAGCAAAATTCCACGTGTTATATATCCCGATTTAAAGATGAACGTTATATTTTTATTTTTATTCAATGATCATTTTATATTTAAATACAATTCCACCATTAAAATTATTTTTATTATTGGATTAAGATTCATATCAGATTAATTTGTTCAATTTCGTTAAATAAACAAATAAATCCTGTCTACACCTAACTCGTAAATAAGATGTGTACAATAAACGTGTGTTTTTATCAAATATTAATGCAATAAAAAAATTAATTATTAGTTACTTTTGATCACATGGTGGTTATTACTTAGATATTATTCTCTAAACCACACTGTTTACAAATATTCCAAATCACTTGGTAGAATTCATTAAACACTGTTCAGTAGAAACCAATAGTTCAAACCGTTCATTAAAGTATGCGAGTTATTTCTCAACTATTAGAATATAACAGATTTATTTGGAATAGCGAGTAATTCCATATTCAAATAGCCATGAGTATGCATAAGCGGGTCTTCACATAAATACATTGCCCTGATATATAACTTTGTTGTCTGCAAGACAAACACGTACTGTTCCACGCAATATGAGGTAATGTTGGGGACACTTTATGATTTATCTATCTCTTTGTTTTAAAAGTATTTAAAAAATATATTTCAGTTTTTAACGTAGTTAATAATAATCTATGGTAAATTTTATGTTGCGTAATTTACTTACAAATATGTTTTACACCAATATACTTGTAATCATCACAATGTTGGAAAATTATAATTTAGTAGGGGTATCTTGAAATATACCTAGATTACATTATGTTATACTCAATCGTAATAATAATTATCTTCGGGTATATAGTGATATTATTTAATTGTTAAAAATAAACGGTTAAAGGTTTTGTCAAAGTATTATTTTATAAAAGGTGTTGTATTAAGAAGACGATATGCTGACGAAATATTATGCTAAAGAATTAAAGTTTTTCGTTGCTAAAGATCGTTCGTTGATCGTTAAATTTGCCAAAATTCGTTAAATATAAATTTTAAAGATTATCCACAATTATAAGGTTATTCTTTTGTAAGCAATATAACTAATTAATAGTAACGCTATTTATATAATATTGAAAATAAGCGTAATTCAAGATTAGGAAACTAAAATTATAGAAATTTATCGTACAAGAAGTATACTATACTTAAAAATCAAAATTTATTGAGGTTAATAAATATTTTTAAATAATTAAAAGTTTAAAATGTAAAATAATCGATAAATACACTTAAAATAGACTAGCCACATATTACCACACACATTATAACACAGTAAGTAAGTAAAACATTCTTACATGACTATAGCTATTACTAGGTTTTCATATTACTATAATTTGTACTAAATCACAATTATGTCACTGTAACTGCCATTTTATAGTTATGAAACTACTAGAACTGTAATATGACTTCCCTACCGGTGTTCCCAAGTCAAATTTATTCCCCCATTTCACTTTCACTAAAAAGCTTTATTTATGATTATCAACACTATTAAGAAAACTAATTAGGTGGCGTGTGCATTATGCTCTAGTCTACCAGTAACAACCTTCTCTAAAAGTGTAAAGTCCCTGAATCTCGTTCTTCTTGTACACTATTCTTGTACAAGTTTTGTTTGCTTTCACTGCATTCTTTCCCAAAGGAAGTTGCTCGGTTTGTACAAACCCTACGCCTATTTCCCAGATTGCACTTGGAAATAAATGATTACCAAAGTTCATTAGTAAAAAGTTTCCACACAAAGGTTCCAAATATATCAAGTATGGATGGTGAAATATTTGAAATTTAAAGGTAAAAGTATTGAAAACATGTATTTCCTGACGCCTACGATGATACCTGAATACGATTCCAATTTCAGTTCCATGAATTTCTGAGATACCACTAAGTGACTCTGTAAAAATTTCATTTGGTTTTCTATAATCTACGACAGTAAGCTTCTCCCCATCATAAAGTAATAGTCGCCGCCCATTCATGCCACATATCATGCCTTTGGTGAGATCAGTTGTAATGTATGGATAAAATTTCAACTTTTCTGGACTATAAATACAACAGAGATATTTTTCGTCGAGTTCTTGTAGCATATCGCCCTCTGACTTGATGGTTTCACAAACAACAATGACATCTTCACTTGTTTCATACCTCTTCACGCTAATAATCCTCGTGTCTTCTATCGGACTGACCTCCTCTTTTAGTTTCTCACCACTTTCCAAATCCCAAACGTGTAAACGTGAGTGACCTTTTCCCGATTTAGCAACACCCATCAAGATTTGTCCTACAATAGCAATAGAGAAGCCACTGGCGCCATCTGTGGTATCGAGTTTAAACATTTCCTTTGCTACTTCTATTGAGTAGCCAGGTAGTTTTTCAGAATCGTCAAAATAGAAAATATGTTTCTTAACGAGTTTCGTTGAAGCGTTGTTCATCCCAAATACTTGAACGCCATTTTTGTAGTTAAAGACCATTATGCCAGAGTCTTTTCCGACACACACTTAAATCTGTGTGCCACACACCGAGGAAGGTATAGATCCGTTGCAGCAATTATTTCAGGTGGATGTACTCTCATGTCGTAAAGTTCAATGCAATCCCGAAAAACAGATGCTACGTAGTGTTCTTTAAAAAAAGCCAGATTCTCTAGAATCCGTTGTACTTTCTACCTGAATATTGGCTCCAGAGTCATCATTCTTAAAAAATGCTGCATTGTCTTCAAATTCTTGTATAATGTAGTCAATCCCCGTTGTATTGTACCTATCAGCAGATGACATGATCTTGTATAACTTGCAGTTCCCTGTGCGCCAATTTTTCCAGAGGCGTCCCTCCCGCATGTAGGCCAGCCGCCACTGGCACGCAGGACTTAGACCGCTGGACTCTGTCTCGGGGATCATGAAAGGTGGTTTCGTGATACAAGGGGTAGTCCGTAGATACTCCTCAAAGTTTTGGTGGCAGTGTGGCTTCCACAACGAGTCTTGGTTGAAAATGGTTCTCCAGACTCGACTGACGGAGTAACACGAAACCAAGTCCTGAGCAGTGAGGTAGAAGCTGATTTTCTCCACCATTTCAGGAGGTAACGTGTCCATTCTGTCTCTGAAACAAAAATAATTATACAAATAAAATATCGTTCTCAATGTCTAATTATATAGCGTAAAACAAATGTAGGAGACATCTTACAAATAATCTGCCTTTCAAATCTTCTTCTACATTGTCTTCTAAACTAGTTGAAGCTATTTCAAAACCCACAAATCAGATCCTGTTACAAATAATTAAACTTTATTGTTTAGTTTAAAAGAACCTGAAATTTTTAACACCTTACAATGTTTCAATATGAGCTTCCTTGGTAGATCTGCAAACGTCCAGCCGATAATTAACTTCTTCCAAGTTGTTGAGAATCGCATGAAGCTGATATAACACCAGTAGTTCATAGTCTTAAATATTGTGGCTTTAGACTTTCACTCTCGTTGTAGAAGCCACACTGCCGCTAGAAGCTAAAGGAGTCTATACATACCACCCCTTGTATCACGAAACAACCTTTGATTAGGCCCAAGACAAAGAGTCCAGCAGTCTAAGTACTGAGTTCGAATGGCGGCTGACCTAAATGCGGGAGGGACGCCTCTGGAAAAATTGGGAGACAGCGAACTGCAAGCTATATCATGCCATCTGCTGATGGGTACATTAAAACGGGCTTTGACTTCGTTGTACAATAATTTGAAAACAATGCCGTATTTTAATTGGTGATTTCTCTAACTTTCACACAATTATAATATAACAGAATATTTTCAAACGCCTCAAGACTTATTTATGTCTATTACAAATCAATATATGTCATGAAATAATAATAATGCACTGTATCTTAAACAAGGTAGAATACTAAGAAAGTTGTTGGGGAGAATCAACGTTGGTTACCTGGCACCGCTATAATACGTATGTGACAATTAAATAAAACTTTAAACAGTCTTTCTGAACGATTCCTACGTAAACAAAATAATTTATCGAAAACAATATTTTAAAGCTTTTTTACGAAATAATTAATTCCATTACAGCTAATAATTTTATGTAATTTTTAATGTAAACAAATATTGAAACTTAAATAATATGAATTAATTTAAAATTGTATTCACAGACATCGGTGTTAAATGTTTTAAAATGGAAAATTCCGATATTTTGGATTGAAAAATATGTACCATCTCTCTAGGAATGCAAACATGCAAACGTGTGAACATTTTTCTGTAGGATAAAATAAAGCAAAAACTATCATTTTATCTAAAACATATTTTGTTTATTTCCCGACTTAAATTAATAACTTTTTTCATTATAGTTATTTAAAACGAACACATTCAACAATCTGTAATTATAAATTTTTTCAAGTTTGAAACCTTATTTTAATGAACATTTGTGATCATAAGTTCAAGCAACAAATTCTTTTACAATTGTGGTCATCGTTGTCAATACTTCTCTAGAATATTGTCTTATTTCTAAAATATCATAATCTATAAATATAATAATCATTTTTCATTGTAATAAATATCATTTGTCTCTATGTTTTTCTTTTAAATAACCTCACTTTCTGCAATACTCAAATGAGAATATATTTGTAAATTAATCAAGTGAAAACTATAATCATATTAAAAAACATTGTAAATATTGGACGCTTGAGTTTAGTAAAAAATAATATGTTTTAAATATTCTTTAAATGAACCAAGTCACGCTTCCCAACTACTCCACCACACACCATCACCCACTACAATATCGTGACCAGGTTACGAGATTATATATGCATGTATCTAGAAATGGTCTGAATTTGATGTCCTATTAATAAAATAAGATACATTAAGAGTGAACCACACTGTTCATACACCAGAATTGCACAAACCCCTATATTGCAAAATAATCTATTAGTATTTAAATTTAATATTAGTTCAAAGATATAGAAAGAACTAACGAACCCGTATTTAAAAAGGGGCCGATCGCCATTTTACCTTTATTCTATGGTATTAGCCTTATGGAGAGCAGCAATTATATTTGTTATATTTTATAATGAAGAAAGTTATATAGCGCTCAATACAAATACTCAATAGATGTGTGATAACACGCCACAGAAAGTTGATCAAATGTTTAAACTATTATGCAGTACCATTTCAGCTGTTAGGGGAAATAGATATTATGTTATGAATTGTAAATTTAAACTATTACAGGTATTTTTATCCCATCTGATACTTAAACATAAACTTTAAAGGTGATTTCGTGGATAACAAGATTTGGAGTTGTATAGATTTTGTTCCATTTCATTTAGAGTAAATATTCACAAAATATTGTACTCCTACTGCAAAACAAATAAAAACTATGTGTTTCAAAAAGGCTATATTTTTTTAATTATTTAGTTTTTATATAGTCAATGATAGAGGCGAGTAACGGGTTAATGTCGCATTGACAGAGATCACGCCACTGTAGCATAAATTGTCCCTTTGATTGACATGTATGCTCTCAACACGATATGCCCGAAAGTGTATAAAAACACTCTCCAGTTATAAATACACGCTTCCAGCAGATACTAACAGGATGAATGCCTGGCTGGATTGCGTAATAAATCAATAAAAAATATCACTTTAAGCAACAACACAGTGGTGAAATTACGTTGTTACTGCATTGTCTTTTAAATATCAGAGTTTATCTTAGAGTTGAACTTCATTGCAAGAAAAATAGTCAAAGGTGTCACTTCACAAGGAATATTAAAACCTAAAGATTCTCCAAGTCATTGTACAGTTTTTTCAGTGTGCTTGTCAATTTTAAATATAATATGTGAATAAAATTTATAAATAAAATACATTTTAAGATACTTGAACCAAGAAATATTTGAACCAAATTTGGTATAATTCAACTTAACAGTTTTATTAATTTTATATTATATATTAATATATTAATTTTTTTCTAAAAAACACATACAGACAGACAAATGGAAAACTAAACATCAGAGACCCTTAATAACGTGGTACACCTTTGTTCAGTTACGGGACATACTGTGTATTTATATAATACTAACTTTAATTTATGTATATATATAAAGTTCATAGACATGCATAAAATAATAGTAGTAAAGATATATTCTTCTTATACCACTAGAAATTGAAATAAGCTGTAAATCAGAGATTTTAATTTTAATCATTTTACAATATTGGATCTTTTGAAGGCCCACTTATACAAGTAAAAATTTAATCCAGATATTTATTGATTAATTCTCTATTAGCTTTACAGTGAATCAAATTTTAAAGTATTGCGCTCTGTCTCATGTCGGAACGTTTAAAGTCTGAAAGTGAATTGGACAGAGTCCAGGGTATTGTGAAATAAATCAGTAACTTAGACTGATTTTATATACGTAAGAATTTTAGATATTTACTGGCTAGTTACTACATACAGTTTTTGATAATATTTCTTTACACCATCGGTAGCTATACTCTCATTTATAGGCATAACCAAGGAGTAATTTTGATCACTGTTCCTTTGATATTTTTGTCTATCGCACAAAATTAAATAGTTAAATTAATAAAACTAACAGAAAAGAAAACATATTATTAATTTCTTGTACTTGTTACCGTATGAATCATATGGAAGGATTTGTATTTCCCTTTAAACTAAGTTTAAAAACAACTAAAAGTGATAGTCTTAGGCTACACATCGTCAGTTTTTTATCTTTATTGTATTTCTCCTAAACCAAAATAGTTTCAAAGTGAAAAAATATAACCCTTCTAAGCCTCAAGTTGTTACAAATTTCGGGGAGTGGCGTTAATGTAGGAATTAGACTTCCTCCTATACCACATTCGTTAAGCACTTTAATAATTTTTCTTAATACCATCGGTAGCTATACTCTCATTTATAGGCATAACCAAGGGGGAATTTTGACCACTTTTCCATTGATATTTTTTCTTATCGCAAAAAGTAAACAAATTAAATAGTTAAAATAACCAAATTCTTTCAGCACAGCATTTTGAGGCTCCATTGTATTGTTAAACTGTTAATTTAAGTCAGTCCAAAAACAGCCTTCAAAGGCTGTTTCAAAAATGGTGAGAAGACCATCTCCCAAATCCCATCCCTACTTAAAACCTCGATATCTTTTTTTCTTCATCCTCCCCCCAGCGTCAAATTATAGCACATCTTTATGCGTCAACTAAGACTAGTAATGATAAGAATAACACAATAAATGCAAGGCATGCACATCTTTTAACTTTACTTTTCCAATTAGAGCTTATTTAATCTTTGTTAAAATGAAGAGGAATGGAACGGAATATCTTCTGTTCTTAGAACTCCATGATTATTTGTTAACAAAAAACTATCACACGTAGTACAAATTATACGTGAATGCATTTACCATTACCACGTTTGAACATCTAGAAATGTTTTAACCTTTTGATTAGGGCTATAATGAGGATCATACCATGCATATCTTTCTAGTTACCATCTCCCATTGCAAGTGATAGGGGGAAAGTACTTTATAACAAAAACTAAAAACCTCAGTCTATTAATAATTCCCTACATATTTTAATGACCTTTTGTACATTATTTTCTATTTAGGATTTGATAAGGGTGAGTAATGCCCAGTTTATGAGTAAATATATAATGAAATGTAAGCCTACAAAATTTCAAACCCTTGATAACATCCCAGCCATAGAATTAAGTACTACTGAAACCCCCAATATACTAGCCTCTGTACGCCACAATGACACACACATTTTATGAGATATAAGAAGCTATGTAGAGCCATCAAAGTTTGCGGAGAATAGTATTATTTAGAGTTTTATATTTAATTTTATCGTTAAATACGAATTGCAGTAGTAAAGTAACAATAATGGAAACAATAGTTACTATACAATACTCACAAGAATGGTAATACAGAATGGAGAATCGCAACGGTCGCCCCCCTGTAGCTCCGCCGCCTCAGATGGACATCGTCATTCGCCTCTACATGCAAAGTCTGGAAGGGAAGGGTTGCGACAAGATAGTACCTTTGCCGCTGTCCTCAGAACATTGTCTGGAGGTGGGGAGGGTTTGTACTACGACGTTATGGCTCTTGAAACTGCATACTTTTCTTTTAAAATGTGTCAATTTGTTATAAAATAAAACTGTTTTTGACATTAATTTCTATAACAAATTATGTATTATCAACGTATTTACATATTTATAAACTTGTGCTAAAAGTTTTTATAATAATCTCCAATATTTAAAGATTAATGTTTTTTACAACAAAGTTGAATAGATAAAAAACGTACTACAGTACACTGTACTGAGAAAAAACGTAAATTCAGAAAACGTACTGTGGAAATACGAATATTTGGCTCAAGTATGATAACTTTTTCCGTAGATGTTTTTTATGAACTGATAGAACACTGATGTACCATTTACTCTCCCAACCCCCATCTCTTCCTCCCATTTTTTCTCTTTTAGAAAAATTTGAATATTTTTTCACAGTTGTAACTCCCATATCTTAATAAAATAATTTTCCGGTTTTATCGATACCATTTCTTAAGACGATGCCCGTGTCTACTTGTATACGTATACTTCGAACTTGACTGTTACCATGTACTTACAAAATATTAATAGTTTTCTTATTGATGTAAGCTATTTAAACTATTGATTGACGTTCAACCCTTTACTCATTAGTATGCAGTGATACAAGTCTCAGTCAGAATGATGTATGTAAATAGACACATGTAAAATGTTAACCATGGTAAGGTATTTATGTAAGGTTATTGGCTAGCTATTTTAATTTTATATATTTTTCAATATCTATCCAAGGTTTCAATACGACTGGTGACGCCTCAAGTGAAGACTAGTTATTACCTATGAAGCTAAAATTTAACAATTGAATGTTTTATTACTATTTCCTCAACTATTTCGCGATACATTCTTTTCCGTGTTATTACACGTAACATTAAACATTTTTGTAATTTGAACACAACGGTGAAATACAATGGGTTGTTACTTTATATATACATCCATTATAATATAGGCCTTAACAACGTGCACGCTTTTCATTACTCCATATAATTTTCACTGTTAATTAGGATTATTTGATTTATTTTTAATATCTAGCTTTTTGTCTTTAAATTTATAGTAATGGCCCGAATAAAAATGGACTCTCCATTTTCTATTGTGAATCATAATTTTCTAAATATTAATAGATTTAACTTTCTTATTAGATTCATTCATTAAATGTACACAATGATGTGGTCAAAAATTACTGAAAGAGCCTCCTTGGAGAGTTTAAGTTTGAAAAAGTACATATAAAATAATTTACTTAAAAAGCCATTGCTATTGGCTAAAGTTATTCTCTTCGTCTGTTCCAAAACATAAATTATTAATATAGGCCTTAACAACGTGCACACTTTTCATTACTCCATATAAAATGATTCAAAATATGAGCCCATTTAACTTTCTTTAATTTCTCTATCTATTACTATTATTATTCAGTTGATGTTATTTGTCACATTTCGGTGCAGTACTCGTCGAATTTAATAAACATTGTGCCATCCATTATAAAACCCCCTACCCGTTTATAACAACAGTAAGTTCGCTCTTCACAATGCTCTATATTAAATATGTGTCCGTGTAGTTCAATTTTCCAACATTGAGGTCAGGTAATAGTCAATAACATGTTTTAATTATTTTATTTCTGTATATTCCTGTAGTAGGCTGTTTTAGTTGAAAATAATCATACGAAATGTTGTGGAGCTCCCAATATAAAATACTCTCTAAAATTTCAGGTTTCAGTGGGATTAAAACAGTACACATTCTAATCCAGATATAAAATATGAGAAATATGTACAAATAACTCGTTATGCTAGTGAGCGTTTCTGATAACTAACATTAGCCATTACACAATGACTGGCAAGATGTAATGAAGATAAGTAAAATAAACTTCAGAGATGATAAGTAATAGTTGTTTACTTTTTAAGGCTATAGTAAGATAAGAGAATAAGGATAAGATAATGCAAATGTATAGATAAACATTTAATATTCAACTTGTGTTTTTCTATTATGCCATAATATAATCGGCAGGTTATACTGTACTCGTTCGTTTTAATTCAAAAGAAACAAAATCAAATCTACATTTACATTAGTTTAAACCAAATTTACTTATCATATTTTCAATATTCTCGTGGAATAAATAGTGATGTGTAGTTCTTTATCAGTGGCGTTACTCTAGGCCTACTCAAAACACTATTTCTCAAATAAGATTTCAATCTTACTAAAAGATATTCCTGGTCGTTCTGTCAGTACTTTTAGTTTTCACTTCAAAACATTTTCAACTTCAGGTTTATAAATCCATCACTATATATTATTCGAATTTGCAGAACACTCGCACAAGATATAACTTTATTTTCAAGTCTTTAGCAAGCCATAAGTGTGAATATTTTAACTGAAATATAATTGTTAAAATCATTATTTCTAACTTCAGGTGAATATCAAAACTCCATTATTTACGTTTTGAAATATGTAATTTTTATATTGTTCACACTGTCGTTGAAATATATTCATATCAATGTTTGAAGGAAGTTTTCTTTCAATAGTTGGCCTTGTGGGAGAAATAATTTTTATAATTGGGAGAAATAAAAATACACAAGTATTTAAATTGAATTGGGTTACTTTAATTCTCTCTAAACTTAAACCTACTTTTCCCCTGTGATCCACACAGAACTTGAGTGCTCGATTATCAAAGAGCTTTTACTTTAAAACTCGACTAGGTTTCACGCACGAAAAATATATATATTCATAGGACAATGTGCGTGCACTCACTATAGAGAGGTAAACGATATTTAGTGACGGCTTTTATTCGAAAGAAAGGTTTATCAGGGTATTAATTAGACCTCAGTATATATCTCTTTTTACTTTGTGTACGTTATGTCGTTTAACCGTTACTGATATGACAAAAAGCAACTGTACCATTATAAAAATGTATTCTCTTAATTATAAAATTATCTTTTGCAAGTCCAATGTAAACGCGGCTTTAAAAGATTAGCCTCTTATCTGGTATCTGTGCCGGTAACCTTGAAATATCTTCCAACGATTTTAACAACCAAAGATAAGAGCTATATTAAGTGTCCACTTAACCGATTTACTAAACGTTCCTCTCTATTGTGTTGTCAGCTTCTGTGAAGATAGTAGTTCGACATGTTCTGTTTTATGAGCCGTTTATTCCTCTTGATATTTGTTGTTAGCTTCACAAACAGGTGAGTACAATGCATAAGCAATAAATTAAAGTAGTGTAACGATTTAATACTACGGATTACTATTAGAGGAGGAGCCTAGAACCGGTTTGTATTGTAAAATCACACAGTCCTGTTGTTATTGAAATCGTTGGATGAATTTCCTTTTAGAAGAAATAGATCATTGAACGGGTTAGTTTTGATGAAGGTCTAAATGAGAGAGTATCGGAAAGGTTAAAATCTGAACCCTCTGAACTATCTTTTTAGAGCATATGTTTCTTTGCTTAACCCTCTTAATACTAGAATCTTGGCGTTTATCTGAATAAGCAAATAAACGTGAAATTAGCGCCAGCTAACCCATATTTGGTTGAATTGTCTATTAAGCTAATATTGACAAATTAAAAATTACTTTATTTGGATCATACTTTAAAAAAGGACGAATTTAGGGCTATATATTGGTGACTATTCTTTAAAACGTTGGAATGTTTTGAAGCCACAAATTCTAATGTGTCACTTATCAATGTTACATCAAATAATCATATTTTAATTTAAAAATTTAGAAGTAAATAACATTTATTTTCCATATACATTTAAAGATTATATTTCTTTCCTCTCTTTTTGAGAGTTAAGTTATGATAACATTCTGGTCTTTTCTGTACAAGTAAGAGGCTGTTACCTTTGATACCCCGAGAGATAGCTACTAGAACGTTGCTGCTTTGCATACGTAAATACAAACCCACATACAGCCAGTATATGACCTAGTTCTTTCAACCGCAATTATCGTTATTATCGAGAGTGTTTATTTTCTAATTGTGGACTCGCAGTTAATAGTTCACAATTATAACTAACCAGTGAAAATTATTTACCTCAACCAGAGGTTGATAGCTGTTACGTAATGCTATAATAATACATAATAACCCCTTGAATGGGTTTGCGTGAAATAAATTTAATATTACCAGGCAAAATATTAATAAAATAATTTAATCACACACCCACACACACACAAAATATATATTACAATTTTAAATATATATATATATATATATATATATATATATGTATTATATATTTTAAATTATATTTCTTCGCAGAAATATATTTTAGGCTAAACACAAATGCACAGTATTCATTGCATTTATCCTGATTTAAATTTTACTCTGAAACTTGTGTAACTATGTTAATATTTATCTTGTCTCTTAATCAATTCACGTTGTTTTGTGCGAGCAATGGCCTGGAGCCCTTGCTCGCACAAAACAACGTGAATTTGTACTGTAACTGTAAAAAAACAACCTGTTTGTACTGTAACTGATAACATGCTTTGGTGTCGACGGACATTAGAGTTTCTCTCTTGTGCTGAGCTTTGCAATGGGTATTTAGTCCGATCCTTTTATTGAGTTGAGTGGCTTTAGTCTACCCTACCGCCAGCCTACGTTGAGTTTCATGTGTACTTGTAACTTATCGAAGGCCAAAAACTCTTATAATAGTATTTACACGTTTGGTGGAAACCCCGTATAGTTGGAGACTCCTATTAGAAAGAGTTATTTTGTGTTTTCACAGGGATTCCTATATCTTTCCACCCTCTGAAGTTGTAAATTAACCGAAGAACTGTGCTGGAAGTGCCGATGAAATTTGCAGATACTATAAACTGTGTTTTGGCTGTGATGTCCAAGATTACCAGGTGCCTTTCGTGGCCCAAAACTAGAGCTGTGCTATGCTATGTGAGAGTGAAGCCTTCTTTTGCGCAAGTTCAACAACCAGCTCTAATCCGTCACTTCTCATTATTAAACCATTTTTACCCCCCTGTAAGCATCCCCAATCCCTCTCTCTCGTTTAATATTTGTAAGTGTAAATTACCCTATATTCGCTATTTAAGAGCCTCTTTTATTGTCTTATACTTCTATTCTATTGTTTGAACGCAATCATCGCTTTCTTTGCCCCTATAAAACCCACTTGGTTCCATGCAAATCGCGTACTTCCCAACTAAATATTGGTATAGGTTCCGTGAGTAGACTCTTTCGTGGTTTCCTATTTACACAAGTACTCGACCAACACTATGATTTCCCAAGAGTATCAACTCGGTGCTGTTATGTTGCTTACAGTGTATGAACTAAATTATATTAACGCATGTTATTAATGTAAATATTTAGGTACCCATTAAAATAGAGATAAGTGATGTATTGTAACATCACTTATCTATTTTAATCGTTATTGACACTTTTTTGTCGTTATTGATACATTATATTTAAATATCACCTCTGAAGAAGTACAAGCGTACTTGAGGCCGGAAGTTTTTATTTTAACTACGTTAATTTAATAATCTGGTACATTATACAATATTTTCATAAAATTCAGAAGTCCAAATGATAAGATTCTTATTAGTAGTGGGCAGATAATTAGTTTCAAAACATTTGCAATATCACGAGCCAAAAAGGTAAAAATTGTAAGAAACCATAACTAACACTTAGAAATCATGAAACTCATACTGTAAAATTTAATAAATTCGTCATCTTTAGATTGATTTTGAGAAACGGCTTACTTCCCATGTTAAATGGAACAGAAAATTAGTATTCTTAACTTCAACCGATTATATAACTTTATTTTTTATCTTGAACCCTTCGTTCGCATAAAAAGCTTTTTGATAATACACATTGTTTTGAATATCTTAATTAATTGTATAATACAGAAAATTTTCAAATTACGTGGTAACCCAGTTATTTTTTGTTCACAAACTTTAATATTTTATACCTTGCAAATTTGTTATTGTACGTTATGTCTCCCCCACAGAGAATACAATAATAATGATCGTATTTTTGGAGGTACTAATAATATATCTTGTATACATGACAGATACATTGTTTGTAAAATCTTTTTGAAACCACGAAAAAACTGTAATATTTTGTATTTATTCATTACGACTGAGACAATACAACCTGTACCCTGTATTCTGGGAGCCGATCTAGTTTTGTTGCAGGTCTGTTGTCGAGAGTGGCTTTTGGAATTATTACAAACATAAAACTATATTTTACAAATCATATTTTGAGTAGGTTAACTCATTTAAAACACAAATTTTATATTATCACTACTGACAATATACTGTTAGTTGTGGGACGTAGATTTAAAATACCAAATAAATTACATGTATATGTTTCAGCCAATCCGATGTACCACTAACCACAAATAGAGGACCCATAATTGGAATTCGCTTTTCCCCTAACCCCGACACTGATGTTTCTTACGATGCCTTCCTAGGGATACCCTACGGTCAAATACCAGCGAGATTCCAGGTAACACTTGATTAATATTTTGGTTAATTCAGCAAAAGTTTACCAACAACTAGAGTATCTATGGCTAGAGTTTCTATGATTTTTTTTAACTAATTTCCCTCAGTGGGCCTCAAAACTTATACTTTGATATTTATATGACAATATTCAATCCAATTTTAAAAATAAGTGAAACTATAGCAAATGATTTATTTAGTACTTAAATCAATATTTGGGTAGTTATTTTTTAAATACTCAGTATACCCATGTAAATTATTTAGTTCTAATTATATTTCCCATTATTAATTCAGCATTATTGGAGAAAAATGCATACAGTTGTACTTTTAAGAGCCTAAGTCTTCTTTTGGTATACTAACTTTTCTAAAAACATTTTCTCCAGCGGGCCACTCCCAGGAAACCCTGGAGTAACGCTAAGAAAACACAGACGGATGGGCCCGCATGTCCGCAACCCTTCGTACCTTTTAGTGAGGACTGCCTCTACATGAACGTCTTTACTCCAGTAGTAAGTATTATTTTTAAATTATGCAACAATATCATTCATTTTTTTAGACTATTCCTGTTGAATACAATATTAGTTCCAATATTTTACCACGGGAAATTGTATGCCATACTCATAAAATAACATAAAAAGCTAAATTTCGATATTTTAACAAACCAGTGTTGGAAACAATTCATTCCAAAATTATCAGACAAATATTCAATTTGATCATGGTAACATTATTAGAATAATTTTGTTGTAAAACACTACAGATTTACGTATAATACAACATTGGAACTGTATTGTACTTAGGGGGAATATTTACCGCTTAATGATTTAAATTATAGACGTTCCCAACTAACTGGAAGAGAGACGGTGTTCGTCTAGGCGTGTAGAAGACAGACATGTCCTTGCACACTATTCTTAATGATATTATAATTACTAATTTTAATACTGAATAGATTGTCGTTTCATAGAACTTGATGAACTTGAAACTGTTGATGGCAGCAACTCGGACTTGAATTAAATGGACTAAGGATTTTGATTTTCAAATAACTTGATTGAGTAAGAGGTGTAATAATTATTGTTTTTTTGTAACTTTAATTGCTAACTTTTTTAAATTTAATCCAAGTTAACTAATGCGTGAGTTTTTTTACAGTATATATATTTTACATACTATCACTACTTTTGGGATTCTATAAATGAATCATTATTAATGATTTTTATATATTGTCTCGTGAATTCTTCTATTTACAGAACGCATCTTCCACTCCCTCCAAGTATCCTGTGATGGCCTTTGTTCATGGGAGTGCCTTTACAGCATCTTCCAGCAGTTCACTGCTTTATGGTCCTGACTTTCTGGTTCCTGAAAATGTGATTCTCGTCACTTTCAATTACAGGCTGGGAGCTGCCGGTACAGTATATTGAAATTATTCTACTGCACTAATGTATGACAAAGTTCATTATTTTAAGCCATAAAGATAAACTCTAAATCGACTAATGAGATATCTAGCCATTTTTATCTATCTAAGTATTTTTTTTATAGAATTTAGATGTAAGTTTGGATCTCCCAATGAGGAAATATCATGTATAATGACTTATGAATCAATAAAAACACAATAAATGCATTATTTATACTGATCTGTGAATATAATTAGTAATTATGTTAGTTTAACAACAAACATACTTTTACTCATTTATCTCATCCAATAGCATGTGTTACCATAGTTTTGAAATTTGTGCTATAAAATATGTGCTTTCCTCATTGGTCTTGACATATCCCATAAATGTTTCGAGTTGAGTTGTTTTCAAACAGCCGATAATGTGGACAAAATAAAATGAAATAATAACGCACTATTTAAAGTTAATTGTATTTTAAATTATAACTGTAAAATAACAACATCTTTAAAAACTTTTGAAACAACTTTAAAAACTTAGCAGCTTTCCTCCAGTTTAACTTTTCTCCAACTAAACGTTTGAAGTTTGTTTAATCATTAATGAACAATCTTACAATTTCGATGTCGTACAATCACACAGCTATACTGATGTAAAGTGTATAGTTTAATGAAGTTTAGTTTTTACATTTGTTTACATATCACTGAATTTGATAATTATTATAGCTGTAATGAGGAATATATTTATTTTACTTATAATATTAATTTCTATGACCCTTAGAACACATTTTTAATCAAGATAAAGTCTAAATGTTTAAATTGCAATTTAAATCCCAATTTATGAATACACTCTTTTATTGATGAAAAATACTTATATCCTATCCAATGAACAAAACATACCTGTAAATGAGACAGAAATTAGATGTTTATGCCATGAAGATCTTAAGTGTCATCCATAAAAATAAGTAAATAAACTCATTTGTGTTACTAATGGTATATATTTTCTTGATTAATTCTATGACATATCACCTCATCATATTCTTAGTCTTTGTCCTCACATAGTATTTTTATAAATTAGTAAAACATAGATATAAAAAATAAATTGTATATACTAGTCAAAATAACAGATTTTCAGATAATAATTCTAATTCTTTTTAAATAATTTGATTTTAAAATCTACCATTTCTTTTTTTTGCCTCTAAATTAATATTGTGAATTGATGCAATTATTATCTACAGTATATAAATCCTACTATGGATTTATTTTATAAGTACTAATAGACCGTCCCACTGAATCGGATTTCACTACTCCGTTACATACTGAATGAAGCTTTTCAACGATTATAGATTTGACCTCAAATGATCTGCATTAAATGTATAAACACCATACATATATAAACCAGTGGTAAAATACATTACAAGTCTGATTTATTGTAGATGTCCTTATAGTCTAATCTATTGATTAAAATTGGTGATCAGTTACCCAAGCCTCGCTATTTATAATCGAGTTGTACTCTGGAGGTACCCTTTCAGTATAATTTGGATCCACCTATTACTACCCTCAAAATAACCTTTGCGTGGCCCATTTATATTCCTTTACAGCTTAGTCAGTTGGAAGAGCTATCAAACATGTTTTTCATCGATTTGGGTGTACATTGGTAAAATAACCCAAAACTTGCTTTCTTCTTAGACAAATTTCACCCTTGTATCCTAAGCGAGTAGTAACCCACGAAAAGCTACGTTTGGTGGTGAAGAAGAAACCTATTGACTTACCTTCATAACTAGACTTCTTCTTTCAAACTGTAGTAAAATTAGCACCACAGGCTGTGGTAAATGTGGTAGAAGAACAACAGGCTTTTCGGTTGGTTTTCGGCTTTTGAGGCCCTCCCCTAAAGATTAGGGTGTTCATTAATCATCCTGTATGTACAAAAACGTTACCTGAGTGTCATTTATTGTACAAGAATGTTTATTTTACCATCAACCATTGGTTCATGGACCTCATGAAGAGTGCTTTCGTTCTATTCTTGCGTCAGATATTTAGCTCTAGATTTGTATACCAAAGCGGTACATAGAATAACCTAAATGTTTCAAATTAAAATGTGCATGCCGAAGACATTTTCATCTTCTTAATATCTCAGATAAGATATTATGTTTATTGGAACATTCGAAACATTCAAAAGGTAAACAGGCCTGATACAACCAGCAAGCACAAACTAGCCTCAACAGCTTCAGCAAGTTGTGTTTGTCAACTAGCTATAAAACCTCTTTCCTTTGAAATTCAAAAGCATAATGTGGGAACGTAAGATTTTCGTCTTGATCTGAACTACATGATGTAGCATATACTGTACAATTAGGATATTAAGAGACATCTGTGTTAGTTGTTCATTTGACAAGTTTTACCAAATATATCATATTGTGGGTATTGGAATATAAATGTCAAAGCATTAAGATTACAATTTAACGCTTAATTTATACCTTAATTGTTTCCAGGTTTTCTGACCCTAGGCTCCAAGGTAGCTCCAGGAAACCTAGGATTGACAGACACTCTCCTTGCTCTACAGTGGATACAAGAAGAGATCTCATTATTTGGTGGTGACCCTGCACACGTCACTTTGTTCGGTCAAAGTGCAGGGAGTGCCATAGTAACCTCACACTACCTTTCCCCTCTCTCCACAGGTAGGCGAATAACAGACGTCATTTGGTTAGTAATTAAAATTAAAACCTGTGTATAACACCCGTGTGCAATCCTGCACACGTCACTTTGTTCGGTCAAAGTGTAGGGAGTGCCATAGTAACCTCACACTACCTTTCTCCTCTCTCCACAGGTAGGCGAATAATAGACGTCATATTGCTCAGAAATTAAAACCCGTATATAATATTCTTACGTAAAAATTTCACTATCTGTAATTTATCAACTACTACGAAGAATAATTTTAATATATCCATTAGTGGTGAGTTATCAACATGAATATGGTGAATCATCAGAGGAGAGGTTCCGTACAATTAATCTAAGCAAGCCAATATCTAAGTATGTTCAGAGTTAAATCATAGCATTAACAATTAAGTTCATAAGTATATTACCAGGAATACATATTGTATTTTCTTTAAGTAAAAGTGTTTTAAGTAAGGTTTGTACTTATCATAAAGATGAGTCATCCAACGTTCAGATGTTACTGTATACTTTCAACAATCTGTTTTTAGATCTCTTCGTGAATGCGATTGCCCAGAGTGGATCAGTTCTGTCGGATTGGGCACTAATATCAGTTGCTGAGGGCACCCGAAGGGCTAAGGTGCTAGCCCAAGGGCTTGGTTGTAATGTCACCGAGGACGACTCGACTTTACTGTCCTGCCTACAGAAGGCTGATATCAACGATGTAGTCGGTAACCAATCCATCGTACTTCCTTTAGAGGTAGGCATCTCCATGCGTATGTGGTAATCAATAATATTGACTACCTACCATATTGTTGTATCCTGATAACAAATATCATGATTATTATTCTGAAAATCACTAAAATATCTTTTTACATTAGTGTAAAAGAAAACAAATAATCACACATATAAAAATAAAAACTGGAAAAGGAATTTAAAGTGAAAATTAATGATTGAAAATAGCGCTGGTATGTAGTGGACGCATCAATCTACTTTCCAAGAGAACAAAGGGCGGAATGATCTACCTCAACATGTTTATAAACTTTCACACATTCTTCAGAATTATTTAAAGTTCAGATCACTGAGGTATTGAATCCTTTTACTTTCTTTTTCAATTCGAAGTATTTTTAATTTCTTACAGACCTTGACTTTAGTCTTCTCATGATTCACCAAAACTAATTAGTCATTTTTGTTTTTTACTAATCATTATAATTTATTTTTTATTAAGAATCCGACAGATCCTTCTCAAAACTGCATTGTTCTCTGTCCGTCCGTGCAATAATCTCTGTAAGAAATGATAGGAACTTGATACGTAGGTTCCTCTTCGTATAAGGAAGGATCTTATTGATGATTTGGATAACCATGATGTCAACGAGAACATCGCATCATAACCAAATTACGTAGTAAACTAATGTAATGTGATATATTATCATATTACTTAAGCATATGAGATGAAATTATTTTGTAGATTGATGATAATTCATTAAATTTCCTTTTTATCGGTTTGTACAATTAAAGCATTTGAATGAGTGATTTGCTAAAGTAATGTATGTAGGAAATTGGTAATTACTATTATTCGAGTAAAAGAAACTCAATATCTGCATAGCAACTCATTTAATTTCAGTTAAAAGGAATTCATCGAAGATATAGTTATAAGTATGGAATCTTTTAACAATGTCCTAACTTTTGAACTTACACAATTAATTTACACTTTAGCAGGAAACGCACAACATTATTGTTTCCCAAATTATATTTGTCATCGCCCTCTTCTACGTTACGTATATATTCCATAAAGTTGGTTGAAATCAATTAAATTAAACGTAGATAATTTTATATTGCATGTTATTTGTACTGATTAAACGAAAAAAAATGAAGGAGAAAGACAAGTAAATAAAGATTATAATACAAGTTTCAATATACAATGCAAATCTCATTTATTATGTTAGGTTTGCTAAAAAGTGTTTATGAATGGAATATGGGGCAGAGAAAAATAAAAAATGTCTTCTTTATAACTTCTTAAAAACAATATCCTGTTAACACCCTCACGTCCAAACATATATTTTGTTCTTAAATTTCATTTAAGGAAATAACGTTTGCAATATTTACATGGTAGATCCATATTTTAAATAAATCCCGAATTTTAGCTTCTATTCTATTCTTTAAGCGCGTAAGTATTTGATTGAATATTCTAGTCAAAGAGGTTTCTAAGAATTCCAATCCAATTGTCTGAATGTATGGTCAAGAAAATGTATAATCTACCTCTTTGGGTACTCAGTCCAAAACCTGGTCATCAATTGCCGTTTATAATTTTCATAACAAAAATGTTCTATTTCTTTCTAGGACATGATCTCTGGCAGCGGAGGGCTTCGTTTTGTCCCAGTTTTAGACTCATATCTTACGGCTGAACTGCCATTCTTCAACGATACCCTGGAAGGACTGATGGCCGAGGCGCTGGTTCGAGGAAAAGCCCTCATGACCGGGATAACTATGGACGATGGAATTGTCAAATTTGCAAGTAAGTTGTGAGGTGTGCTTCATTATGGAATCTCGATCTCATCGAGCTGGTTAAGATTAAAACATTAAACCCTAGTCTTCATTGTTAAGTAGATTGTCCGTCCATCAATGTGTTTAAGTAAGTAGTTGTCTACCTATGTGTATATACATACAGGGTCTATAAAAAGTTAAGGAACAGTATTTTATTTTTTAATTACCGTAATTAGAGCAACGGAACTTCACACATATGTCCTATGCTTAAAAATCTTTTTTAGCAAAATTAATGTTTCATCATACTAGGGACAGTCCACAAGGAGTCAGAAGAAAATCTAAAATAATAGCATAGGTAGATTTGCAAAACAAATTAAAGATCTTTATTAGTAGAGTAAAATCCCGAAAACCTGTCCTAGCCGTAAATGGCAGCAGTTCAAAGATGTTTAGAGTTTATTTAATTTAGTAAAAAAAGTTATTAAGTAAATTTTCCTTTTTAGGTCGGTATATACCAGTATGTACTATTAAACATTTCGACAACAAAGACAACCAGGCTACAAAATATAGACTAATCTATGTGAAGATGTATTCTCACTGTCTCATCAATGCTAATGTACAATTAAAGTTTTATTATGTAACTGTATTTCATATATCACAGTTTAGATTTTGTTAAATTCCAAGATCAATAATAGTTCATGGAAAGATTTCTTGTCGCATAATTGAACTTATCCCATAACTTAACCGATTAGATGTATAAGAAAATTCAAAAAGTGGCATACAAACTATGACTGAGACGAATTTCTTAAAGAATAAATAAACTACATATATATATATATATATATATATATATATATATATATATATATAATATATAATATATATACAACATTTCAGCGGATGACTCCTGGAAACAAGGTGAGAGCAATTTGGGAGACTTTGTCCCTCGCAGAGCCCGAGATGTGGTTAGTGTCTCTAGGCGTCAAGTGATGGGGCAGGAAATACATGACCGGTATTTTCCAGACACATTCGACCAGAACAAGTTCCTCTGTCTGCTCAGATTGAACACTGACACGTTATTTTCTTATCCTGCTGCGAAGGTACGTAATCCTTGTAAAATCCTTTTTATAAATACGATTTTTGAGTTTCCATCTTTTATTAAACGTACCATTAATTACCATATTCTCTCTATGATTACTGAATATAACTGTCATATGAAATCCTAATTAATGTAGGTATTCACCTGGTGTTTGGTGTCTTATGATTTGTGAGCTGCAATGATAAGTCCCTTACTGTCCTCCTCCGATTATAACTGGAATATGTAATCTATAAACTAAAACATTTAACGTATTGAGGCATAATATAATTTACTAAATTTGATAAGAGAACTCACCGACTATTCCGTCTTCTAGGGATAGACGTGGACTACTGTTTTTCGACTTTAGACGTAGGTAGACCCAGTGGTCACTATATGACATCGTTATTTAGCACACTGTTTTTTTCTTGTTCTATGTTAACAACATAGGACAGGAATAACAGGAAGTGTGCATCTCATATGATTGTACTGAGATAGTTTACAAATTTATTAATTCTATTATTTTTCGTTGCCATCATAGTTTCCCATAACACCAATGTAAAAGTATGCCCTAATGCTCAACCGAATCCCATGGCATGACATTAATCATCATCAAATTCAGTGCTGATTATATAGAAATTCAAAATGCAAAATTTCGTGTCTATAGATAATTTCGTTTTCGAGGTTCGTGGTGCCATACAGACAGATGGTAATAAAATCTTGCCTGCCTCTAAAGTGATAAAATATCATCCAATAAAATTTGTAACTAAATCATTGATATTTTAGTTTATTGGAAGCAGATTCCAGCAACCTAACTACACTGAGAACAGATTTCAATCACCGTCGTAGGTGAACAACAATGCATAACAAATTCTTGTAATAGAAGTAATTTGGTATCAAATATACTATAGCACCAGTTTCATTATATTTATTCCTTCTCGATGTATAGGAAGTTCGCCATTTCCATACTTTATTCCTGCAACTTTACTATCAGTGACTTTTAAAGGAGAAGGATAAAATGTTAGACTTACCTAGGGTTACTAAGTAGGTGTATTACGCTATTTTAATACTTTAGTCCACTCATGTATACATTCAGTGCCGTATACTGTACATACATTCCAGCTTTTATTAAACTACAAATGTACAGTTTCCAATGCCAAATTACATTCTATCATAACCTAATTGTGATTTTACATTTCTCACACGTTTTCTCAGCACGTTTTAAGTATATTCGGAGATTCAAATGGCACAAGAAACCTAATCCAATATTTTATAACCTTCCACCAAACCTGACCATGATAGCAGGACTATGTCACTACTCTACTATGGCTGAAATTTACGAACATATTTTTGTACGGGTTAATCACTTCAGTTCTGTTGTCTACAGATGTCTACTTACTTCGCAAACCTGACGTATGGGTATTTGTACAATTACTACGGCTCTTGGTCCAGACCCAGTACGTTTCCTTACAAAGTCAAGACTGTGTATCACGGTGCAGAACTACCTTACATCTTCTACTTCAGTAAAGTGAGTCTTCCGTTGGACACCTGCTCACTCAACACGGCCAATGTCGCTATGAAAAACCAAATGGTCAACTGGTGGACTACCTTTGCCAAGTTTGGGTAAAGTTATACCAGTTATTATTTTAATATTAGTTAATATTTTTTAATTCCAGTAGAATCCTGTACAGACTTACAAACTGTATCAATTAATACTTTATGATAGATATGCCGTACCCATCTCTCTAGACGTAATATATTTAATTCACTGTTTTCAAGCGGATATAAACAAAGATAGTAATATATTTCAACTACAGCTAAAGAAGAAGAAGATATCCATTAAGAATACAGTACTATGAATACGTATAGTAACATATGCATAGCGTTTATAACATCATACAAATCACAATTTATGAATGATATCATGATAATATACTACGGGCGGGGGCGCATAGACGATACTTTCATTGATTGCTGTTAGTTTTAAGTGCCACATTTTTTCAATACACGCGTTAAGTCTTCCTAAACGTGATTAGAGATAAGTAAATTACTTTTATAATATGCTGACTTATGTTGCAGGAGTCCAGGTTCTCAATGGGGGACCGTATCAACCACGGGGTACATGGTCATCGACTCGACCAATAGTGTTATGAATAGTTCAACTTTCAACAGTAAATACTTTGAGTTCTGGAACGCAATGGAAAAGTCAGACGGCTTAGTCCTGAGGGTCGACATAGTCATTCTATTCCTCGTCGTCATCTCAACAGCTTTATTCTTATATACTTAGATGCTTCTAAACTAAGTATAGTTTTAAAATTTGACCTGTTTTGATCCAATTTTTTTGTTGGGATTTAAAACTAAATGTAATATAAACACTGACTTATTCCTTAAATGAATAATAAAATTGACTTTTATAGAGCAAGTATTTCTATCCATCATTATAGAGCATTCTATCTTTTACATATTCTCATTAGTTCTATTTTCTATTTCAAAATATTTCAAGAGTTTTTACATGAATGTTAAAATTTAAATTAAATAATTACATTCGTACACATTTCGGCGCGTTGTAAATAATAATAGCGCATTACCGTCCCTGATAGACAGTCGGTGTCCAAGCAATCCTCTTATTGTACTAATGAGTGGGATAGAAAAAATAACTAATTTCCCACCATACTAATCAAAGGCAGTCAAAGTTCAAGTGATTTTATTCCTGTCCCACTAAGCGGTATTGAACGAAATATAATTCTCTATCTCTTTGGGAAATGGCAGTCCGAGACCAAGACGTTTCTTTGTGCCATACTCGGTGGGAAGAAATAGTTCCTATAACACCGGGGCAAAGGCAGTCCGAGTTCAAGCAACTTCGTTCCTGTTCCACTAGCCGTAATTGAACGAACAATTATTCACTCCCACCCAAAAAAAAGGCAGTCCAAGTCCAATCCGTTTTTTGTCCCACTCGGCGGGATTGAAGAAATAGTTGTTCCTAAACCTCCCGGGCAAATGCACTACCTATCCTACTCAGGACAGGAATAGTCAATAACCACCGGGGATGAAAAATTAGTCATAGAAGTAACTGACTAAGTATGAAACCGTATACAGTGAACACCAAATATGAAACGTTCAGTCTAACGTTGCAAACCCTGTGATTACATTCTTAGACAGGTATAATCTTCACCAAACTAATCCATCGAGTCCAAATTTTTTAACACTGCTTTAGCCAGCACCGAAATTTTACACAAGGAGAACGATGAAATAAACAACGAAGTTCCAGAGCTGCTGTTTTTCGTCGAACTTTCGTCATCCGGTCGAGACTGCTGAAAATGTCTCAATTCATGTTCATCGTTACAAATCCTACCATAACTAGTCAAGATAGCTCTACTATATTTGGAAGGAAAATACCTTACTTCTTAACCCAATTCACGTTGGTACTAAAACTATCTTCATCTTATTAATCATTTCAAGAGACAAAACCTTAAATGTAGCTGGATTATTGACAAATTGCTTTGATGATGCAGAAAGTAGGTGGTTGCAAAATCTATTACTTATTCTCGAGCTTGTTTTCGATAACTCTTCGAATATATTCAGCTCAACAAAAACATATAGAAACACCGACGAAACTGACAGAATTCTATAGATCTATAAACCTGAATATCGTGGCTCAACACCTGCTTCAATTACGATCAACAACTAAACAAATTTTACCTCATGTCACTAGTAGTTGTCTAAGAACAGAATTTAGGTTTTAGTAAAATCACTGACAGAAATTCCCTTAATTGATAATCACCCGCACAAGTTTTAGGCGATGTCAAGTGGAAGTATATGGTGATAACACGTATTATAAAATTGTATATAAAAGCCCTTATCTTTTCATACCATAAGATACGCATCAAACAACTAGACTGAAAATTGAAAGTCGCCATTTTAGTCCTTGGCTGACTCTCGTTTAACTTTTATTTACGTATTTAACTTGACTTTAAGTCAAGCTAAAACAGTGATCTATAAAAAATACTTTTTTAGCTCATTTAAATTATGCATGCCCTTCTACAGAAATTCATACTAAGACTAGGATGGCTTATAATAAATTAATAAAATATGAGAGAGTCATCTATCAATAGCAAAAAAGATAGATTGTGCACTCGTACAATACACACTAGTTCTTGACTCCCGGAATACAGAGGCTTGTCACGTACACACAAAATCTATCTCAGCCCGAGGTACAATATCAGCGAAAACGATTTCAGCGAAAGTGGTTTACGTTATCAGACGGCTTTGCGAGATCTAAAGGAGTAACGTGAAACCTAAAATGCTTTAAATCTCCCTTCTGCTAACAATACACTGAGGGCTCTCAAGGACCAATATTATGCTTTTTCCAACACACCCCCCCACTCCTTAAATCTGGTCAATAACTTAAACCCAATATCTTTAACAATTACTGCTACCACAAAACTAAAACATCAATAAGAATGTTTTAGCTAGTCTTGTACTTATGTTATGACCAACAAATTAAAAATAAATGCCAATTGTGCAAGTGCTTACCTAACTGAAAACAGAAATCCTTTCCACTATCCCATTTACGAGTAATTCGTTAACTTTTCCTACTAATAACATTTTCAATGAGAAAGGATTATTGGGCAACTAAGGTACTATTTTAACTTTAAACGCGTAGTGGGATAAGTTAAAGTTTTTTATCGGTTAGAGGTTCTGTCAACATCCATTATAGCGTTTATTGCTTATTTAACACTGTATTTCGAAAAGACGAACAAAACATCAAATGAAAGTGGAGACAGATAAATGTGTAAAAATCATACAATAACTTTTAATTAAGTTTGATTATGATAAATAGCTTTAATATTTTAATTTAAAAATTTATTTTTATTATACAATTATTCTTAAATCGTAAAATAAAAATAGTCTAATTATTGCACTATTATATATTTGTTTATTTAGTAGAACTAAGAGCACATAAAGCTCATGAATTCCTTATAGTATCTAATAATTTTTTACCAAATGAGTACTAAATAATTACGTTCTATAACTAAGTTCTTCAAACATAAAGAGTAATTAAATGAAGGCTTTAACATTTATCGGATTTTTTAATATGGCTATGCCTTAAAACCAAGTTAAAAGAAACTATAAATTTGTATCTTTAAATACCTCAAATAATTCATTAAAATTTTCCATATTTCATTCCAAACCCTAATTTAAACATATTTCATAAATAAAAAGATTTTATGCTTTTAGCCTAATTATGAATTTTAAGCAAGATATGATTGAAATAAATTCTATACATAAAGAATATAAATCTTAATATAAATAATAATAATAATTAATATAATAAATTTTATTAATCACAGCTCATTCAATAAATATAGTGAGTGATCTTGGGTCATAATTCTCATATATGACGTAAACGTTTTTTCCACCAGCTTTTTTCATAGGTTTGGTTGAAAAATTCCTAAAGTTATCACTTTAAGTGCCTATCATTTCCTCTGGTCCAAATCTATTTTACTATTAACTTGATATTTGAACATTTATTTATGGAATACAAATAATACATTTTATACTATTATTCATGGCCCCAACAGAAGGCCGCTTGCAACGTCAAAGGAAGGAGTGACATTGGTAAGTTTACATCAGCCAGTAAATGATGACTCAGTTATGGACATCTCTATCTGTTAATAATCAAATACTCGTAGAAAGGGCTTTATTGCCAGTCTTAGTAACTTGTTCATCTGGTTAAACAACTAAACTGAAGGAGAGGATAAGCGTTATCAGTGGTTCTCCAATTATCGATAAAATCTGCCTCTTCAACTAACTCCTTTTGACGTTTTAAAGGCTCTTCAAATGTGATAATGCAGGTCTCTACACATTTGTAGCTCATACTCATACAATTTTCTACAACTAAATCAAATCAAACTGACTTTCATGAAAATACTCTAATTTACTTTATTAAATTACTTAATTACATAGACATACCCATACCTTTCTTTGAACCTTACACACTGTGTAATGGGAAATTTCCTTTAATACTTTGATACTCAACTAAAATAATATTTATTTATAACAATTGATCATAATACTATGTACACTATACACAGGGATAGCAATAATAATAATATTTGTGCACTACCGCTCTCTTATCGTACCAATGAAAGTAATGCTTATCTTCTGACAAAATGTATTCCTATGCTCTTTACTCCCTGTTGGACGGTGCTCCACAGGCTCTATTTAATTAACTAGGTTTAGTTTATAAAATTACTAGCAGTTGTCCAGAGTCTCGCATGCAATTTCGTAGGCTTTGTACTTGTATTGTTTATTGTTTGTTTATTGACATTATTTTGTACATTATGACAAAATAAGAACAAGTATCATAGAGATACATTGTTAAAATTCAGTAGTTTGGCATTGTCAGTCCATTTATATAATACATTAAGTTGGTAAACAGGATGTTCTTGTAGCCAGCACTTCAGACGTCGTCCAAACTGTAGCTTGTTGGTCTTCTTCAGGTCCTCTGGAAGGACATACCATAACTTAGCTCCAGCGTAGATCGGTTTCCTTTCTGTGACTCTCAGTCTATGTACAGGGAGTAGTTAGAGGCATGTCTATTGATCATTTATTTTTCAACATAGGACTATGCCAAAATTGTGTCACGCAACAGGTTAACCTAAATTTCAAGGTTATGAACATTAGCTTGTGGGTTACAGTTTGTCTCAATAAAAATGCTGCCTTAACCTAACTATCACGAAAATTTACTAAGGTAACTATAATCATGCTAGAAGGACTTCTGACCCCTCGAACCCTACCCATTGTTTCAAGCCAATTAGCGTATCATGGCCAGATGAGAAACTTCCACCGAACGTCTGAGGGCAAAGCCCACTGAATGAATAACGATGTAGGCTATTAAGATGTTTAATTACCTAATTTTTACATAAATATAATTTGCTGAGCGTTATCGCAGCCTATCACTCGTATGGCTGAAATAGTGTCATTTCTGACTGACTGTCTGTCCATTGAGCGTTAACGAATATTTTTACATTGGTCTTGTGAGTAATCATGATGTCAATGAGAAAATAGCTGAATAAATAAATTTTTAAACAAACTTAGTACAGTCATAAGAGATTGTATGGTGTAGCATATTAACATATATAACATATTCACACATTAAAATGAAAAGTAATACAATGGAAAGTCAATTTCTAAAGACGGTAACAATTTTTAATTTCAGCGTACACTTTCTTTGTAGTACCCATCCTATTTCACCTGAACTTTTATTATTAAAAGATTGCTATGAAACCTAACTCAATAAAAATGTGAATTTATTATGTGAAAAGATATCTTAAGAAAGATACAGGTAGATCATCCATAGAATTTAAAATGTGTATTACACTTGATTTTTACATAGACAAGATTGAGCTGATGGCGCGTGCCCAACCATGGAGTTTGGCTGAACACCATTGAAGCCTATCACTCAGTAGTCTGACACAATTTTTTTACCTGCTGAAGGGAAGTAAATATTTTTGTCTGTCTATCTGTCCTTAGGACATCTCAAAATTGAAGTGTTCTGTAGAAGTGAAAGTTTGCATGCTACCACAGCAAAACCTGTCACGTGACATTATTGTTTAGTATATTAGTATTAGTAAAGGTTCATTTTTTCTCATGTCATTCGCTATGTGCATTTTTCTGCATTGGAACCCCGAATGTGTATCTCATATTTAAGTTTTTTTTAATAGTTAATCGAGATGCACAAATTTTATTTCAAAAATTAAATTGTATAATTATTTTTTTATATTGGACTAAAAACTGTATACAACACTAAAAGTCTATACAAATATTCTATACTGTATAAGCTTTTCTTCATATGCCAGTCTATAGTTTATAAATTCATGCGTCACTATAACACGTTTTTGCTTGGTAAGGAATGACATTAGCCAAGATTCTTATTGACCACTAGAGTTGTGCAATTATATACAAAATGAAGGACTTACATACATCTTTATACTAAATTACGGATTTTCAAATAACTGAGCTGCTACTATATGATCAAACAATACTCAACTAGTGTTTTAATAATTTTCTGTATTCGATAGCATCTAAAAATGTATAGCAAATTCTTAAAAGCTCTTGATTTAATTTCAAAATAAATCTCTCACAGACTAAACAAAAAGAAATCAAATCTATTCCAAAAGTATAAGATACATTTAAAATATAACGAAAACTTTTAACAGCATTGTCATACTGTTAAACTTAATCAAAACTTAAAGGTTATTTCACACCAAACTTTTCAAATACGTCACACCTTAACTACTTTAAAAAATCAAACTATTTACTCTATTTAAATTTCTATAAAAACTCTACTAGTCATAAATCTAAAAATCACTCCAAATTCGAAAAACAAAGAGAATACTTGACCAGATACAGTACAGTTGCAGATAGACTAATTTGCTGCTGCAAAATTTGAACAGTTCTCTGTAAACATTCTACCTAAATAAAAAACACGTAGCTACGAGACCGCTTTTCAACTTTACTGCTTTAATGTAATACCAATGACGTTACTGCGGCTACAATCTAAAATTTATACGTAAGTATATACATAATGAAATAACACCAAAAATTATTTTATTTTATTCTACGTTAACCGTACATCTACGCTTTAATAAACTTCATTTATCCGAATGTAATGTTTCATTGTCAATTAATTTCACCCTTCCCCTATTTATTTATTATATTTTTTCGTTTCATTCCAGAACTAACAAACATTTTGTTTGCATTTCTATTTGATTCTTTTGTTATGACCTATTTGAATGTCTTAAATCAATTTTTAGTTGATCTAAATTTAATACTGTATTGGCTTCCCAAATTCTTTATTTAAATCACTCTTTATCTTGCTCTTCCCTCATTTTCTCTGGACTTTATATTAGTCTGAATTCAGTGCTTCGTGACTTATTAGTTTTCTTATTTCTCTTTCGTTTACTTTATCTTCTAATTTGGTTTTAGTAAAAATATTTATTTTGCATATATTTGATCTACTATTATATTTTTGGGTTTATTTAAAATACGTAAGCACTCGAATCAACTATTTCCTCTTGATGTCATTTAGTCCTTTTCTGACATGAATAATTTGCTAGATAGTAAGAGTTCAACACTTACGCATGCACTGGAGTAAAACCATTGTTGTCAGTTGATATGCATCTGTTTAGACATGTTTGTTGATCCCGGCTTATTCAACCGAACCTTTACAGTACTTATGCTAGCTTATGATTTGAAGGATTTCATTGAAGAAAGTACCTTTGAAATTTTAATAAAAATTTACAATTTTTTAATTACTCTAGTATTTGTCACCTATTTGCAAAGTTTAGTGTCTGTGTATTTACTGGTTTTATAAATAGTATTTTGTATTAATAATACATAATGTCGGCTAGTGACTAAAGGACACATTTCTCGACCTATGTTTATAGGACGTATTTTGTTTGAAATCATGAGCATTATCAGTCACAGAAGTTTAATATTGAACACCCTGTATTGGGCACCTCGGTATGGTACTATATTAACTTTAGGCTCCTAATTCTAACTCAGATATGAATTAATAACATCAATATTAAATCGTTACAAAAGCTGTTTTTAGTGTACTTTGTTGAATATTATCTTATATATAACGAACAAATTTAAAAGAAGACTTTTAGAGAATATTTTATATGATATTTTAAGGTTTCAGGAATGAGTAGATTTGTAGATCTAGGTTGAAGTTATTTGTATTTCGAATTTCTGTAATTAAAACCCCAAAGAATTAATTTTTTTGCTTTAGCATGAAGATACATAGTGAGAGGTACGGTAACTAAAACATTGATTAGTTGCTTTGTTGCAATTTCCTATTAATAAACGTTATCTACAGCTTTATCTATTGCACTAATCTAAAAGCTTTAAAATTGATTTCATATCACTACTGATTACTCACACATCAATCGAAAGGTTCTAAAGTTGTGTTTACACTTCGTATAATGGCTTGGGTTTTAACTCTGGGCCTCGTTTTGGCTTTGTTATTCGCTCTGTCTCAAAGGTAGGTACAGTCAAAACGTGTATTGTATATGTTAAAATTGTCTTGTTTTAAATTACTTTTTTAGAAATTTAAACATGCACATTTTAGTAAAATATGTAAATTTTTGCTCAAATATCAGATTTTATTTTTAACCTAAAACATTTTTGAAAAATACCTCCAAACATAATACAATTGTTAAACATTTGAGATGTTCGATTTAAAAAAGTGTCAAACCTATCTAAAATGATATGGAGGTACTGAATGACACCATTGGGTTTTGTGCACCAATCGAAAGTAAACTTTTTAGTTAAACTGGACACCGTTAGATAATTTTACAATGCATTTTAACATTTTATAAAACTAAAGTCTATTATCATTTCCGCAGGAAATACTTCAATCAACACAGCAACCAAATATACACATTTTTAGTTTAATAAAAAACTGCTTGATATCATTTGTAAGAGAGGGTCATGATCTGTACAGGGTTAATTTTTTACTATAGATACAAACTTATTCGAGTAGAGTAAAAGATAAATGGCTCAGAGAATGTTATTGATTTATCACACTTTTCCTAAACAAATCAATTCCAATGCCATGATTGCAGGCGTTTACCCTGATATAATTAAATACGTTAAAATTCCAGCTTCGTTATCAGTGAATGCAAAATAAAAGAACCACTAACTTTAAAACAAGTCTAAATGACAATTAAAATTTTAACTTTATCATAACTTTAAATATATTTTATCAAAAATTTCAAAATATTTTCTTTTTAAGGAATAAAAATAGTTAAATTAACACGAACGTTTACAAATTACCTACAATTTTACTTCTGTCTCCACGTATTAAACTTGAACTTTAATTTCGTTTTATGAACCTATGAGCGATGCTTTTATAAATTTCTTTTTATAAATTTATTTGAGTGTCTTAAAGGAAAAAATTGATTACAACAAAACGTTACGAGAGATACCAAATTTTTTTCTATGTAATAGTTCTATCACAAGACCAACAAGACACTGGCTTAAATAATTGCTTAATTCAAAAAGTATTTATTTCTTCATCAAAAATTATTTACATTTAGTTTACATGTATTTTCTTAAGTGAATAGAATATACTACAATAACTAGTTACGTTGCTGTAAATCTCTATAAAATAAAACTTAGAAATTAATTCCCAAACTAAGTAAGAACTTGTGTTTTGAGAATGAGTCTTGTACTGTACCGCATTGTTACTTATACTTTATAGCTTAATTACAACAAACTAAAAAGGATATCTATCAAAATAATTAAAATTTCTGTCGCCTAAAAAGAACTACGCACTGTAGTTTTAAAATATTAAATTAATATTCGAATTTAGATTAGAATATAAGTATGATAAGTAGTTCCGTATCATTTATATCAGGCAAAATCTTCAATGTTCCGAAAACCTAGTGACCCTGAAGGAAATCCAAGAATACACAAATTACAATGTAATACAAGAGTAAATCAGAAATAATTCGTCCACTACGTAGTTAAGTGGTCGTGTCAAAGTCACAGACTAAGCGTGCTAAGTGGTCGTCAAGTAGTACAATCGGTTTAGTATTTGGAACTTAAGTTCTTTAGCTCGAAAAGTTAAAAGAATTTAAGAAAAACGTCTAAATTCTTAAATTATATGTAAATAATAAATGAAATTTTCTCAGGTTATAAATGAATAAAAAACACGCCATTATCCGAAACTATAACTCACACACGTGCTGTAGATATAGTCCTATAACATTTAAATCGTAAACAGTATTTTAAGTTATTTGGGCCTGATCACAAAATGGCCTAAATCGCTTGCTTTTTAATGACTGAGATTTCATGTTGAGTGACGAAAAGTGTTTTTTGTATCCAGGGAATCTATCTTACAAAGTGATAAAATTAAGATAAAATATATTTTCCAAGTCCTAAATCGATTGCACTTTAGGTCTTCAAAACGTCCAACATCGCTTGAAATATCCATATGCGCCTGTAACTTAGGCAATGTATTCCCGTACCTGTTAGTTGTGGTATTTTCCATGATGAAGGCACACTGACTTTGCATTATTGTGAAAAATGTAAAATAGTCTCATACACACTATTATACCAAAGTAAAAAAGTAAAATTCATATGTCAGAATACAATCTACATTCAAGCCCTTAGATAAAACTCTAACTGAGTGTTTAAACAAAAATAAATAAATATTATTTGTGTATCTGAATAATACCGAAAGTTGCATAAGCGTGATCTTTTACATGTAAACAAATAAAAAGGTTTTCAATGTATTTTTGTTTTGTTAGTTAGCTTAGTTTTGTCATTTTAATTTCCAAATTAACTTGTACTTAAGCATAAATGCAGTTTAAGTTTTATGCAATTTCCATAAACAAAGTCATTAAAAGAGTATCACAAAATGCCATTTTGTACATAACTAATTCACATTTCAATCTTGAGCAATTCTTATTTTGGCTTGGTTACAAAACTGTCTAACTTCTCGGTTTAATTTACTGAAATTCCTCATACATTTATATAAAGTTTTGTCAAAATCGTGACTTTAAAATTTCTTTAAATATCCTTTCTAAACATTAATTGCATCCTTAATGTCATGAGAAGATCAGTTTATACCTCCTGACCAATGGAAGTTTTATTGGATGATGGTGTATTTGCCAGTGCTGTAGTGCTTTTAGATATTTCCACTTCAATACATATTCAAATCCAGGCCTTTTTAGCTACACCGGTATATTTACGGTAGTCGGGTAATCACTCAGGTATCAAACGAACGCAAAAGAAACATTGTGGAAATGTATGAGTAAAATTACTAAGTTTTACTATTAATTCAGTAAGGTCAATGTGATTTTAGCCAGACCACTGTGTCGGTGAATACGAAGAAAGGAACTATCAATGGACTTCGCTATTCTGCCAAGTCCGAAACTGGAGCTTCTTATGATGCCTTTCTCGGCATACCTTACGGACAGATTCCGGCCAGATTCCAGGTATTTGTAGCAGTATTTCACACATCTTATGTATTGTTTGATAAACACTAATAGTCTTTAGCCTCAAAAGCGACAACGGCACTATAAAAACATACAATTCAATGAGTGGTATCAGCCACACGTTTATACTGGACGGTGGAACAGTTGCAGTACTTTTTTCATTCATTCTGTATTTGTAAGAATTAAATAATTAAACCAAGATATACGCCACAGAAATAGAGAAATATTAGGGTTAAACGCCTGTTCTCACCTCCACCTCGACATATGTCGGAGTCGTATTCCCCATATTTTTCCATATTACATTATTCCTCCCTTATTGTATATTTTTGTGATAACTACTGCTCCTAACAAATGCACTTTTGCATTTACTAATGCTCTGGTATAACAACTGCCATGAACCTCTAAATTTTTATATTCGATGAAGGTCATACACTTCCAGACATTTTGCGGCGGTGGACGATGTTCCCATATGGAAATCTCTTATTTGATGAGTTTAGACTTCATAAATTCCCCAAACATTGTTCTAAATGCTTTGGGCTGAATGAAAATGTCTATCTCAAGTTATTTAGTTTTTTAGAAGAAAAGGGATCCACAAATTGGAACTTATCACAATAACTACAGGCGTCAGAAACGCCTGTGAACTTTTTAACGTCGTAGATTTGTAGGTTTATAAATCGTACCTTTATAGAACGTCAAAATCTTCTGAGCCTGATTGAAAAAGATGGTCTTTAAGGACTGATAACAATACCTTCCAATAGTTATCAGAGACTCTAGTCTAGGACTGCGTTCCAAAAATAGATATTCTTATGAAACTCATGTCATATATTGCAGATTAATGTAAGCAAATCTGATTGCAACAGCTAGAATTAATATATTTACCAGACTTTCGTAAAATAATAATAATGAGCATATTCCGATTATTTGTTACTTTTACACTGCTTCATACCCAGGTTGCTATTCCCATGAAGGCCTGGAGCACAGCCAAAGACACCAAGAGAGATGGACCAGCTTGTCCTCAGCCCGACATGGCGTACAGCGAGGATTGCCTCTACATGAATGTTTTTACTCCAGTAGTAAGTATGCTATAGAAATTTTTCCTCTCCACACTGTTCATGCGACATCATGAGTATGAATTAGTTTTGTTTTAACAAAATTTAACATAATGATTGAAAAAATCAAAACAAATCCTCTTAATATAACTCTAAAATTAATATAATATTCGAACTCTGACTTTTTTAATTAAAAAAGTTCTTTTATATTAATTATACTTTTATACTTATTTACTTAAGCTACAAAGATTTCATTAGATTATGGGAGTGTTTAGTTTACTATCACGTCTTGTATGGCCAAGTATTTCCTGTAGCATTTCTTGTCATCCACATTCCTACGCGAGTATCGTATTCTTAAATGATAAAAGTATCCCTCTTTAAACGTATTGTAAACGAGTTAAGAGACAATCGCCGATCTCGGGAAGCATACTGGAAAATTTAAGGTGCAAACCACTTCTCTTGAGAATTTAACTATAATCGTGTGCTCTAATGTTTCAGACGTAAGTTCCAGCAAAATAAGATGATACCACTGCAATAGACAGCTGCACCGTGTACTGGGTGGGCCAAGGGTCGTCTCGTGCCTCGACTACTATAATTTAGTGGTTAAAGGTGATCTTACTTGTTTTTTTTTTTTTTTTTTAATATTACTTGGGATTCTATATTTGTTTTTGAAGAGGTCATCGCCTACCACTGCTAAACTCCGTGTTAAGACTTTTATTCATGCTATGGATAACACGTGGTTATACGGTGTCCTCCAACACTTAAAAACTCTAAGATCTGGACGTTTTAGTTGATAAACAATTGATCCCGGTTACCTTCAACTATAGACTGGGATCTGTTGGTGGGTTTTTCTTGAACCACGCTAAATAATAGCATATGTTTGTGAAGGGTTCATCCTCTACCGCTGCTAAACTCCCCGTTATGGCTTTTATCCATGGTAGTGGCTACACGGTGTCCTCTAGTGCTTCACGGCTCTACGGTCCGGACTTCCTGGTTAGTAAACAAGTGATCCTGGTCACCTTCAACTACAGGCTGGGAGCTGCAGGTGAGTTTCACACAGCACAGTAATTAGCATTTAACTCAAATTAAATCCAACAGCCTTTTAATTTTAGCAAACACATTAGCATCCTTTGGATTTGGCAATATATTGTCTAATTGGTTAGACACGTACTTGTTGAATGAGTCAATTAGTAATGGATGATCACCAATATTTTCAATAACTTACTTACATTAAAACATAAAACCAATATTTAATACTTTTATTTTTTGTGAGGCCTTTCGATATCAAGGATATTTTCTTCAGACACATCACTTTTGATATCCTTGATCCTTGATATGGAAAGGCCTCACAAAAAAATAAAATTATTAAATATTGGTGTTAGTAACTTATCAGTAACCAATATAAGCTCCATCAACAATATTTTTAATAGTCAAGTAATAAAGTACATTTTTTATTTATTATAATATTTCTCAAAATCACACACAGACCGTTAAATTAATTTACATAAAAAATTAGTTGATGGAAATATTATACAAAATTGAAACATAGAAATAAAAATTGCACTGATAATTTTTAGAGATCATGCCACTATATATCACACCACAATTCCATTATTTAAAGATATATTTTTTCATAACTAATGAAAACACAAAATTTCAGCCAACAGTTCTGATGAATCTGTTCTGATTTGGTTGTGGCAAAAGTTACTGAGTTTATAGTTTAGTTTTAATCCTGGACTACTCCTTTCTATGGACTTAATGCTAGACGAATGGGTTCAACTACGTCAGTAACTGTATTGGTATCAGTGTGTGACGTAGATCGAATCTAAATATTAATAAACTCTGCTTTGTCTTCCGTGAATTCTGACCTGATTTGGCACCAAATTACACTGCAGATGATAAATGACTCCAATTAATTAAATGATTCCAAATATATGACAGTGGAAACTATCTACAGGATTCCAACGTGCATCATGGTCCACAAGTATTATAAAATAGGAAGCCACAGTACAGAGACTATTGTTTTAGTTGCGTAATACATTGCCTGTCATTTTAATCGTTCCGATAAATCAAATGTTTGAGTACTGTTTTCATATTTTAGTACTAAATTATATCAAGATCTTACCCTTAGCTTTAAGCAATATACGTCTTGCTTATCTAAAAGTAAGAATGTTTATGAATTGTTGGAAAATGTTTAGGTGTATCCTATAGAATTAAGACCATCATCGGGTTTATGTTACTCTGGAAAGTAGCACTATTAAGAAATAACTTAACCGTTTCTAATATACTATACAGCCGCATGTGTAACTGACTCACTGACTGATATATAGATACAAATTCTAACATAGTTCTAGAAGTGCTCTAGAAGAAACTTGAAATTTGGCACGCAGGTACCTTTTGCCGTATAACCAACAGGAAAAGTCTGAAAACCGGGAATTTTAACATTTAAATCCCTCAAAAAAATTCCCGAAAAATCGCGCATTCTTTACCCTTGCAAGCCTTTCTTGTAAGCCCGATAGCGGGCGAACGTTTGAGCTAGCTCGGATCTGACGAAAAAATTCATAGTCAGGAATGAAGTGTGAACTACAAAAAAGGTCCAGTGACTTTTTGCTCTATCTTCCATGGTTAAGCGACAAAAACGCTCGAACATTTGAAATTCCAGAGATTTTTTCGATAAAAATAATGTTTCGAGCCCGATAGCGGCCGAACGGTAGGTCGTAGCTCAAATCTGATTGACCCATTTAAATTAGCAAATTACGTGATCTACAGAAAAGGTCCAGTGACTTTTTTGCCCTATCTCTATCGGTATGACCGCAATACGTGATTATGTGCAAAATTTATGTAATTTTCACGTGAACATTTTGTTTTTGGTGTCGATAGCGGCAAAAACCGTTGGTCGGAAGTCAAAATAAAACAAAGGTTTGATTTAGCAAATGAAGTGATCTACAAAAGAGGTCCAGTGACTTTTTGACCTATCTACAATGGTTTTCGACCGCAAAACGCGTTTTAAATACAATTATTTTGTGATTGATACGTATAAATCTTGTTTCTGGAGTCGGTATCAGCCGATCCGTTGATTGGAGTTTAAATCTTTATCATTCAGTAACTAGAAAACTATGAGATCTATAAAAAAGGTCCAGTAGGTAGCCTTTTGTCTTATATCCTTTAGTAAGCCTGTAAATCGCTTTCAATGGTAAAATATTTATCGTGTTTTTTTTACAAAATGCACATTTGGTTGTTTTAGATTTTTTGCTACTATGATTTGTTCAATTCATTCTGGTTCCGGATTTAACAATTATTACTACGTTACCGAGTGATTACAACCCCCCCCCCCAGGGAATTGGCTGAGCGTTTAGCTAAACGCCAATAGTAGATAGTGACATAGAGAATGTATTTATTTTAACACACACACAACAACCTCTAAAAGAGAACCACGTGTGTGTTAACACCCAGTAACAATAAACCCCCCTCTGGAATTTCCCAGTATGACCAGATAACCTCCTGAGTAAATTAAAAAACCCCCTGGTGTCTTAACCCCCGGTAACATTACCCCCCCCGGGATTTCCTGGTATGACCAGATAAGCTCCTGAGTACATTAAACCTCCTGAAATGTTAACCCCCCCGGTAACATTAAACCCCCCCAGGGAATTTCCTGGCATGACCTCATGTCCGAATTTTACCAATCACCAATTCGCTCTTTTCCCCACCAGTGCAGACATTATTCCAAGCGTTGTACCGACTAAACCATAGGTCGTAGATCAAATCTGAGGGCACAATCAAAAGACAAAATTAAATTTCCGACAAGAAAGGTTCAGTCACTTTTTGTTCGTATCTCTAACGGTTAAGAAGCCGCAAAACGCCCTCAAAGTCAAAAGTTTGGGTAAATCCGGAAAATTAAACTATGGTATACATACGTCCTCTGACTTTGGTTAAAACCAAATTCTTCTTGTCTCCAAATTTCACGAACACATAACTTAACTCTTCTACCACATCAATTGATTAATATTATACACCACACATCTTTTGGCTGAGCGTTTGCGAAGCATTACGACCCGTAAGATTCTCGAGAACGGATACATAAAATTTGGAAACTTCACGTCTGAATTTAACCAATCACCCGAACTACGCTTATCCCCGAATTTAGCCAACACCCAAAATGGGGGCCTGGGGGCGTAGCCCCCAGCGAGCCGAAGGCGAGTTATATATATATATATATGTGTGTGTGTATTTATATATATAGTTGGTTGAGTTACATCAGATAAATAAGTTATGAATACTTCTGTGAATCTAATTTCACAGCACTCTGGCATTCCCTGTTATGGCAGTGGTAACTTTAATACTCTATAATCTATTTACTGCTTTTTCACTTTCAAAACCACTCTATAATACTGTATATACGCCAGTTAGGACTTTAGACACTAATTCTATTTTTCCTAATTTCTTTCCATATTAATATTAATATATGTTTCCAGGTTTTCTTACCCTAGGATCCAAAGTGGCTCCTGGTAACTTAGGACTGACAGACACTCTCCTGGCTCTGCAGTGGATACAAGAAGAGATTACGGTCTTTGGAGGCGATCCTGATAAAGTCACTCTGTTCGGGGAGAGTGCTGGAGGCGCAGCGGTCATCTCTCACTATCTCTCTCCTCAGTCTACAGGTGTATCTACTTTTAAAAATTGTAAACGCTACAATGTTCTCCTAATCTCTCCCCTCAGTCTTCTGGTGTACCTACTATTTAAAATTGTAAATACTACTATGATCTCCTAATTTTTCCACACAGTCTTCAGGTGTACCTACACTATAAATTTGAAATGCTACATGTTCTCCTGATCGTGTATTTAGGATAAGCATTTCCAGCAGGGAGAGGAATTCTATTATATTATCCCAAAACAGAATATATATCGGTGTAGAAAGTATCTGTCATGGTGATCAAAATGTTCAGATACAGGTTGTAGTGTGGGATTTCTATCTATCATGAACCATATATATATATATATATATATATATATATATATATATATATATATATATATATCTTAATAATTTCGTTCGTGTATAATTTTAATAATCTTGCAACACATATACATCATAAGAACTCATAATTACAAATCTAGTACTTTGGGATTCAAATCATGTTGCTTATCTGACTTTTTCCGAAAAAGTTTTGTTTTAGAGTCTCTAAACAAGCTTAAAACGTCTTATGGGCGTTTTCTGTGTTATGTTATATTTTAATAATTCAATGGCATATGTTACCGAAAATAAAATAGAAAATCTAATTGTGTTCTGCTCCGCTGTCAGAATTAATTCGAAATTATTGATGCCAAAAATTATAGGGAAGCTGTTAAGCCGGTTTTGCATATCAGCATTTCATTTACATGCATCCGACATGCCAATTTAAAAATAGGCCTCTATTATCTCGGTGAACATTGAGAATAATAGTTATAATTTAAATAGCATCTTTAGTAAATTCAAATATCTTGTTACTATGCAATGTAGGAGTGCGCCAACCACATGTTCACGTAATAGACTTCGCTGAAGTCAATAGTACACTTCATTCTCGAAATATTCTATAGACAGACAATCAGACAGGAAATAAATATTTACATCCCCTAATAGACAAATGAGAAATTGTTCTAGCCTACTTAGAGTTAGACTTTATTGGCGCTCAGCTAGAACCCATGGATGCACTTCCACCGTGATAGAACTCATTCTTGCCTACGTTGAAATTAAATTAATTCAAAACTATCTAAAGTCTACAGATAATATATTTACGAGACATCTTGCGCATAGTTAGGTTACACGTTAAAATTTCGTATTCGTGTACTCAGTTTTATCAAAAGTATTTATTCTGTGATTTTCTTGTTATCATTTTTACACCAATGTAAAAATTTCTAGGCAAAATCCATGTACTATCGTTGAAATTGATATTTTATATGTAGAAATGAAATTCGTGAGTCTATAGGTCAGCTTGCTCTAGAGGCATAGTGCAAATTTGTGCATAGACAAAAACATTGTTTTAGCACCTCAAGTGACAGTCTTCGTTAATGGTCACCCAATAAAATACTAGTACAATCTTCAGTGTTTGCTTATGTAACGAAAAACAACTATTATAAATGAAACATTGTGTAAAAAATATATATTACCATCGTTGATTTTTAACTTTGAAGAGCTAACCTATGAAGGTACAATTCAAATTCAAAATGAAGGAATAGTGCAGTACCTATTGAATAAAGCTGAGGGTTTTTGATGAAGCTCTCAGAAGTTGATTAGATTTTTTTATTTTTGAAATAAATATTATTTATAATCTGTATGTACACTCATAATCAATCCTGTGTTTAAAGGGCTCTTCACAAAAGCAATCGCACAGAGTGGTTCAGCGCTGGCAGACTGGGCAGTCCTTCCCTTGGCTGAGGGAGTGCGCAGGTCTAAAATACTCGCTCAGAGGGTAGGGTGTAACCCTAACGACATCGACACTATCCTCTTGTCCTGTTTACAGAAGACTAATATCAAAGATATTGTCAGCAACCAATTCATTTCTCTTCCTTTTGAGGTAACGTTTTTATGCTTAGGCAATAACTAGGAATTCTTTTTTTATAGAATATAAAACAAGTGTATTTACCCTTACATAATATCTCAAAGAAAATTAAGATTAATACTCAAATCAGAAAGTTTACATGTTAAATGTTTAAACAGAATAATTGTAAATGAAGTGACATTAAATAAGCATTGATCCCTTCTGTTTATGTTTCAGGACGTTATTTCTGGTACTATTGGGATTCGGTTTGTTCCAGTCTTGGACACATATTTGACGGCAGATATACCCTTCTTCAACGATACATTGAGCAACTTGATGGAGGAGGCTATGGCCAGAGGGAAGCCCTTGATGAATGGTTTCAATACTCACGACGGCGTAGTGAAGTGGAGACGTATGTTCTCTTTATTATTTGGTACCTTAACTACAGACGTCATGCTTTATAAAACGCAAATGCAATAGGTCATTGCAATTGTTTCAGTCGATGAATCCTGGAAGGAAGTGGAAAATAATCTGGCCCAATTTATCCCTAGAAGCAAAAGGTCCAGCATTTCGTATAACACAATGGCTCGACTTCAGCAGGACATTCAGAAGAGATACTTCCTCGAAGAATTTGATCAGGATAAAGTCCTTGACATACTAAACTTATATACGGACACAATGTTCTCTTATCCTGCGGCGAAGGTAAGTCATTTCACGTTTATGAAATTCTTTATCATTAGGTACATTTTGCAAGAAAGCTACACTTTATTTGTAGTTAAAGTTAAATAAAGTATATTTTAAAGTTTTAAATGCTATTTGGTCTTCCTATCACATGTTAGTTTTGTGTTTGTTACCTCTTTAAAGCCTCACCTATTCGGCTATTCTGGATTGTTTAATTCACTGTGGCTTTTATTCCTGTATGATAGGACCTCCCCGGAATTTGAACCCGTGATATCTCAGTTAGAGAGCCGTGACTATATCTAGTAGTCTACGTAGTTTGGTTACTTAAGCTAATTTGTGAAAGAAACATACAAAATTGTGAAACTTATAGCTGAAGTTCACTAAAGAGGTGGAAATATTTGTTTACATTTAAATTTTATAAAATATTTAATATACAGTGCTTGATCAACAGAGTAATGCTGAGATTAAAAACACATTTACCTCATTTTTGCTATAGACCGCATCAGTGGCGAATTTAAACCACCTAATGCATTGGAAATATTATTGAAACGCTGTTACAAAACCCACCATAACAAATAAAACTGTGATTGTTTTTACATAATGCAAAAATAGTTCGCTTCCTTGACATTTTGATATGGCATTTTACTAATATTTAAGGAAAAACAGGGGGATGGACACTAATATGCCTTAACCAGGCGATCTATCCCAGAAACAAGAAATCTTCTACTAAACCCTGTCACTATATAAAAGTTGTAATAAATTAAAAGAAATTTTGATTGAACTTATTTTCAATGATTTGCCACTCTTCTCCTTATACCGAAGCAGTATACAAACACCAAAAGTAGATGCTTTAAGACCAAAGTTTACTTTTTAAGCTTATGTGCGTGTATTTTTTGCTGGTCGGGTTTTTTTTTTAAACCAATTATAGCACCAGGAATACCGTTGACAGGAAGAAAACGCTTTATTATCAAAATTATTCTTGAAACATGCATACGTATACATTTTCTTTTCCAGTGTAATGGTGTAAACTAAACTGTAAATAAATTATACCGAAAGTAAATTTAAACGGTCGACATATACACAATTTAACCACTACAAGTGTTTAGTCATAGGTAATATATATTTTCTTCGTCGTGAAATGCAAACTTAACTCTGGCACGTGAATATTAGACCGGAAGTAAATTACAAGGGGCACAAGTTGATGTTTTTTGACTGAACTAGGTCTTAAAACTAACGTATGCATTTTTTTAATCAGGGCAATTGGCCAAACTCAACTATGACAGTGCAAATACATTAGAAATAAATTTAAAGTTTAAACGGTCGGAATAGACACTTTTTGACCGTAGATCGAGGTATTTTTCTGAGACATTTATATGTATATATTTATCGGGCATTCTGGGCAGGCAAATTCTATTGATCCGAACCAGACATGCATGCTGCTACTCGGTGCAAATTACAAATAAAAACAAGTCCATATAATATTAATTCACGTTTTAATCTCTTAAACACGGATGTTGAAATAATATGTACCTGATATTATTTGCATAACTCTGTTTGAAAAAATTAAAAGCCTCCATCGCATTAAACCATTCATGCTGTAACAAGTATAAAAATGTGTAAGTGTAAGTATAAAAATTGCGTGCGAAGCGCCGGGTAACTGCTAGTTATATATATACAATTTAACTTTTGAATTTTGGATGTTTCGAACTTTTTTCCGGTTCCGTGGCCAATTATAATATTTATTGAAGGTCACTTGATCTTCGAATTACCCAATTTCCACTTTATATTGTCTTCTTAATACGATATGCGTAGCTAATCCACATTTTCGTCTTTATTTTTACACTGAGGGAAATTTTGTGTGAGTATATTAAATCAATTGATTAAGTGATAAAACTCAACATTCGGGGTGAAGTAACTGGGAGAGGGAAGGTAACTCAAAATTTGAAGAATTATGACTTGTAAAAGGTCATATAAGAAGGTTTTGAAATAGATTAATTCCGGAGAAGGCCTGTAATATATTTATTTATTTTTTAATACAGACGTTTTGATATTATTGTGAGTTTTTCGTAACGAAAATTATTTTGATACCCTGTGCTTTTTGTTAATCTTCCACTAGTTTATTTCTGTTCTCTGATCAATTATAAGCTTCTCATTTATAGTTATCTGAGTTCGGGATTTCATCCATAAGAAAGTAAAAGGTCGATAAACGATAATACAAATTAATTATAGGTCTCCTAAAAACAACTCATTTTTGGGTTTGAACAGCAGGTACGAGTTTCAACACATTGCCTAAAGTCGATAATTTAGCAAGAAATAAAGATTTTGCTCAGCCATGAGGCCGTTATCCAAAAACATGCTATACTCCTGGTACCCCAGTACATATTCGACATGTAATAATGACAAGCAGCTCCATAGCTAATGTACTCCATTATATGAGCCACTTCCGTGCACGTTGATGTGGTAGGAAAGTATCACTCTTTTTTAAGTAAAAAATAAATCCAAACAGAAGTTTTTAAACCTCTTACTAAATCAAGTACCGTCAGTTATGAGCAGTTACAGCTGAGAGAGTTCTGCCATTTTTCGTACATTCAAACACACGTGTATTAAAACTTTAGCTACATATCGCTGAAAACCAGATTCTATTGTAAAACAATTTCTCAACCAATGACACTCCGAAATGACTACAATTCTACACTATTCAAAAACATGCAGCCGGGCAACATATTAAAAAACATTTTAACCTCAATGCCCCACTTAAAATTATCGTTAATACACGGGACAATTTATAAGACTTAATATATGAATAGTACATTAAAATAGATAAGGTCAGCCTTCTGTTCCTTGCCTGGTACCAAGTCTGGATTGGTATACTGTTATTGCCATATCCCGTAGAATACTAGTGAACTATTAGTGCACATCATAACTAAAATATTATGTAATTTTGTATGAGGTAGTATTACAACCAGAAAATAGTATGTCCCAATATAGCACATTCACTGTTGTGTACCTAAAAATTAAAATTAAAATCTGGTATTGAGGGTGTAATAATTCAAAAGATAATCACCTCATTTGTTGTCTGACGTTGATAAAATTTGGCTTTCCATACAATAGTATAATGCAAGTGAAGTAGTTCTTGTATGTAGGTGAGTAACTACTTCGCCAACTTGACTTACGGATACATATTCAATTTCTATGGATCATGGGCTCCAGCCTCCTATGCTTCCTTTCCTTACACTATGATGAAGACTGTAAACCACTGGGCGGAGATTCCTTACATCTTCTACACGACTGGTCTCAGCCGGCCTCTGGACTCCTGCTCACTCAACACAGATAACATTGCGGTACATACCCGACTGGTCAACTGGTGGACAACGTTCGCCAAGACCGGGTCAGTATCTTTTATAATACATACATTTAGATTGATGTTGTAAAGTAATTCATCTCCCTGAGAGAAGTTTAGATTGTTATATTAAGTTTTTATTTACTTACTATGGTATGAGAAGTTGCTTTCAACAAGTGAAACAGAAAATGTATGTACGCAAGTTGTTTTGTATACCTTTCTGATTTCGTACTGCTTCAATTAAAAATATATGTATTTCATTACATTAGTTTATCTAATCAGTAGTTTTATTGAATCTCAGTTAGAGTAAGTAGGAGGCTTACCCAACGGCTTTACACTGCGAAAGTGCCTTTGTACTTTTTATCAGTACTTTTGACCTTGTACTGTTACGAGTCCCACCCTTATTCTGTTTGATAAGATCCTCGCACATGCCAGAGAACATGAGGATAAGCAAAATAAGGCTAAGAAGAGAACTGACATACCCTTTATAAAACTTAAGTCGAATAGATAAGCTCAGCCTTCTCAACAGATCCAGAGCTTTTTGAAAATGTCATCTGAAAGTAAAAAAGAGTAAAAGGTCATTAGTGGAAGCAAGAGCTTGACCAACGAAATCCTAATTTTATATTATAGTGCATTCAATAATTTAATTCAACGAAAAGATATTCTGTAACACTTGATTTTGTCTGCCGTTACACTGTTTGATAAGCTTGACACTTTTTCTCGTGTGTCACTTCAAAACGTATAAAAACAAATCAATATAAGCTTGTCACTTGGCACTTCTATTACACCAAAATGTTGATAAAGTCACTCTTATTGTCGAGTGCCTTTACTTAATCAAGACACTTAAAGGGAGAAGCAAATACAATCTCGTTCATGCTGTCAACAAAGATAGCCTAATATTTTCAATAACTGCTACGTTTAATTTATAATTGAATGAACGAATTTCAATTTATAATTATATATTTTTTACTTTGTCAGCAATATAAACGTAAACAAAGAAGAAAAACTTAAATATGAGAAAGAAGAGATTCTTTGGTACCACAACACTGACCCATAAGTCCCACAAGTGACGAGTTGGTTAACAAGTCTGGTTGTTTTTATTCCAAAAAAAGTCGAAAATCCCAAGACAATCATTCGCTAAGTAATTAGTACGGGATTTGAAACCTTTTAAGAACGTTGCACTCCAAAATATCTGTGTCAAGCGATTGTTCGCGAAGAAACAAATGCATTATTAGCACCATCATTGTCAATTTGAAAACAAAGTCTGCTTCAAAGGCCAATGAACCTCAAATGTATAGTATTTGGGGGCACCCAATGCTAACTTAACGTCAATACCACATTTTACCAGTGGCAAAGCCTCAGTTGCTGTGTGTCATGTAACATCATGGAAACTTCAGAGTCAGCGGGTCAACACTGCTATTATTAACGGTCTATTTTTGTTTTACTACACAGTATTCAGTGAAAACTTTAAATTCAAAATAATGAACTACACGGCACTTTAGATTTACATCCAGCCACTTTGGAGTGTATATTTAAAATTAGAAGACTTGGGAAGTTCTAGCTATTATAACCTTGGCATATAATTTTCTTTCTATTTCCCATTTTTTTTATCTACTTCACAACCTGTACAAATCAATTTATATCTGCCCTCTAAAACTGAAGGGGGATTATTTCCACTTTAACTTCTTACTAAGTTCTTAATTCTCTGTGCCCAGGGCCCCAGTTGCGGACGCTTCCTGGAAGAAAGTCGCTGACGGCGGTTACTTAGTCATCGACTCCTCCACTTCCTCTATGAATGTTTCCGAATTCGACAGGAAATACTACGACTTCTGGGCAACCGTAGAGAGAAACAGTGGTTTCTATTTTGTTGCCAATAGAATGAGTTGTCTTCTCTGCATTTTTATTGTTATTTTGTTTTAACCGGTTTGATAGTTTTCTGTTTTGTACTCGTTACGTATTTTATTGTCTTCCAAATGAATAAGCATTGTTATTACATTACCTTTTAATTAAAAAGTCAAAGTTTTCTTTATTCCTAGTTTTAACTATACATACCTTAATTCGAAATATCATAGGAAGTTAGAACGAAATGTAAAGACCACCACTTAATGTCATAATATTAACTACAATCAATCCCGATTCTTTCATATTGTATGTGGGTTAGGTAATATGATAGAAGAATGGCTACTGAAATACGGTATGAATATTTAATTGCAATTAATAAGCTAAATAACGATTAGAACGAAAACTGTAACGCTGTGATTTGATTATAAGAGCACTACACTAATTTACAACAAAGACAAAATATTGCATTACTTAATTTTTTATTGGACAATGAAATTGTATTGTTGAAACATATTTTGAAATTATCACAATATTACCAATATTACAGGACTATTCACTAACTTAAAAAACTAATACAAGTTGTTATTTATTTATTTTTTACTTATAATATTAGTTGAGCCATGTAAATAGAGTAATTTATAAAAAAGGGAATATCTAAACAAATACATAAACTTGCGCCATAAGAAACAATCAATAGAGAAAAAATAATCTTCCAAACTATTAAGATATGCATAATAATATATCTTACGACGCATAAATTTGCGTCATAGTTATTTAATAATTGTTGAAAAAGTATTATTAATAGTATTAGAGTTTAGTCTCACACACTGGCTAGGATGGTACTCGAAGATAAGTAAGTACTCGATAGATTGACCCAAATTCTCAATCTTCAATCCTGGGTAAGACGATCTTGATGGACACCTACTGGTTCTATCTCCTCATGAGTATTAGTAATGGTTTTCGTATATACGTTCTTATCTCCGTGTAAGTGACTAAAATCAAACACAGAAATAAATGCTTGTAAGCATTAAAAACTTTAATAGTGCTGTTCAAAATTCGTGTACTTTAATATTTGGGCAAATTATATTCCAGATAATTCGTCGTTTTGAAGTAAGTTTTTTTTGGTGTTAGTGTTTGTTGTTTCCCTGATGTGAGGCCCTCAAATAACTTGGTTTATTCGATCGTTTGTATCTCAAGTAGTTTCATGAGGTCAAGTAATATAATTAACGGGCTCGTAGTTTTCCCCGTTGATAAAATCCTCATAATAATGCAGAGTTGACTTGATAAAACAAATCGCTCTCTCTCTCTCTCTCTCTCTCTCTCTCTCTCTCTCTCTCTCTCTCTCTCTCTCTCTCTCTCTCTCTCTCTCTCTCTCTCTCTCTCTCTCTCTCTCTCTCTCTCCTCTCTCTCTCTCTCTCCTCTCTCTCTCTCTCTCTCTCTCTCTCTCTCTCTCTCTCTCTCTCTCTCTCTCCTCTCTCTCTCTCTCTCTCTCTCTCTCTCTCTCTCTCTCTCTCTCTCTCTCACCCCCCTCCTCCGTGAGCCATCCACTCCCTCCTCTCTCTCCCTCACCTATCTTATTTATCCGCCAATAATTATAATTATTTAAATTCCTGTAATATTAATTCTTTTTAAATCATCTGTTCTGGACTTTATTTCAGTACTACATGTTTCAAGAGTTTAGTTGAATCTCACAAATTCGGTTGACTCATATCCGATCTATTAGGGGTAAGTTTAAATCTATGGAGGTACTCAGAAGACACTATAGATGCAATATTTTTAAACAATAAATATTTATTGAGAAAATGACTAGATACTTACAGTTACAAATTTACAAAAAAATGCCACAATTAAAAAAGAAGGACTAGGATGAGTAGACATGGTAGAAAATGTAAAATTGTAGTAGGTAAATTTAATCCACTGGACTTTGCTATGGTGGACCAGAATTCATAGTACTGGCTTTCGAACTCTGAAACGTTCCTGGTGGAAGTAGTTGTGTCGATGACCAAGTACCCACCGTCGGCAACCACCTTCCAAGAGATATCCGTAACTGGCTTCCTAGTCACAGAAAGTTGAGAAATGATACAGTAGTAACAAACATGGAGCACAAACGGTTGTATCGAAATATTGTAATAACCATTAACTAAATAAAAAACAGCTATACAGGGTAGGAAAAAACATTAAAAAATAAACTCGAGTAAATAATTGTGTTAAAAAAATCAATATTAGTGTATAATGGAATAAATAACATAAATTTTGTAAATATCTGTCAAGAGAGTATAAAAATACATAAATTTAAGTAATTTCATTAATTTGTTGATTAATTATAAAATTAATAATCAGAATCTCTAAAACGAAGTTTTAGTGTGAGAACTGCTTTAATCTCAACTTAAAGATATGTATCAATAAATATTTGTAAATAAAACTATGCTTCAAAACTAATAACACCATTTGGTAGATATGTTAAGAGCAGTAAAGCTAGTGCCAATAAGTAATGCCCTAAAGTTTGATGTTCGTTTTCTTGTGACTACAGGGCACCCTAATGAGTTTATCAGCAACAAACTCCAGTATACGGACAATAAACTAGCGTGTCAGCTATTATGTTTTTTACTTTAGCCATTAGCTTTGCAAATAGAATGCCCATTTTCTAAAACACCCCATAATGTAGTGGCGTTCTATTCTTTGACGTTGTTTTGTTTACTATATCTTAATATTTTTGGTTATCAGTAATTCTATTTCATAAATTATTATGTAGGGTTTTAAGGTATATTTAAATTAATTTTTAATTATCTCTGGAACAAAACCAGCTTAATTATCGTATAAAGTACAAGACATTTAAAAGTTCATTAACAATCACTAGTAAAATTCTGATGTGGTGTCTCATGGTACCATTTCCTCTCATACATTCAGTGACTACACCAATTTTTGAGTTCACCTAGGCTATTAGATATTTTCAATTTAACATTATTTTTCAATTACCTTTTTAAATAAGTCATAAATTACAATCACACAAAATACTAGATATGTATATAATTATATACTGTACATTATAAATTTCATGCACCACAAAAAACATTACTCTGAATAGTGTTAAAAAGCTTAGATAATGAAAGATTTTTTAAGTTTAGGAAATTACTCACCCATTTTTGGCGAACGTGGTCCACCAGCTGACCAGCTGAGTCTTCATCGCCAGATTGGCTGTGTTTAGGGAACAGGAGTCCAGAGGACGGCTAACGTTTGTCGAGTAGAAAATGTAAGGAAGCTCTGCTCCATGGTCAACAGTCATCAGTCTGTAGGGAAAGACGCTGGAATGATCCCAACTCCAAGAGCCGTAGTAGTTGAACAAGTATCCGTACGTCAAATTTGTGAAGTACTTACTCACCTAAAAAGGTCATTGCACAATTATGTCACTAAACGTGGAGATTAAAGGCGTGCGACAATGGTAATCAGATCGTAGTTACGTATCTATTCGATTTTCTGAGAACTGACCCTGACCAAAATAATCCATGTCCTACCTCCCAAACTTCAAGTCTCTAGGAGCTTTTGTCATAAATTATCGCATAGAGACAGATGAATTATTAAAAAAAATTGCAATCTATATAACTGAAACATTTATTGATTTCTGAATTGTTAAACCTATCTCCTAAACTGTTTGTCTGTGTTTGCCGATCGAGTATACAGTATACGTGAATGTATGCAGATATGTATAAAATTATTATTATTATTATTATGGTAATATCTATAAAATTTGTAGTGCTGTTATCTTTTTGAAAATGCATTATTGGTTGAATTGATTTTACTCTATCTTTTTAATGTGATCGATTAAATGAACTGAGCTGTTATCGTTATAATTTTATAGTCATTGCTAAAGCAGTTGAAATATTAAGTTTTGAATCACGAATACTAAATTATTATATACGTTAAAAATGTTTACTACCAATTAGAAAATGTCTTATTGCTGAATCATATTAAACCTGTTTTATTAAGATTACTACGGACTTAGTATTCCTACTAAAATAGTGCAAGTGTTACTGAAATTTGTGTAGGAACTTAATCAAATATTATGTTACCTAAAATATATGTACTTCATTTGTATTCATAAAAATAATTCAACTCTCCGCCTTTAGGGCCCTAAAATATTGCTCTTTAAACTAAATTCCAATTATTCTGATATAAAGCAGGAGATTGGAATATTTTCCAGTGATTCCAGTGATTGTCACTGCCTTACTTTCAGGAGTATTAAATAATACCATAGCATTTAAAAAAAGGATATACCTATGACGTACCCGTTATTCGATATGAAACTGTGTGCAAAGCCACTAGTAACTGCTAGTGGTAAAATAAGTAGGTAGTTTTCAGTACTTTAACTATTCTTTTAAACAGAGTAAAATAGTTTTCATAAACTATTTAGTACAACGTTCATTTCATAAGATATTAGGTATTGAACTCGGCTTCGACTATTGCTATTGCTGCGATATATATATATATATATATATATATATATATATATATATATATATATATATATATATGTATAGGACTAAGAAAAGTTAAATATCACATTAGGTAACTAATAATTGTGTAATTAGTAATATAAAGTAATTAATATATACATTAATTACTTTATATTACTAATTACACAATTATTAGGCTAATGTGATATTTAACTTTTCTTAGTCCTCATTGCAACGCCCAAATAAAAAATGAGATAACAAGTAGTAGTTCGATAGTAGCGCTGCCTTCTGATAATTATGGATATTCTAATTCCTTGAAACTATAGTACAAACATATTCTCCTCGTCAGTTCTAATATATTGAAATGTTTCAAAATGTTATGTTCATTTAAACTTTACTAGGTTAGTATTAATGATATTTACTATAACAAAGATCAAAGTCGTTTTCGTCAAATACATTTTAGTTTTCTGATGTAAAATTTTACTGTACAAACCCCGAATATTTTTAAACTTTGTGAAGAAATATTGACGGAAATATTGTATTTAAATATACTCGTATTTTAAAATATTACTAAAATTTTTCAGTGGATTTTAGGAAACTACAAAATGGCAATTCTTCTGGAAACAACTGTAATTCTTCCTTTCACAAAACAGTCTATAGTCAGATGTTGGTATTTTCACTATGTTCGTTTGAAATACATAGAATAACGTATCGAGATTAATTGTGGTCAGATTTAATGTAAATTCTATATTTTCAATATTACTTAATCATGACAAACATATGTAATTTGCAGCGTATGCAAATCCCAAACTTATGTATTAAATAGTATTTGAGAGACACCATTTATTTTTAACTGAGCTTAAGTATATACGAATTACTTAATCATGAATAATTAGTTTTATTATATTATTTTATTTTACTGAAAACCCAATTATTTTGGAAAATCTCGACATTTCTAGCAACTGTATTCACTGTTTATGTTTTCCTATAATAAACCTTTCTTCTGTATCTCCAGTAAAAGAAAGACCTTAGTGCAGCATTTAAAAGTTTTGAAATTCATAACTTTAAGGTAAATGTATTTAGGTTCTATGGGATTTGAAGTCTGAAACTTTTCTTTGGTATCTAGTTAAAATTCAAAAGATGATGTTTAAGAATATTTCTTTCTAAATACTTATTTACAGAGCATAGTTTACTAATACTTTACATCAGTACAGTTGCTATTACTGTTTTTAGGTTTTGTTAAATAAGTACAGTAGTAAGAAGAATGTCTTCGTTGAATTCCGCTATCTGTCCCCAGAACTTAAATTTCTCTACACTACTTAAACTTCTGAATTAGAAATGCAAACCGTGGAAAAGAGGCTTTATGATAGTTTGGACAAGTTTAAAATCCGTTTGTTGTTTCCACTGTAATCGTATCCATGAATAGTACAATATGATTGTCATAGTTGACGCTGATACCCTCGGCCATAGGTGCGCCTCACACCGATGGTAATGATTGAAAAACACCCTTCGAGATAGTGCCTATTACGAAACCAATCAAAATTATAGATTGTCTCATCACGAATGATAAACTCGTCTGACCTACAAACGTTTTAGATGCTGATAATACAATCTAACCAATGCAGTATCTAATCTTAAATAATTAGTTACTGTATTATCCCTAAAAAAATTTACTTTATGACATGTTTTCCTTTTTCAGTTATAAAATACCTGTATTGCAGGATAGGAGAACATTGTGTCCGTGTATAGATTGAGTATATCTAGAACTTTATCCTGGTCAAACGTGTCGGGGAAATATCTCTTCTGAATGTCCTGCTGAAGTCGGGTTCTTGTAGAATCGTTAATAATTGATCTGTTTGCTCTGGGGATGAAATCGACCAAATTAAATTCCGCTTGCTTCCAGGCATCATCAACTGAAAAGTTTTCACAAGTTTTAATCCAGCAATACGTAAAATTACACAGTTTGCGTCCTCAAGAGAATGAACTAAGTAAGAGGCCAGAAACTTACGCGACCACTTAACGATTCCGTCGTGAGTATTGAAACCATTCATCAAGGGCTTTCCTCTGGCCAAAGCCTTTTCCATCAAGTTGCTCAGGGTGTCATTGAAGAATGGTAGATCCGCTGTCAAATATGAGTCCAAGACCGGAACAAACCGGAGACCGATGGAGCCAGAAATCACGTCCTGCAATAATAATTACAGTTTTATTACACAATTTATAATGGGACTATTTTACAATTTCAACTAGGGATGTATTGGATATTTGAGTTAAACCTCTAGCACTTTCGATAATCTATAAGTTACATTATTCTATAATGGATAATAGTAGTTTTTTTTTTACATCAAAAGGAAGCGGAATGGACTGGTTGCCGACGATATCTTTAATATCTGCTTTTTGCAAACAAGATAGGATGATGGTGTCGTTTTCGCTAGGATCGCAGCCCACTGCTTGAGCGAGTACTTTGGATCTGCGCACCCCTTCTGTCATGGGGAGAACCGCCCAATCCGCCAGCGCTGAGCCACTCTGTGCAATTGCTCTTTCAAATAGATCTGCAAACACAGATCAATGCAGTTTTTTGGGGGAAAACAGCCTGGTAATTGTCACTCAATAAAAAAAGGTTAAATGACAATTTTCAATTAATTCATAATTTAGGAAATATTTGTCCTTCCATAATTGTAATTAATGCATTGTTGCTATTATCATTTAAAAGGATTAGTTCCAATTTGTATAATATGGTATAAATATGAACAACGTTTTACTGAGATTAGTTACAACATTATCATATATTACTTGTTTTCATAGCTATTTATATGATAACAATAACTGCAAACTACTTATATAATAATGCAATATATTTTTCGTTAAAACAGTTTATATTTAGAAAGGTATATTATTTTTATTTCTCCTATTGATATATGCTTTGGTGAGTACTGAAATTATAGTTTTGTTTTGACTATAATGATTGATATTACACAAATATTTGGTCTCGTTCACTTACAAACTGTACATGATTTGCAGTGTATATTGATTAATATAATTAAGAAGATGATGACAAACCTGTAGACTGTGGGGAGAGATAGTGAGAGATAACCGCGGCGCCTCCAGCACTCTCCCCGAACAGAGTGACTTTAGCAGGATCGCCTCCAAAGATCGTAATCTCTTCTTGTATCCACTGCAAAGCCAAGAGCATGTCAGTCAGTCCTAAGTTACCAGGAGCCACTTTGGATCCTAGGGTCAAGAAACCTGGAACGACAAGTACGGTTTACTTATAATAATCAGGAGGTGCTGTTAAGTGGAGAAAGATTGCAATAACATTTTTTGCCGTTAAATCGGATGTTAGGTACAGTGTTAAGCTCACCCGTATTTATTTTGTCCTGAACTATTTCAAAGATAGCAAGGAGTCTTCTACTGAATAGAACGTATTTTACTATATTATTGCAAATATTATGCAGGTATTAAACACGAATGAATTCCAATTATGCTACCAACATTCCACAAGGAAATTTTAAGACCAATACACTAAATATGATATAACAATTCTCCACCAAGAAGTAGCATTAGTATTAGAAATAGCTAATGGTATCATACTGTTTTATCACCGGCTTTACATAGTGCATACTGTATTTTGCAGTACCAACACTGTCGAGCTATTCTGGGAAGTTGACGTTAGGAAAACGTAGTAGTTGTTGTTCAAACTAATATAAAACGTGACTTTTATACACACTGAGTTAATCCGTTTAAATATAAATATATAAAAGTGGGATAGAAATGATTTAGCAAAGTTTTTAGTTGAGAACTTGGAGAAAATGTTTAATAGAGAACTTTAGATTGAAAATTTAATCTGAAAATGTTGATGATAGAACATGCCACATCTCAAATAATCGGAATTATAATCTCCATAATGTAATCATCACGGGTTTGGCACCAATTTACCAAAAACATTTTATTTTCTTATGACTGAAGAAGAAACGTTCGCATCCAGTTTGTACTATTTCTTAAGCAACAATGGACTAGACCAAATAAAAGTTATAGTGTACTTTAAGTGGTTCTGTACATTTTTATTTTTTATTACATATTTGGTATAAAACCTTTTTGGAGTTTCAGAGAGTAACGAAGACTTTAACAATTAATACATAAAAAGTAATATATATACAGGTGTTTTCAAACACGTCACTTTATACTATTGTAGAATATGTTCAGGTGCATAGTAATACTGAGACAAATCTCAGAATATTTTCCGAGCTACTAGGTTTACAAAATTGGTCAAAATCGTTCTGTTTGTTTAGGTATAATTATATACATTATTTTACCTCCAAATACTTTTCTAAATGGCTAGTAAAATGAACAAAAGATCACAGGTGCAATGCCGGAAACACACCTGCAGCTCCCAGCCTGTAGTTGAAGGTAACCAAGATCACTTGCTCATCAACCAGAAAGTCAGGACCGTACATCAGTGAGGAACTGGATAACACGAAATAACCACCTCCATGAATGAAAGCCATCACAGGCAGTTTGTTGCTAGTAGACGATGATCCCTTAACATTAAATTTAAAATTAAGGAAACCTTAATACTTTATAACAGAATAACGTTAATTATACTTCCTACACATGAGTATTTTTTCAGTTATAGAGAAGTTTATGACAAAAAGCGTTGTCAGAATAACAATAATATTTGGACGGGAACATGAAGACTTTGTGTGATAAGTGTTCATCATTCAGAATAACGTTGCAAATTTGATAAAATATACTTTTATATAGTTTACAAATACAAACACTAATCAGATGTAATATTTCTACATTGCCTATAAAATCCAATTAATTTTTTGGAGTCTTGTGTAACCACAGAGTCATTTTATTTAATATATATATATATATATATATATATATATATATATATATATATATATATATATATATATTATTATATTTATAGGTATAGTGTATAGTGTGTTGCGAAAGAAAGATTGCAACGAATAAGTAAGAAAGAAGGCTTATAAGCCGATTTTCATAACTAAGATCTAAAATTTATGCTACATTGTGAACCGAGTACAATGTTATACTGGTTATAAAAATGGTTCATCTTCAGATCATGTGCAGTTTTATTGTTCTATGAAGTGGGCTCTCGAAACGACCCGAAAATTATAATATAAATATTGAATGGGGATTTCGTTTGGCTTCCAGAGTGCGACATTCTTATAAAAGTTAATACGGTCTTCACCAAATGAGTTCACCAAAGTTCCGTTTCTCTTAGCGCAATAAAAGTGTAAAAAGTGGAGTCCTCGTTAACTTTTTCATTAAATTAAAGGACATTCAACAGATTTTATGATATAGCAGTACTCCTACATTCTAAAATGCTCTATATCTATATATAAATATAGATATAGATTATGATATATATCATGACATTTTTAGCGTTTAATACACATGGACTACTACTCTTTAGTAATACGAAGCAAGAATAAACTGTAAGTACTTGTTAAGTAAAAAGCTTTTTGCATTTTTGAAAAACGGTTTCTTTTTAATGCTTGTCAGTCTGTTAGAGTTACCAAAATCTAATGTAATTTGTTTATATTTGTGGAAAACTATGAACAACGACAAAAATCGCATCATTTGGAATAACAAGAATAGTAACAAAATAATAAACAATGGGTATACTGTATTTTCCTAACTGAATTTCTTTCTTTACACGCTCAACTTCAAAGATAGGTTCTTTTTCACTTTCTTACTTAATATACCATCTAGTTTTCTTTTGCAGTGTTCCTAGTCTCCCTGGCTCCTTGAATGTTACTTCCATATTTGGAAGTTTAGATGAATGTTTTTGAAGCCTATCACACAATTTATCAAAGCCTTAACAAATAGAAATCTTAAAAAAACTATTACTTTATCCAAAACTCTATACACATACACATAAAACTGCATCAGAGAACCGAATTCATATGGTTTTGATATTAATAAAGTCACTATTGGAAATCATCTTCTATATAATATTGTTGATTGTGTCATTAAAGTTTTGAGTTTGTGAGGAGATTTAGTTTGACTGGAGTCACAAAGGGTCCTTTAAATTGGCAGCTACAATGCAGTTATAATGTTACTTGGTAGTGCAAAATGGGTTTCAAATTAATATACTATAAGAGTATATACTAAATAGTATATACTATAAGAGTAACTTTGGCTTGTTATTGGGAACAGTTATTGTACCATGTTACAATTGAACCTAAATTATGTCTGTAAACATATTCACTTATAAAGGTTCAATGTATATTTCAATAATTTTAAACAATCACCATCCTGAAACCTGAAAATTTATCATCGAGAAATAAATAGCAATAGATTAAACATTTTTTTAAAAGTTTTCATTTTGGTTTATCTTGAGAAATGCTCAAGATACAAATGTTGTCAGGGTGCGAATTACCGCCATCTTGAAACGTTTTATTGCCTAAGATCTGCTAACAAACTCAACCAATCCATATACAAATAATTCCTCTGAACGAAGTTTAGTCTGTATACATTATGTAGTACAATATGTTCACATTTATTTCCTCAGTGTTGTAAACTAGTTACAACTTTGTACTACAACAAATGATCTGAAAATTCTAAAACTTCTTTTTTGCTCTGTAATGCGTAATAACTTAATAAAATATAATATATAATATATAATAAACGTAATAATATATATATATATATATATATATATATATATATATATATATTTATAAAACCATTCTTTTTCCCCAAATTTTAATGATCTCCATCTTGAAACCTTAAGATGTATGAAAAAATTTAAAGAACAAAAGGCCTAATTTTATAATTACGTAATATTTATCTAACATTTCTTGGTTTGGATCTTTGTTGAGAATTAGCTGCTTGAATGTTAATTGTCGCCATCTTGAAATCTTTTCATTGGTTAAAACTGATGATCGAACTCAATCACCCAAGCTAAGTGCAAGTACAGTCTTTGTACCATTCTATAAAATATGTCTAAAAGGAAACCCGTTCTACTGAAGCCAATATTACGGAAATTACGATTTTCCACAGTTAAGGTGCACTACTTTCTAAAATATTGGAATAGAATTTTAACAATGTGAAACTAATACACGAATCTATATTGTATTGTTTTATCCGTATCCGAGAGAAACTTAAATTGTACCTAGTTCATGGACCTGAAATCTTTAGTGAGAGTTTTTTATATAAATAAAATTTTTAATATAAATAAAAGAGTGCGTAGAGGTACTAGGTACTTTTCATGTTACTGTAATGTAATATTAATGAAAAGGGCGTGGTTGAGTAAGATTAGGATTTTAATGAATTCTGTGACCAGCAGCAAAGTAGTACTTTTAGGAAATCCCTAAAAGTATATTATTTTACAAAACTAGATGAAATGTGTATTATATCACAAAATGTAGGATAGTCTGACTTATTTAGAAAAACTGCTAATAATTATAGCAAACCAAGTAGATACAATTCACATGTGAACCAGGCCAGAATGCCAAACAAACAGATAACCGGTTTCTAAATCCATCCAAACTGGTCATTACGTAAACCTATGTAACTATCGGAACTGGCGATAAGATAACAATCGCGCTTCTTCTGTAGGTGAAAGTAACATTAGTCCCATACAAAACGTTCCAAAAAAATCTTGTAAGGAAGGAAGTTTCTAATAGTGGTGACCAAAACATGAAACTTTCTTGGTCAGAGAACTCTAGTTTAATTTAAAATAAATAAGTTGCTGAGAAATGTAACACTTAGTAATGAAAAATAAAAATAATAAAATACTAAATTAAGTTAATGAGTTGAATTTGTCAACTATGTAAAATTTTTTGTATCAAAATATGATTGTTTAAATCAATAAAGTGACAGTAATTTAATAAAAGATTGTTGAAAGGTGAATATAATTTGTAATTCAATAAAGGAATTTTTAATTGGGTTTTTGTCGTTTAACATTGCTATTTTTGTTAATACAGGTTGCACTGCCATAAAGAATATCGTTTATGGAATAACTATAAAGTCCAAGTAATGTTTCATTTGTAAGTTAAATTTGTTTTTAAAAACGACAAAACCTCAAGAGAAGAAATATGAAAGAAATTAAAAGGATGTAATTTTAAATGGTTGTTTAGGTAGTACAATACTATTTATACGATAATATATCATTCTTTTGCTTTTGATCTGAAGTTAGTTTGTGAACAATTCATTATATTATATTTTTAAAATACACACAATGCCTGGAAGTCAACTGCAAGTGGGAGGTATACGATCGACTGTTACTAAAATAACAACCATTACCATTTGAATTATAAATAAAATATTGTATAAAAATCATTGAGTTATATGTGTGTAAATACAACTTTGATAAGAACATACAATGTTAATATAAAGAATGTTTACATTACTTGCACTGATCAAATTTAGATGCTGGAGAAAAACTAATGCTGGGAACAAGCTCCAGAAATAAAAAAAGAAAGGGTAATAATTATGAAACAATGTATTAATCTCCCTCCTTTGCCTGGGACTGTGCTTACTTTCATATAAAGATACCCCTATCTTTATATGAAGATAGGGGTATAAGGATTGTGAACCTTAACCGCTCACAGTCCCCACTGTGAGCGGTTAAGGTCTTCTGCATCTGACAAAACAACTTGAAACTTATCGTACTGGCTACAAGCACGTGGACGACGGAAGCGACTACAATTGGATATGATTTTGGAACCGACCCATGAGACTGCCTTCGACTTGGAGTGGAAACAATCGATCTGAACTTTGAAAGATAGGAGTACCATTGTAAATGGTAGGTGCAAAGGTTTGCTTTATCTGCCTGCATTAACCACACAGATACTTTCTCTTCAAATATCAAACTTCTTTGTTATGATAAAATAATATTCTATGGAACTTACTTTAATACAAATAACGAACAGAAATTTCTTTAAATTAGTTTTTCAAACTGATTGTTAAGATTAGGTGAAGTTAAATTTTCAAAATGATAATTTTCTATATTTTTTTAAACTTGGATTATAAACTTGAAATAGTTAACCGAAAACGTTTAAGCTAATAAGCGCTTCAGAAAAAGGAGTGTATATAATTTACTAAGTTATACGAATTAAATTAAGAAAATATTAAATTAAACAAATCAATTTTGACGTGACAACGTCTTAAATTAGGTTGCGGCTCGGAGTCACTCATGAAAAAGTGTAACGCCCGGTAACGTTACGATGCCCGTCCAGTGGGTCCGCCGCACGGGATCCGCACGGGATAAAGCAGATAACTGTGGGTCCGCCGCACGGGATAAAGCAGATAACTATGTTTATTCGTGAAAATGTGGAGTGCTTAGATTCGTCATTTACAACAACTACAACAATAAAGGTAAATAATTGTACACTGATATTTCATTTTCGTAAACTATGATTGATTGATTAATTGTTAGATTGACACAAAAGTTGAGAAACTGAGTTTATAGGTTATGTCATACTATTGACAAATGTTGATAGTGTTAAGTAAATTATTAGTTTAAATCACTCTGCAATCAATCGTAATTCAGTCGATTGAGAAGAAACAGCGCGTATTGCTAGTCATACATTTAAAATAACAAATTATAACCTCTAACCTGTCATAACAGTGCGACCAAACAAACGAACTAAACCGACCAATCACCACGCGCGGAGTTAGAATTTAACTGTGTTTAGCAAGAATTTCAAATTCCAATTTTAGTAAATGTTTTATTCAACTTTACCATTTACAATATCAAATTTTAATTATTTTCAAATTATGTACAATGTTTTAGTAAACAAAATATATTTCTATAGTTAAAATTTGTGCAATTCTTATTTTCATTCAATTCCTTGTTCCTATTGTGCAATTTAATAATATTCATATCAATAAATATTCTACCGAGAAAAAGACGTTCTCACGTAAAAATCTTCGCCCGTAAAACCGACTTTACAGGCAACCATAATTTTTTTTAATACATTTTCGATATTATATATTATAACAATACGTGCCGAAGTTTGTAATACCGGAAGCAGGCACAAGTGCGGTTGGTTTTGGGTACCAACCGAAAAAGATTTAATCTAGTTGAGTTAGTAAAACTGTAATAAAAAAGAAATCTGAAAGCTTTTGTCTTCAAAAATACCAGCCCCAGTGCGGCCGAACTGCACACTATTACATGTAGAAAGTAAGAAGAGGCACGGACATTAGATGTAAGTATTACGTTGCGAGATTTATGAGAGTATAACTGTTAATAAGTAGGTAAAAATACCATTTTAAGGGTTTTTTATTGAGTGGGTGCTACAAGTTACTAGTAAAGAATGTCTGAGTTATTTTAAAAGACAATAAGATGATATACAAAATTTTAAATTTTTAACACTATTAATTGAAACTGTTTTTAATTTAAACTTTACTTGAATGACAGGTGAATTTAAAATGACAATTATATTTTAAAACTAAAATTTCATATAAAATATCACAGTATCCTATATTTAGAAGATTCATAATATTCAAATCTCCTCTTGAAGAAATGTATAAGTTTTAAATAAAGGTAGAGGAACATTGTGGCCACTGTAGCTGCTTGTTGCTGCAATAAGCAACAGGAACAGTCTTGTTCGAGAGTGAAAATTTTCAGAAAACTTTGGAAGTGAACATTTTTTTTATAAAATTAACATTTTATAATGTATTTCAAGGAAACTATTAGTTTTGATTTAATCTATCACCTTTGAAAGTGAGAAATTTGTTTTGATTTATTAAGTGCCTTAAAGAGTGTAAATTTATTTTGATTTCAAAAATGTTGTTTTGGTAAAATTAATTTTTAAAAGTTTGCCGGATAGTATTTAATTTAAATTATACTTGAACTTTGAAATTTTATTTATTTTTATTTGACGAATAAACCTAAAATGAAATTTTTAAAATTGGCTAATTTATTTTTCCATAGTCAAAAATATGGTACTTTAAGTGAAATTAAGTCATATAATTGAAAGTAAAGTAAAAGAAAAATTGTCATTTAGCTTGCAATTCATATAGGTAACTTATCGTTATTATAACTAATACGTAGAACTGAAGTGCAGAACCCAAAATAATGAAGGTTTAGAAAAATGGCTTTATACCAAACAAATAGTACATTTTGTGTATACAGTTTGGTACCTACGTGTTCATAAAATAGTTTTCTTCAGATTAAAAACTATTTTTTATTTTCTGATATTTGACTGTTGTCTTATCTTAAAAAGTACTTGATTTTACCTTTCTCCTCAAAACGGAGAACACACAATTTACGAATGACCCCTCGTTTAATGAGTATCACTTTTAAGATAAGAGTACAAAAATCCAAAGTCATCACATCATTAGCAGGTTTTTGTTACCTTGTTGACCTAAAAACTAATAAGACGATTATACCACAGGACACATAAACCTAAAAACTGAATAATCTTCAAAATAACTCTCACCGTAGCTTAGGAGTAAGGCCAAGAGGTCACAGGTTCAATTTTGTAAAATTTTGTAGAAAAACACCTTTAAAAATTATAGCAAATTTACATCTAGAAAAATGTTATTTGATTTCCATTGTTCAAAAAGAGAAATTGTATTTATACCTTCAACAAGAGTTTTCAAGTATTTGTCAACCATTCTCTATAATACCAAAATATACTCACATTCATCATACAAACACAAATCGTGGTCACAAACCCAAAGTAAAGGATGACAAATAAATATACTCACTAAAGGAGTAAAAACATTCATGTAGAGACAATCTTCATTGTACGGTAAGGCAGGTTGAGGACAAGCAGGCCCATCTGTCTTTGTGTCCTTATCTGTGCTCCAGGGTGTCCTGGGGATGGCGACCTGGATATAAAACAGTATAATGGTATAAGTATAGTATTCATTCATATAATGTGATCATATAACTAATACAAAATATGATTAATAGTAAGTTTCAAGACTACGTACTTTAGCTCAGAAAAATTGTACCATACTTAGTTTAATTACTCATATCATGGAATTTCAGTATATACTACTGACTGATACAGATGGGAAAGAAACCGTTAAATCACGTTTTTTGTTTAATGTGCTAATTTCATCGGCGGAAAACGATGGAGAAAACGAGGAAACCCCTCACAGATGATATAAGATAATATGATTAGTGAACTGAAACCCAAAAATAATTTTAACAGTTTATTTAATGTAAATACAATATTTCGCATATCATTTTGTAATTAGTCCATAAATTAGAAATTCAGCTATCCTAAAATCGTTCTCTATTTTCATTATAGATTCATTCCGTAATCAGTGATTAATTACGATAATCTTATAGTGTAAAATGAGGGGTTCACTTTTAACATCACCCGGCTTAGAACTAGACCACACAGAACATGTAAATTCGATCTCCGGAAGTTCTATTTTTTTCTCTTAGTGACTCGCTTTGCAACTGTTTCAAAAAATATTAACAAAGGCCTTAGAATTCCTAATAAAGAACTACGAATAAAGATTGTCGCTGCCTCGAAAACAAAATTATATGAATATGAAGTTTCCTTATTATCAACACTTGAATAGTCTACTATTATTTAATATTCTTATGTTCCTTTTTTACTGCCATCCCTCAATGGTCGGAAAATCGTTGTTGATTGCTATTATCTTTCATTTTTGTTGATAGATTTATAGTTATAAGTGGTTTTATTTTGCTGAGTTACTCATTTAAGCACTGATTTATTTTGTATAAAAACACGAAGTCCTGAAGATCTAGCCTGGATCAGTTTATCATATTACTTCAGAGTAAAATCATCCATAGCGTGCAAAAATGTCGCGACCAACCCGAAATGCGACTCGGGTACCAACCCAAAATTCGACTCGGATATCAACCCAAAATTCGACTCGCGTACCAACCCGAAATGCGACTCGGGTACCAATTCGAAACTCGACTCGAGGACCAACCCGAAATGCGACTCGGGTACCAACCCAAAATTCTACTCGAATACCAACCCAAAATTCGACTCGCGTACCAACCCGAAATGCGACTCGGGTACCAATCCGAAACTCGACTCGAGGACCAACCCGAAATTCGACTCGGGTACTAGACTTGATAAGCTGAGATAATAACCACTCAGCTACACATACTCCGATAGAGTATTTAAGTATTGCTTCGGTTTAGGCCGCTTACAGTCTTGCAGTGGTGATTGCTGAATTTACCTAGAATATAGTATTTGAATCTACCTTCTTATGTGAATTTTGTACCTTCAACCTAGTGGCTGAAGTATTCAGTATTACAGGTCTTAGTTAAAAATATTCAATATGCTTAAATATCTATAGTCTATACATGTATATACCTGAAATCTGGCAGGTATATAACCATAAGGTATGCCGAGAAAAGCGTCGTAAGAGACGTTAGTGGCAGGGTTGGGGTTGAATCGGAGTCCGACTATGGTTCCTCTCTTGGTCTTAACTGTGACAGTGTCCTGGCTGAAATCAAACACTTTCAGCATTCTTGGTTTTAGAAACAGACAAACACATAGAACATCTCTGACAAAATTCTTTGTTTGAAGATTATTTTTGACGATGGAAGGATTGTTACCTGTATTCCGTATTTTAGTTTTAATGATTGGTGTTTTGTGTAGTTTTTTATTAAGTGCATGTTTATAGAGTTAGTGAAGTTGACAAACAACACGTAGGTTGTGATTCCTGACTTAGGCGTGCCACAACGCTTTGGTAAGATTTGTTTATTTTAACCTAGTTTGTAATTATGTATTAGGTTAGTTCTTTACCTGAAGAAGAGATCAGATTGCAGATCTCGAAACGTAGTGTTACTGTTTTCTTGTTTCACTGAACGATGGCAAATGTCCGGAAAAATCCAGTTTCTGACAAAATTCTGGTTTGTTGGGTAATCTAATGTAAAGTTTTATCTATCCAAAAGATATTGCAAGGTTACTTAGTCTATCTAAACTAAATTTCCTCCCGTTAATATCATTGGCTCACCTTTACTAATCGTGGGATTGGAAAATTTTTATTTCTCCTATCCGTCTGTCTTTCTTCCCTCACGATGTCTCGAAAACAAACTAATCAATAGACTAAATATTTTGCATAATGTTTTTTTATATAAGCAACATTGAGTTCGGTTATTATCCATGTCATTGTATGGAATTTACCTGTCGTTAGCAAATATGTTTACATCGGTTTTATGGTTAACCATTATGGCACCCAGAAAATAGCAGAGTAAATATATTTGTGAGCAAGCTGACCGCAATAATATGAGATTTTACATGTGAGATATCTAGCTTATTCCTACAAATTAAAATAATAGAGTGGGTTCAAGTTTTTGGAATATATACGAGCCGGACTATCGTAGGTGCCCTTAGGAAATCAAGCCATAATACACAAAGTAGAGGCTAGGGCAATTCCAAGGTGCGTTATAATGACTTGGTAAATAATATATAATAACTATTTACCAAGTTAATTAATTATTATTTATAAATAATGAAATGTTGGTAAATAACTTAATATTATCCGTTAGTTTTAAATAATTCTTGTATATTAAATATAAGTTACTCTGGCCAAGAAAGGCTTTGAAAGAATTTTAGTAGAACCATAGTCGAGCTTGTTACCTTCTCATACAGTACAGGTCCTGTAAATGCTAAGCAATTAAAATCACATCCGAGACGCGATGTAAGGTCGCTGGTCTCAAACAATAAAAAATAGTACACACACATATTTATTGCTAATATATAAATATCTACATACATATATACATATATATATATATATATATATATATATACATACATATATACATATATATATATATATATATATACACACACACACATAATGCTGGACTAGGCTTTTAGCCCTAAGTAAGAGGATATAAAACTGGTACTTGAAATGCTCTCTTCAGAAACATTTAATAAATATGTATATAATCCATATTGATTAAAATAAGATCTGTGGAGATGTAGAAGAATAAGCGGAACATATATAGCTGCAATATCATGATAGTGTGTATTAAGAAAAAGGCGTCGGACTAAGTGAGATCAGAGAAAAAAATCGAAAAATCTCATAAGTTTTACAGACGCCCGATTTGACAGGTAAAACAGAAGGAATGGAGGAGCAGAGGTTCTTCTGGGATAAACTGCATGGCCAATACCTCGGAGGAATACGTTAAGTTTGGATCTGCGAAATACGGTATTTTAAAATGTACAACCTTATATCTACACTGTCCTATTTAAATTTGTAATATACTAACCTATGAGATGCAGTATAGAACGAAGCCAACACGAGTACAAAGACTAATGCCCAGGCCATCTCTGTAATGATGTTGTAATTTCAGAAATTAATGTTGCCGAACCTCCTGTGGAAGTGTGAGAAAGTGCTTTAAAACATTTTAACTGTTATTGCTGTTGTAGATAACGTTATCGATACCAGTTATTTTTAGTGGATTTCAGTAGGCCAAATAGCTTGATATTAGTCACTTTAGATAACAAAAAGTGTGACTCCACTCACCAAACTCTGTGACGTTCACCAAACTCTCTATCTAAAACAATATTGACATCCTCTACTTTTTCTGTTCATAATAATTACCCTAACATAATGTTTCTTCTCATAAAATATTCATTAAAAATTAGTGTTACTTTCTATTTCCATTGAAACAGTAGGATAAGTTATATAATAACTTTGTTGGGTCTTACTTATGACCACAATAAAATTATAATTTCACGGAATACTGGGCTAGTTTTACGATAAAATATAAATAATGCAAAAATACAATGTTTTATTCGAAACACAGATCGTTGTTTGCACTTTATAACAAATAAAGATGTCAAAAATCCGAAATCCTATGATCCTTTCAAAAGGACATAGTTTACATCGTATAACAATAGTCTAATTCTAGTTTAAAAACCCAAATTTCTAATATAAAAACATAATTTGGGAAATTAATATTGTTCAGTATAATAGAATTGATCTAAAATGTATGCTATATCAGTTTTATTTATTATTAAACAAGTCATGCATAAACTGTGGCAATCCATTTTTTCTTGTAATGTTGCTTTGGTTTTTAATTTTAAAAATGTGTTAATTAATTACATACAGCATCTGTTCCATAAATTATACAGATCGTTGTATGATCGATTGTCTGTAAAGAGTACCACGCCGTTTCTTCAGAACTCGTATACATCCAACATCCACAAACTGTTCAATTTTAGGGGGCAGAACAAGTCCTTTTGTGATGATTGTGTTTCTCAATCTTTCGGACTACATCCATAGACAACAACGTCTGATGCAAAGTGATCTGAGAGGTCCGATTCAAAATCGACATCCAAACATTTGTAAGAACAATACAATTTGCTGCCCGAAGTGGGAAAATAAATTTGTAAGGAACTTTTCCTCATATTATAATTCTCCACTTAGTCTTACAAGTAGTAGTAAAAATTCTTTTAAACCCATTTCGACATATATAACTCAGTATTTTATAAAATGCTACACACTTTGGTCTCACGAGTTTTTGGCCTACTTTCCTAGATATAAGTAATAATACATCATTTAAAAAAACGATGGGACCAATTAGGCTTACTATTATATTAGATCTAGATGGAAAAAATAATTAGACCATATGGAATATATTTATGTAGATTGTAATGGCTAGTTACCTAAAATAATCCATATTGATCTACCCCTGTTTCTGAACTTGGTATTTTCAACTAATTTGGTCTATTACATTATTGTTAAAAATGTTTTAATGAAGTAAAATCTTAATTTTAAAGTACAGACTTTTGGCACCTGCATTAAAGGTATGGAAACATTTAAATCTTAAAGACTTTGCCCCTTCGTTTAACGCAAAGTACATAAAACTTGGAAAAATTGTAATGTTAAGTTATTAAATTTTAATTTGTGTACAATTTGCAATAGCTTGTATTATTTCTACCTTAGCAAACAAAAATAAAAAAACTTTCAAACCACAAAAGGCTCTCTTAATTAAGTTCCAAAAAATGACGAAACCTATAAAGTTTCGTAATAAATACGAGTACATGTACTCCGGCGCTGAATTCCTGTCGTATTGGTAATTACGTAATCAGCAGCCGTGATCAATGTGCCAGTCATGCATGTAGATAGTTCGAAATCTACAATGAATGAGGAAAGAATGTTGCAGAATCGCTAAGTGTACGGGCTGGTGTGATTCAACGACAGATCAAACTACATCACCCCCATACATGACAAGGTTATTTAAAGTACTAAATAATACGGAAGGCCGAAATTTGCTCAAATTTTACATTTAAACTTTTTCAATACTAATTTTTCATTAAACGTCTGATATCAAACCACCACTCATATCAAATTCTCCGCGTTGTTGACTGCAACCATAATCCTTCCTGGGTACAACCGTAGTATCGTCCAGTTTTCTGTTAATACGTCAAATTGTTAAATATTATCAATGAAGTGCCACATATAAAGTATTCCAATGCGATAAATATAATGTATGCGTGACTAAATTTGTTACTGATCTGTAAGGCTTTTATTGTCTGTTATTCTTTACAGATTATTACAATAATAAGGATTGTTGCTTTTCTACCGCTTTTTAGTTACCAAAAGTACTATCAACTGCAGCAGATTTCTAGATCCTCGTTCCACGGAGGGGTCATTACAGAATGGATTTATTTAGTTTTCTATACTAATCGTACTGTCGTGTCACCCTATAATTAAATTCCACATCCAATCAAATATACGGTTGGATCAATAGAAGTTGCATAACTAAAGATTTGATCCATACTGCAAGATATGGAACTTCCACTTGAATGTGAGCGTTGAGGATATGCTCTGCAATTTTGCTGTGTTTTTTAGGTGTGCTGTGTCCATTTTTAACCATAGTTTAAGATCTATATAGCGCTATTAATTTTATGGTGCTTTGATACGTCAAGAGTACCAGCATTTTCTTACAAATATTTCTCTCTCATATTAGTGTAATTTTCCAGTTTTCTTTCAACTGTGTTACTGATAATGTAAAATATATTTATTTTCAAAGTTTCCGGAAAGATTAAATAATCGAGCACAGTGAGTCAGTGCTGGCCGTGAAGCGCCCAGACGTATCATACTGTTATCATCAAGTTGAATCGCTACTCTGGTGAAGGTTACCAGCACGTTTTTTATCTTATCGTTGCTATTTAGAAGTCATCAAACTCAATGTACAGTGATTTGCATATTTTTAATATGATGTAATTATTACGGTTATTGTAAATATAATCAGGTTTATTTTGTTTATCAAGTTCATAAATTTAACGTAATTTGTAAAATTATAAATTGTAATTTTTGACTGGATGTTCTATCACGTAAGTATAAAATGTACTAATTTGATCAAAACTACTTTTTTGGATAATAATCTTTTCAGATATCACAGTTAATGTCATGGAAACTTTATTAATTAAACACTTGTTTTAATATTCTTAATATAACTTTGTAATGAACTTCGCCAGAGGCTGAAATACAAACTTTTCAGTTTAAAGTGACTGGAAAAGCTCAAAATATTAAGATAGCATTAATTTACATATTTTAAAATTAAAGAAATGACACTATTTCACTTCTGCCTACTTCAACTAAAAGTCAATACAAATAACAACTCATTTTCGTTTAATAATAATATATTTAGTTGCTGATACAGGAGTTACTAAAGTAAATTAAGGACTTATATTTAAATATTATTTCCCTAGTCACGCTACAGATGGTATGAGCACCGAATTTATAATGGACTACAAATTTATCATGTCTAGTGACTTAAATAAAATGAAATAAACAACTTTTCGCAAAAGAAACTCTTCAAAATCAAATGTTTTGATTTTTTGCTTTGCGTGTTGTGGACATCCAGTGTGGACCTGCCGGCCTTTTAGCAAACTCCATACTGGAATAAGACCTATCTTCAAAATTACTAGGAATACACATTGATCGAGGATTTACTTAGAATCATCATGGTTGCGCCAAAAGTTCCTGAGGCATTTATGTTTGGAGTTCCTTAGTAATATACTGCGCAAATAAGGTACTGATTACGGTGCATTATGGCTTAATTTACCCCAATTTTTCCTAGGGTGTGATCCTGTGGGGGACGTGCGCAAACTCTCAGTTTCAAAGAGCATTCAAACTCCCAAAAAATCTGTTCGAATAATCGCAAAAATAAAATTCAGAGAGTTGTACAGGCAAGCTTTTAAGGAACTGTCGTTGATGACTCTCGCGAGTATCTAAGTTTTGAAAACCACTTTGTTTTGTTTGTATAAGTCTGCCTTAATTAGAGGCCTTGACATAAATATGCATGAGACAAAAGGTAGAGAAAACTACCGAACTGGGAGACACAGAATGGTTGTTTTTAACATCTGCCCTCGTAGGCAAGTGTTCATTTTAATAACAGACTGTAAAAATTCAATATCAAATGCCCTAATGTACAAGACGTTTGAAACCCGCCTTAAACCCCTTTTGGCGTCATAAGCATTTTATATAGCAGAGGATTTATTTTAATTTAACTGGGAGACCACCTAATTAGATTACTTATTGCGAAGTGGGTTACATTAGTGAAGAACCAAAGCTAAAATTTGATGTCATACTAAATCTGAGATTAATTGTTTGAAACTTTGTTTAAACACCCATGCTTTCTCAGAAATGTGCACTATGCACCTGCTTTGTCATTTCACTTCAAAAGCATGCCCCCTGCTGTTACATGTTTTAATAAGAGTAGTGACTACTGTAATTAGGACAAAATTTCAAATATTTACCGTAAACTTTAAGGAATTTAGTATTTATTTCATGGTATGTCATAAATGCTCTCTAGGAAATTATTTTTGAGCTCGAACCTATTGGACTTTCAAACTAAGACCTTCAACCACTAAATAGTGTTTCCGATCGTATTAAAATCCTCAATGACTGCCATTTTTTCATAAATTATATGTAATGTAATTTAAAAAGGATTGCCTGTGCCACCCTTGTTGTATAGAGGGGAAACACGATCCCAGGGATCACATCTTATGGTCACTTTGTCTCACTTTTGTAAATTTGAACACGGGAGAATTTCTCGTGACACATATATAGGCCAGTCTTGCCTAAATACAGTATATAGCCAATGTAGGCAATGAAATTAAAGAGTTCTAAGTACAATTTGATAACATTTTAAATCGTGTCACCACAACATTAAATCACGTATCGTCGAAGGTGACTTTAACATTGACACACTCGTAGATATTGACTTCTGCTGAGTTTTTAAACGTCTTTACACCTTATAGACTACAAGAATCCTTTAAAGAATTTACAAAAATACTCAAGAGGAAGAATACCCTGAAGAAGGGGCTCTGAAATGTACAGTACAGTCCAATAAAATGCGTTATTCTGTTCTTTTCTACTTGAACACTTAACAACGGCCCCATATTATTCATTCATGTAAACAATAAATATTCATTAGCCTTTTATTCCATCAAATCATTCATCACAAGTAATGAATATTAACCAAAATATATGTTAATTGTATAAATAATGGAGTTCCGTTTTGCCTACTTTAGCCTTTAAAACTTTACGCAATTGTCTTTTTTACAATTTAAAATATTAACATTGTAGCTATTGTGGGAAGGCTTGATTCAATGCGAATGTTGATTTTTAGCTTTAGTTCACCTTCCCCTTGCATGGATTCTTCGTTCTATTTTTGTATCCCTTCAGACGAACATTGCTCCAGATTTCAGCAAAGTCTGCAGCAGCATCAGAATTCAGACGCTGCACGTAAAAAAGGTGAACTGGAGCAAACCTCAACATTCGCATTAACATTGTCTTGCATTTACATTTACATTTTTCCCATACAGAGGAAAATATTACGTTTTAAAAATGATTAATATCAACACGTGTATTACCTCGATTCAAGCAAAACTTACAACATTAAAGATGCCTTTTAAATCCATTTGAATATTTTTCAAAACTCACCAAAACGTTATACTGGCGGAACTAAAAATCTATTAATATTGGTTTTTAATTTAAACTTTCAAATACTTCAATTAATAAAATTTACTAAATGAATATATACTGATATAATTAAAAATTGGGAGTTGACAATGTCACCTATTTTTATATGTGTGATAAAATTTTAAAATGTGATAATTAACATATGGTTGTTAGAACATGGCACAGAAATAGCCATGTGTCATTGTCACTGACACTTTGATGCCATGTTTTTGGAAAGCAATTAGATAGTGTATAGGAGAACAATCACTTAAAAAACAATAAACGTATTGTAACCCACCACAAATTATAAACTGAATCACATGTACCGTATGACGATAACACATGGGGGTGGTGACTTCTGAGGTCGTAGTAATAAATACTAGAAATACAAAGTTTACTTATAAGTTCAGTTTAATTACGAAAACTTAAAAGCACCACTTTTAGATGGTAAAGGAAAAGTTATGTAATGCCACGTTGCTGCCAATTAGAATATAATAACTAAAAAGTATATCTTCTAGGTGGGCCTAAAATATCCAATGTTCTATTGAATTATGCGTACGACGTTTTACTTTACAAAACAATAATATTTCACTTCCCTTCGCAATAGGTAGACTCACAACCCGGGTGTCGGCGTCTTGGCACGAGACATTGAAGCTGTAGTCTAAGAACGGTTATTTCTAGAAGAGGAGTAGATGTTGAGAAGTGGTAGCCATCTATTCAAACAACACGTGAGATACATCAGCTACGTAAACTCGCCTAAAACAAATTCGCGACGGTATTAGCCATTTAATGATACAAATTACTATTTATAACAACGTGCTCGTCGCCATAAGGACGACGCCACAACCTTTATCTATCTCAATCAAGCAAATAAAAGATCTTCAAGGATAAGTTACTTTACTATTCACATCTTTACTTTACGTTACATTCATTTTATACGTTTGGCATCAAAGGGCTAATTTAATAATACGAAAAGATAAATTTTACTTACGGACAAAGCGCGCGAGGTCTGGTCGGTTACGTAGTTGGGCTGCTACAAAGGGTTAGAAGAAAAAATTCATAGGCGTGCCAATTAGGTAGTTACTCCGCCCAATAATTTAGTTCCGGAACATTGGATGTAAAATAATATTATATTATACTGGCTGATTAGGTTGCGAAATTTACATTGTATGAAATTTAATTAATTAATTTACGGTACAGAATATCCCCCCTGTTTTGATTTCGCAACCTAGTTAGTCACTTTACTTTAAACATATTCTAAATAACAAACTTAATTCAACCTTTTATTCATTACATAAATTCAAATTCAACCATAACAATACGATAGCGCGGGGTTTCAAAAGTTTCCTATGAAATCCGCTAGATCGCATGCCAATGCAGTTCTATGACTGCTCGCTTAGGGACCAAAAATAGAAAATCAATTTAGGCAAACTATTTTCATGCAGTGCACGTTGCAGCGTTTTAGAATTTGCGGGTCGTTGCAATAATAAGGGCATTTAAGGCGATTAAATCGTAAACAAGTGTAGTGTAGTGTTTTGTTATATAGGCGCCACATTCATACTTCTTTTTGCATTCATACCAGTGTTTTGTGTATAGTGTTTTGCCATTAAATACCCTGAGACTTGCGGACAAGTTACCAATATGGATCGAATACTTTGGAATGAAACGTCCCCTCACGAGAAGCTAAGTCTCACATTTCTTATTAATACTGCATCACTCTTTATATATATTTACATACAACATCCTATACATCTTACATCTACATGAATTTTAACACTTCAAATATATCTACAAAATTCAAAATTCAACATTTCGGCATACATATAAAACACAGACAATTTTTCATATTTGATTCCCTCATAACAAACAGTCAGGATCAACTTTGTCTCATTTCTTTTATACTAAGTCTATTTACAAATTCTTTTTCTATATTTTATTTCCATTGACACATTCGTTAACAATTCACCAAACAGTTAACTTCCTGGATTTTATCTTATCTTTTAAATTTGGCAGCAAGTGGTTCCTTAAGCTAGGGATGCTACAATTTTTTTTTTTTTATACAGAACAGGTCTTAATTTAATTTTAAATCTACAATATGAACCTTTTTTACATTCAAAACATTTTCAGTGTGTCGTACAATACAAGTTACAGGGCTTAAAAAATATAAAATTCTATAAATTCCTACATATTTTGGTGCTAATTTTGCACAAAACTTTTCTACCTTATTGCTTAAATAGTGGGTTCTAATCCATACCAAGGAATGCAACTTAAAGGGATGTTTTACATTTTGCTCTGAGTACTTTTGTCTATTACTGTTATGTGCTATACTCCCTTTTTACATTCACCACAGTTCTCTTTAAATTGTTTACAACAGTTTCCTTGGACAAATTCTCACCAATTAGATCATTTAGCTTCCATAAATTAGATAAAGCATTATTACAGGAATGATTAAACATTAAATCAAAGGCAGCAAAACCTGTGCTTTCATTATGGGCGGTGTTTTACTTAATTGTATATAGCCTAGGTCATTATCCCAATTACTATGACAGTTGTGATAGAAACTACGTAATAATGTAGATATGTTTCTAATATGCCTTTCTGATTGATTTCCATTAGCCCTGTAAGGCGTTAGTCTACGGTGTTCAATAAAATTCTTAAATAAGAACTTCTTAAAATACAGTGATGTAAAATATGCGGCATTGTCTGACACTATTATTTTAGGTACAGAAAAGTTGTTAAAAATTATGCGGTCTAATTTATTACATATTTCAGCACTCTTACATTCCCTCAATGGGATTAGCCATAGAAATTTACTGGCGGCATCTACAACTACAAGTAAATATACATTGCTGTTTCTAGTTCTCACTAAGGGACCTAAAAGATCTATGAATAAACAATCCATATTGTTCTTAAATGGCACAGATACTAATTCGCCTTCATATTTTCTTTGGCACACTTTACTCATTTTACAAACATTACATTCTTTGACTTTTGCCTTTATAATTTCGTCTAAATCAGGTCTATAAAAATACTGATTAATTTTTCTTTGCGTTCTAGCAATGCCTAAATGACCTCCTATTAAAGAACTGTGGAAGAATTCATATACTAAATCAATTAACTGTACAGGCAAAAATATCTTACTCTTACTTTTTACATTCCTTTTGTACATCAGTAAATTGTTTTTTATAAAATAACATAAATTGTTACTGTTGCTTTTTACAGATTGAATGATTCGCTGAGTTTCTTTATCTTGAAGTTGATATTTTTCTAAATCTTTAAACGCTAATGGCAAATCATTAATTAACAACCACAAATTATCCTTGTTATTGCACTTATTATTTATCTGCATTCTAGGCTTTACATTAGATGTTCGTTTACATGTTTGCCTTCGGGAGGAGTTTGAATGGCAGAAGGAAATCAATAATCTATTTTTATCCTGGTCTGGAACGTTCCGGCAGTCACTGGGGCTCGGATCAGCTGTTCTCGTCGACTCGCCCTCAAACATACGTGAAAGGGCGTCTGCCAGCGCATTATCGGTGGAACTTTTAAATTCCACCTCAAATGGCAAATTCAAAATCCTCTCGATCCACCGGGCAAGTCTTCCTACCTTCCTTTTGTGATTGAGGACATAGGATAAAGCTTGGTTATCAGTTATTAATTTAAAGGTTCTTACTTCTAAAAAATTCGTGCCATTTTTCTATGCAAATTAGTGCACTCAAAGCTTCTTTTTCATAAACAGTATATTTTAATTCGGCATCAGTAAATTTCCTAGAGTAATAGGCTATTGGCATTAATTCATTTTGGTCGTTTTCCTGTAACAAACAACCACCTGCGGCTATTCCACTAGCATCTGTCATTACTATAAATTGCTTTGAAAAATCGGCTAACTGGAGTACAGGAGTATTCATTATAGCTTCTTTTAACTTTACAAACGAATCTTGACATTCACTTGTCCAAACAAATTTAGCGTTTTTCCTTCTTAAACGATTTAAAGGATTACATAATTTGGCATAATTATTTATAAATTTTGAAAAGAAATTGGTCATACCTAAAAACTGTGAAATTTGTTTGGCGTTCTTAGGCGGAATAAATTCTCTTATACTCCTTGTTCGCTCGGGATCTATAGTTACTGTATTATTTTTTATTAAGTTCCCCAAAAAGGAGATTTCCTCAAAACAAAACTTTGCTTTCTCTAGGTTTGCCGTTAAGCCATGTTTGCTTAGTCTATTTACAATCTCTCTGACATGTACTAAATGCGAATCAAGGTCTTTACTGTACACTAAGATATCATCACAAAAATTTATCACATATTTAAATTTTATATTGTCTAGGACTTTATCCAGATAGGCGGACAATACAGCACTACCAACATGTAAACCAAAGGGTACTCGTTTAAATTTATATTTACCAAATATAGTGCTAAATGAGGTAAGATCTTGACTATCAGGTGATAATGGACATTGCAAAAAACTTTTTCTTAAATCTATTATTGAAAAATATTTGGCTCCACTAAGATGTTGATAATAATTATTTAAATCACCAATGGGAAAATCAATTTTCTGTAACTTTTGATTTAATTCGGTATAATTGACTACAAGTCTGTCCTTTTTGGTTAAAAAGGCTGGACTGGAGTAGGCTGAAGTACTGGGTTCAACTATTCCTTGGTCCAACCAATCCTGTATTATTGTTTTTCATCTTATTTTTACAGTATGAGGGCTCATAAAATAAGGCCTAATATTTACAGGTGTGGGGTCATTTAGAACTAATCTCACTTCCAAATCTAGAGCCTCTCCTAATTTTGGATTAAAAACATTTGGAAAATCCCCTATAAGGTTTTTTATCTCAGCCTCAGCTCTAGTGCACCCTATTTTTACATCAATGCTGTTTACTTCATGTTCAAAAGGCTGTTGTCTGACAATAGTTATTTTCTCATTACAATTGAATTTAAAATAACATGAATCTCCATCAAGATCTAAAATTAATTTGCTATTAGATTTAAATGGGTTTCCCAATACAATGTCCCATTTTAAATTATCCAATACAATAAATTTTACTTTCCAACAAAATTTAGAAATCTTTATCTTAGCATAGCAGTAACCAAAACATTTTATTTCAGTGTTATTTGCAGCAAACATTCTATCATCTGACTTCATTAATTTAGAAACATTTTTATTCAACAATAGGCTATCATAAAATTCTTTACTAATTATATCTCTTGTAGCACCAGTATCTAATAAGCAGTTTGTTTTTACATTTTTACCCACTATAGCTTCAATTAAAGGCATATTGTTACACTGTCTAACATTTAGTCTTAAATTAGGTTTTCTATAGTGTAATTTACTCCAATTTTTAATTACCTTACCATATACTCTCATAAAATAGTGTTTTTCTTTTCTTACTGTATTACTATTTATAAAATTATTATTCTTAAACTTATGAAACCGGGGAGGGATATTTTTAGGTGTTGTGTGTAATACCACTCCCCTATCGACTAGTTTTTTGGATTCCTAAAACAAATTTTTGCTAAGTGACCAGGCCTATTACAATTGAAACATAACTTTGGGTTTTTGACAGTAGGCCTACTTTTTCTAAGTTCAACATGTGGTGGATACATGTTGTTAACATATGTCTTACTTAAATTGTCCCTTAAGTTATCATTAAAGGTTATATTGTTACTAGCTATACATACATTTTCCAAATCTGCAAAACAAATGGGATTGTTTTCAAAAATTAACTTATTTCTATCTGTAGGCTTAATACCTCTTTTTATACAAGTTACCAAGTCCTGTTCACTTATGTTACACAATAAAACTTGACTGAGCTCTTTGATGTCATAGATGTATTCATACAGTGGCTCATCAAACCTTTGTGGCCTATAAACTAAATCTAGTCTCAGTCTTTCAATTAGGCCTACAGGGATAAAAGCACTAATTAATTCCCTGTGTAGATAGTTGACATTTGGCATGACAGACTTACACTGTATTATTTTGGCTAAAAGTGGACCTTTTGCATAACATGGTAACAATGCTAAAATTTCATTTTCTGATAGGCTAGTTTCACATTTTAGTTTTAACAAAGTTTTCAAAATGTTTATTAGCTCAGGTACTACTAAGCCATTTGTTACTGTAAAATTTTGTAAATAACATTCTACAGGGTTGTTTAACTTATTAAACATATTTAAACCAGACATAGGTTGACTAATACAATCATTGTTTGCATTATAAATAGGCATTATAGGCAAAGTGGGGGTACTGGCAGTAGGCTGTGATATTGTTGGTGGTTGTACAGAAATAGGGCCTATTTGTTCTTCCACTGCCTGTTCCATAGCCTCATCTTGTTCTAATGATTCATTTAAATTGGCTTCTAACACTTTAAGCTGTTCTAGGTTCACTGTAGGTAGCAAGTTTTTAGCTAACTGTTGTTCAACATTTACTAGCCTACACTTTAAAGCTGATAAAGTTTCACTATGTACAGAACTTAGTTCTAGCTGGTTGTTTAAAAATAAACGGTTTATTAAATGTTTACACTTTTCTTGGAATTTGGTGATTTCTAAAGGTGAACTAGCACTGTTCAATTCACTGCACCCATGTTCTAATAATATCACTTTTTCACTGAGAAGTTTTACTTCCTGATTGTGGTCTATTTTTAATAGGCTAACTAGGAGTAGGTAAAATATTGTTTCTCAAACACTGTCTTAAGGACTTTCTGAGTTCATTTACTGTACTGTCACTATTTAATTTAATACCTCTAGATATCAGTTCAAATACCAACTCATCTTTGGACAAATGTTCTATTTTAATGGCAGGCATTGTGGCGTTTTCACTCAGTTTCACCCAGTTGATGGCAGAGTAGGCACATCAATAGCAGATTCGCGCAATAAAATTAATGTGTACCGTATGACGATAACACATGGGGGTGGTGACTTCTGAGGTCGTAGTAATAAATACTAGAAATACAAAGTTTATGAAATTGCAATGAAATTAAAGAGTTCTAAGTACAATTTTGATAAACATTTTAAATCGTGTCACCACAACATTAAAATCACGTATCGTCGAAGGTGACTTTAACATTGACACACTCGTAGATATTGACTTCTGCTGAGTTTTTTAAACGTCCTTTACACCTTATAGACTACAAGAATCCTTTAAAGAATTTACAAAAATACTCAAGAGGAAGAATACCCTGAAGAAGGGGCTCTGAAATGTACAGTACAGTCCAATAAAATGCGTTATTCTGTTCTTTTCTACTTGAACACTTAACAACGGCCCCATATTATTCATTCATGTAAACAATAAATATTCATTAGCCTTTTATTTCCATCAAATCATTCATCACAAGTAATGAATATTAACCAAAATATATGTTAATTGTATAAATAATGGAGTTCCGTTTTGCCTACTTTAGCCTTTAAAACTTTACGCAATTGTCTTTTTTTACAATTTAAAATATTAACATTGTAGCTATTGTGGGAAGGCTTGATTCAATGCGAATGTTGATTTTTAGCTTTAGTTCACCTTCCCCTTGCATGGATTCTTCGTTCTATTTTTGTATCCCTTCAGACGAACATTGCTCCAGATTTCAGCAAAGTCTGCAGCAGCATCAGAATTCAGACGCTGCACGTAAAAAAAGGTGAACTGGAGCAAACCTCAACATTCGCATTAACATTGTCTTAGACATTTACATTTACATTTTTCCCATACAGAGGAAAATATTACGTTTTAAAAATGATTAATATCAACACGTGTATTACCTCGATTCAAGCAAAACTTACAACATTAAAGATGCCTTTTAAATCCATTTGAATATTTTTCAAAACTCACCAAACGTTATACTGGCGGAAGTAAAAAATCTATTAATATTGGTTTTTAATTTAAACTTTTTCAAATACTTCAATTAATAAAATTTACTAAATGAATATATACTGATATAATTAAAAATTGGGAGTTGACAATGTCACCTATTTTTATATGTGTGATAAAATTTTAAAATGTGATAATTAACATATGGTTGTTAGAACATGGCACAGAAATAGCCATGTGTCATTGACACTGACACTTTGATGCCATGTTTTTGGAAAGCAATTAGATAGTGTATAGGAGAACAATCACTTAAAAAACAATAAACGTATTGTAACCCACCACAAATTATAAACTGAATCACATGTACCGTATGACGATAACACATGGGGGTGGTGACTTCTGAGGTCGTAGTAATAAATACTAGAAATACAAAGTTTACTTATAAGTTCAGTTTAATTACGAAAACTTAAAAGCACCACTTTTAGATGGTAAAGGAAAAGTTATGTAATGCCACGTTGCTGCCAATTAGAATATAATAACTAAAAAGTATATCTTCTAGGTGGGCCTAAAATATCCAATGTTCTATTGAATTATGCGTACGACGTTTTACTTTACAAAACAATAATATTTCACTTCCCTTCGCAATAGGTAGACTCACAACCCGGGTGTCGGCGTCTTGGCACGAGACATTGAAGCTGTAGTCTAAGAACGGTTATTTCTAGAAGAGGAGTAGATGTTGAGAAGTGGTAGCCATCTATTCAAACAACACGTGAGATACATCAGCTACGTAAACTCGCCTAAAACAAATTCGCGACGGTATTAGCCATTTAAAGATACAAATTACTATTTATAACAACGTGCTCGTCGCCATAAGGACGACGCCACAACCTTTATCTATCTCAATCAAGCAAATAAAAGATCTTCAAGGATAAGTTACTTTACTATTCACATCTTTACTTTACGTTACATTCATTTTATACGTTTGGCATCAAAGGGCTAATTTAATAATACGAAAAGATAAATTTTACTTACGGACAAAGCGCGCGAGGTCTGATCGGTTTACGTAGTTGGGCTGCTACAAAGGGTTAGAAGAAAAAATTCATACGCGTGCCAATTAGGTAGTTACTCCGCCCAATAATTTAGTTCCGGAACATTGGATGTAAAATAATATTATATTATACTGGCTGATTAGGTTGCGAAATTTACATTGTATGAAATTTAATTAATTAATTTACGGTACACACATATGGAAAGAAACAAATAGAATCAAAGCTTTAGTTATTTCAACAAAGGAATTAAAACTATCTTCAGTCTTAAGTGGAAATAATATATTTTTTGCATACATTTTTAAACTAAACTATTTGTTTCTATACCAGAATTATAAGTAACTAACCGAATATATCCTTGCCAGGGGATATTATTTTCAGGCTGTACTGGGACTCAATAGACACATTATTGAATTTAAATATTATTTACATTCTTCTCTGAACACGTTATGAGCGCCTGCAACTATTAAGGGTGACGGGTCTTTTACACTACTAATCGTTGACTCAACGACCCTTTCTGAGAAAATAACAAATAAGACAGGGTCATTTAGTCTACAGGTCGTTGAGACAACGACCCCATTTTGATATTTAAGATTTTCTACATAGGTTCGTTGTGACAACGACCCAGTAAAATGAATGAAAAGGGTCAATTACTCAACTGGGTTCGTAGCAACAACGCCACTTTTTGCAATATTTCAAAAGATGGGTCGTTGTCTCAACGACCCTAAATTATATTAAATGCTTATATTGAAAGAACCAGGTCTTTTACTCAACCATTCTTTGTGTCAACGGACCAAAATGGAGAAATGTATAAGCAATGTGAAGAGGGGCCGTAGCGACAACAACCCATTTTTAACTCAATGGATAAAATATAGTAAGAGGGTCGTTGAGACAACGACCTACTTTTTAACTGTTCAGAGGTTCTTTTAGTCTACTAGGGTCTTTGTGTCAACTGCGTGCAGCCGGACATTGTGGCGAGATGTTACCGCGCACCAGTCGTACGGCGCTGAATGTTGCGCTCGTATTGATGTAGCGTACATAATTCTCCTTGCCACTATAAATTTACAAATGTAATAATTTGTTTTGTATTCATTTAAAAATTATATTAATATAAACCCCTTTTACCGGATACAGATATACTTTATAAGCAGTAATGATAAGACATTACCAAGTGTGATAAAAATGGAATGCAAATAAATATTAAAAATGGAAATTGTAACGATAAATAGCAATTCTAAATATCAAGAATATAGATCAAATTAATAATAGTAGATAAAAACCTGGAATAACAAAAACCTTGTTTCTTTTATTTATGGTTGGTAGTTGTTAAAATAGCCATATATATATATATATATATATATATATAAACAAATAAATAATATATACATATATATATATATATATATATTATATATTACATACATTTTTGGTCTGTAGTGGTTATGGATTCTGGGGGTTGTGATCGTGAAAATCCTAAATATCTCCCGGAGATTCCAGCATAAGGTAAATTGCAACTGTTTATTATTACATGCACCTAAAAGTTTTCCTTACACCACCATTTTGTATTCTATTATTTTTGTATCAAATGTTTGGTCAAATTTTCAAACATTTGTATCTGGTTTGAAAATTTTTTAAATTTCGAATAAAGTTTACTGTGCTGTTGGTAGAACACTTTTGCAAAAAGAGTTACGGGACAAATGTTTATATGCGGCTTGATAAAAATACAAATACAATTTATAGGGAGATAAGAACATCCCCAAAATAAAAGCATTGCCTTATTATTTACAAAGATAATTATATTAATCTTTTAAATGTACATAAGTTTTCGAGTTTTATATAACTTCGTTACAAAAATTCTTTCTGAATGGCAGTTGAATTGAAATATGGCGATATTCAGAGATACACTGACATTGCGAGTGGACATTGGGGGAGTACTCAAAATAATTTAGTATATTGAAGGTAAAGGTTAGCAACTTGTAAAGGCGTGCCTTTGATCCGATTGTTTGCTTTATATGAGAGGAAAATATTAATAAACTATCAGAAAACACTCTACAACTAATGATATAATGCTCGGTGGCTCACACTGGATTTAAAATTGTAACATAAAAATCTATAAATACAGACTGAAGGTCGTTCGGACTAGCGTGCGTTCGGATTACTGTGGACACGGATTCAAAGTGGACAGTTATTGAACGTTTAAAATGTTGATTGTGGGTGACACCATAGTGTGTACTGGCTAGCGATAGTACTAAAGATTATTTAGCAAGCAATTGGTATAAAGGTGCTAAAATTAACAGGATAGTCAACTTCTTAATTTTTTATTGTTGACATCAGTAACTATGGTTATGGAAAGTGAAACGTAATTTCATTCAAAATTTAAAGTCAGACCAAGCTACTGTAAAATTTTCAAAAACTGCACTTCAATAATCATCATTTTAAAATAAAAACAGTGGATCAATGTATTATCAAGTAAAATTTCATGCCTACAACTTTAAATCTTGTTTAAACAAGAATGTCATTCTCAATAGTCATAACTTCAGTAGGAAACAAAACTATGATTAAATCCGTACCGGCTGCCACGATGCCTTCCAAGGACCAAGTCATCAGTGGGAACAGAAGTTTTTGAAGGATAAAATTCTCCGAATCCTTGTCGGTGACCAGGATATCGTCCTAAGTACCTGAAACCGTAAGTTAAAATAAACGTTTTCTGAAACTAATAGTTGAATATTTTGCTAGCTGTCTGGATTTCATTACAAGAACCTAAACTCAAAAGTATGAAAATTTTAGTGGAAGAAAATAGTTGTGATGGATTGTCACAGCAAAATTCCTTGTCGACGGTCTAGATCTCAAGTCTGGACCTGAAATTCTCCGGGGCGAAACAACTCTGATGGACTGCCACAGCAAAATTCCTTGTCGGCGGTCTAGATGTCAAGCCTGGACCTGAAATTCTCCGAGGCGGAAACAACTCTGATGGACTGCCACAGCAAAATTCCTTGCCGACGGTCTAGATGTCAAGCCTGGACCTGAAATTCTCCGAGGCGGAACAACCCTGATGGACTGCTACAGCAAAATTCCTTGTCGACAGTCTAGATGTCAAGTCTGGACTTGAAATTCTCCGAGGCGGAACAACTCTGATGGACTGCCACAGCAAAATTCCTTGTCGACAGTCTAGATGTCAAGTCTGGACCTGAAAATTCTCCGAGGCGGAACAACTCTGATGGACTGCCACAGCAAAATTCCTTGTCGGCGGTCTAGATGTCAAGCCTGGACCTGAAATTCTCCGGGCGGAACAACTCTGATGGACTGCCACAGCAAAATTCCTTGTCGGCGGTCTAGATTTCAAGCCTGGACCTGAAATCTCCGAGGCGGAACAACACTCTGAAGGACTGCCACAGCAAAATTCCTTGTCGACGGTCTAGATGTCAAGTCCGGACCTGAAATTCTCCGAGGCGGAACAACTCTGATGGACTGCCACAGCAAAATTCCTTGTCGACCGTCTAGATGTCAAGTCTGGACCTGAAATTCTCCGAGGCGGAACAACTCTGATGGACTGCCACAGCAAAATTCCTTGTTGGCGGTCTAGATGTCAAGCCTGGACCTGAAATTCTCCGGGGGCGGAACAACTCTGATGGACTGCCACAGCAAAATTCCTTGTCGGCGGTCTAGATTTCAAGCCTGGACCTGAAATTCTCCGAGGCGGAACCACTCTGATGGATTTCCACTGCAAAATTCCTTGTCGACCACAAATTTCTTATCAAATATCTAGATGAGTAGCCTGGACATTTAAAGTTCTCAGTGGAAGAAATCAAATTTTACGGATTGCAACAACACAGTTCCCTGTCAACGGTCGAGATGGCAAAGCCATGACCTGAAATTACTAGTTGAAGAAAAATAAATTCTTATAAATAGAAATACCGCCATTCCTTCTTATTGGCTTGAATGCCATTGTAGGATCTGACATTCTCTTGAATTCATGAATTGATCCAACTTACAGTAGTTACAAATTCTATAACAGCTAGTAGTCTCAGGTACTGTCTGTACTTGGGGGGTGGCGGAGGGTCAATTGTGAAATAAGTTGTAAATGAATATGAAAATATTTGTTTTTATTTCAACGAACGAGTAAAAATCCTTAGTAATAGTTTTAAAAAGATAACACACTATTGTGAATGAGCTGGTTTTAATGTTCAATAAAACTTACAAAACATTCTTATTCTGGCTGCATGTCACAAAGCTAAAATAGGCTGCATCTTATAATTTTGTCTTTTAGGAGACTTAAAAAACTCTATTGCACTTAAAGAAATACTGTAAAATATACAATCTCCTTTTTCACCTATAACAAAATTATGCAGTGTTTCAATAATATTTATCGTCACTGTGTTAAATAGAAGAAAATAAAAGAACCATTTTTCACTTTTATATTTCAGGGGATTTAATACCGTCTTCAGGAAGTTTTAAATTAAGTTAATACAAAATCTATAAAACGTAAACAAGAATCATGAAATGATAAATTTAAACACAGTGCATAACATTTGATAAAGTCCAGCTGACCGTAAAATTTTTCTTATTTAATCTTGTTCGAACAGTTGATTTTTTAGAAAGGATGGAATAAAACTTTTAATTTTTGACAAATTTTTTAATCTTTAACAATAATTTAAATTTATATCTTTAAAAATTTGTATTAAAATTAGAACAAATGGGTTTTTTTGTCTTCAACATGATTTAATGAGTTTGCTCTACGTGCTTTAAATTTTAATCTGTTGTAATTTTCATCAGGGAATGGTGGTAGTTGGTGTATTCCTTTTAATGTAAAACACTCTTGTTTATGTTCTAGACCATGTCTTGCTAATGGTTTTTCTTTATTTTTTATGGAATATATCAAACCTATGCCCTGTCATACGGATTCATAAATGGTTAGATGTTTGGGCCAATGTATTGTATGGAGCATTACTTGCCAATTTATTTGGTATATTAGATTTTTAGAATTACAGTCATTGTTGTCAATTATAGGATGGCTTTATATGAAAAATATATATCAAAGGGAGATGTTGCGGCAAGCCAATCAACCTTTTCAGCAAAACTATTCCTTTTAATATTAGTATTTTTAAATAATTTGTTTAACTATTTTGCTACCAGGCAACTTATTTATAGAAAGGTGTGTCTCTGATGTTAAATTTCCAAAATATACATGTACGTATATTTTATATACGTAAACTCGAGACCGGTTGCAATAAAACTATTGCATTGTCTGCTAACGACACCATTTTGAGGAAGGAAAAACAACCTCACCCCGAGCCTTTACCTGAGACTACCTCACTGTTGTTTCTGTAGTTGTAGTTAGAATATTTAAGTTTCATTCCATTGATATTTGACCATAGATTAATTTAAACTGTTAAAAAACTATCCAATGCAAACAAACCTCTTTTAACAACTTATACATGTAATTAACAAATCGATTACATGGTATAGTTGATACGCTAAATATTGTACAGTTACACGATGGGGATTAGCTACTGAGTGGTAAGAAAGTTTCTGATATCAGATGATGTATATAGTGTCGACTACAGTAACTCACCTAGACTTATAGATGAAACTCAATCAGATATAATAAAAATAACATACGGGTAGTGGAGCGCACAGAATTCAAGTACGTATATGTTACAATATTACCTAATATATTACGCTCAGCCGAAAAAATGAGTATACATGCGCCAAAATGGAGCTCTTCTTGTCTATGTATAAATAAAGATTCATATAAAATTTAAAGCACACAAAAAGACATTTTTTAGAAATATCTTGCGGATGGATAGGGTACTTTTGTTACCATGCCACATCTAAAAATATCATATGACTGTACACAGTTTGCTTACAAATTTATTTCTTCTGCGATTTTCCCGTCACTGTACGGTTAACCGCAATAGCAATTTAAAAGTGATCGCTATAAATCAGTAACCTTATATAAGTCAATTCGTTTTCGATATATTGTGCGGTCATACAGACATACAGAAATTAAATCTTTCGTCCTTCTCAGATGAGTGGCTTCGGCACTGTCAATCGAATTCCTCATAGTGCATGTAATGGAGTTGTAGTTGGTCAAAATCTAGTATTAGTGTTTTCATTTGTTTGCAATGTTTTCATTTTAACTTTAATTTGAACGTTGGGTACTGTTTGATTAACCATTTAATAATAATTAGAAACCTCAACCTGTTTCCGACAGAAGTAGAAATATGAATGACAGTTTACATTATTTCAGTTTTTGTACATGAGTGAAATATATTTTTAATACATAAACAAGAAATGGGAATCATAACTAGAAATGTATGTCTTAAAAATATGTTTCTTATATTTATAAATACAACTGTTACCAGACTTTAAATCTAGTTCAATAATATATACGTATAATAAAAAAAATATTTAGATATAATACTTATACAAAGTATTTACCCTTATATCAGATGTTAGGACTAAACTCGGCACAGACTAGAAATGTATGTCTTAAAAATATTTCTTATATTTTATAAATACAACTGTTACCAGACTTTAAATCGAGTTCAATAATATATACGTATAATAAAAAAAAAATATTTAGATATAATACTTATACAAAGTATTTACCCCTTATATCAGATGTTAGATGCCTACCGGGCTAGGAGTTGACTGATTGACCCTGTTTCGTTTGAAAGTGCTTGTTTGGGACGGAGGGGCGTTGAGACAACGATCAGTTGAGTAAACGCCCTAGAATGTCTTATTTGAGGTTAGATGCATTATAGGGTCTTTGAGTCAACGACCCCTTAATACATATATTTCAACTTATTCTGAAACTAGGTTGTTGATTCTACGAACCTTTTTCTACTTTTCAACTTTTAATTTATATTTGGGCCGTTGATACAAAGATCCGTAGTGTAAACGCCCAATTTAATGAATTAGATAAAAAATATAGAAAAAGGGTCGTTGTGTCAACGAACCCACTTGTAGTTCTATTTCTTATATTCGGTATATGGGTCGTTGTGACAAAGAACCATTGGATTGAACTTTTAGTTTTCTTAGTAAATCGGGTCGTTGTCACAACGCTTCGTAGAGTAAAAAGACCCCCTGTTATTTGTTATTTTTTCAGAAAGGGTCGTTGAGTCAACGATTAGTAGTGTAAAAAGACCCAACACTAATATTGCAATATAAAAAATAGGGTCGTTGAGACAACGATTTCGTAGAGTAAAAGAGCTGCCCCCCTATTAAGCATATAATATCTACTGCTCAGTACTGAGCTTGCTTTATTTCAATCCAGGCGCTAATTTGATTAATAAAATGTGAAATCCATGTCTAACGCTATGCGAGTACCTTTTGTAACACATTGTAGGGATTAATGATAATTCCGCTTGTTCATTGATGACTCAAGTTTTAAGTTTTTCCATCTAAATTGAAAGGGAAAAAGTTTATTGTCCTAGGAAAATTTCTAATTTTTGAATTCTTAGGTAGTGTTGAATAAAAAATATAAATTTCAACGAATGATTCTATTCTATTATTATTTTAATTATTCTATTCTAAATATTATATTAACATGTTAAATTCTGGTCCATTCGGTGTTTCAGTACCCTCAATTTTTGCAATAGTTGAACATTGTAAAAATATGCAATATGTGCATATATATGTATATGTTGTAAATTTTTGACATGTTAATAACTGTATAATTTAAAAAATTGTAATAAGAAAATAAGTAAAATTAGTGTAAATAATTAACTATTAGTATAATATAATAATTGATTTAGGTTCGCAGAATGATTGTGGACGCTGCAAAAGCTCATATTTTTAGATATGTTTTAAGAAGCTAGACATAGAAATTTATTTAGTTTTAAACCTGTAAATTGGAAATTGTTATATACGTTTTGTATTTTTTTTTCTCGTTGACCTCACTACTTGTAAAAGAGGTCAGTGTATTTTTCCTATCACTGTTAAGGTAATTCAATTTTGTAATTTTATAGGAAATAAATCATTTATTCATTTACATTCAGTATTAAAATGTTTTATCTTACTGTAAAATAATAAAATGTTTCATTTCAAATATTCAAGACTGTATTTCATTGTCTTTCCTGTATAAATTGAACTAGTATTATTGCATTTCTTCACACATACAAAAAATACAAGACATGAATATGTACAACTTGATCACATTAAACTTGTATGTATAGTTAAAGCCGTAACCCAAAAACATCTCCAAAAAAATGTATTTTGAATATTACTGAAGTTTTCAATTAAAACATTTTAGTTATATCTGCGTATTTTCATTATTATAATAATGCAAATACAATTAATATTTATTATTTAACAAAACTAATACTAAGATTTCCAAACATGGATTCGTTTAAGAAACGTCCTAATACTTCTATTAAGCTTACACAACTTAAATATCAGTTTAACAGTGCAAAACGATAATTTAGATTGAGAAACTTTAAATTATACTTAATTAGTCTTCTATAATTTCATAAGATACACGTGTAATAGTTGGTTGTGGTGCCCATGAAACCACGATAGCTGTAATTTAATGGTAGTAAACAAGTTTCCACGAAATGTTTTCATGTTGTAAACGTGATTCTGATACACGTTTACTAATGATATACGTCTAAATTGTATTAGATGTTCTACTTACAATAAACTTATTTATTTCACTAAACATTTTTCTCAACAGATTTCAAGCGCCTGCAACAATTGAGGAGATTATATCGTGGCTATTCAGTACTGTACTTGCTTTGTTTTCATGCAGGCTCTGCTGTAGAGAAATAAATTGTGTCTAGACGATGTCACGCAAATGTTCTTTTATGGCAGAATGCAATTTAAGCAATTAATTAATAAATTGCATTTACAAGTGGAGGTTTCATCATCTCTCTCTTCTAAGTGAACATAACATACTTGTTAACCTAAAAAAAGGATTTGAAATTTCTATATTACGAGACCTTGAAATGCCTACTAGAGGCAAAACTTAAACCACACCACCAAAAGAAATTAGTTCTATAAGACTTTTTAAAGATTTTTTAATACTGATTTTTTAATAAATATTCATTTAAAAATTATTTATATGGTACGGAGGATGAATTTCTGTTTGAAAATGTAGGAAAACTTCAAGTCCAACATAGTTGGACTTTAATTTTTCAATAACTATAATTTTTTTATTACACTGGCTATGGACCTAAATGATGTCTGATAATTATTTTCATATGAACATAAGATTAAAGTACATTAAAACTGTTATAAAAATAATTCACAGTAACGTAATAAAATGTTATGTTACTTTTACTGTGTCTAATAAACATATTATTATTTCAGCTGGTTTTAATCTACAAAACGTTAACCTCGATAGATAACCTTAAATTATATTCCAATTAGTGTTATCTATTTTCACATGGTACACATGCAATTGTTGACTTTAGTATCGATGAGGTCAGGATAGCAGTGATTTATTGGTAGTAAACAAATTTCCTCGAAATATTTTCATGTCGTAAACCCGATTCTGTTGTAGTCTTATGCGATTTTGGCAGAGAATATCAATGTCTTAGCTGTTATTTATATTTTCTGTTTAATACTATGTTGAAACATATTTATGTCTTGATGTTGAAATCCGTCTTCAGAAAAATGTTTTAAATAAAACTGAGACTTTTAAAATTTGAATAATGCAGATCTACTTACACTCCGTCAGAAATTTTTAGTTGACAGTATTTAACTGAAGATGGATCTCCACAGTGAGATTGGGAAATTTAATGGTTTTAAACCTAATAGCCTAAAAAATAAAAACCCAGTACTTTTATTTGCTCGTTTGTAATAAGCCCATTTTCATTTTTAGTTTTAAAGTTACATACTTTTTACTAAACATCATATTATTGCTAACACATGAAAATCTGTATTAGTTGTGGACGACATACATATGGCCTATGCCCTGTACGATTACAACGTGATGAGAATCAAGATTTACATTCATTTTGTATATGTCCATAAGAAACACTCTTCCTTCTTCATTATGAAATCGTCAAAACAATTTTCAACAATTGCTAAACCTATAACGGAAAATTATGTTTAACAAGTTATTTCAAGAAAGTATAATTATAATTTATTAATAATAATTTATTCTATAACCACATATTTCTCGTATAACCACTCTTTCCGTTTCAAAGTTTACGACAACTTGATACTAAGAAAAGTTTTACTGATGGATATTCGGCATTAAAATAGGTTTTACAGTTTATGCTGTAAATATTGTCTAAAACCGCACTATTTCCTGTGATTGTTTAATACAATATTCAAATTCCTTAGATATTTTTAGCGTATATAGGCTGGTTGAATAGTAAGCCTCAGCCTTTTTGTTATTTAATATATTAGGATGCGGTTTCCAAAAACGTTATTCGGGACTATCTCTTTGAGTTAATTGCTGAAAATTAGAAAATTGATTAACGAGAAAAGTGGTAACTTGAAATTTTTCTATGAGAGCCTTATGATTCTCATTTCAATGGTTCATATGGGCAGAGAATGCTTATAAGAATAAACATTGTAAATGTTTATTATTCAGGTAGTCATTTAAAATTATGTATGGTAGATTTATATCGATTTATAACATAATTTGTAAATCACACATATTTATAGTGAGGGATAAAATTATATATGTCATAGGTGGAATAAACAAAAAATATAGCCATGGCAATTAAAATTTAAAAACTGTCATTCAATAAAATACTCAACGTGTTTGAGATAATATATTGATAGTAAACCGTATTTTCAATGTTACAATTAAAATTTAGATTAGTGGATATATTTTTTTACAAACACACAGTTTCTTTAATACAAATATTAACCAACTTTAAAACAAGGTAGGAGTACGCCAGACAATGTGTCTTGTGTAACAGGCTTCGTTAAGAATATAATTCAGCTCTTCCAAGGTGTGACTGCAACCATCACAGAACTATATTCCCTATACAGACAACAAGTTTCATGTACAATTTCAAGTCAATATCACATTTCGATCTCGGAGAGAACAGAATCGAAAGAAAAGTTTCCAGTCCCGTAAAGGGTCTAGCACCATCATTGGATTCAATTCGTTTATATATAAGAATGAAGTTTCATATAACATTTAAATTATATAGTTTTAGTTCGTTCCCGAAGACAAATTATGCCACCCCTAGGCTTTGCAAACTTTCAGCTAATTACGATCGCATATATATATATATATATATATATATATATATATTTAAATGTTTTATATATATATATATATGTATATATATATTTATTTATTTATTCTATACGTCGGTATTTAATAAGAAGTAATTTTCAAAAAGATAATTTTTATTACATTGTACTGAAAATTAAGGTATGAAACTTGAATAACTGTATAGTTTTAATTTATTTTATTGCTAATTAAGTTAAATATCAGTATCAAATATGCCAAAGAAAGTGTTTACAGGTATATTTTACACGTTTATGAAAAAAGATGCTGTTTGCCTTTTTTATTATACTACATGGACAAAAGCCATATCATTTTTAAATATTGTGTAGAACTTCTAAATTCCTTTGAAAAATTGTCTATACTTTTTTCCATTTTTACCGCAATACGTATTTCATCTGATATAAATTAGGAATCAAATAAATAGCACTATGTACCTGGATATGATGGAAAACGTAGTGACTCCGCTGTTATAAAAAGATGAACGATGATTTCTTGATAAGCGCTTCTGAGGTCGGTGGCTTTGTCGTGCAGGACCACTCTATCCTCCTCCTTAGCACACAGTTAGACGGAGATGAAAATATGTGACTAGACTGTCGCTGTACCACGCAAATTTTTGCAAAGACATTATCTTCGCAAAGACCCATTTGAGGCACCTGTCTCGTCAATAGTTCTGTCTCCTGTGGACGAGGAGGCGGTTGTCTCGTCCAGGACAAATTCAAGAATTTAGCCCTATTAACAGAAAGTGGTTAATAAAAATTTGCTGCAAGCACATTTTGGTAACAATCACTAAATTCGTTAACCTTACATTAACATAAGGTATCTTCCCGTTCCCTTTGAAGTCACAAAAAGGTCATTTCAGTGTTTAGAAGGGAATTTTTTCATAAGAAAAGGGTAAAGTTTTATTATAATTAATTATATTAATAAAATAATAGGCAATAAATAGTAATTATGAGATATAACATTAAAACTTGTTAATACAACGAGACTAAAAAGTATAAAGATAAATATAAAGTAGCAATTTTAGAACGAAATAAAAATACACGTATACTCAACTCGATGTAATTTAAGGTTATTAAATAACTAACAGTTATATTATTGCAGTAGTTTAAAATTACTTTAAAAGTCTATCAAAATCAATCTAAAAGTATTAAAAACTTTATTAGTAGTAGTATTGCACTCCAACTATATGGAAATATTTTGCAGTTATACTAAAATAACTATAAAATGGGTTTACAAAATGTAAAAATTGAACATAAAACTAGTTTGAATGATTTTAAATGTAATTTTATGATGGTATAAAAACCCTTCTATTGAAATACTATCTAAACTCATGTTAAACTGACTTAAGCGTTACTTTTAATTCATTAACTACAATAAAGTTGACCTTCTATTAATCTGATTTTAATGTGATTGTAAATCATTAAAACTAATAATATTACAATAGTTTAAAATAATTTTTAAAATACAGTAGTTTTTTTTACTGTCTAACGTATCATAAACAATACTATTGTAATGATTTGGAATAAACTAAAACTTATATTGGTGTAATTTTTTAAATGGGTTTTTATAATGTATGGTAGTGAAAGATTATAAAATCAATTTAACAATTGTTTAGAAACATTCAATTAAAATAATGTAATATTTTTAAACTTACTTTGACATTAAATTCCTTCTTTACTTCCTTATTGTAAGCCTATATTAAAACACTCAGAACTGTTTTTAAATAAATTAGATTATTTTAAACATTTTTTACTCTAATAAATTGTAGTATTATAATAATTTGAAATCATGTTGAACTATTCTGTTCAACTTACATTAAACTTAATCTAGAAGGATTGTAAAATATTAAAACGAATAATTTTAGAATATTTTTAATTATTTCTACGTTATTTTAAAATGTTATTAAAGTATATCTGTACAGTTGTTAACATGCCATAAACATAATTACTGCAATGATTTTAACCGATTATTAACCAATTTTAACTTTATAATTTAATTAACTTATAATTTATTTTAGTACAACCTTATGTAAGTTTAGCAATACATACAGTTATTTTTAATTGTTAAAAGGCAATATAAGTACATAATTATTATTTTAATTTAATATTATCGGTAAGCCAGCGCGCCTTACAGTATTTCTAACCGAAGTACGGTATTTCTGTGACTGCCCCTCCTCACATCGGTGGCTTGGTCGTGCGAGTCAACCGGTCTCCTATAACTTGATGTTTGTGGGTCACACAGACAGACAGACATGAACAAAATGACACTTTCTACTACCAGCAAGCCAGCGCAACCTCGTTCCACACGGAAGTACAGGATTTCCTTTGATAACCGCTACTCAAACCGACGGGCTGGTCGTTCAGGACTACGTGGACAGTGAAAAATTACAAAATATTAGCCACTGCAACAGTATATGGTGTTGATCTCTCAATATTTTCCTTATCATATACAACGTAAGGATATTTATTTACAACTGTTTGCATTTACTATTTTCCATAAAAATCTCGTCACTGAGCCCTCAAGACAATTAGATTACAAAATTCAAAATCATATAGATTCTTTATTATTGCGATGGTATTTTATATATAGTTTGTGAATACCGTGGTGACGTGTATTCTTAAGTGAAGTGAGAGTATTTCTTAATTAATGCATTGAGTTTTTGTCTGTATGTGTTGCGGATGTATGCGCGAGAGTGCTAAGACGTGCGCGCATGTGTGTGTGTGTGTGTGTGTGTGTGTGTGTGTGTGTGTGTGTGTGTGTGTGTGTGTGTGTGTGTGTGTGTGTGTGTGTGTGTGTGTGTGTGTGTGTGTTGTTTAGCTTTGCATGCGTGCGTGCGTGTGTGTTTTTTTCTTGTGAAGGAATGCATTAATTTCGATATAGTGTAGGTTCCAGAAATCGACAACAATAAAATGATTAGTTTCTGTTTATCTTTTTCTTTTTCTATTCTTTTCCTTTTTATAGCTCTTAAAATAATGTTTCTTGCGCACTCTTTAAGCTCATCCCGTATGTTGTCTTACATATTATAGCCATAAAACTTCATATACTAGAATTTGTTGCGTCTTTGTCATGTCGTTCCATTATCATAGCTGATTAAATTATTACTTTTTACACTGCTTGAATTTATTTAATATGCGTCCAAACAGAGTATGTTACTATTAGATATTTTTAGTTATCTTTAAATCATACAACTTTAATTTTGTTCTAAAATTTACATTGTTGTAAAATTAGTATTATTGTGATTGAAAACTCGAGTGAAGATGGACTCGGTTCTCACACACAGGCTTTTGCCCATGTGGGTACCTTCTCGTGTATATTATTATCACTATATTTGTATTATATGTAAATGAGATAAATAAATGAATTTAAATGAATGAAATTTTATAAGTACTTGAATTTGCGCACGCTTTCCTTATTTAACAACCAGTTTCACAGTTTGAGGCATTGTACTATAAATGAGTGGACTTGTGGAGTATGTGCTTTATTGCCTACGTGTGCTTAAATATTAGAGGAAACCGCTTTATATTGTTGGCCTTGACTTTGAATGTCAAGGAAACGAGATTTTTAATTCATAAGGTTGTTGGTAGCCTTCAGTTATGCAACTCTTTGCCTTGGAGGTACGACAGTCACACACCCACCAATTCATGACGAGCGGTTCGGTAACGGCTCTCAAGCTTGGGACTGGTTTTCCCGGTAGTCCGTGAAGATTTATACAGATTCATGTACCACCAACAAGACGTTGCGAAATTAATTTAACTATGCAATACTGCTCATAAGCGTTAATGGTAAGTGTTTCATATGACATAATATACCATCTGGGACAATCTTAAGAAAGGTAGATTTCGCGTATGGATGTTATCCCAAAACAAATCAAACAAATACTCAATATTAACTTGATTTATTAGTAATTTGTACATTTTAATCTGTACAATAGTATGACTAATATGTGGTTGGTCATACTTTCTAAAAATCACCCTTTCATATTTGGTCTATACATTTTTTTAATAAACAAATGCCAATTTTACACAAATACAAATCGCCACTTATTGAAAAATACCTATTGGTATCAACTGACTAAAGAACTTATATAGTTTGGTACGTGCAAAGTTCTATATCCATACCAAATTTAGTTTCAGTCAGTTAAATATTACAGTAGTGTTTACTTATATTGTTATTCTGGCCACAATTTTAATGCAGCTATTTTTTATATTAACATAATTTTTAAAACAGTAGTTTATTGTAACACATAATTTTATTGTTAAAAGTATATTTACTAACTATTTATACAGGGATATCTCAACTGTAGCAAATCTTGCGGTTTGGTTCAATAAATTTTATATTTCCAATGGATCCAGCAAAAGTAATCAAGAGGGGATAAATCCGGAGATCGTGCCGGCTATTCTACCGCACCTCTGCTACCGATTAATTTACCTGGAATACATGGTTTAAAAGCTGCCTTACGTCTAAACCAAAGTGAGCAGGTGTTCCATCTTGTTGGAACCAGAGTCTTCCAAAGCCCGTATTGTTGAAGAAGCTAAACAACGCTTTCTTAGTGTCTTATCATCAGCTGGGATATTGCTGAGAAGCCAAGAGGAAATAAAATTTTAACTCCACCTATAACAATCTATGTAGGTGATTTTGTGTTGCTATTGTTACTAACCACTAAACATCTTAAATGTGAAATTAAACTAATTAAAGAAACTTCCTGAATTTTCTTCTAAATTTACAGTTTACAGTTAATATTTGAACCGACACCATTTTTTAACGGCTAAAGCTTTTGAAGTGTGGTTTGCGGCATATTTCTTTGCTTGACTAGCAATTTAAAATAATGTGGTCATCAACCTATGTTTACATTTAAAATGTTCTACTGACTCCTCTTGGACCTTTCCCATAGATGAATAGCAGGACACTGAATACATCAAGTAGGTGTTTGTGTGCAATAATCAAGTGTTAAGTTGTGCAGCTTGATTTGATATGGTTACAATAAAATTAAACCATTTTTTAACTTGCACATAAGATCAGTATTCAAACTTTCGAACACCGCCATTTTGTTTAGGATTAACCTTTGAGGTTTAATTTGCGCCATGATGTTTTACTAATTAGTTAACTTTTAAAATGGTATGTCCATCGACCTATGCTTACATTTAAGATTTTCCACGACTCCTTACGGGCCACCCCCCTGAGGTAGTGAAGAGCTAATGATTGCATTAAAAAATTCGATTTTATTCCCTATCTCACCGTATAAAGTTTTATGTTTGCACGTTTACGAGTACAGAAGATATTAGACAGTTTTAAGATTTTTCAGCCTCCCTGTATAGAATTGTACAAGAATGGTGCAATTGGCTGGTATTTTTTCTGAGAAGGGTTCCTACAACCAAGGATTGAAAAAAGTTAGTTGAACTGAAATATCATATCATTTTGTAAAATGGTTTAGTTTGCAATAATTTTAATTTTCAACAATTTTCAAATAAGTAACTTTGTTATTATACAGTAACAGTTTATTTCTGCTGTTAATTAATTTTTAGTAATAAATAAATCTTGCAGTTATGGTTTATCACGAATTCTCTGTCATTGTTCTATACTTTATCCTAATTCTGAATGGCCACAATCTTGACCGTTTCAAGACTTTTCAGCACTCCTGTATAATAGGAGATGACATACTTCATGTTTTTAAAATATTATTGATTTTATGGGTAACGCGACTTATTTGTATTTTTTATTCTGTCCTCTCATTCGATCCTGTCGGCTAGATCGCAGTGAGTGTTCACGAACAGAACTACATAGTTCACCGTCAACACTACGAATATAATCTTTATTATCATATTATCTCTATTATCGATATTTCTCAGATCAACTTGTAATGAGTTGCGAACAGGTTATTCGTTGAATGTTCCCTATTCGTCTCATGACGGTCTAGCACGTTTGCGCGGCTGTGAGAGAGGCAACTTCCATCACATATTTCATCACCTGTATCGTAGAGCATTGTGCCTACGTGCGTTACATCAGACTGTCATACCGAGAATACGAGTTGAGTCTCTATGCATATTCCTGGCCACACAGATAATCAAAGGTGTTCGTGGAACTACACGGCGATCAGACTTGTAGTTTACCGCGTCATCTCGAACCGGCGCGTGGGTGCAATCTCAGCTGGCCTTGCTACTTGAGCCTCCTGTAATGGAAGGCGTGTTAAATTATTATTCCTACTGGGTTTCCATAAGTGGCTAATTTTACTCGAGTAAGATTTCAGAGTAGAGTAGAGTGAATGAGGAAAATGAAGATTGTACAAAATGAGGACAGGAGATTGGAAAAGGATAGCAGATGTAGGAGAATGTTAATAGTTATACTTTTTAATGTTAATAATTGGTTGAGCGTTAAACGAAGCGTCTCACTGGAGGGATTGAAAAGACATTATTTATCTGCCTGTCTGTCTGCGCAACATCTCGGAAACAAATTTACCTAAAAACTTTACATTTTGCATGCTTTATTTCTATATAGCCCGCATTCCAAGGAATTGCTTAAAAATGTTAACAAATTATTTTTGTTCTTTCGAAAAAGAATAATTATTTCATCGTTAGTTACATGTCATTTTCATAACGTTTCTTCAAGTCGATTTCGATTCTGCGAATTTAACTTGTTTCAGTTTATAAATGCTAAATTTTTAAACCTTCAGATATATTTCTGATGTTAAAAACGGGTGACCCATGTCACAAGATTTTATTCACACTTTCCGAAATAACATTGTTCAGAAAAATAAAATTTTAACTTATAGAGCTGTTTACGACGTATTCCATCTTGGCCTTATTGTCCTGAAATTCAAAAATGGATCGTCCAATTTTGCTGAAGTACAAGGAAATGCCGTTGATTTCAGCCAACGCTATATTATCAATATCAGGAGCTTATGGTTTCGACCAGTACAGTGATCCATAGAGAGATCTTACATCATCAGCATTGAGTTGGGTTTGATTTGTTAATTGACAAGGAACAGGTTACATAGATAGTGCAAATAAGAGCCTAGAGGAACTTCCGAATCACTAACGAAACTCTATAAAATCCATTAAATATCCAACCTAAAATACGGAAGTACAAGGATTTAGATAAGAAAGATTCCAAAAATTGTGGAGTCTATCAAACTTATCTTGTATGCCAAAGTAATTATTCACTGTGATTTCTGAGCTCAACTGCAGGATCAGACATTGCTTTTAACTAGTTTTTGGCTGTTCAATAAGATTGAATTTTTGTATTAAGGGATGAATATGAAAAGATTATCCTACATGAAGATCTCTGTGGAATGGGTACTATAATCTGCATTTCATTCTGTATGTGGGTAAGCTGAAATCAAACACATGTTTCAATGTCTTTGAACACAATATCTGTGCAAAATAAAATTACAGAGCTTCCTTGATTTTTTGGGGGGATGGCAGAAATACTGCAGCTTTCCAAGTGGTCCTGTCAATAACATGAATTTGACAAGTAAAAGCAGTAAATTTGCAAGGAAGGCCATCAATCACAGAGAGATTAAGTTTTAGGTACTTGAACACACTGAAACCGAGGTAAAATCCTTCCAAAACTTGAATGTGCATCTATATTTATTTAGACGTCGTCGTCTGGCCAACTCTTCAAGTCACTTTTACATTTTAGAATGCTGCCTGCATTATCCCCTCTACATTTACAGACTGTTTCAAGTCAGAGTAAACCGCTGTAACAACATGACAATATTCTCTATAAACAGAACGTTTCCACTGAAGCAAAATGATTAAGTTAACTGAAAACTACTGAGGGTTCCTGGAACTTGTTGCCACTTCCGTGGATATCTCTCTCATACAGTAGGCAACATAATTATAAACTAGTTAAGTTTTAAAACCCAGCAGCAGTACCTAGAGAAAGGGAGAGAAATATATCCTTCCATTTGTATGATAAGATAAACTTGCTATATAACCCCAATTAACAATTAGCAATTAGGATGGAGAGTCCCTTGCGATCCTGAATATTTTATTAGCATTTCTGAATAAATTTCAAGGATATTAGGACTGACTTGAGGACATAAATAATTGCAAGGAAAAGTTATTGTCATTTACAGGTATTAACGGAGACGGCTTGAAGGAAAACTCCAGATAAGATATTATGAAAAGTGAGATATTTAGTAACCATCACACACCCTCGAGCGGCATTATATTTCCTTTGTCAGCTTTTTAAATAATTAAATTACAAGAATAGGAGGAGACTGACATATCAATTGACTCCCATGTTTGAAATTTGTATAACTAGATGCCACCTTAGATGCATATAAATGGATATTTACAACTTAAGTTTGAATGAGTTTGTTTGAAGTTCTCAGTTTGTCTATTTTACAACTCACGCATAGTTTACTTTGTACACATAGAGAATGACCGTTCCGTTTTAATTACAAAGCTGAAACTCTTTAAACAAACTGTAAATATTTTTTGTGAGAGTTCACTGTTGGAAATCCCTCTAAGGCTGTTTATAGACTTAAAAGTACCTAATAAAATGTGTTTGTTAGCTTGTTCTAGCTTCTCGCAGTTTGCTCAACCATTTCATTACAATTTTAATTTGCACTGTTTTATTTTATTCACCACTGTCTATATATGGTGGCAAACTTAATGTAATACAGATATCTGCACACAATACCGTGGTGTAAACTTATTTTCTTGCGTTAATTTGACAAAACCCCGTTTTAGAAAGGAGTACGAAAGAAACAATTTTATAAAAAGTTCGGTAACATTAGTCACGTTTTCCTTATGAATTATTGAAAACTAGAGTGTGTTATTATTAAATGACATAATTACTAGAGAAATATAAATCTGCTGTTATGTTAATTTTGAACGACTTAGGTGCGTGTCTGATTATTTGTTGCCGAATTAACAACATCAACTGTGTATTCAACTTTATAGTAATGCCCATAACGGCTAGCTTCACAATGTCAGAATACTAATTATAGACTTATAGGAAACGTTAAAAACCACACTTATAGGTAACCCGTAGAGCACCCGTTCACTTTTAATCCATCTAACGTGGACTTAAGCCAAGGACAACAATGTCTACGAATTTCTATCCAACCTCAAGGCCAGACTGCTAGGTGACATTATTTTATAAATCTTCATATGCATACTTCTAGTCAACGCCGAACCACTTCACTTTTAAATTATGAAAATTAGGAAATTTCAGGTCACGGGAACAAACCGTGTAGAATTTATTTAACTTCGGAACACTATTCATATTCAGGTACATGGGGATAAAACTTCATTTCATACTACAGTATAACGCTATAATTCGACCACGAGCCAATGTCAGATAGCAGCAAACAACAGAAAATCGTATATGTTTCTAGCCAACACCGACCAATACCATCTGTGGACTCCTACCCAATTTCAGTATTACCCACAACCAAACTCTGACTTTTTCTTACAATACGTTAGCTTATACTATAATAGTAATCTCGCACGTCATCTTAAATCTGTCAATAAGGTTTCTTAAGTAGATGCATTGTAGGACTAAATAATATGACATCTCAGAATTTCGTGATTCAAAACTTTATTTAAATTTGTTCTGAACTATTACTTTGATCGGAGCTAGATTATATATGGCTGTTACACAAAGTTATAGATCATTATTCACAATTAAAAATTCGTCACTTTGAAAAATACTACATGTGATTCTATCCTATTCACGTTAAAAATGTGATAGTTTGTGAAGATTTTTGGATGTTTGATATAAATTACACAAAAACTTGCTGAAAATATTAGGACGAAATTTAGCATGTACGTTACCAAGATATTGGAATAAAACATAGGCGTATATTTATTCAGAAATTCCTCCCACTAATATTCTTTGCATTTTAATGAAATTAATGTATTGTAAAGAGGTACAATATTTTTAATAGCTGATTGAGTTACAGAATGCAACTCACCACGTAGTGTCCTAGTATTTTATTTTCCATGAATAAATATCAGCTGTCGTAGTGTGATACAAATTGTATTATCTAATTTTTGTTATTGACAGCAGATACGAACTCCTACCAATTAGTTTATTCTCTACCAATCAGGACTCTTACTTAATAAACAAACCTATGAATGTCTACGCGTAGTGTACTCATAGTTAGTTTCCTTTGACGTTGTGTAAAGGTATATTTACAGTAGATGAAGGAACAAAAAAAGAACTGGACACTAAAAATGATTCTACGAACTATTCGTTCCGTATATAAAAGTTCGAGGAAACACGCAAGTACAGTGAGCCCGTTAGCATAGCTAATGGAATCACAAAGCAATACACCAGTCACTAAATTCAATTTTTTTATTACATAAAATCGTCAAGGGACCATCGTGTCCGTTTTTTACGAATACTCACTTGGTAAAAAAAGGTATATAATTCATAGGCCGGCCAAGCAAATAGGATGATATAACGTACAGGGATTGGTAAACAATAATATATAGAGAGAGTATTGTATTAGGTTTACAGAAATTCATTCCTTCGATAAACGAATGCTGAGAAACAATAAAAGAAAGCGTGCCGATTGGCACGCAAAGTAGGTATACGTTACCTTTTAGGGAACGAAACTAATCATAAATGTTATTAATAAATCAGGACAGTTTAAAATGTTCTTGTATTTGTGTGTTTGTGTGTATGTCCGTGTAGGTGTTTCGCGAAAAAAGCACAGTTTTTCTTTGACGCACAGTGAAGAGATTCAGTACCAGTGTAGATCTATTGAAGAGTAGTAGCCGGAAGTTAGGATTTTTCATTTTACTCCTTTTACTTGAAATTGGACACAGTACCGGTAGTAGATTCTTTTTCAATGCACTGGTTTCTTAGGTTAATGAATTTATTATGCCAAAGATTGGCAAACAATCACTCTTTTGTAAGATTAAGAATGACTAATCGTTGGTTTGACATTGTTCACTAAAGTTTGGAGAGACAATTATGTGCACATGCGATTGAACATAACCAAAATTATTTCCTAAATGGCTTCAACTTAAAAAGAATTCATACTTTAGGACCAAACCCTAAACCTAATTTCAATCTGATAAATTTAAGAAACGTTTAAGCCACATGTCAGCCGATTTTAAAATCGTGACCACCTAACTGTAAATAAATAAATGGTTCTCAATCTTCAACTTCAAATGTTATTTCTTTGTCTGAACTTAGTATAATATTCTACATTAAAACTGATGTCAAATTTGTTTTATATGATATTCATTTGTTTATGGGTTACCTTATATTGTTGAGTTTGGGTTCTGTTTAATTCTTTATTCGCATAACATTGTGTGTTAACCTGAAGATATGTGCTAATCCTAATCATAACCCTAATAATATTATAAATACGAAAGTGCCTTTGTTTGTTTGTTTTACTTTCACGCGTAAACTAGTCAAGCAAGGTAATGAAATTCTTGGATATTCTTATGGCCCCTAATAATTATTATAGGCCTTTTTTATTTCAAACATTCCTTCAGGCTACGCTCCAGTGGTCTATAAATTAGTGATAAATCCCATGTTGGTATCTAAATATTCGAAATATGAATTGAAATACCCTCTTAAATGTAATCTTTCTGTGTGAACATTACTTTATGACAGCTGAACCATGTTTTTTTATTAATTTAACCAATATTTTTAGTAATATTTATGATTCATAAGCTTTACAACAATAAAAGGAAAAAGTCACTATATCTAAGCTATTAAGTATCGTGGGGATAGAATAGGAGTCCTGTATTATTTCATTTACTGTCACTTTCATCCTTACAAGGCTTTTGTTATCTCATAAGGATTCAAGATAACGGTTTTGAGAAGCATGCAGGAATACAGCAGCAACGAGAGTAAACAAGACGACTACTATAGTTAAGAGCTGATTGTAAAAAAATACCGATGCAATTATTAAAAAAACTTGTACGATTTCAGCATGTTGGAACTTGAGCATATTTCAAAATAACATTTCAATATTACCATTAGAGTCATGATAGCCATAGCATTGAGAAATTAACCTTCTAAACTACTAATTAGTGTTAATTTGATATAGCTAGATTACAGTCATACGAAATTTACCTCCCATTCAATTGTAGAGGGGTTTTAATTGTATTTAAATGCGTTTTTATGATCAGTATAACTATTATGTAGCAATCCAGCAAATGGTCCACTTTCTTACATTTTAAATGGGGTAGTTATAGCGACTCGTAATGCAGTCATCAGACTACTGGCGCCTTCTCTATTGTCGTGCTGTAAACTTAAATGGCTGAGCGGTAAGAACTGAGGCGGCAGTGACTCGACGACTTTCCTGCTTCACGTTCTCACGGCTCCCGGTGCAGTTAATCAGTTCTGGGTAAGCTCGCTCTGGCGGGAATACAACACGGAAGTTCTATGAGGAAAAGTTGCCCGAGGTACTCTCCATCGTTTCATACAGATTGCGAACAGTTTCATAATTTTCTAAATTAAAAGGTTATTGCATTTTCGGAGTGCTCACGGAAGTTTTATAGGGAAAATTAGTTGTTGTGAACTATCTCGTTATGATTCATAGGCCCGGAATGGGGAAGTGTACACCGATCTTAACCTCGAGTACAAATAAATAGTTTTTCACATGTAATGTATCTTAGATTACAGAAATGTCAAACAAAGTTATGTCAACGTAATCTGCACTATATTTGGGGTTTATCCGTCTCCTTGTGTATAATTTTACAAGATTTTTAAAAAGAATTATACTTATAAGCCTTCCCAGATTGATTGCTTCTCAAGAAGATATAAATAAAGGTTTAAAAGATTTCTCAATTTATAGGTTTTGGTTATCCTTCTTTTTACGTTAAAAACCAGCAGCTATACTAGTACAGATATAGAAAGAAATTGCATTGGATTTCGAACAGGTACTCTATGATACAACAGACCTTACTACCTATATTAGTCAGAGCTTCTACTTTTATTAATATTATGAAATCACACTTATAGAAATGATTTTATGATAGTTTTCCCCAAATTAATAGTTCACGCTTACTATAATTTTTTTTACTTTATACGCAAAGTGATGTGTGGAGGAATGAAGTTCTAAAAATCTTAGTAATATTTAGCTAAACTGAAATACCTGTAATGTTGTTCAAAAGAATAATCTTAAATACAAATACTTGTTCTACCTCATGATTCGGATAAAAGAGTTTTGCAAGATCTATTCAATTCCCTTTAGTATTTTAATACGTAATCAACCAATTATTAATCGAAAGACTTACAAACAGTTATAAAGATCTAAAGTACTTAATTGTCATCTGTTGTGTTATTTGCATAGACAATTGACAACTAGCGTGTAAAAGTTTGTAATATTCTTGTGCTGTTTTATTTTCCCCTTTCAAGCTAAACGGAATAGGATTAATTCGTTTGAAAAAGATTATTAATATTGATCTGGAAACAGTGACGTCATGATAGGGCATAATTAGTTTATTCTGTTACTCAAACAGTACTTATATAAAATTATTTAAAATGTCAGAATTCTGCCTGATCTAAAAATGGTTCTTCAATACTAAATACTTTTATTTCTAAGACAGGAACCTTTTATTTTTCCAAACTATTTGAGTATGCAATACATTATTTTCTAATGGTTGGCAGAATCTTATCCAGTGTTTATTTATTTAAAACTCGAGTAATTCACGTTTACATCTTCCATTGTTTTAACATACTCGTACACCATCTTGATCATAACTGTAGCAATACTATTAGAACAGAGATTTATATAGCATCTCACATCAGGTATTTGGCTAAACGTTGGCTACGAACTGCAGCGTGAACTTTGGCTGCAGCAAACCTTATATTTTGTCCCATTTGATCACCTTATTGCACTTATCAAATGTCACGTCGCATCGATGTCCTTCTTATTACGTATTATGAAACATATGATCAACCAATATGCTTTTTTGATCACGGACTTTATTTGGCATCTATACAGGTGAAGGAACAAATGTCCCCTTACGGATAATTTCAACTAAAGATCCGAGCCATATACGAGTCTAAGGAATAATAAGGTGTAACTGCAAGTTAGAAATCCCAAGAAGTGTAAATAATTGTTGAGGATGTTACTGTCAGAACTTGAGATCTAGGAGTCGGAAGTCTATAGTTTACTCCCCTCTTTTCTTGATGTCAGTGCTTTCAATAACAACTTGGTTGAAATTTTTATTACTCGATCTAGGCTAAGAACTACTTATTTAACCTTTGAGCTTTCACTCTAGATAAGCCTAATGTTCAGTCCTCTCTCTACAGTACAGTACACGTTACTATGTGTTCAAGGTTGTCACGAAGATGTCCAGCAACATATGGCATTCCCATTTCATTCATAAAAACCACTCTTAACGTCATTCATACAACTATCATTGCTATTTAAGTCTCTGACTACACTTTTTTCTACTTTCATGGAAACTTTGAAGCATCCCCTTTAGAAACGCTTCCATCCACAAATTCCTTCATAATTCAGTCATTATAAACCATGCTTTAGCAAAATGTCTCATAGAAATTGATAATCAATATTTTAGCTTTGTTCGAATGTAACAAGTTTTGTGAAACTTCTGTCTGTGCCATTCCAACCACAGCACTACCACTTCTTAAAATAACATGTATTATATAAACTTGGATTGATAAAAGGGAGGTATGCAACATATTTTTCAATGGTTTTTATGTTACCTGTACCCTTTTTCTTAACAAATATAGGAAGGGTGGTTTCCCTAACAATTGTGGTGGCTCGAATCTTTTGAGGCGATGCCAGTGAATCGAGTAGAGGTTCCAGAGAATTCTTGTAGAATTCCAGAGAGATATAACTTTAGGTCACTTCTATTCGAACTTTATATTTATCAGTTTTCAAGCAACCTCATTTCTCAAAATTTCCACTTATAAGTATGTGACAAAAATTTACCATCATGTTCCAATAGCCAGATTGCAAACTCTGGTACCTGTACTGTAATGAATTTCCATATTAAAATTTTATAAATCGGGCTTGTTAATGACCTATTATTGTCGTGTGTAACAGTGTCTTTACAGGTAATAACAGACTCACTGGTTAACGATGGATTTTAAAAACAATGTTCATAATAATTTGTACTGTATAGAACAAATTTGACACTTTTGGCGATGAAGCTTTCTAATTTCATACAGATAAGATGGATTATATTAATTTTCAATGTTGAGTATAAATATCATGTTCTAACAACAATAATCCGCTATTGAAAAAATTTATCTTGAAATTAACCTTTTATTTAAGATAATCACTCTTTTATTCCGATTTACCCTCTTTTTAATACAAAATATTTCTGAACACTATTTTGATTTGTTTTCATTATAAATAAACGAATTCGTGAGAAGAAAGGTGATATTCTCTATACAGCCATATAAAGTATTGTTAACTGAAAATGTTTTTAATGGTCATAACTCAAGTATGCTTTTAACCTTTTGCAATATTTATTCCAAAACTTTAGAATAGGACAATAGTTGTTACGGTTTATATTAATGAGATGAAAATTATAACAATTTAGCAAGTATTTTACTTTTTTAGTTTTAAAAAGGGTGGAGATAATCTATACTCAATTAAATTTTGCCAAGTTAGTCAGAGAAGTCATCAATACCTTACTATTTTCACTTCATACACAAAAATTGGAAAATAAGGTGATAAAATCCATGCAATAATGAGTGTCATTTTACATGTAGGACAGCTAGGGACCCATTACTCTTCAGAGATGGGTATTTTAGGTGTCTGAAGGTCTTCTAAGTTGCCTCTTATTTGATATGACGTCCTAGTGAAAATCTTAATTAATCATCTTAATTTGAAGTCTGTAAATTCTTACTAACGTTTAGTTAAGGCCAGAGTGCCACAAGGTTCCAAATTATGACCCTTACTTTTTATTCTGTGTATAAATGATATTTCGCCTCATATCCGAAGAGGTGAACTTTGTATGTTTGCTGGCGATACATCCTTTGTGTTTAGGGATAGCTGTCGAGAGGGTTTGGAAGTTTATATTGAACCAAATGTCGTGCAGTATTTCAAAGCATGTATTTATTAATACTGATAAGACGAAGTTGATTAATTTCTTCATTTGTTTGACAGAATTATTGGGTGATATTATGAGCCTTCTGCTGAAATCGATGACGAGATAAAGATAGAAAATCTAGAAATCATTTTTCGTGATCCCTCCATAACCAGTTGAAAGCATTTCCCCTAAGAATATTTTTATTTTCATTTTTTTAACATGTTATAAACAAGTCTAAATAATACCGGTTCAAGATAAGGATATGAAGCATTTACAGAATGTGAGTTATTTTATATATTCAGGGATCTAAGTTTATATTTATTTATTCGTGTTTGTTAGTTATATTTAGAAGTTATATGTTTTAAATGATTATTTTATTATTTCAGCAAGTTCATCAAGGAGTTATATTTCAAATATAGGTTGACCTTGAAGTTATTAGCTAACCAGAGGAGTAAGTCAATCAGGATTATTTATTCAAGAAGACTTAATCATAAATTCATCAAAAGATTATGATTATAATCAGGTTAAGTTGACCTGTAAGTTATATTATCAGAAGGACTGTTTTTAAGATGGATAAGCTAGTGGAGGGTTTTTAAATAATATAAAAGGTTTAAGATATAAATCAAACTGATTATGTAACAGAGTATCTTTAGAGGAATTTTGTGCTTTATTTGTAAATCTTTTATATGTCCGCGATATATAAAAGATTATACCTGTGAGCTGTTTATGTATTACAGATTGATTTGGTTACAAATAAAATCACTTTTACAAATGTTAAGGCTGATTAGAGATGATTGGTATAGTTGAGTAGGTGGCACCATTGTTCCGTTGACACTACCAAGAGGTGAGTGGGTTTTATGACAACAGCGATTCGAAACAAAACATCATTGATACCATCATTGAACATGAGGTTCAAGTACCATCTGTCACATGTGTCGTTGACGCTGCTATTGGTAGGATATCACATACTAATCCTATCATATGTTTTAGAGTTACTTTTAACTATACATATGACAACAGCTTTCAAGTAAATTATCTTATTATTATTTTTACATTCATAGACAAAATATACAGTATTATATTGATTGTGGAAATAAATAATTCTTAATCCAATTATGATTCATTAATACGCTAAGTGACAACACTTACACTCAATTAATTACCATGCACTGGAGGAGTCATTCGTTAAGGAATCGCTTCCGAAAAGGACATTCAGTTATTTATATTCTTTTTTAATGTGCCATTCAGTATTGTTTAATAAATAAAATTCTGTTCATACATCCATACAATATATCAAGTCTGAAATCCTTGTATATATGTATATATCTAACACAAAAGGATTGTTACTCCTTTCGGGAACCTCTGCAATGACAGAAGCAAAATAATAGTACTATATTTTTAACAAATGTGTTTAATAGAATACATTATGTAAATAAAAATAGTCCTTCAGGCTCAGTTGTAAAGAAATAGTCAGACTTTTTGACAAAAGAAATGATTAATTTATTCTCATGGGATTACAAGTTTGCAATTACGATAATCGTCTATACAAAATTATTAGGAAATGTTATTATCATTCCAGAACATCATAAGTTCATAAAAACCTGAGTTTTAAAGCTTATTTACCACCTAGTAGAACTAAATGCCATGCCAAGCTTGCTAACGAACTAAGTCAAGATATCTATAAGATCTAATTTTTACCAAGTTTGAATTTTATTTAGAAATCCTATCGTCATTCTTGTTTCCCTTCAATCTTTATGAAATGTACATGTAACTGATATCCCAAAAATCGTTTGATATACAACCAACTGTTAATTTCAAAATGTTTAGTAAACATTCCAGAACATTCCTCTAGGTTCATAAAACCCGGAGTTGTAAACTGTTTTAAAGTTTGAAATACCGCCTAGTGGAACGAAAAAAAAAATATAATATATATATATATATATATATATATATATATATATATATATATATGTATATATTCAGGTTTTTTAATTTAATTCAGAATTCCTATTGCTAATCCTGGTGTTTCTTCAATCTTTATGGGATTTACAAGTAATCAATATACAAAATTAATGTTAGTCACAAATAGTTCAGTAAGTGTTATAAGCATTCTAAAACATGTTTGATTTTTTTGATATGATTAGAAATGACAGAACTATGAGTTGTTTAGTTAATGCATACGATGTTTTTGCCAATCCTGATCGAAATTGTTCCACATAAATGAGAAACATCTTAGATCTAGCATAGCTTTGGAGTCGAGCAACGATTTTTAGATTCTAATAAAATTGTAAAGCGAGTGTCAATGTGTGATACTAATATTATAAGATTGTATCTGCAATAAGTAGTAAAATATTAACATTACAGAATTTTTATCAGGCTTGATGCTAATCTCTATACTTGTTATTTCTGAGCATTAGCGAGAGCTATAGTGTTAGCATTTATCAGTCGAGAAGCTAAAATTAGCATTCTTGTCTATCTGTATTTATGTCTACCTTTGTCTGCCCGCACGATATATCGACAAAGAACAGACATGTAGAATTTTTACTTAAGGCTTCAATTATATACAAAAAACATCAAGTTCAATAGTGCATAGTCTCTCTATGGAATTTAGCTTAGAACATTTTGACAATGGCCTTACTGGTAACCACAACATTAACGAAAAATCGTAGAATCTTTACTAATTGAGTCATTCGATACTCAATGATAGTTGTATCAGTTTATTTGTATAGACAAGACAAATATCGATGACGGTGCATGTTATCTGACTGAACATAGGATTGGCTGAGTGTTAACAAAGCCTATCAATCAGGGTGATATCTCGAGAGTTACTATATAGTAAAAATTGTACATAACATTTATACATATGCAACGTCTTGTTTGATGAAGATTATGTAGTTAAGCCTTTACATATCCTAACTACCCGATTGATCTCAAGAACGATTTCATCTATAACTTACAGTTTCCATGAAACTTCATTTCTACACAGACGAGAATTAGTTCGATGAAGGTGCACGTCTATGCATGAGATGTGACAGCGTCATTTGAAACCTGTTACTCTGTAGGCTTCAAATGTTCTCTTATGACCTCCTCGGGGATGTAAAACGTTTTTCTGTGTGGTTTTCCGTCTGTCCGCAAGCCATCTAGAGAAGGCAATGATTGCATAATGGATGAATGCATAGTGACTCTTTATAAGGCGAACGCCTACCTTGTCAGCAAGCATTAATAATATGATTTTAATTATTAGTGTTTAAAACATCGTTTCATGATTTCATTTTTTATGTTCTATAACGCTGCTTAAAATGAGTACACAATTAAAAAATTCAAAATGAATTAACAACCGAGTTTTTGTTAATACAGCTAATATGGTATAACTAAACCTCCGGATTTAACGACACATCCAGAATAAACCTTGCGGATAACAGTGACTCAAGTTTGACATAAACGAAAATATCTATTTGGCATTATTTACTTAACTTGAACTGTTAGGAAACAATAAAGTATTTATCACTATCGATACATGTGTGTTCACTGTCTATTTCTAGTAAATTTCACCCCTCCTTGTTAAACATAACCGAGGGAATGCAATTACCTTCACACTGAAATAAAGAGTGACCAATGTTGTAGCGTCTCACTGATGAAGTCAATAACAGAGTTGATTGGCATCAGTAATCGATATTGGAAATTGTATTAAACAGTATTTTCAAATATAAACTCATTGCCAACATTCCTTTTCAGTGGTCATCAATCTTTCAACAAACACTGAAATATAATACTTGGAGAACTAAGCGAACGGAAAGAAACAGGTTTTACGTTGATTTATGTTGCAAAACAGATTATTATTTAAAATTGACCAGTAACAGGACCTAAACATGTTCTTTAAGATTACGTAAGTAATTAAAATACTGCTAACCTTCACCGTATGACAGCTGTCACTACTATCCGAAATGAATATAGTGTTTAAACAAAGTCTTTGCATATAGGCTACTTAAAAGTATTACATAAGGCTTCCTGGTCAATGACGAAAAGAAATATTTCCAGGTAACGTGACAAAATTATACAATCAATACGATTGAATAATTTAGATTAATATACTAGATATTAAAAACTATAAGATAGAGAATTTAAAATGGAATAAGGCTTCTCCTTAGAAAGTGGAAGAGTTGTGCTATTAAACACCATTAGACCTGGAAAGTGAAATGACAAGTTTTGAATAAGCTAATGTCTAATTTTCTAAAAGGCAAAATATAGTTTAAAGAAAGTTATCATATTTTATAAAATTCTGTATATAATAAAAGTAAATCGTTTCCAATACCAACCGTTATGTATTATGATTGTTCTGAAATTAATCAAAATTCTCTTACTGAATTACTATAATTTATAACAATACCAACTAATATATTAGTATAAATAATAAAAATTAATAATGAAAAACCTATCAATCTAGACACTACGAGGCTACTTCAATAAACCATAATACATCTTATTGTTAAAACTAAACTAAACATTTCTATGAGCCACTGAAATGTCTAAAATATTGGATTATTCCGATTAATATACTAAAATAATATACTAAATGTGTCTTGCTATCTATGAATGCCTTGATGGGCGTTTACCATTGTGTCAATTCTGATAGAATATTGTAATGATTAAAAAATCAATATAAATTTTTATTATCCCCTGTATTAAGAAGTAAATAAGAATTATCTCCATAGATTTGCGGTGGTGGTTGACCTTGAGGGAGTGATTTCGCAGATAAGCCAAGCCATTAAAGTAACTATTCCTATTGTTACTGCAGTAATTGCTCCTCACTACTTAACTCACACCACTTCTTGTCAAAACTACGATACTAGTGCACAGTGAACCTTTATTTTGTGTATGTGCTAAACATCTCATATAATAAAGCGATTTTTAGATGAGAACATTTCAGTAAAACAATCTGAGTGCGTCACATTCCTTCAATAGGTGTAGCATTGAAAGCAATTTTTTTAGTGTATAGACAAGACGAGTTACGAGTTGGCAATGTAACAAGGTCTCCAAAAACGGATAAATAACATCCTTTAATTTTTGTATCCACACAAAATTTGATAGACTGGACACTAAGTAAATAGCCTATTGATAGTCCCTCAATGCTGATAAAATAACGGCAGTATTATCATTACTAATCGAAAATCAGAATTTTAAATAAATATTGAAGAGAAGTGAAAACTTATTTTGACTCTTTATAACACAACAAATACATCTGACATTGGAGACTTTTATATTTATAGTTAAAAATTATAAAATTGCTCTATGACACGTAACGTGTATTGGTTTTAATGTGTTTTATAAATAAAAACCTTTAATAACTTATTAGCTTTAAACCCGGATAATTTTCCAATATAAATAATAACTGTGATTACAGATTATGAGATATGGATAGTAAAATTGACTCAAAATGTGAATTCTCGTCACTAATTAATTACGAGTCACTTTTTGTACTGGGGATTTTTCTTTTGCTAGTTGCAATTAAGAGTGAGTGTTGGAATTAAAAGTGTTATCAGAAGAATACTTAAAGAAGACTTCCCTTTTAAAAGTTGGTCCAGAGTGTGGGTTGTTTGCGCCAAGACCGTCCAAGCGACAAAAATGTTTGCTTGGCTTCAAGTTTCTTGTAAAAACATTTCAGCATTCGAACCTAGTCCAATACACCTCTTACGTCTATTGACCATTCACTCAGAATTGATTTGGGGCTATTTCCTTTACATTTCTATGTACATTCCATAGCTCTGGTCTGTTCATTTAATCATTTAATTTCTTAATGTCATTATTTTCCCATAACACACAAAAATTTAAAAAAGTATTAACAATGATTAAGTGAACAATTAAAAAAGTACAAATAATCCGAAAATAATACAGACAAATCTAATTTAGGACATCGTTTACATCTGCATTATTTCAATCGCATTTTTACATGAAATTAATAGAATTTCTATAGTTCTTCCAGCTCATTCGAAAGTGGCAGGCTACTGCCATAATTGAAATATTATATATATATATATATATATATATATATTTCAATTTAAATATATATATAAAATTTGTATCTAGGTTCATAATTAACGGAGTTGTGAGTTTTTTAACGTTTAAACGGCTGCCATATTGAAACGAAACGACATACTAAACTGGCCAACGAACTTAGCCGACACAATTAAAATATCAATATTTGTAAGAAGTTTTAATTTATTTAAATATTTCTACCATCAGTTCTTGAGCATAGAAAAGTTCGTGTGGGATTTTACGTGTAATTAATATTTCCAAAACCGTTAGAGGTCTCAAAATATTGTCTGTTACAAAATTTGTAGGAAACATTATAAGCTTTCCAGGATACTGTAGTGTACAAAATAATAGTTATGCAATTTTTACTTTAAACAGCCACCATATTAAAACGAAATGGCGTACCAAGCTGTCCAACGAACTTAGCCGTTATTTATAAAACAATTGTTATACCTAATTTCAACCCTTTGGGCCTATTTTAGGCAGTTTTGGGCATAAAATTATTCAGTAACATTCCCAAATCCAAGGCAAATCCCATAGAGTGACCTGTACAATCATCGACCTCAGTGTTGCCTATGTAGGAATGAAGCTTTTTATGTGTATAGGTCAGTTTGTTTTCAAAATATCGTGCGGACTGACGACAGACAGAACTGACATTCTTTTAGCCCCTCAAATTGGTAGGCTTCGCTAAAACTCAGCCAAGAAAAACACATATACGGAAAATTTGTAAGCAAATGAAAAATCCATGCAAATAGTGTTGTGGGAATAAATAATGATTACTAAATATAATATAAGTACGATTGTTACCATTGCAATACGAAACTATTACAAGTACTATACACACGGTAAATATATGCCATCATTACATTAATTACCAACTCAAGTTAGTCTAAAACTCGTCAAATGATTACTTTTTATGTTTCAGCTACTGGTTTATGGCCAAACAGTTAAATGTCACATTTAGTTTAAAAACTATTAACTCTCCAAACTAGATAAAGCATAAAATAAGTTTTTATAGTGCTAACAAAAATATTTGTTTATTTAATTAATTTAATTTAAGTTCATTCCATATTTAGGTTATCAAGGTGTAATGGACAAGTAGTATAAGATTAATAACTGTTTTATTTACAAGTTACATATAGATAATGAAATATAAATAAATATTTCTGTATGCATTGTGCCAGCTAGGGACATTATGTTCCCCTAAAGTTTTTTTTTTTAAATGCCTTAATCATCCCAACTTCACGAATGAAGCGAGACTTTAGGAAGACTGAACCAAAAGCATTTGAGCAAGACTTCAGACTCCACAAAAGGCAGTTAGAATAACTGGAAAGTTAAATCACACAGAGTCGTGTAGGGAATCGTTTAGGGAGCTTGAGTTTCTGCCTTTTCCCTCCCTCTACATATTTGACGTAATCATGTACTGCAGATCAAAGTGCGCTTTGGTCCATGCCGTGGACATTCACCGATATGAGACAAGAGGCAGGGACAACTATCGAGCCCAAAATAACAGACTGACGCTCTCGCAGCATCTGCCACAAGTTAGTATCAGATTGATCAATAAGCTCCCGGAAATATAAAGAACTCCGTCAATCAAAATCAATTCAAAACTCATATATGACACCTGTTGGTGTCTAGTGCGTTCAACTCCATCGATGAGTTCAACATGATGAGCCGCTGGGATTTATGGGATCATAGGAACTAAGGTCAGTGAGAGTGTACTTGAGTGAACGTATGGAAGTGTAGGGGTTTTGCTGTATGTGAATGATGATTTCTTGACGTTAATGATTCAATTTAAAATTGTGAAAATGCAATAAAATATAATTTGATTTGATGGTCTGGGTGTCCTTCCACCACTTTCAAGGTAAATCTTATCCCGTACTCGGTGTTCTGGATGTCCAGTTTGAAAAAGGCTTTCAATAGTATTCCCTTAAGGATTCAACAAAGGAACCACACATGTTGTCCTTCGACAAATCGGATCACATCCTTCCAGAGAAGAATTGCACTTTCACTAGACCACACAAAGTCACTCTAATGAAGAGATTTAAAATTTAAGGGATTCCTTTTGCTAAAGATTCCCACCGCGCTAACGAGATAGAAGGAGGAACGTACGGAGGTATTGGCTATGGGGCCTGATGACAGCTGAAATGGTTTCACCAGTCCTACAGTTCCAACTCAAAGTAGGGTGTAGGTGGATGAATCTTGATAGAGTGTCTGTTCCCTCCATGTAAAGTATTAACTTTTCAGGTCTCAGTATGAATGATGCGTTTTCCATATCCCTGGACAATCCTGATGGCTTGGAAAGTACATATGTGACCGTTTCCAACCACAGAGAAAAGTAAGTCAAGGACCAACATATCATAATTTACTCTTGTTTTGTTTTAATTACAAACAGACTATGAGGTTACAGGGAATGCCATGTCAAGAGTCACGACGAGACTTAGTTTTACCTACCACATAAAAATATCCAGTTTATTGCTTACTTACATTTTTTATTTTTAGTCTTAGTTTTATATTATTTCCCAATTATTATTTTAGGTCATTAAAGATGATGGTGTCTGGAAGAGATGTATCACTTCCTATGCGGTTGGGATTTCGCGGCAGGCGGTGGCGCGCCGGCTGTGGTTTTGTAATCATATATGTTGATAATAAATACGATGTCTACACCACTTCTTGTAACTTCTACTTTGATAAATGTCACAAAGGATAATTGCAAGTTGGATGCTTAAGAAGTCAGAAATGGTAATTTTAAAAGAAGTCTGATAGTAAAATTTATATTATTAAATGAGCAAAAGGACTACTTTATGCTGATCATAAGATACTGTTTTTACAAGCTACTTTTTTAAGTATTTTATTTCGTACGAAAGTCGTATTAATAAATTTCTAAATTTCAAACCAATTTTTAAATGTGTGAAATAAGTAAGTTTTGGTAACAACTATTTGCTTTAAACTCACGTTCTTTTAGGTACAATTCTGCAAATGAGTAGCCAATAAACATACAGGCAAGCAATTAAAATTATTGTTGTATACTAAATTAGGTATAATTGTATCTATATTTATTAAGGTATTGGTCAAAAAGGGTGTTACGAACTTCTGTAGGCGATATTGTTCATAATTTCTAACAAAAAATGTTTAAAACATAGGTCAAAAAATGTCTCTTTCTATAATTGTATTGCGCAGCAGTATGCAGGTAGAAAGGTCTATCTCAGCACCTGCCAATGTACGAGTTTGCCAATGTACCTAATTTATTTATCACCCCATAATTGTTAGCATATTCAGTTTTTTTTTTTTTTAATGTTTTCTCTGATACTATGAACCGAACTATGTAATTTTCCGTGTTACAAAAGTAAAACATCCAATTTTAATGCGACAAACTTTAAAAGGTACTATACCTCGGAGTTATTTTATATAATTATTAAATAAATCAACCTCCTTTCTAATAAGAGAAAGAAAGAAGGTTGAATTAATGCGATCTTTCTTACACATCCATACTAAATAGTTAAAGCCATCCCTAAGCCTACAGAAACTTGTGCACAGCAAAATTTTGAGTGCATTCAAAATAAATAAGTTTCTCACCTTGTTTGGTATTTTCTGAGAAGAAGAAAACCAGAGATTCATTCCTACACGATTTTGTTGAGATCAATGTTACGACAAGCCAATACTGTCTTAATCATTATAATAACTATACTTTTAAAAGATATAAAAAAATAAAAATAACTGTTAATAATTTCTAAGCAGTACCAACAAAAATATGGTTAATGCATACGTATATGATAGTCTAAATAGTAATAGTAATAGACAACGAGGTTCAGTGACACCTATCTTAAGTTTGCTGCCTTAACTGATGAGCTGTACAGAATGTTAATTTACTGATTTTATTGTGATATCAATGCCCTTGTAACATATTAATTCAAAATATCAATTAAAGTGAGTTTAATATTGGCAAAATGTTAAATGTATGGTTTATGTATTTGGTATTCGATTAACTAAACGCCATAAATTTGCTAGAGAAAAATTACGAATTTTCGTCAGATATTATTAAATAAAGTGATATCTCGCGTTAAAGTGCGAGATCTTTGATTATTGTAGGTCTTGAACCAGCTATACCTTGCAAAATATCTCTGTCAACCTTATTCTTTGTCTACAAATACGTTCGAGAAGTAGACCAAAATTGTACAAAACGTTAAATAAACTTAAATAAACAAGTTTTTGTTGAAAAGGATCGTAAAATAGTTGGAAGGAATCCCTTTGAGATTTATAGGATGTAAAACTTCAAACTGCTGTAGGTAGTTTGTCGAGAACAGTTAATGTCACTGTTTAACTTATGTTGTGGACAGAAAAGCAGTTAGGGAGTTAAAAGTGTAGTTAGTTATTCTGTAAACTGTAGTTTACGTCGAAATACTTCTTTGTTTCAAAGTTACCACTGTGTTTATTTTAAAACCGCGATGAAATGTTTAAAGCTTAACCTAGTGGATTTTACTCGCTCAGTATAAAGACGACATGAAATAGTTAAAACAGTACTTCTCTACAGAGTAAGAATCGCAGATACTATTTGTATTCACTAAAGAGCAGTATTGTTTTAGAGTCTTCGACAGGAAATGGTTTGTCCTCATTATCTCCTTTCTCACAAAATAAAATTTACCAGTGATATGCTATCTTGAAACAGAAAACTCTTAATTTTTATTAATATGTATGTCTTTCTTAATAGGTGTAATTTTTTCTAATAATAAGAATACGATAATGGACGGTACTGGTAAATGTTTCCACATAAATTTATGATAGGTTCAATTTAAAATCTAAGCTCAGGTTTATGCAAAACTCTGTAACATATACCCTTTTTTCGAGGTTAAGTGGTAGAAAGGACTTTATAGTCCTAACTTCGCCTCTAATAAAGACATTTTTTTCATTTCATTTCATTTTCTTTTTACAAATGTACCATAATAGATGGAATAAAAGTTGAAAGTTAGGAAGTCACCTTTAAGTCGGGGGGGGGACGCCCAAATGTTTTAAAAAATCAAAAATATGCAATATTTACTTAATAAAATTCAATTTTCAACCTGCACTAAAATACCTGAAGGGATATTTTATTACTATCCTGCATATAAAACATACAAACAAATTATTGTTTGGTTACCTGTGTATTTAAAACTTAGATGTTCATCGTTACAGATTGGTTTCCATAAAACATGTAAAAATTACTTGGACCTACTTCACTAAATAGAAACACATTTGTTAACCTACGAAAAGGTGGCATTTTGTCCTATATATTTGCATTAACTTCAGTAAATATTGATCTCAAAATAAATACACTTGCTCCACCGCTATGCACCGTACATGAACCCGAATATCTCGCTTTTTGGGAGATAATTGTTGCCACAGATCCTTTACACTTTATGAAATAATTATTTTGTGTTTAGCCTTTTCTATCACACGTGTTTAAATAACTAAACTATCAAGTTATTAGAGGGCCAAATACCTGGTAATGAATTTTAATCCTTAGTATATTTGTGTCAACGGCAATAGCCTACTTTAATTTCAATAATGGTTTACTCATCAATAGTACCTGATCCACTGAGACCCGAACGCGGATCTCCCACTTACCAAGTGGGAATCTTTTTTTCAATTTTTTCATACTAATTTGTTTTTTATCATGGAAAATTCCTTTATTCATGAAATCTCTTTAAATCTATCTTAAGAAGATATTTTAGTAAGTTTGCTATGTTAAAAAGAATTTACACCTATTCAATATCGTGCCCATGAAAATCCTCTCTCGTTCGAAAAATAAGTACCGTAATATCGCTCTTGCTTGACCAACTAATATAGTTTTAATTTAGCTTGGTAGTAGAATAAATAGACCTTCAGACCAGTTTTAATCGTAGATATTTATGATTTTATTCAAATATGTTCATAAAATGAACAGAGTACATCCTAAATCCTTATAAACTGAATATTACTTTTATAATTACAAAACTAGTAATTTTCATTCGCCACATTGGTTAGCTTTCCATTATAAAACGCAAACATTCCAAAATCTGTTACAAATTAATCAGTTGTGTTTCTTTTCTCAAATGACGTTTTGTCATTGTTTATGACATTTCAAACATCGGCTTTAATATATCTTATTTGTATATATTATAAAAGTTAGTCATATGATAGAACAGGATAACAGTATTATAATATGTAGCTTCCTACTTTACATATTATACTACACGAGTGTTTGCTCATTTGTAGGTCAGTGCAGTGCCCTTAAACAGGAATGCCTTTTGTTACCTAAAAATCAAAGATGTTTGTGGCTAGATAGTCAGTTTTTATTTATTTACATGGTTTTACATGCGAAAGTGAATTCTACATCTACCTGTGTAGAGAATATTTGCAAGAAAATATTATTATAAATTTATTAATTAAGTACAATTTATACCTAATCAATGTATTTGCCCTTATAAAGTATTCACAAATTTAAAATTCGCTATCTTTAAGTTTAATTGTATGAGCATTTAGCCCAGTCTATCCCACAAGTTCATGAAAGAAACAGATTTCTATCTCCGTGTGCTCCGTCTGTATAGACGAAACATTTCAATTTAACTTGAAGGGTTAACATTTTCTTTTAAACTCCACCTCTACAAACTCTATGTAAAAATTTGAAACTGGTAGCTATCGGATCATACGGATTTTCTGTCTGGCCCAGGATGTGCGCCCAGGGGCGATAGCGAAGCCTCCCACGCTGACCCGAGGACCCGCTGGCTTACGTTCAACCTTGACACTATTATTGTAGATCGACAACATACGAATTATTCCCTTACACATTTCCATTTCATTTCTTTTTTTGGAGAAGGGAAATTCGTCCTAAATTTATTTGTGCCGAGGACTTTTAGGAGGAAATTCAAACCAAAAAGGAAGTGGCCAAAACTCATGAGTAACTGTTTCACAATGAACAAATGCGGTTGTATATGACGCAATGTGGAAGTCGATAGGTTATGAATTGTTAGGTTATATTATCAGGGAAATTTACTACTTGGTGGGAGCGTATACGTATATCGCCCGCGGCTCGCAGCGTATCGTCACATCGCATCTGGACGCTCAGTTGTCGGTACTTCCTCACCAGACTACGTTCGTTACACTGCCAAGGGCACTCACTGTCTGCAACCATGGTAGGTGACCAAGTCGTGCACTATTAATCTTTTGTAGTAGCAGGTTTACTACCAGTTAGTTTATTACTCAAAGTAATACTTTTGTGTTGATTCAATATTAAACCATTGTTCATTTAATAGGTCATCAACACAAATAAGCAATGTTTTTAATAATTAATCAACTAAGTTTTATTGTATTTTTATTCGCCCTTAATTTCAAAATACATCCTTAATGCTTTGTCCAGGTGTAATTTTACGTTGCGAACTTATACATTGTTATATATTTTAATTTTGTCCTGTTCCTTTAATTATGTGATCGGAAATATATTTTTATTTTATGTACTCTTAAATACGTAAACAAATTATTTTGAGTGTGTTTAAATTATGTATTTCCTCTGAATAATAAGAGTTGCCAAACTATTAGTTATGTGTACAACACGCCTACATGAACTATTTGGATCAAAGTTATCAATGAAATATCAATATTAACATTTCAGATTTGTTTACAGCTGTAGTTACATTTTGTTTACTTTTATATTATTTTCAAGTTGGTTTATTTTACTCCCTCTAATCCATGTCTTTCAAATTTCATTTAATTTTAATTAACAAGCTTAAATTTACATAAAACAAATTATAACTTTGTAAAATTTTGCACTAACCAATATTGAACACACTGTAAAAATTTTGAAGTTAAAAACAAATTTGTTTGATAAAACTTTAATGCTTTCGAAACATTTATTAATATACATATTTAAAAATATGTTGCATTTTATAAAGTTCTTTGGGTTTTCCCAATAAAAACTAAAAAAACAAATCGTAAAAAACATTACTCTTCAAGACGGATACTTAAAAAATCACTTTATTTTATGATAGTATAGAATAGGAAATTCCTGACTTAACAACCTATAAACTTACAAGGTGCCTTATTTTCTATAATCTCTAGAGAATGTTTTGCTCAATTGTAGCCGTCAAGGGCAAGTAAAGGTAGCGCATATAATTGCTTTTCTCAGCATAAAATATTTTATTGTGCTTTGTTTGGTTGCATAATGCGTTCGTAATGCGAGAACCATCATCTGTGATCGGTAGTAAAGATTAACGCCTCAACTATTTATAATGTTCATAGTCTGTGTCACAAACTGTTACGACTTAGTGCTGATTGCAACAAAAATGTACAGATTGGTCGCCTCCAATCTTGGTCCTTTTAATAGGTCTAAATCAGGACCATGCGATCTTTTATGCCATTTTGTTTGATGTTTTTAATCGATCTTACCTCTACAGGGTGTCCAAAAAGTCCCGGGTCGGTTAAATATTTTTCAAAATATTTAAAATAGAGCTATGCTTTTTCAATAGCTTATCAACCTATGCTTACATTTAAGATTTTCTTCTGACTCCTAGCGGGCCGCCCCCCTGAGGAAGTAGCGGATCACTGAATATGTGATAAAATAGATTTTTATGTCCAGTAACTTTGTGTAAGGTTTTGTAGCTCTATTTTAAAATATTTTGAAAAATATTTAACGGACCCGGGACTTTTTGGACACCCTGTATAACACAAAACCTTATTGTATTCAACAAACCACATATTATTCTTTTTATATGATTATAATATATAAATAAAGTTTCAAAATCCCGCTAAGTTACAGGCTTTGTTTATGTAAACCCAAATATCAAAATTTCCAGCTTTGGAAATTCTATATAAATATATCAAAATTTCTAGATGGTTTGTTATGTATGGCAAAACATAAAAAAATGTACACTTTGCATTTTTTTATTGGTTTTCTGTCTGACTGTCTGTCTATGAGATTGAAATAATAACTACCTCATAAAAATTTAAACCGTTTAATACCTTATTTCTTAAATCAGGGCCTTTTTTTAATTCAATTTAAATCCCACGTAAGTTCTATTTAAATTAATCTACAAGATGTAAAATATGCATTTCATCAATAATTTATAACCCTATCATAGTAAAGTAGTTAACACCATTTTGGATTTGTATGGCCTAGTATGCCTATTGATGACCTTTTGTTCTTACATTCTCCATGAAAATATTTTTTTATGTTTTACAGTTATGATGTCTTAGAATAACACACAGACAGGCGGAAAACAAAACTAGCTATGTTGTCTAGATACTTTCTAGACACCCCCAATATTGTAGGACTAACATTAATGGGAAGTTAGTGTGATAGGTCCCCTGTTTACAGGTAGGATTAGTTTATTCATAAGTCATAACCTGTAGTTTTACTCTAGTTAGAGATATAATCACTATCGGTTGTACTGATAGACGGTTGTAAACCTGTTTAAAATTCAAAAACCAAAACATAATTAATATATTATTTTAAAACTTATAATCGCACAGTAAGATAATGGTCCATTGCATAGACCTATCATTGCAGTTGTAAGCGTATTTGACTTATTTATTCCTAATATTCTAAAAATATCATTTTACACCTCTTATCAAAAGCGACCATTTCAAGGTAATTATTTCAATATTAACAATGCTATAAAAACGATGGTAGAGATCTCATATAATATAAAAAGCACAAACATTTTAAAGGTTTATATTATAAAATAAGAAACGGATAACAAAGAACATAAACCTATATCAATGCCTCTGTTGAACTGCCATATTTATGAAAGTTTATATTTATTTGAGATGGATGATATTTCCATTTGAAGTGTTCCTGAAAATATCTTTCTTAGTTACAAAAACTTATGTCTGTTTTCGTTATATTAACTAGCATAAGACTATGGGATAACCCCCATTTTTAACCGGTAAAACATTATTCGTAGTACATATTGAGCATTAATTCTAAGACTAATTAAAATACACGCAGAAAATAGAAGCGCTAACACATGACAAGCGCTTATGTACAAGCCATAACCTATTTTTCAGTGGATACTTTTTCAGAAGATTTTTAGTGAGTCACCAAATACCCTCAATACTATACATTATATATTAGAATACTGTCTGCAGAGATTTAGTAACTAGACAAAATTTAGCGCATCGTGAATAAGTAATTATTTCACTGGTTTGTACTATCTGAACCTAATATCCGACTTATAAAAGCTTAAATAGAAAAAAATATGATCGAACAAAAAAGTATGAACCAAGTATCATACTGTTTTATCTTGTGATAAACTTCACACAAACCCACTTCTGTCGTGGCCTCAAGAAACAAAACTCTAATATTTCGTCAGCTTTGAATAATTCGTTGTCTGAGTCATTAGTCTAGCTTGTAGAGTGACGTTATAAGATTATAATCTAAGTGCATCAGCATTGTTTACTGGGTCATCAAAATTATTATTGGTACTTACTGATCGTATTACATTTTTTACATTTAAGTGGTAAATTCTATTAATTATAAGCAGTTTATATTAAACGATTATATGGATTATAAAATACTTATATATAAAATGTATACAATGTAAACGTATACACTTAAAACATAACACTTAAGAAGTTAAAAATGCTTACAGTTGTAAAGTTACAAAATTAAATTATTAAATTATTATTTCACCGTTACAGTCAATATTTCGTTGATAGAGTATGATTTTTTGGTTACACTATTTTCAAAGTTGTTGCCTATTGACGTCAACAACAAAATGTAATAAAAGGGTTTTAACTATATTTACAACCAAAGGGATGTAACTGCTTATTTACATTAGAGAAGTAGCCTCGAAAGGCGTTTCATATAAATACGAGGTGTGATCAAAAAGTTCCAGGACTTTTTTATACTATGGGAATGCAATGCAAAGGTGTATTATTGTATACGATGCCAACCCATAGTAGTATGGGTTGGCATCGTATACAATAATACACCTTTTAACACTTTTTGATAGATTTATTGTTTATTTATGCCTATTTACCTTTTTATAATACCAATATAGAGCAACATGATTCTTATATTTGTTAGCCTTCTGAATATCTCGTAACTTTTGAAGATTTAAAGAACACAATTTTTTATTTCATGATAATTTAAAAATAGGTTGAAAGTCGTCCTTAACATTGAGTTTAATTCAAAAGGCCGTGGTAAAATTAGTTTATGAACTTATATGGTAATATTTGGCTAATTTGTATAATATTTTATGAATGATATGGCTAGTTTTGAGGAAAAGTGTGATTGATTTATTTTTTTAGCTGATTAGATTAGTACGATACCCTAATTACACCCGCGATTAAATTTATTACTCGTCTTCTTATTACTAGACCTACTAAAATTGTTCCCACGAATAGAAAGAATATAAATTATACCCATTTTTTTACATAAGCGGGTGAGACAACTGCTATTATTCAAATACAGCATGCTATGGATGACTTTTAATAGAATTTAGTTTTTATTTATATTAAATACACAATAATGGTATGTACAATAACTCTGGTCTACAGCTTCACTACAGTATTCCAACAACAAACATGTAACTAATAAATTATTATCTAAGTTATATAGCATTCAAGATAAGTATATGAGTTGCTGTCTTCGCACAAAATTAATTAAACTTGCTTTATATATTGGAACTTAAAATAACTTTGAGATTTTAGTGTTGGAACACTACCTAATAAAAATAAGTTGAATTAATAAACTAGTGTTAGTACCATTTGTAACAACCCATAAACAAACTTCGGATCGCATAAAATGTATACAAATTTTATTTACAGCGAGTATATTTACAAGAGTATAAGTAGTAAAGTTTATTAAGAATTCATAAACATTGTTATATTCTTCAAATTATTCGGTTGAGATATATATTGGAATTTAAAACATCATGTTCTGTGTATTATAATTTAATGTTACAAAATAATAATTTTCTAATTGTATACATATCTGTTTGTATTACATGTTGGCAATAGTCTAGCCGATATACAATTTGCATTGCTTAGGGACATAGCCCAGTTTTCCTAGATAGAGAATTGTCCCCTACGAAAGAAATCGATCATCAGCCTCGCTAGCTCTGGTGGGTGTCGAAATGGGAGGATGACAAAAAAGTTAAAATTTGAAAAAATAATTTCTCAGATCACATTTTTCCATATTTGACACATTTGAAGCCAACCGTAAGACACTTAAATAAATGTGAAATCAGTACCAACACACCATATAGACCTACAGACCTGAAAGTAGCGACTCAGAAACTTTATATAGTTGTCTGATGGTGATATATCAACATTTATATGTGTCTGACAGTGGGTTTTATGTGTGGCTTGATAAGAAAAAGGTTATTTCTGAAAAAACTTATTGTTTCATATTTTTAACCCTTCCGACCCTTCTCATTTCGATCTCCGCCAAACTAGCGTGGCTGTTGGGTTAATTTAATTTTTTTGTGTCTCTATTGATTTCAAGAAAACCTGGTTATGTGCTTATGCGATGCAAATTTGCTCTCGGATCATAGACTTTATTAAATATTGCAGTCATAATAATAATAATAATAATAATAGTCTCTTTATTGCATTATTTTAACAATTTTTACATCGTACCGCAATCGTCAATAGTTTAAGTCAATATACACGATTTCATATTATCATTCACACAACTTCATACTCACAATTCATACAATCATTCAAGATATAATAGCATTGGCCTCAGAAATATCCCAGCGGCTTATCATGAATTCATCAACAGAGTAGAAAGCCTTGGACACTGAAAGAAGTTTGAGACGCGTTTTAAATTGATTTTAATTATTGGAAATTTTGATTTCTTCGGGGAGCCTGTTGATTAATCTGACACCAACTTCTTGCGGTAGATATGTCCTGCAATTGGAGTACCCCAAGGAACATGAATAGGTATAATTTTTTTCTTAGTTAGTCAGGGAAATCGGCGAATAATAAATCAAATACAATTGTCCTCGGACCCGGCCGGGACCGAGCAGTTTATTCAACAGGCATAAAGTGTTGATGGGGGGGGGGGGTAACAGGTAGAGGAGGGGACGAAGGACGCGCACAGTTGTGCGACAATTGGCGAGGTGCGGAGCGCGCGTGCGTCCAACGGCGACCATGGTGAGTCCACTTTCATTCATTACTACTATTATTTCATTCATAACTTTCACCTATATCAACCTTCACCTTCGCATTTCAAATTACAGTGATATTTACCTGTAGATAACAGAATGCTGTCTAAAGAACGTATAATGATTGGTACGCATATTTATGTTACTTATATTGACGTCTTGTAACTTAATGTTTCAATTTAAAATACTACTTTCTTTAATAATTAATAAAAGACAACATCTAATTGTTCTCTAAGTATCTTCTTGATTACAAGTGAGTACAAACATATAAGCACACATATATTCATAATATTATTAAAAAGTGTAGCAAATTTCTGTTGTTATTGTGAGTATAAATAATAAACTGAAACCATGGATTTTAAACATGTATTTAACAATACCCGACACGTGATTTGGCATTATACCATCTTCAGAGTGAAAAGAAAATTCTATGCATATAGTAGCCTACTCTACAAAGAAAATTCGGTCTGTTAATTTTAGGAATGAAATTTTGATTATATATTTCGTGTTACTAAAATATAGGTATGAAATGGTTATTTACTGTGTATATGACAAAAATCTTCTCAAGGAAAGGAAATGGGTATACTTACCCTTTCACATAAAAACTTAAATATTGGTTAGGCTTGCAATTACTAAAAATTATTTCGTTTATCATTTATATAATGTGTTGTAATTGTGAAATTTAACAGCAACATTTACTAAAAAATGTAATATCCAAATTAAAAAATCCAAATGTTGAATGGCATGTAACGAGTAAAATTATGTTCAATTACTTAAAGAAGATTCCTCGATGGAATTTAACCTTTTAACAAGCTATTTAAATTTCCGTTAATAGCAAATTACTGGTTTCAAAAGTAATGTATTGCAGAGCGAGAATATAATTAAGCGCGAGGCGAAGCCGAGCATGAAAGATTATATTAAACCCCCAATAGAACTTTGAGACGAATATTAAACGATACTTTTCATCATGGTGCAAAAAAATCACACTACATAGACATATCATAATCTAATAATTGATTGTTCTTTTATAAGGAAACGTAACACTATTTTATTATTCATTTTGGTTTTTAAATAATCTCTTTGAAAATAGGGCTGTCAAAACAAATGACGGAATCACAATATTTTATACATGCAAAGAGATTATTGCAGTGGGGAAAGACTGTTTACATAGGGAAAGTAATTTTTGGGAGAGGCAAATCAGCTGACTTAGCTATGAGGGAAACAATGAATATCGCAGATATCAGTTGTATTGGAAAGTAGTCCATTACCATACAGCGTAAAGAAAACATATCTGCTACTTATAAATTATTTGGCTATTAGGTCATAAGTCTAATAGCTGTTAGAATCCTTCATTTTATGGTTGCGTTTAAATTAATTTTCAAATAGTCTCATTTATAGAGAAATATTTTTATTAGCGTAAAAATTGTGTTGACTATTTAGTACTATGTAGTTGTTCGTACCATGCAGTTGCTACTTGGTACTATTTTGTATTTTGCACTGTTTGTTGTTCGAATTGCTACGTACTGCATAGGAATACTTAGTTATTCCATAATAATGTAACCAAACATTATAATAAGTGCATTATAACAATATAATGAATACTACTCTTGTACGCGTTTTTTCATAGATTGTCAGGAACAAAAACACACTGGATATGTAATTCAACTACCGGAAGACTGGATTTTGAAAATGGTCCAATGTTGAGTGTATGAATTCTTCTTGTCGCCCGACATCTGCACCGAACCTTTGGATGTAGTGGATCACGTAAGGAGTCCAGAACGTCCTTCATTGGTGAAGGAATTGGATTTTCTATTGGTATACTGCTCAATTTCAGCATTACAAAACAATAGAATCTTCGTGGTTCGTAATGCTCATTAAACTGTAAGATTTACCCGTTATCATCTGTATCAAAGAACCAGCTGACCCTAGCTAGTAACCCACTTTAATCATTCTTCATTCATACTTATTGCATAACTCGACATTTCAGCGTCTCAAGTTGTAAGCTGTATAAAAGCTACTTGTAAAATAGATAAATGAGATGGACAATTTGTGACAGGAACACACTGAAATAAAAATTTCATATGGTTTCAAGATTAGAATTCAGTAACAATATTGTTTTTTATTTTTTATTGGCTTCTAATAGCGTGTTAATTTTGCTATTTAGCTTCATAATAAAGGAAAAATGATTAAATTGATTGATTTGTATTCTTAAATACGTACAAACGCCCAACATTTAATTTATAAACTTTATTTTCCTGTATTTCCAATCAATTCCGAATTTGTAAAACGTTTTTAAATAGGTAAAAACCTTTACTTTATATAAATGTATAACAAATAATTTTAGAAATATTTGATTTTCAATTTATAGAACGCAAAATAGACTTGAACTTTCGAAAATATAGCTGTTTTTAAGATATTAAATAAACAGTCTGCTTTAGTTATATAACTGTAGAAATTAGTTTCGTAGTCATATCCGTGTAGGTATCAACGTCATAATATAGAGCATGGCTCATTTCATCTTGTTTTAAAATAAAATTGCTCACGACCACAGGATGAGGAGTATAAGAATTTAACTGCAAATCGAATCCCTCTCACACCCAGCCCAAGCAATTAACTGCTGATGCAGTTTCTCCAGTGCTCCATTAATCTCTAATTTCGCATGGTCTTATAGTTAAACTAGTGATTACATTTATGTTTCTTTTGTTATTAAACCAAGTGGCAGAATTTTCGCGTTATTAGAAATCTGTTTGAAAAGCGATAATTTCGTACCTCCTTACTTTTTTGTTTTTTCTTAAATACTTAATTAATACGTTGTGCTTCTTTAGTTTATAAAAAATATCGAATAATTTAGGTAGTTTTCAAAGAAATCCACCTCTTGCAATGACCCTAATGTTGGATTTTTCGGAATAGTTCTTATAAATCACTATAATCAATATATACATTTATTTGTATTTATTTATTTTATACACTTATGGATTTATGCAATATATACTCGTATTTATATAACGTGAGATAATGAACACGATGACTGCCGTAATTTTGTATAGATCCAAACTAAATTTGGTATAGGCAAAGTATTTTTACCTAGCTTGGATGAGTTTCGGTTTGAGCCAATTGTAATCAAAACTAAGAAAGTCTACGAAAAACTATTTTCTATTCGTGGAAAGTATGTTTACTTAATAAATCGGTCGTTACAAAATAACTTTAAGCGAGAGAACTACAACTCTGTAAAGCTTCTTTCTGGCTTTTTATAATAAAGTTTAAAATAATAATATTCTACACCTTATATATTTTTGTAATCCTTTTTAAGCAGCATAAAACTGTAAGACTTTGTTTCAAATTTAATTTATACACTTTAAATTTACAATGTTTGCGTTAAACTGCTTCTGGATATATTTTTAATCGTAATCTTACCTTTATGCCTCCCCCCTTCTTACACCCTCTGCTACAAAATCCCGAAACTCAGTGTCGTGCGACAGATTTTCAATTTCTTTCTATACTTTCCAATTAATACTTGGGTAGTATAGAACTGCTGCAAAGTAATATTTTTAGAGGTTTAGTAAATTTTGATTTATTTTATTAATCTATCTCGAAAATGTAACTCAAAACAAAGAAAATTAAAGGTGCAAGTGATACCAAGCGGCCGATCGTCTGCTCGCTGCTGGTTATTAGGAAAATCTCTTTACAAAATATTATTATTTGTAGACATTGATAACACTATAATTGCAAACCATTATTCTGTTGATAATTAACTGTATTTGATAATTAAGTGAGAGTTCATGAGAAAATATCTGTTTGGTTAAAAGGCCTGAAAGTTAATTACAGACAAAAGCAATGCGGTATGCTGCCTTTGAAGATAATGATTCTATAATGAGAGAGGACTCTACCTTAGTGCAAATGATTTCTACTTACTCTCGGTTTAGCAAAGTTTGTACATACACTCGTTCCATAAACAAAAATATGTAATAAAATTTTATATATTTTAATAAATTTTATGTGGAAATATACAAAAAATGTCTTTTCCATTAAAACCAACTTACTTCCACCAAGGATACAAAGCAGAAAATGTCACTTGGTTCAATACACTCAAATACTTTTGTATAATTAAATGCTTTAAATAATTAATAAAAAATCTATCATCTTTTACTCTTCGTACAGCGTGTTATCTCGTCGGCTCACATAAAAGTAACCGAACTGCAGCTGCCTACTACAGACCAATCAGTATCAATTCGAGCAAGAAGTCAACTCTGGACTGCTACTCCACTCGTTATACTAACAAGTCTCAAGTAGAGGGTCAACAGATCTGTCTATCAGCTACAAGGATAAATGGTCCTGAGACTGGTTGTGGCCTTCTGTCATATCGTCCTGTGAACACTTCGTTTTCAATCATTAATCATCCTGTTACTCAAGCCATTTTTCAGCGAGTGTACATGTTGTTCAGTGAATCCTTGGCCTTCAAATTGGCAAGTCAAACGAGTTTTGGTAGAATTGGAAAGAAGAGGCAACTGTATTCAAAAATTTTAAAGAAAAGCATTATTAATATTTCTCACTAAGTCCGCCCATTTCATGTGTCACAAATTAGTAGGAGAACTCCTAATACTTGTTAACTATTAATAACTTGTTATATATTTATGGAATTGCTCTATTAAAAATTATCCTTTTCGACAATGTCATTTGAAAACGGATTTATTGTAAGGTTAATAGTAGTAGGCCTGAGCACAGAAAAGATGCGCTTACTTTGGTTGTGCGAGTGTTTAAAAAACCGCAGATACCTACAAGTCAACAAACTTCATTAGTGTTTCACTGGTGCTTACTACAATTATGTACTAGAATTGACCATCAAATTGCGATAGACAAATTTTCAGAGAGGCTTCTATAAATTACTTTTATGTTTTCAACGATTACATAAGGGTAATTGACATGGCAGTACATTACCTCAATATCTGAGACTTATCATTAACTTTCATAAATCTAAATCTCACGATCTGCCAAACACGAAGAACTAGGGATGATAACGTATTTACTAACATATTTTAGAAGTATAGTCCAAAAATGAAAATACCAAATAAAAAACATACTTATTTTTGTAAATTTTACAGGTTATAAATCTCTCTATATGTATGATTCCATACCATTCAGTATTAAAAAATGAGATTGTATGTAGCAAACTTAGAGTTGGAGAGCAGGGGTTATTTGTCTTGTTTAATTATAACTGTTATCTTTATGAACAGCAACTTACTGTTAACAGAATCAAAATGATCCGAAAGGCTTATATGGGTAAACAATTCAATTCAACAATTCATCACGGTATTTCATTAAAGCGAAATATACGTTATAAAAAGATAATACAGTAAAATTTATTGCGAAATATAAAAAATATTATGCTACGTTATGTTATTATGATATTAAGTAATGATATTTTTATATTCACAGAGTAAAAATATTCAAAATATATTTATTAATAAATTACGTGTACATAAATATTTGCTGCGAATATTAGTATGTATTTAATCTGCATTATTAGTATTATATATAAAGTACTTAGCCTTCCACATTGATTTATTTTTCACTCACACGCAGACCTTATAGTAACATAAAGGTTCTAGGATTCAAGTATTTTATTTATTTATGGATCACAATAAAGTCTTTCAGAAGAAAGTGTGAATGTGCTATTTGAATGTGGTCCATTTGGAAACAGTTGGTTTCATTCCAGAAACAATATTTGTGTTGGGTCTGATAACATTCCTGCAAGTCTGAAGATAACTTTATGGCCTCCCCCTTCCTCTCAGCGCATCTCAGCTGTTGGCTATTTGTTCACATTTATTGCAGTTCTTTGAATATACATTGGCCTGTTACATGTTGTCTTTGTAATTTGTTTGAATTTCTATGAAATGTGCAAAGATAACAGTTATAATTAAACAAGACTACACCCCTGCTCTCCAACTCCGGTTTGCTACTTATAATTCAGTTTCTAATACTGATTGGTATAGGAATCATACATATATTGAGATTTATAACCTGTAAAATTTACAAAAATAAGTATGACTTTTATTTTCGTCTTTTCATTTTTGGATTATACTTCTAAAATATGTTAGTGAACATTGAAAAATTCTACTTAGATTGCCAGAGTTGTATTATATAGTCATCATGGTAGCACTTATGATACAAACTTGGTACAATATAATTAATCCTATACACAAATCTCGCTAAGTTCACTTTTCATTAGGCCGCATGGTACATTTAAACTTGAAAAATACACGATACTGTTATTTATGGGCATAGAGAGAAAGTAAAAAGATATTTGTAATACATCTAACATTTTATTATTTTTTATTATGGCCACTTTTGGTACTCGAACACTATTCGAGATATCGTTTCCCCAAAAGAATCTCTCGGTCACAAAAACTGGGGAAATAAATGCTGAAACTAATTCAAACTGTGTACAAAAATTGATTTTATAAACGCCTAGTTAAGTTTATTGGCCAGCTTGGTACGCTATTTCTTCCTGATGTGGCAGCCGTTCAAACCTTGAATTCACAGCTCTTTTGAGTATGGAGCATAGACAAAAAATTATTTAATTCGTCAACAATTCCTTATAGTTGAAATCCTATATTTCTAAAATAGACCGTATTAATACTCCAACTGTCATACGATCTACCTATTTCTTCATGGTGAGAAGAAATAATTATTTATATTTATAACATTATAGAAACCACTGTGAGTTGGTGATAAAAAAATATTCTGCCATTTTTAAATATAAAATTTATAACTTAATAATCGAAATGAAAGACAAAAATTATTAAAATTAATGACACTAAGAATATACAACAACAAACTTACTATTTATTAATGACACAAACTCTAAATATAGTTTGTTATAAAGATATATGTGAGCAATCTGCTACAGTAATATACGGTATAGAACCATTTGGTTTACAGAGTTAGTAAATTAAACTGAATACACTTGCTCTTACCAGGCTTCCAGAGAAGCGTGGTGATCGATACATTAAAGATAATGTAACCATGTTTATGTGCAGTGGTTTCCTCATATCTCCCTTTATAGACTTATGTTCTCAATACAAAGTTTTTGGTGTCAATATTCTTGCTATCAAATATTTAATATTCAGTATTTGTAACCAACGTTTATTTGTTTACTCGTTCTGGGTTATTTAAATTTTAAAATTTGCAAAGATACGAAAACTATAAATAGTGAACAACATAAAACGCAATCCTTTTTACTTGTAAGTATTTTTTGTTGATGGATCTAAATATTACTCGTCATTAGGATATAAGTTAACATTGTAAACAAAAAGCAGGTTGTACATTCTAGATCTTTAATCTTAAATAAAGAATATGCTCCTTATTCCACCATCTTGAGGAATATTTAGTAAAGAGATTCCAAGTCAATCGTCCACACAAGAATTCTCTGTTGAGGCATTTCAGAGAGCCTGTCAGTGAAACAATTGGTATCATACACACAACTCTAACGATTTATTTAATTAAATGAGACATTCTTTGCGTGGGTTTTATACAAAAGAACAGTGTGATTTTCCTATTTCAAAATATTTTTACAGCCCAATGTCATACAAGAAACAGCTGTACATATTACAAATATAAAGTATCGCTCTTTGCTATTGGTTAGCCTTTGAGTACAAGAGATCACGGAACTCGGGAAATTTCACCAATTGAACAAAATTCCTGATTTATAAGTAAAAATCATCAAATTTCGATTAGTATTCATAATTGGTTTGAAAGAAGATATGGCTTAAATTCATCATAACATATTCTACAATCTTCTGACGATTATGTGCTTTGTGATGGATGTTAATACATTTAGCTTATATGTAATCCGCCGCTTAAAGACGTACAAACGTATAACTACTTCAGATAATTTCAAGTACTGCATAATTCATTTTTGTGGTACTTTATGATAAATTGAAGTGATTTTCATTGTACTAAACGTTAAGTGCAGGATTAAATCAACGAGTGAATGGGTTAATGGAGCACATTTTATCCACTAACAGATAGAGAGAGCTATTCAGAGATAAAATACGAGTTCATATCGTCTTTCTGGAATCACTACGCCAAGTTATAACAGGAAGTAACACGTTAATATTTTATGAAACATTAGATGGACGGATCTTTCTTATCGTAGATCGAAAGTTTTTTACGGTTAATTTATTGTTTGCCTGTTAAAGTAAAAATATGTTATCGAGTTTTAACTAATTTTGCGAAGACCTTTGAGTTTTTGGTACATACGTAAACTGGATAACACTGCTGTAATTATACATAGTTGTGGGAAAAGGTTACAGAAATTTTAAAAAGATCATAGCTCAGTTATTATTTTGTTAACCTAAAAGTAACTGAAACATTTTTCACACTCCTTAAGAGGTTTCAAATAAGCTCCGTATGAAATTCTTTTGATAAATTATACAATTTAAATTATATTATATTCACATCACCAACCCTGATATTAAAACTTTCAAGACTTAGAGGCGTAGGTCAGTCAAAATATCTTTGATTCTATCAAACCTCCATGGTACAATAAATGTTCTTGTATTTCAGCAGATTTTAGGCCAGGAGTCCAACATTTGACTAAGATAAACAGTAAGAATACGATGGTCAATTATCGATAAATGTTTTAGTACATAATATTATTGTAGTATCACTAATATTAAGGAATACCAACATTTTCCAATACAATATTTATTTTGTGCAAGGCCTTTCTGAATCAAAGATTCCAATCATCAAGCACTTCACAAATTATTATTAAATGTTTAACATTTTTGTACATAATAATGTAATTTTATAATAACATGTGGTAAACAATTCTGGATTGTACGGTTAGCATCAGTATAAAAATATTTAATTATAATTTAATTTTAATATCTTATATATATAAAAATGAATGTTTGTTGTATGTTTGTCCTTTATGGAATCGTGAACTATTGGACCGATCATGATGAAAAATTTGTAACGTATATGTATTTTTCCACGGAGAAGGTTTATAAGCTATGCCCATCCCTTTCCCGATTCAGGGATTCCGCCCCCACTGGTTACAGAAATAACCATAAGGAAATGCATTGCAGCAAACATATGTTAACGTCTTTTCAAATTTTTAATCAGCTGTTCTTTGTAAACATATATTACACTTATAGTTTTAAAAGCATAGAGTAAGCTTAAGAGAAAACGACAAATTTGTTTAAACTGTTTCTGCAATCACTGTTAAACATAGACTTTACTATCCAGATAATTACAATTCAAATTTGACGTAAAAATTCACACCTTTAACTGCAATATTTATTTAATATAAACCATGCTCATGCTTGATCAGAAGAGTAATGCAGATATCATAATTAAGTATCTTACGTTGGCTACAAATATAGAATGTTATAAAATCAACCTTAGTTGTATGTTTTTTTTGACAGAAGTATGGTTCTCAAAAACTCCGTGTGTACATATTCTCTCGATCGAGACAACAAAGCAAGCTCAATCGTGGCATCGGAGATATAACTAATTTAATCTAAAATTTATTTTAGTAAAAAAAAAATTTACTAAGTATATAAAGGACTTCGGTTCTAAGATTGCGTGCGAAGCCGTGGGTAACAGCTAGATAGGAGGCAGGAAATATGGTACATACCTTCATAATAACGCCCAAGAGGCTCACGATGGAACGACTATCAATTATCTCAGCAATGTTTAGAATGTTGATAGAAAAAGAATAAGTGAATATAGTGTACTGTTTTCAACGGGAAATTGCGTGCGAAGCCGCGGGCAACTTTTGCAAAAAATTATTGAAATGCGCAGCAAAGCGCGCCGGGCCCCCGCTAGTTTTTTTATAAATTGAGATGAGAGTAAAACTGAATTTTTAATTGGTCCGTCTTCATTATTGATAAGTTTTTCTTGATTTATGTTAATGTAAAATGTTTCCCCAAGCATTTAAATGTATTGTGTTAGTAACTTCTTTTAATAATCGTAAATTTTTATTAGAGATGGTGTGTCCAGATTCAATACAGTGATTCGCCACAGCAGATTTTTCATTTCTTCCATATTTTTTATGTGCAAAGTGTTTCTTTGAATCGTGTCTTAATGTTCCTTTTAGTTTGGCCAATGTACAATTTATCACAGTCGCTGCATTTAATTTACCGTACATCCAAATTGTTTACCATATGTTATTATTAAATTAAATTATTATTACAAAAATGTAAACATTTAATAATTTGTGAAGTGCCTGATGATGGAATCTTTGATTCAGAAAGGCCTGCACAAAATAAAATATTATATTGGAAAATGTTGTATTCTTTATATTAGTGATACTACAAGAAAAACCGTTTTCCAATGCTCCAAGATTCTACACATAATATTATGTTTCAATTATGATTAATGAAAACATTTCTTTTATTAGCATTGGAATTAATGTATTTTATTGTACTAAAATTAATTCGTCCAAATGAACTGCATCACAAGTGCTAGATAGATTCATATTAAAGCGCCAAGGATTGCCTGATTCGGTGACCTCAGAAACGGAAAATATAACGGAGAAAATTATAAAATATAATTTCCCGAGTTCGGATCCACAGTAGGATACTCAGAAAAACAGAACCAAAAATCGTTGATGCGTCTTAGACGCGACACTCCACGTTTTTTGAATACTAATTAGTTGTGATTACTATTTAAAACAAACTCCAAACAACATATAGCACTATACGAATAATAAACCTTTATACCAATGAATAAACCGAAATATAGGAATATTTAAGGACCTGAAAGAAAAGAATCATCGCACAGACGAACACACACGGACGGACGTTCATTTAACCTTTAACCACAAAATCAATAGCTATATTCCTTGTCCTATAAATAGCTATATGTTAATAGGAACCTATATGCCACGTTTTAAGATTTTAGGATATTTTTATTTAGAATTAAAGAGGGACAGGTGGATTTGCAATGTAACTATTTTTGCAACTATACATTTCAAAAAGCTCTTTCAGATGTAAATAATACTGCCCTTATAGGGGTATAAAGCTCTAAGATAGTGTTAATTGTTTTTGAGAGAGCGGTAGTTTGTAAGGTGAGTTCGTCTTTTATGTAAGAGCGTTAATTGTCTCTAATAACGTATACATTTTTAATGGATATTTACAGTAAAGTAGGAGTAGAATTCAGAGCTTCTATTAATTCGTTGGTATAGCACTCGTATCTACCAGGAGTCCTATATGTAACGCACAGTTTATGTAAGAGCGTTAATTGTTTCTAATAACGTATACATTTTTAATGGATATTTATAGTAAAGTAGGAGTAGAATTCAGAGCTTCTATTAATTCGTTGGTATAGCACTCGTATATACCAGGAGTCCTATATGTAACGCACAGTTTATGTAAGAGCGTTAATTGTTTCTAGTAACGTATACATTTTTAATGGATATTTACAGTAAAGTAGGAGTAGAATTCAGAGCTTCTATTAATTCGTTGGTATAGCACTCGTATATACCAGGAGTCCTATATGTAACGCACAGTTTATGTAAGAGCGTTAATTGTTTCTAGTAACGTATACATTTTTAATGGATATTTATAGTAAAGTAGGAGTAGAATTCAGAGCTTCTATTAATTCGTTGGTATAGCACTCGTATATACCAGGAGTCCTATATGTAACGGACAGTGAATGATTTTATGATAACATTTTCCAGTAATTAAAACTTCATGTACTTTTTTAAGTGTAAGTGTAACAAATTACTGCTAGATATTTTGTTATATTAAACGTAGACAAGGCCTATAGAACCAAAATTAAATAAAACTCTTAAATATTTTTCAAGATCTAAATTACATTTATAATTAAAGTTGAAAAGTAAACAAATACTAACACTGAATGATTATTGTTTACACCGACAGTTCCATTCCTAAGCTGAATAAAATGGTAAACCGGCAGGTTACTTTGTCACGAGTTATTTAAACATACACCCTCGTCAAAAGAAACCCCTTGATTCGGACAGTAAGTTCAAGGCCCATGCAACATTATTGTGCGATTAATGAAGAAGAAAGGGTTGACATCTTAATACCACAGACGTTTAACTTTCGAGAATCTCTAAAATACTTAACAATTTCATTAGTGTCAGCTCCCCATGTCTAGAATTACAATGGTTGTCGGAACCATTGACATGAAATGTAGCTTAAAATGTGAAGGTGATGCGTTTTTAACTTATTTTGTCTGGTCAATTATTGTACGCATATCACATGAGAATGCTTTAGTCGACTGTATTTCGTAAACGTGAAGATGTAAACGCTTGCGTAAAACATTTTTATTGTAGTTTTGAGAATTGTGAGTAGCAACCTTCGCTTAGCAATTTATTTGTTGTGCCTTGTTACACAACTTTTTCACGTTAACGTTTCCATTTTGTTGAAGCTACTCGTACCAACGTCTAATGATGTTAGTATGAGGTGTCCCGTGTCATCAGTGTCAGCAACACGTCGGAAAGATCACTTTACAGATAGAACACACTTAAATTACAACCATCACTGTGCTTTTTGCTGAATATCGCCTTCCTGTCGCACACCTTTTCTGAAGGTCAAGTGTGCAACGAGCATCAGATGATGGTCAAGAACAGTTTCTCAAACAAACAAACTCTATGATATTTCTATTAGTTGGTTGGTCGAATTATCACTTTTTATCAAATACAACGCCGCACTATATTTGTAACGCCACCCTTAAAGAAAATGAAATGAAAAATAAACAATTTATCACCACTGGGCTAGTAACGCAGTTAAACGTACTGACAGCAGCAGCGTAACTCGGTCATGCACGACCTTCTGTGTGCCTGAAATGTGCGGACCGGGTAAACCTACCGGGTTTTGATCTTATGTGTAGTGTGTGTTATGTAACTGAGTAATACTGCTGACGAAGCTAACGCCGGTGTACGAGTATGTAACGTGTTATCATCCTCTGATGATGGTATCTTAATACCGAAACGCGTAAGCGGTTTTTAGTATTGGATTGTACGACAAGGTCTATAGTTGCAAGCCTTGTATACTAGCAATGCTTAATCAATGCAACCCAAGAGATGCAATAAATACATAGGCTATTATTTGGCCCTTCAAGTAAAGTCGATAGTAAGTTATTAGCCAACAAATAAATGCCAAAAAAAACTATCATCTTTGGCTCACTACAGACGTTGGATGTAAATGTAAAGTGAAAATTATGCAAACCTCGAATTATGAAGTTTTCAATTATAGTTTTGAGTGCAATCATGTGAGAGAAAAAAACACATAACTCTCCTTTAATGGAAATAATTGCCACCTAACAAAGCTAAAGACAGAAAAAAGCAATGAATACTCACGGAACGTCTTTGTTACTCATACTCTTATTTTCTTCACTTGAAATGGATTTTCTTAATTCCTACTCTGGCAAGCAATCCTGACACGGTCACGGTCACTGACCACTCTCAATGTCTTAACCGCAACCTTGGTGGTTTGATTACAAAAGGCGTGCAATGATTGTACTAATTCTTTTTTTCAATATTCAACCACAATTTCTTATCTATTTGTAATTTCTTCTTCCTTGGACTAATAAGTGTGATAATATGGTATCTTTACTGTTACGTGCATCCACTTATTAGTGGTTAAAAAAAATCCAGTATTTCCTACATGGAAGGAAGCTTTTGACATTACTCATTGCAAGAGTTATTGTCTTATGATAAGAACTTCATCCACAAACTATTATCAAGTAATATTGAATTATTAATTCAAATATGATTTTTTCTGTACTACTAAATAAATATTATAAACATATATACTTAGTGCATTTAACTTTATGATTTGTGGAATATGTTTAACTTATGTATTAAATATTATGTACTAAACATGTACACCGTTTCTTATAAATTTTAAGTAATTTAAACCAACTTTAATAAAATGGTGTTATGTCTCTTAATGTATAATATTGTTGCTGTTGAAAGTTTCGGAAAGGTGCGGTTATATCTAAGCTATTAAGCATAGTACAGCAAAGTATGTGTATATTATCGTGTTGATTATAACTACTTCCAAACCATAACATTGTTGGTACCTAATAAGTTTTAGTAAGACATCTGTACAAGATTATGATAAATATACGATAACGTAAGAAGAGAATATAAGGATAGTTTAAAATAATCTTAATTAACCATGATAAGTTCGTGATTCAGTTCTTTTTGACTACAGATTGATGATAGTTTCGTTCCCAGCATTAACGTTTTCGTTTATACAGCTTCAGACGTTAACCATTTCCTGTATTGTCGAAACACCTCAGATTCTCTTAAGATCGTTCCCATCAACATACTTTGTTACTATGTGCATTCTTGCTTTTTTGTTGGCTATTCCATCGTTAAGGATCAGCTATTTTTTGTTTAACATCATTATTTTGCCAAGATATTTGCCTTTACCTTCAACCATTACTTCCTTATTTGCTTTCCTTTTGATCATGTTATTGTTTACTCTCTATACAGATTAATTAAGTTTCCATGAGTTATTCTTTTAGTAATTTTTTGTTGTACTGTGCAGGTTCTAATAATAGAACTGCATATTTTTCACATTTTTTGTGGGATTTTGATAACGTATGATTCCGGTTGGAGTCACGAAAGAGTTACGTATGATATTGCGGCTGGCTGTCATTGCTGAACTTGCTGACACAGTGCGTGTATCAGGTGACCTAACTGCTGTGTGCAGACATTGTTTGTGAAAGTTTAAATTATGATTTGACACTTATGTCACTAGATTACTTCATTCAGAACTAATCATCGCTTGCTCTTATCAAGAAAAATATTATCGATTGGTATTTTATAAGGCTTATTTGGTAACTTCATTGTGTACATACATTGAAATTTGTTACTATACCATCAGAGTGCTAAAGTGTCAGGTCTTCGCGATGTATATAGTGTACTTACATTCAACCTTAGTAAGGTGATAAATGTGTAATAATAATTATATGTAGTTGGACTAATTAAAACACAGCTTTCCTAACAATCCATTTCCCTATAACTGTAGTCAATCGGTTATTACGCTAGTGCAGCTAAAGAGGTAGTACGCTAATTCCAACATATCCCAAGTTCGTAGGATTCCTAACTTCAAACTCCCAACTATCCAGATGATGAATTTCATAATCTCATACTTGAAGCCATGCTTTAAACTTAAGCTTGAGCAACTATTGCTTTATTTAAAACCTAACATTTCTTATGTACTATATTTAAAATAAAAAGTTCACAAATGCAAAAGATTGTCCAAAGGTTTTCAGGTCGGGTCATCAAAAACTTAAACCAATGAACTTATTCCATTTCTCGCTTATTGCATTTGTGACATTCAATTTGGAATTTCAATTATGTAAAAGACATCTCTATCGACAACCAAGTAGATGACTGCTTGAAAGTATCCTTGAAGTATGATCCCACAAAATAGGATGGTGGAGACGATATATTTAGAGACAGCACCAGTTGTGGGTGGGCTCAATTTACTGAAATAGCTCTTCAGCCCGTCAGTTGACAGTCGCTTTTACGATGCAAGATGTTCGTCATCGCTTGCAATTCAAGAGGCAGAATAGACAAGTGGGCGGTTTCGTAACGATTTGACATTGGACAGTCAGAGTTGGTCTCCAATTAAATAAACATTAGCTGTTGCATCCTGTCAACACTTCCTGGCTTTAGTCAGTCTGGGACACGTGGCCATTGTGAACCCCATACAACAAAACAATAAAATTTAGAAAATTACACCATTATATTAGTCCCGCCGCTTTGAGCATGGTATAAGTATTAAAAAAACTAAAATTACAATATGGTACTTCAATATGAAAGATATATTTTTGACCTTTCCAGTGGTCAAATTGTTATTCTCTTATCTTTCTTATATTTCTTCTTTAATTTTCTTGCATGATTCTGCCTTAATCGTTCGTAAACCTATGATAACATTTGGACTCTTTTTGTTTTTGATTTGTCAAAATATTGTTGTATTTCTCTATCGGTTTCCAGAAAAACCAGGTTTTGTGCATGATCAGTTAGTTCCTTTAGTATAAAGAATGAATGCCAATTGGCTTTCGGCTCCTAAACTAGTAGTTCGGCCCGACAAACTAATGGAACCAAAGTTGGGTGAAGATATTAACCGCTTTCAAATTGGTTTTGGACGTTTGTGCATCTTTAATATTCAATATAGTGGATAAGGATCCTGTAAAATACTTAAAATCAAATAGTATCTTAGGGCAGGCACTGTTTAAAGGACTAATTGTAACGAAAAATTTGGTCTATAGTATGCATTAGGGACAAGTGATGGTTACATAAAATGTGCTAACCGGAAAGTTATAGAAAAATGTCTTCTTGCACAACATTGAGCAATTCTATATGAGGATGCTTGCAAAATTACAAATCTACAACTCATCTCATTCTCGAGATGTCCTGTGCACAGACAGATATAAAGGCAATCATGAAATCAAAAATTGTTTACATCCCCGGCACAAAAAAGATAAACTGTGTCAGCATTCTGAGTATACGCTTCCATAGCGTTCAGCCAAATTCCATGGTCAGACATGCACCATGCACCATCATGGATCTCATTATTGTCCATGCAGAAATGAACTTCCATGCATAATTAAAAGATTACAGACGAAATCTTTTTCAAGATATCTCGTGACTTGATACATTCACATGTTTTTCTCATTAAATTAGGCTTCATGACAGTGTTCGCATAATACAAGTTTCGATAAGCTAGCCAGGTTATGACAACGCAAGTCACTGAAGTCAGATTTTGTCACCAGTTTATAACATGGGCTTTCCACTCTGTTATATTTTTCTTTTGCGTCTACGGATAAAAATAGCACATGTACTCGGTACATGATTTTACTTGGATTATTTACAAATATATTTATTCTGCTATTTATAAACTTGATTTGAGTGTTTTAAAACAGTTTATAAACGTTGCGTCCGCATAAATATAAGCTATAACTAGGGAATAGTTACTACTACCTTGTTATTCACATCAAACCTATTTATTACTTTAGAGTACGTAAGCATTAGCAACAACTACTTTACGTTCATTTCGCTCATGGAGTGATATGCGCCATCATCGAACTCAGTGTTGTTCACATAAAAATTAAACTTCATGTAAACTTTCAAGTCTATGGGTCAGTTTGTTTCCGAGATATTAGGTGGAGAGACAGACAGACAGAAATAATTTTTCCAGCCTCTTCGCTAATGATCAATAATTAATAATTTATATGTTATAAAATCGACGTTATGTCTATTGAGCATGATTAATGTATAAGCATGTACGATTGACTTTCGCCGTCAGAAGGTTAACAATTTTTTGTAATTGATATTTTTAACCATTCTGAACATTTTAAAACGTTATGACTTATTTCAAATTATTACTAATCGTTAAAATGTTCAAAAGTAAAATAATTTGACCTAAGTCCTGAATTGAATCTCAATAGCTTAAAATGTAAAAACTGCAAAAATAGTAATTTAATTTAACTAGTCAGAAAAATGTTAATAACCAGAAGTCATGAGGCGCATGACACTGTGTAATGATGTTGATTATTTAATGACACCTACACCTGTTGACTGGTTAATGACATCTGCGGTCGTGGTAGAACTCAGGCGGCAGCCATATTTAACAAGGCAACAATGCACAACCAATTGAGTCTTGCCAATTTGCATCTGTTAGAGGGACCTTGAGCTCTGTTTCTGTGGATATTCCTATAAATAGACCAATAACTTTATGTTCTTGTCCAATTTTCTCTGTTTGGATTAGAGTACTTGTATCTCTTCACTTCTCGCTTTCTTTGACTTTTTGACCACACTGCATATGCATAGTGTTTCAGATTCCGATTGTTTTCCATTCCCACCCAACCATCCGATTATTTCAATTTCTAGTTTCTTTATACTATTGGAAAAAACTCATATCTTACACAACTCTTCATGTTTTAAAGTAAAAAAAAAACTGTTGATTTGTTACAATTTCTTGAATACGCTAATACTTACCCATATGAAACTATAATCTCTCCCTTTTATTTTTTAACATCTACAACCAAAGACACTATTCAACCCACGTATTTAATAAGTTTGTTATATTTAGTTAAATCCGTGTTATATTTTCCACAGCTTCCTAGTTAAAGAAAATGTTCTCTCTAAAGAGTGATAATTTTATCTCATCCTTCATTTTATGATTTTTTTTTCATTGATAAAATATAAGTAAAATGGATGTAGTTTCTTGTATTCCTCACAATATTATTTTTTACACTTTACTAAAACTCAATCCATGTTCACCCTGTTTAACTTTTTCAATTATATAAGCAGCCTAAAGCCCAAATGAGTAGCTTGCATTTAAAAATGCATACTTTGTAATAAGATCAAAGGTTAATAGCGCGCAAGGAATATGCTGTGTGTATCACTGGAGTAATGATTTTTTTCACCTTAGTGCATCTTGCCTCAATAGGAATACTAACCAGCAGTTTTGCCTTAGAAGCCCACACATTCAGCAACATTGTCTTTGGAAGCAATAAAATCAGGCTAAGAGCAAACAATCTCTACTACTGAGTATCTTGACCTCGTAAGCCAATTAACCAGCACCTTTGCCTTAGGAGCCAACAAACGGAAGTAATTTTGTTTAAACTCCACATACTGAAAAGCAATTAAACTTTGTAAAAGTGAATGCAAAATTGTTAAATGGTTATTCAGAAGCTAATGTAAATTATTATTTCAGATTCAAATCACGGAGAAGGATAAGGAGCTCGCGAGAGCAGTCTGGACCGAAGTCGAGAAAGACTACAGAGGCACTGGAATTCTCCTGTTTACTGAGTAAGAGGTCTACACATCAGATTTTTCTTTGACAAATTGTTCTTTGTTTTTAAATAATACAGACAATTGCTATGTATTTATCCTTTTGCTAAATATTGCTTGAATTTTTAATTCAAAAATAATTATGCCGTAACTCGGTTGTTAAGAGGTCCTATCATTTATTTCTGCGTTTGTAGAATACACTTTGAATAACTTTTATAAATGTGTCCTTGTTATTCACAAATGGAAACAAATATTTTGTAAGCAAAACGTCCGATTATGCTTTTTGTAAAATGCCCTTAAGAGTGACATTTTTGTGGTAAGGCGAGAGCTTCTCCACGTAAAATTGTATTTCTTATAGAGATATAGTTTTAAAATAAAAGATTGTCCATAGTTCATTAATTTTTAAGACATATGTACATGTGTGGAATTTAAATTTAGCCTCTGATATAGTGAAAAAGAGAATTATATGAGTTATGGCCATATAAATGGTTTTAAGCCACTATACACTTCCGTACTTATTAATGAACGACACTATTGTATAAGTTGCAAATCAGTTGGTGTAGTACCATCGAGGAATTTTATTACTAGCCGGTATTTTTAAACTTTTTCTTAATATTCCAGATTATTCACAACCTACCCTGACTACGTAAAATACTTCGAAAGGATGAAGTCGAGTCCAGATCAGGACATATTCGAGAGCGCTCGCTTCAAGAAACACATGGTCTCAGCCCTGTTCCCCTCCATAGCCCTGATGCTGAAGAACCTGGATCATCCTAGTGAACTGAGTAGTCAGCTCCACGAGATTGCAGTTAAACACAAGAGGAGGGGACTCAGAAGATCACACTTTGAGGTTTGTTCCAAGAAGTTAAATGACGGATCTACTTTAATGAAAATGCTATCGAAATCCTAATAATATTATAAATTCGAAAGCGCTTTTGTTTGTTTGTTTTGCTTTCCCATGTAAACTATTCAACAGATTGTACTGAAAGTTTACATGGGCATTCTTAGGGGAATGTAGGCCGTTAAATTTGTTTTAGTAAATAAATATTCTGGTTAAGTCAAGTCAAAGAAAAACAATCAATGTTGATGTCTCAGTTTATATTTATATTCCTTAGTTTTCCGGTATAAGGTATCCGGTATAAAGTACACCCTTTTCAGTTAATAATTTTAGTACTATAATAATAATAAGTTATCCAATATTGATCAGAAAGGCTTATTCTTATTATGAACTGTGCCCTGATGTTAACATGTTCGCTACAGAACATCAACTATTTGTACAGTTAACTCCAAATTTTATCATTTACCGCATATTTGTTGTAAATTTTACATTAATTTGGGTAAAAAAACATAAATCAGTAAAGAAAAGGATAATTTTACGTATAGATTATTATTTATTTTACGTCATATGTACGTGATGTCGGTCTATAACATATCTTGCCAATAGCATCCATAAAACTGTAACCCATTATCATGCTTGCAAGTATGTGGATTTGGTTATAGACTGATGTTAATTACAGTTGACATTGTAAAAAATAGTTTATAATGATGTTTTTAATAAATGTAATTATACAACAATTATAAATGTAACTAGTAAGGCACAACGGTTCCCCATTGTTTAATTTCCTGTTATTTTCAAATGTCAACGGTCTGAGGAGTAAAATGAACTCATTAACGCAAGGAATAAATACTTCACCCTATGATATTATATCGCTGGTCGAAAACCAATCTATCACCTGATATACACGATGCTGAGCTTAATCTTACGGGGTTCCATATCTTCAGGTGTGATAGGTCATCACTTACTAGTGACAAGTCGGGTGGTGGTGGAGTTCTCATAGCCGTACGAAATTGTATTTCTTGCACCAGGATTCCCACCAATGTCAATGACATTGAATGTATATTTTATCTTGTGTAAGTTTCCCACCTCCTCAGTACTTCTGGGAAAATGTCTATATACCTCCTAATCAGCCAACCATTAAGTATTCGGATTTTAGAGATGCTATGGATGAGGTCTATAATTCCCTGGGTGAACCTGCAGATGTCATAATAATGGGAGACTTTAATCAGGCCTGACACAAAATGGACGCGGCCCGACATTACTTCTGTGTCAAACTCTTCCCGTTGTCTGCTTGAACTTATTGGTGCATATAGCCTGAGACAGTTTAAATTATATAACCAACTACCGAGATGTATGTCTTGATCTGATACTCTCTTCAATTGAGACATCTGAAGTTGTGCATGCGCCTGATGTACTGTTGGAGGAAGATAGACACCATCCTGCTTTGTCTTTTGAATTTGAAGTGTTGCAGCTTCCACGACTGAAAGCCAAGAAACGGGTGCTTAACTTTCGAAGGTGTGATGTCGATGCTGTTTTCAATGGGCTGCAGGTTCTAAGCTACCCTGCATCAAGTGAGTTGGCGGATCCTGAGCGGGCTTTCACAAACTTCAGCGACTACCTGGCCTCTTTAGTTAGGGTCAATACTCCACTCAAAAGAGTTGGTGGAGCTAGATTCCCCTCCTGGTTCTCTAAAAAATTGAAACTGCTGGTTATCAGGAAGAAACAGTTACATAAAGTCTACAAGCATACAAGGGCGCACATTGATTATGATAATTTTCGGAGAACTAGAAGGGAGTGCAGAGACCTCACCCACGCGTGCTATTCAGAATACATCGGTAAGGTTGAAAATAGTATTCCTAGAGATATTAAGTCCTTTTGGTCTCATGTTGGTAGCCTTAAAAGTTCTCCTAACGTTCCGACACACATGACTTTAGACAAAAAGGAAAGCTACTGATCCTACTAGCAAGTGTGATTTGTTTGCTCGGTATTTTTCTTCAGTATTTAGTGATACTACAGTTCCTATTCCTAGATTTGATTATGGTTGGAACCAAACATTATCCAGCTGTTCAATAACAACCTTGGATGTCCAACAGACCCCTCGAATCACTGGATGCCAGAAAGAGTGCTGGGCCGGATGATATACCACCACGAGTTCTAAAACAGTGTGCTCCAATACTTGCAGTTCATTTAACAATTCTCTTCAGGCCTCTACTTGCTTCTGGAGTCTTTCCATCAAACTTGAAGCAGAGCTATGTAATCCCAATATTTAAGTCTGGAGATAGAGGGAACATAAGAGACTATAGACCCATTGTGATACAGTCTGCTCTCGCTAAGGTGTTTGAAAGTATCATCTTGAACAATATATATTCTCAACTCAAGAGTCGCATCTGTTTGGAGCAACATGGCTTCTTGAAGGGCCGCTCTACCACAACCAATCTACTGATGTTTCAGGAATATATAATGTCAAGCTTTTGCAAATTCCTCACAGGTAGATTGCATATATCTAGATTTTAGCAAAGCATTTGATAAGATTAATCACAGTCTACTTATATCAAAGCTTGAAGGCTATGGCATTTGGGGACCTCTGCTTCGTTGGATGAGTAGCTATTTGCGGGAACGTACTCTTATAGTCAAGTACGATGGAGGTACGTCCTTGCCATTCTCTGTCCCCTCAGGTGTACCACAGGGATCTCATCTGGGCCCACTGCTTTTTAACCTGTTTATCAATGATATTTCTAGTGCAATATCATCGAAGTTTCTTCTGTTTGCTGATGATATTAGGTTTTCAGCAGGGTTACATCTCCTCATGACCAAGAGGAACTCCAACATTCCTTGACAGGATAAGTAACTGGTGCAGAGTAAATGCTATGGAGCTTAATATAGCCAAGTGTCTTGTCATCAGCTACACTCGGAGCAACACAGCCAGGCCCTTTGACTATTCTCTAAATGGATCCCCTCTTAAGATAGTAGACAGAGTCAGGGACCTCGGAGTTATTATGACACCCTCCCTAAGCCCTTACGAACACATAATGCATGTTACAAATAAGGCCTCTTCTATGCTTGGGTTTATTGCCCGAACTTGCAAAGACTTCAGATCCCCCTCTACATTGGCTATCCTCTATAAGACTCTTGTGCGTCCTTTGTTGGAGTACTGTTCCGTTGTTTGGTCTCCATATCAAGCAGGCCACATTGTGCTGCTGAACAGAGTACAGGTGCGTTGCTTAAGACTTCTTGGAGTCAAAACTGGGATATAATTATCTTGCAACCCCCGTCGCTGAGATTGAGATGCTATATGGACTGCAACCTCTCCAGGAAAGAAGAAAATATATTGATATTTTATTCCTGTACAGGCTGGTGAACGGCTTCCTCGACTGCCCTCATCTAGTGTCGGATATAGACTTCTCTATACCAAGAGGTACCCGCTCTAAGACACTTTTCTGCAGAAGATTTAGGCCCACATATTATGCATCAAACCATGGAATATGCAGACTTCTAAAACTGGGTAGCGAGGCAGCGCACATCGACTTTTTTTCACGATTCAAAATACACCCTGAAAAACAAATTATTAAATGTAAACACCTAACACATGCTTAAACAGATCCACTTACAGTAACTAACAGCTACGATTGTATTAATTATTGATAGTATATTGTTGAGTTTCTAAATTTTATTAATGTTATAGCATTGGTCAACTATTTATTTATCGTTGCTGTTACTGTATTGTTATTATTCCTTGTTATTTATTGTTGTTTTTGTTATTTATATTTATAGTATATCACTCTGTTATTGCCTATGTTGTTCAAGTTAGAGCTTACATAAGACTGTGTATATTGATTATGATTTGTCATCTTGATTGCTAAGTACTTGATTTGTTGAATTACTTTTGTAAAAATGGTGGAACCGTTGAAATAAATAAATAAACATATGACATAGTCATAGTCATAATACAACATGCCATAGTGTTGCCTACTATTATTACATTAATAATAATAAATCACAATTGGTAAAAAAATATAAACGGTAGGCTAAGTATCAATGAAAAAATCATAGAATTCCAAAACATTACACCCAATATTACTTAATGTTATCGAGATAAACAAGTAGAATTATATATTTACCTGCGGAGTTTCTTAAAATAGCTTCTCTTGACAACGAATTTTAAAATTAGTGTTAAGGTTGCATTTCTTGTGCTGGAAATGTACGGCATTTTATCTTGTTGCTTACACCAAGGTAAAATTAGCGCACTCAGGGACTACGTGGTTAAAATTGTCCAACATCCCTGTTGACCGTCAAACAAGATCCAAGTCGTTTACACCACAAGGTCGTGAAACGCCATGTCCGCATCAACAATTATTATAGCTGACATCGCTCCATTGCATCCAGCCACTCCATTGCAACTGTAGGCGACTGTAGGCGGTGACTGTCAGTAACGTAATCTTTCAAATTATCACGTGCTTAGGTCAAGGTTAGTCGATGCTTCTAATATTAGCCACAAATTCTAATATCCTAGATACAAACAATGACAGATTTTAGTCACTTACGGAGACTGTACAACAAGGCATGCGAACATCATTTATTTTCATAATACTCGTCGTACTCAACACGTCTCCGGTAACTGAGCGGTAAACGTCTCATCCTTATCAGATCCGGATTAAAATCTTGATGTATTCTAAGTTTGTAAACTAATAACGCTTATCCGGTTCGGACGGAGAAATGATACAGGTTACGACAGACTGCCTGGACTAGAATAAATCTAGTCAAGGCAATACATAGGGCTAGGAGAGGAAAGGGTGGATATAGATGTTGAAAATTGTATAACTTTGATTTTTTAATTAAAAGTAATAATTCACTGACACGATGCGTCAGTTTGAAGTGGGGGTGGGCTGCGTCCTTCCAGGATAGGCTTCACCAGACACAAGACATACGTAGCTAACCTGTTCTGCTTCCTAGAGATGTGGTACACATATAATTTGTCTTCCTATAACCGAGTCTTGCGCTGCTTCACAGTTACTCCATGTTGTCATGGAAGGACTACTGGATATAGAGAGTTAGTACAAACGGACTGAGACAATAAATAAATAGTGAGAAATTAAAACCATTGTTGTATTGACCAATTAATGCATTACCAATTGTTAATATTATACACTCGGTATTAGCATTGTATTTCTTATTCGATAATCTAGATATTTGAATCAAGTCAGAATTAATAAGGTATACGGTTTAGGCTAGACCATGATATAATAAATAAATACAATGTCGTCGCAGATACTGTAAGGTATAATAAGTTCAACTCATTTTAATTCGAAGTTTAATGTCCTATCATGATGGATTTCATAAAAGAATATCACATATGATTAAAACAAAATTGAATCATAGGACATTCTCATATCAAACTTCATCAAATAATGGTAAATTATAGATTACAATTTCATCACGATTGACATGGTTTGGGGACCTTCAAAAATCTTTACAAATCATTTCATAAATATTGATCAGATGACATAATAATTACCTAAATTATCACATATTGATTCTTTCAGGATTTTATTATATTTCTATGAGACATGAAATTAAAAATTTATAAATTTTCAGGTCTTGCAAGAAGTGATTATGACTACTCTAAAGAAGGCGTTTGGAGAGGCATTCACGGCAGATACGGAGTCAGCTTGGAACAAAATATTAACTGTGGCTTTCGATGGCATTTCTACCACAATTGAGAAAACCGAGTTATAGTTGAGGATTCGCGGATCGCCTGAATCCACATATCTTCAGTTGCTAATGACAACTAAGACTGAGATGATGTACAAAACTCTTGTAAAATAATAATTCAATCTATGCCAAGGTTCAAAATAAAAACCTTTTGTAGTTTGTATAAAAGTAAACTTGTAGAATAAATGACAATCATAACAACTACCCATTCTAGCATGTAGAGGGACTCTGTAACTTATTAGTTTAGTTGTAATATGTAAATAAAATAGTATGTTTGTAAAGTGTGTTAATGAGTTTTACATGTAATATAAATCATATACTTATTACATTAAAAATGTACTGCAATTATTTGCTACGACCTTATATGTGTAGCATTATTTACACTATATATTTGAATTCTAATAATTTGTGATTTAACTTAGGCTTGTACAATGATACTTTTCAAACTTGTATGAACAAGAAAGAAGTTCTGATATAGATTGCTTTGTTTTAGTTTATTTCCTAACATCCTTCTGCATTAAAACATAAACCAATAACAACCTCAATAAAGATAATCCTTAGAATAATATAATACTATATTATCCCAGGTACGTAGATGACATTCTGTCACTTTCAAAGTAATGAAGAAAATATTAATAACGTTTTGATATTATTAAATAATTGGTTATACAACAATATTGAAACCAATATAAAAGTTTAGAAACAAAAGTAATAATTTCATGACACGACAACTTACAAAAATATACGGTAAATTATTATAAAAATAATCACACCAACTTTTTATTCCAAAACGTTGCAATACACCCTTAAAAAAGCATTCTTTCAATAATGTAGGCATATATGTTAAGACAAGTTCCTAAAACATAACTAATTTTCAAAATTTAAAAACAATTATTATGAATTGGTAATACAAAAATATACAGTCCAAAAACGTTTGAAAACGATAAGTTTTGTATGCTAATGGGAACAAGCGATACAAGAATATATTTGTCTGAATTTATTTCAAACTTTCCATTAATTACTAAGACAAATTTATGAAATCTGAATTCCGTAAGTTATACATTGCCTTGATTACACACAAAAGGTTAAGCAAAAATACTAAATAAATATTATTCACATTTATTAAGAACGTCCAAATAATCAGTCAGGTAGTTAGGATAAGAGAGTTTTCAATAGTATATTTTTTGTGTTTGCAGCCTTTCCTGTTTTCCTAATATCCCTCCTTGTCCTGTTCCCGTCCATATCCTGCCCATAACCGAATACCACCTGGTCCTCCAGCTTGTTGATGTTAAGTAGGTATTGTGTTAAATTCTGGTTATACTTACAATTCCGTACTTTTTAATACTTAACTTCATCATTAAAATTCGTAGTAGTAATGATAGTTTACAGTAATATTTTAAATGTGGTCTTATATCGATTTGGTGGGTGGCCCTAAACCGAATAGCCTATTTACCAAGAATCCTACAGAAATATTAGTGTTAGATCAAATTAATACCCAAAGTAAGTTGGATTCTTTGTTTACACATCTTAACTCAATATATCGTGTGTTCCAAATTGAAGGGATCTTGGAGACTATAAAAGATACAGCAATACACCACAATAATTGGCAATAATTTTCAGCGCAAAGCGTGTAGAACTGTTTTCCTGCAACGATTGATACTTGCTCCTTCAAGTTAACACTATTCTCTACTAAAAGTTCCAACATTCTTTAGAAGGAAACTATAGTGATTTTATCAAGTTGAAGGTCTAAGTTAAATTTTGGTTTAGCTGCTAACTTTACCGGCTGACTTTTGTTTTTATTTAACATTAGACCATTTGACTGAAACCACAGGTAAGCCTCATTTAAAGCTGTCTCCAGTGAATTATTCAAACCTGCAAAAAAATCATTGGTTGAAACGGTAATTATTGTGTTATAGCAAAAAAAACGAATTGCTGATGCAATAGAAAAGCGTGCAGCAGGTCGTTAACATAGAGCAGGAGGAGAATTGTACCCAACACGGACCCCCGAGAAACTCACTGATCATCGATAGATCAAGATGACATGTTGTTTACAACCCACCCGCCTAATTTGGTGGCCCCGACTGTATATTGGATCTATCTGCTGTATATGTACTACTCTGCTTCCTGTTGAATAGATACGAACTCAACCATTGGTTGACTCTACCTTTAAATCCGGAAAGCTCAAGTTTTATTTTGGCAAAAGATCAATAGTTAAAAGATTTAATCAAGTATAGAACATAGTACACATGCCACATAGTACCGGTGCAACTGGATCCAAAGACTGTAAAACTGATCCATAAAACTAAAAACAGCATCGACTGTTGAGTATTTGGCAAGGAATCCAAACTAATACTCTGAAAGAATCTTGAAATTATTAAGAAATTGTATAACTCGAGAAAGAAAAATGTGTTCACAACATTTAAACCAAACTGGTATTAGAGCTATTGAACGATAATTAACATTACTATTTTATTCTTTTTTAAATTGGTTTTTTTGAATATTTTACATTATCAGAGAATGTTTCACTTTCTTAGTGATTCATTAATAATGAAATGCAATAGTTCTGCAATTAAATGTGCACATGTCTTTAGAACAGAGGAGAGCACGCCGCCCCAACCTGTTTTTTTTTTTTCGAAGAAGTTATAGTTTTTGCACTTCCTCAGGCATGTCACGGTGTACAAATATTGAAAAGCTATTTTCTTTTTCATCGTCCTATAAAAGTGAAGAGCAACTGGTATGTCAAATGATAAATTTTTTGTAACATGTACAAAAATTGAAATTACTTATGAATAATGCATTTATTGAAGCCTAAAATTGCTGTATTTAATTTCTTACAGTTTGGGGATAGTACAGCAAAATTTTCCTGTATGACTATAATTGTGAATCGTGTGGTATTTCTTTCTTAAAAATATTCAGCTCTATAGTATATTATTTTTTACATCTGATTCACGAATTGATTTTATCTTACGTGGTAAGTAGCAAAGGGAAAACATATCCCCCTCATTTCAGATGATTGAATAAAGTCAATAATACCTATTAACATTGAAACCGGTTTAGTTTGCTACAAAAAGCGAAAGTCAAAGAAAATAAGCAAATTTTAAATAAATATAGACCATAAAAGAAACATTGGACTTTTTACCGATGTTGCAGTTAGAGATGAGTCTTTTATATGTGACTAATTCTATTTAGAGAGTGAACAAAACTTTAGAAACTATTAATCTAGTGGAAACTATATCAACAACAGTTGCGGACATTATGTTTAAGAAAACTATTTGGATCACCAAATGTTTGACTTTGGACAATTCAGTAGCAAAAGGATTGACAGACCTTTAGTGTTTGTCTTGCAAAATCCACTTGTTTAAGGGTAGAGGCCCGTGAACATTGTTTTAAAGATGTATGCATTACTTATTTCCCATCTAAAAGTTTTTAAATGCTAATAATGTCGGCACTGTAATATGAATTATGCTCTAAGGGTTTTAGCAGTATGTACATAAAACCTGTGACTGAATTTTCGTAATTACCCTTTAAGTGCATTCTATGATACGTATTCTGCACTAAGGAGACCCATCCAGAAGTGTCTATGTAATCTGTCTGGATTCACTATATTATGTTACAAAATTGCCTTATCAGCCAGCAGTTGAAGAACTCCACTATCTTTTGAATCAATACAGGGAAATTAACCATTGTAAATAAGTCTCTATTAGAAGTTATAGGTATGTACTTCATAATTATATGACCTTTCTTGTTGCTATTGCGTAAAAAACTGTTTTCGGAATATTGTGTAGGTCAAATATTTCACCTTGCTGCAATAAATAGACTTTAAAAAATATTAACTCAACATTTCAAACTATCTAATAGTTTTGGTATATTAACTGGCACAAATATTTCAACTTAAAGAGGCGTAGTAGAAGCGTAACTTTCCATAATAATATTAAGACCCATAGATCGAAACCACACTTTGTTCCCACTTGAACGAAATTGGACTGAAACGCTCTAAATTTGGAACTTGGACTGAGATTAATGATTGGATAGGGTACACGGACATATAAAACTCCAGATGTTTTGTAGCTATATATTCACCAAGCCTGGAAGTATATGAATTAGAACAATTAGCTATAATTCCATGGAAATCATCAGCCTACACATATATGACGCCAGGTGTTACTCTCGAAGCTATCAGGACAAGACTATACACCGAAAAGAGAGCTCTTATCAACCTCTGGTTATAATGAAAAGGTAATGGAATGGAGTCATACTAAGGGCGTGTATAAGCTTCTAGGACACTGTGCTCCCCCGGCTATGTGGCATTAATTAAAACCTCACATAAGGTGTTCAGTAGCCTTTATTGCGGATGCTTGGTTTTTATGTTCGCAGTTACAACAGAGAATGATTATAACCCACTAATGGATGTTGTCATCGAATAGATAATATAACTGAAAAATCTAAATTCCATTTCCAGTCTAATTCTAAGATTTAACTTAAAACCCTTTTTATAAGTGCAAGGAGTGTTTAACTCACGGTACATGCATCCCTCAATCCACTGACTCCTCTACTGTCTCATTTATCTGAAAGCGTTGCGGGTACAGAATGCAGCACCCTTCAACTAACCTTGCTAAGGCGTGATCAGTGGAATAAGTCAAAAGTACACAAAATGGATTAACAAAGGATAAATTAATTTAAATATTCTGTAACATGATCTATCCGCTGCTTCTAAATTTAATTTAAAATATTTTATTTTACTTCCACTTAGACTTCTCCTCCACTCACACCATATGCCAATTACGAAACAGGACTCTTTAGTTCATTCAATTCCAACTCTAACTTTAATATTTTCACCGAGTTAGAAAACTTTAAAACGCTAACTGTCGAGACAAATGTTTAGTAAAACACAATGTATTAGTTTTAAGGTAGATACCCAGTATGTAACTAGTTTACACAAGCAAGGTCAGACTTGTTCTGCCCCGGGTTGATCAGGAACAAGTGCAGGTTCCGCCAACGAATTACCGGTATACTACGTTGGGTTCCGCTATCAACTGTTAATGGCAGATATCAGCTGGTTGATTAAGCTGACTGACACGTATTTTCCTTTAATTTAAATCAATATTACGCTTTTTGTGTATTTTGTGGCTCACAGCTTATTTTCACTAAATATGTATTTAAGATTTATTATTCAACTGTAAATTACAAAATATTTGCATTATAAAATGTTTTAATTTATTTTAGTGGTCTCCACCCAGCGAACAGTACAACAGAATAATAGCTCCCAGAATAAACAGAAACGTGGCCAGATGCAGTGACAAAGTGGAAGGTGCCTCAGTATCGCCACTGGAGACACTAAAGAGCAACAAATTAGGCATAATAAGGCAAACGCCACAGGATTGTTTGTCATCCACATTTGATTTCCAACTTGAAAGCCTATTGGTTCGTTGGAAAGAGATTAGAAAGGCTCATTAACTACGTATATGCAATCGATAGCTTTCTGTGAAGTTTCTTAACTGCTTGTCACATAAATCTCTGGTAAATAGTGACGTGGCTAAGGGTTCTCATCCTATAATCTCATTGTTTGTAATATTTATTAATTATAATGGTGAGGAATTGAGAACAAATTACCTTCGTATCGCAGATATCGTTGAGATTTGTAATAAAATAACTTTTTCTGGTTGTATTGAACTACAAAAAGTTGAAGGCTATTTTTAAATGATACTATCGTAATAACATGAGACTCAATATTACTAAATAACTTCTCTTTATACCAAAAGTGCCATTTTTATTAGTACCAGAGACCATTGTTGTAGTATTTCTGTGTTGTATAGCACGAGATAGATCAAGGAATTATTTATTAGGAGACATGTAAGCAGGAACAGTGCAATATAAACGAGTTGAGAATATAGTATTTTTTTTAACGTTTCTATATATTCGAACGTTTTGCAGTGATTCCAACATATGTTTTGTTGGTTAATCTCCACTATGTCATTAGCCAATCTTGATTCTACCTTTAAATATATTACATGCACAACCAATACTGTATAATAAATAAATAGTCAAAGATTCTACTCAGTACTCATTAGTCATTGAGTGAGTCACAGACTGTGATGAAGTTACGTCTTATTCCAACTCATCAGCTGATATTGTTTTGTTGAATAAGAAGGTACTTGATGAACTCCTGAAATTTATTGTGGAGTCTTTTGCACAATTATATTTTTATTTATAAAAGAAGAAAATGTTTCGTTCAACGTCACCGTTTGACAAACTTTTAGGTATGTGTTCTATTATCTTACATTCCCTTTTGTTATTTACATATGAGGTTATAGTAGCCTAGCTGACCTTGTTAAACCCAGTTTTCTGATTTTATAAAAACAATAAGTCTGTCTTGTAGATTTATTTGTAGTTCTAGCCCAGATATAATTTATGTCTCAATTATAACTTGCCATTGGCTTGTTTTCTATACCTCGACTAGATTGTTTATTTTGTGTATAATGATTGACTATTTTTGTGGAAACCATTGCCTTAGCTTTTACAAATTTTAACCCATTATGATACTAGGCTTACTACATGTTTCTATGCATTTACTAGAGATAAACCATGGTACTAGGCCTAGTTTACATTTTTTGTTTATTCACTTTGCATATTTTTCAAATGGAAAGTGGCTAATAAGTACCTAGGATAGGATATTATGGCTGCACTTCCCAAAGAGGCCAGCAAAACAATCGATTTTATGAAAGTAATAAATTTAAAATGAAACAAGAAATATCAAAATAGGTTGGCTACAATAACAAAACTAACTATTGATCACACTAAATAATTAAAAATACGGTATCAATTTACAATATCGTGACCATGGAAAGGTATGTTCATTTTTTTCCCCTGAAAACTACAATTTTTCCTGAAAACAATAGTGAAGAAAAAATTCGTCGGCAACGAAAATCAAAGGAGTTACGATTTTTTGAAAACTCTGTTTTTGACAGTATCTCTGGCAATCTTACTGAAATGATGCTGACAAGTACGTTAATTCTGTCAACGATGCCTGCCCGCTGCGCAGTGCTGCGCACTGCTTGCTCTTTTAGAAAAAAAATTAACTCGAGCTTGCAAAAGTCGAATCCCAGATCACGTGATGCCCCTGATCCTTAACCCTCCAAGTGTTGTTCGACAAAATTTTGTCGGTTATTTTCCATTTTTAACGCAATAATGCCCGAAAGGCATCAATATAATACAATAATATACTTTCCCCCCAGTTTATATGCACCTGTGATAATAATACTTGGCTATAAATGCCCAACCCATGAAAAAAAGTCCATTTTTCATGGTCACGGTATTGTAAATAAATACCAAAAATACTTTAACTAGGACTAGTTTATTATTTGTTTTCCTTCTAAGGAGTTCATAATTTGTTATAGCCTAGTTACACAAAAATAGATAAGTTAACTGCTGGAATAGGCTAGATCTCAACTCTAATTTAGAATCTTCAAACAACATGTATTTACACATTAACTCTTTGAGTGTAAAGAGCTGGGCTGCAGTAGGTATAATAAGCAGCTACCACAATCAAATCAACTATCGATTAGAAATGTTTAAACTGTCGAATATAAAAACATTATTTTGACCTGTTAGATAATTCATAGTAACTAACTGCCAGCTGTTTTTATTGTGTAGAGTATCTAAATTGCTTAAAATTAAGTTAACTCAAACAAAATAAAATCATTTGCATAGTGAGTTAACATTAGCAATAGCAATGGCAATGAACAACACTATTAACGCTTGCAATGATCTTGCTCCTTTAAATCCAAAGTGTCTAGTTTGTAGTGAGGAGATGAAAATTAGAATTAAAGGTATAAATTCGATAGTGTTTTGTAAGAAAAGTCAAAACAAACATGACGTCAACAAACCCATATGAGAAGACTTTTATTACTATAAATTTGGTTTAATGAATATATTATCAATCGTGTACTGTTTTAGGAACCAAACCAACTATGACTTTCTAATAAATGAATGTAGTTGTGACGTCATTAGTTATGATGTGCAGAAATACCATTTCAGATTGGCTATCATTTTGTAGACAGGTTTTTTTTGTATGGTTTACTAAAGTATTATTATTTGGGAGACTTTAATAAGTGGCCTACACTCGTTATTCGATTTTTATTATCGAACGTCATATTATCCTACTTCGATATTATATAATAATTGTACGCTACAAGAATTATAATACATTACAAGTTGTAATTAAATAACTTGAATAATAGCATCAAAACATAACAAAACCAACTTTTCACTAGACCTAGTACCAGAAAAACTATAATAATTGCAGCTTGCTCCGATTGCAGTAGGCAACTGCTTGTATTTAAATTAAGTTAAGGATGGGCTTGACTGTGCCAAGTCCACATCTTGAAGCCACTTGAACAAATCTCAAGACTTTTAAAAAGATATCTCATATAATTTTCTCATCGCCATTTTCAAGTTCTCCAAAAATTAGTTACTTCATATTGTTTACTTTAAAAATTAAAAGTTATTGTAATTAATAAGTTGAAATCATATGTTATGTTAAATGAATTGTAATATCAAATTATTCATTGGATAACATCAATCAAAAAATTTGATAAAAACAACGGAATTACAGTGTAGGCCGCTTATTAAAGTCTACCCTTATTATTTTCTATAATCTTAAATATCTATATTTCTTTCACATATATAAATCTAGCATCACACTATAATACCACTGTAAAAACTTATAACGTAATTTGGTTTGACATTGTTTTTCCAAATTAGTTAAAATAAAGTAAAAATCATGTGTATGGTATTTGAGTAATGGCAGCAAGTGCAATGGCAATTTACATGTGTTATTTGTGTCACAAGGTGATGTCCGACATGTTTATCCTTCAAAATAGTAAAAAGTAACTAAATGTTAAACTGTTTTATTTGTTACATTTTATAAATATGCATTGCCTAGATAGTTTTTATTCATTATTAAATTCTCATATTATCAAAATCTCATATTATACGTAATAAATTGAATAAAAATAGATTATCTGTCTAGATTTGATTTGTTACAGCGGGTAAAAGCTGTTTGAAAATATAAGAGTTAAATAAAGTTATGAAGTTGCAGATTTTCAACATTTTGCACAAATAAGTAAATCAAAATTCGTTTATAAAGATATTCATTTATTATATCTTGGTGTAGTTCTTCCTATTTACATAGAGATCAGTTAAAACAGTACACACAAAACAATTAAGATCATGAAAATTAAATGTTTGTTTTTACAAATTTTAATTTTTTATATTAAAAATGTTCAACATATTTTATTACTCAAATACATTTTATAAGTTATAGCGTATCTTTCTCTCCACAAAATAAAAACAAAAAATCCCAGTATGTTTATTTTTTTGATCGAGAATTATTTGGTCGAACACTTTTAAACAAAGAGTAAAATATCATGGCACTGAGGGATACAAGCTGTCTGTCAGAAATATTTGACAATGATCATGCTACCCCCCCCCCCCCCATAAGTGCTTGGCACTGAGAGGGTTGAGGGGAGTCTCATGTTTATTTCGTTTTATAGTAGCAAAACACTACTGTGACAGATCAATATAGTTCATGTCAGCTTTAACATTCAATAATTTTATTCACAGTACTAAAATAAACGCTTAACTTCACCATTTATATCTTCAGTAGTCCATTAATTTTTTTACAATTAAGGAGAGAATTGAAGAAAATGGACGAGGGGGTCAAGGTTTCACTTGACCTACAGATAGGTTACATGTTTAGAAAATAAAATTAGTACAGAGGAGAGGTATGAATAAAGTTAGGTACCAGAGAGAAACCATCTGCCACTGGAAATGAGAAGAAGAGAATATTCAACAAAAAGTCTACAGATCGATTCAAATCAAGCCTACAGTGCCAAAACTGGGATAACGTATCTTAACAGCTGACGCCAACCAGGCCTACAATGTTTTCATGAAATCCTACAAGTAACATTGAATAATACCTGCCCACTAACAACAACAAGAAGAAGACCACTTAACAAGAGAACTCATTGGAATGACTAGTGCACAAGGCTGAAAAAAAGCATACATCCAAGCACTGGAAAGAGAACAATGTACAGGGAGAGCTGAGGACAAGATCGAAACAGCAGCAAGGAAAAAAGAGTATGACCTAAGACTCAAGCTCCTCAAAAACGAGAGCAAACAGCTGCTCACATAGAACAGGCTGACAACAAGCCTAAAGCTCTGTGGCAAATTATAAATAATGAGCGAAACGCAAAACCTAACACAACCAGAGAATGGAAACTACAACTCGACAATGGAACAACCCAAGACCCAACAGACATTGCAAACTGCTTCAATAACTTTTTTGCCACAGTAGCGGAAAGAACACTCCAAACCCACCATAACAGGCTTAAACACCCCACAAAACGAAGACCCATTGCCAGAAGTAAATTATGAATTGCAATTTCGACCAGTAACCCACAATGACATAAAAAATGCCATTAACTCCCTGAAGCCAAAAACTTCCTCGGGGTATAGATGAAATATCAGCAAAACTGACAAAAATCTGTGTAGAAGAATTAACCATCCCTCTGGCAGATATCACAAACACAAATCCCCTCCAACAAGGAATCTTCCCAGATCTACTAAAAAACCGCTAAAGTCTATCCAAAATACAAAAATGGCGAAACTACCAACACTAGTAGCTACAGACCCATCTCACTTATCCCGACTTTCTCTAAAATAATAGAAAAGGTAGTCCTCGACAGGCTACTCCTCCACCTAGAAGAGAATAACCTCCTCACAGGCCAAAACACGGTTTCCCTAAAGGGGAGGTCAACCGCTACTGCCCTGATACAACTTGTAGAACATGTAATCGACGAACTAGAAGAGGGAAACACTGTAACAAGTTTTTTCTTAGATTTCAGTATAAAGCCTTTGATTGTCTCAGTCATAACAGACTACTCACAAAGTTAAACACCCTTGGAGTGACTGGGACAGAGGCTAAGTGGTTCTACAGCTACTTATATGAACAGGAAACAGCTTGTGGAGATACAATACACAGAAAAATGGCATCAAACAAAAAATCAAATCTGAACCCACCACTGCGCAACGAGGAGTCCCACAAGGTTCAGTCCTGGGCCCTGTGCTGTACCTCCTCTTCACTAACGACCTTCCTGGCTGTTTGGAGGACAACTGCCATACAGTAATGTACGCCGACGACACAGTGCTCACACTGGCCAATAGATCAGCAGAAACCACTTACCAGAAACATACACACCACCCTCAACACTACTAGACTATATTGCACCACAAACGAACTGGTCCTGAACGAAAAGAAAACAGTCCAGCTAAATTTTACCACAAAAAATAAGAACAACACCAACATAGCATTACCGGGCATAGAATCCAAAAATAACACCAAACACCTTGGGGTAACTATAGACTCCAACCTGGCTGGACAGCCCACATAGATCACCTCTGCAAGAAGCTCGCCTCCAGCACCTATGTCATAAGGAGGTTAAAACAAATAAGTAGCCTGGAAACAGCAAAAACAGCATATTTTTCTTTATTTGAATCCCACCTCAGGTATGGCATAGCAACCTGGGGGCGGGGGGAACAAGTAATGCCAACATGGAAATGGCTCTTAATACAACAAAAAAGAGCAATAAGGTGTCTTGCAGACATTGCCCCACAAGAAAGCTGTCGAGATGCCTTTAAGGAGCTCAAGATCCTCACAGTTGTGTCACTCCATATTCGAGAAGTTGTTCTACATGCAGTCACCACAGCACAGACCAGACACAGGGGACATACACCACCACAACACTAGACATGCTGCGAACTTCACACTACCACCTCACCACCTCAGTCTATATGGAAGAAGCCATCATATATAGGTGCAGTCTATTTCAACCATCTGCCAGAAATCTCAAGAAAGAACCAATCAAGAGGCTCAAGAATCAACTAACCATATGGCTGCAAGAAAATCCTTACTACACAGAAAAAGAATTTTTTAACACCTGAACCTGTTTTTAAAACACTTTGTATTGACACAATGTACTGTTTCTCTACGAATATGTCATTAAAAGAATATTGTCTATTGTCTATTGTCTAACTCCCTTGTCATCCTTTCTTGGACAGGTAAGTCTCCTATAGTTGGCCATAAATTTGACCACGTGTACTGGTTAACATAACCTCCACTTTGAACCGGAACCTTGTTAGAAAATGGAGTGTAACTTGCTGGATTACTTAGATTTCTACAATCTTATCATTTCAGTTGATTGTAATTGTTTGGCTAGTTGAATTCCAGTAAAAGGCTCAGATTAAATTTAAAATTTATTTAATTTAATTTTTGTTTCAAATTCAAATCTTGCCTAATTTAATGCATTTTATATGTTAGTTTATATAGTCTAAATGGGTAAAAGTTGATATAGGCCTACATAAAAATCAATTTAATTATTATGTTGTGAAAACACAAGTGTTTAAAATTCATTATTATAACTCTTTTAAAACAAATCTGTAATATAGATGAATTATGAATTCTTGTTAAATTATGAAATCTATTAATTTAAACAAACTCTCCAATAATATAAAGTTTTTATTTTTGTGAGGCCTTTTGTACTCAATGAGTACATCTTCGGACTCACACAAATGTAATTGTGTGAGTCCGAAGATGTACTCATTGAGTACGAAAGGCCTCACAAAAATAAAAACTTTATATTATTGGAGAGTTTGTTTAAATTAATAGATAATTTCCAATAAGACAAGAGCTTCAAGAATGTAAATTATGAAATGTTATTAATTTATAAATTTTGAAAAAGAGGACTTAAAACCGTTGGAGGAGGGAGTCAAAACTGAGTTAGCTGAACAAATAGACACAAATAAAAATGAGGAACTTCCTCACTGTAGGCTGTAATTTTCTGTTTCTATTTTTGTTTTAATATTGCATTGTACACTTAGTCTTACTATGCTGATTTAGCCATAAAATCACATTCTTGTAAAAATTCAATAGAACTTGTAATTTTCTTGTGTATTAATTATATTTTCACAAATGAAGCTCGAGTAGGTTGGTAGTCCCTTGGGCAGTTGCCTTCGGGCTGAACAGGAAACATGACAGTCAGGTAGTTAGGTTAGGTAGGCCTAAGTTTTTGTTAACTTCATGAACAAAACAAAACTTTTTGCTGTTATTCTTATACTTTACAAATAAGGTTTGTGCTATAACTGAGTATCTTATGTCTAGGGTATGGAAAGATTAAGAGATTCACTACATTGAGGGGGTTTCCCCTTCCTACAGGAATCATAAAAAAAAGACTACTTCAAATTTTACCGTTTTTGTTGTGTGTTTAGTGTTATTCTTATAATACAATAGACACGGATTTGCCTCCTGGAACTAGTGGAATCCAGAATAGACGTCAGTTTGTGGCTAATAGTGATTCTGATTATGAAGACGACCCTGGTGTCCCTGGTTATGCTCCGGACCTCGACGATGAACAATACAAGACTGATGAGTCAGAGGTCGAAGACCCAGACTATGACGTAAGACCACCACAATGGAGTCCTCAAACTATAGGTATGAAAGATGTACCGTTTACAAAAGAGGAAAAGATTTTTGGCCCTTTGCCCAATCAATTTTTTCTTGTTGCTGGTGGATGTGATTTTTTTGGATGGCATTGTGGCTACTACGAATAGATACGCGTTAGAGTTATTCTCTGAACCTACTACAACCCCAGGCTCACAAATCCAAAATGGAAATACATTACCGTAGAGGATCTCAAATGTTTTATTGGCCTATTGCTGCACATGGGAATATTACAATTACCCTGAATACAAGACTATTGGAAAACTTGTAAGCTGTTTTCAACGTGCTTCCCCAAATTCATGGCCAGGGACAAATTCATGCTTATTTTGCGATGCATTAGTTTTGAAAGGTATCCTAACCCAAACAACAGAGCCACAGTTTATTTATGGATAACTATTATAATAGTTTTACTCTTGCCTCAAGCCTGCTCCGTAGGAATACATATTGCACTGGAACTCTTCGGCTGGACAGAAAATACGTATCTTCTGAAGTCAAATCGGCAACCCTGAAAAAGGGTGAAACCATCGCCCGCTACGCCGAAAGTGTTGTTGTCGCCAAATGGAAAGACAAACGCGTTGTCTCTTACATATCCACTGAGTTTGAAAATGACATGGTGAATTCAATTAATCGAGGTAGTTTGGAGAGACTAAAACCACTATCAATGGTTCAATACAACCATTTTATGAAAGGCGTGGACCGCAGTGACCAAATGGTGTCATATTATCCTTGTGGAAGGAAAACACTGCGGTGGTACAAGAAGATTTTTGTCCACGTAATTCAGATGATGTTAGTGAATGCACACTATCTCTATAACAAAGTTCGCACATCAAGTGGAGAAAACAAAATGCCATTGTATAAATTCCGTCTGGAGGTTATTGACAAGCTACTCCCTGACGTTCCCGAGCTTCCTCGACTTCTGAAGTGCTGCAGCGTCCCCCATGTACCCTCACGGATTACAGAAAAAGTGGCTTATGGAAAGAGAGGTAAACAAAAGAGGTGCAGAGTTTGCTATGCAAATGGCAGAGAGAAATACGTGATGTGGCAGTGCAGTGTTTAGAATGTGATGGACAGCCTGGGTTGTGTGTCCCACATTGCTTTGACCAATTCCATGGCTAATGAAGCATACCTTGGGGAGGATGGTTGGGTTGTAAATAGTAGTTTTTAGTGTTTTTTATCAATATATTTTTAGTTTTACTAAGTGATTTGTTCCCAGTATTATTATAAACAATCGTTAGTGGTCTGTCTTTTTCAAAAACAATAAGGAAAACAGTGCGTGCTTCAAAGAGAGACTGGCCCCAGGAGCGTGTGCGGTAAGATCTACTGCACGATTTCAAAATGGTGAAATTTGGCTCTTTTGGTGTTTGATGACCTTTCTGTACCAACCCGTGTCACAACAACTAATTTGGTAATTGAATACTAATAAAAAAAATTAGCCTCTAGTAACGTACGTTACTTAATATTTAGCAGCTAACATGTTAAAATAATTTAAAACCCCATTGATTGAGTATGTTACAATGCACAGTCCTGAGTTCTAATTAACTTAATATAAGCATCAATGTTTATTATTAAATAACAGAAGTATTGCTATTTATCAATCCATAATAGTATATTAATTTAATATATGAATACAATAACATAAACTCATAACAAATTTAATGAACCATTCATTATAAGTAAAAAAGAAACAAAACAGTAAATAGGACAAATATGAAACTAATAGCCAGAGTGGCTAAATAAAGTTCCAAGTTATTTTTAAAGGGGTATCCTTGAACCACTTTTGCTCTTGCACAGTGGCTTAGTGTCACCGATATGGGTTGAACATAGGTTGTTCGATGTCTCACTAGTTGATGACAAGAATTTTTATGTCTTAGTGTCCTGGACAAGATCAGGACTTGTGGTTGGACAAACCTCATTAAGGGGACTGATATAGCTATTTTTTTAATGAGATGTTACATTTCATTTATAGAAGAATGCAATAGTTTTAACTAGCTTTTATAATGTGTTAGAATTGTAGAATGTTGATAAATTATGTTAGTTTAATTTTGTTTTGGATATAGCCAATAGGTGAACAATTTTTGTATTGACATTGAAGGTTGTCTTAAAAAGTTGTATCATAGTCTAGTCTTAGTTTAAAAGTAAATCTTGATTAATAAGCTTAAAAAAAAAACTAAAGATATATTCCATTTTATCAGAAAACATAAAAATCAGTCATTTTACTGCATTTTATGCTTATACAGCTTACGGAAAATATTATGTAACTCTTATACATATCACAGTTGAGAATTATCAGTTGTTTGTTGCTCCTTGATTGTGCAAGCGTATCTTCAAAGTGGTCGTGCTCACTTGTGCGTGGACAGATTATGTTGAATAAGTACCTTTGGAGTTGTTATAAAAGTTTTTAAAAAAGTTGGTATCTTTTAAAATTTTTCTAACTTATGTAAAACAGCTGATGCGTATGAAAAGACAAAATATTTGTTGCTCTCAGCTTGTGCAAGCGTACCTTTAAAGTGGTTGTGTTCACTTATGCAATGACTAAGTGCAATATTTTTCTTCGTACAAATACAACTTGTATAGGTTATATTCTTTACTTATATATAAATCCTACTGTTTTTGTCGTTGAAGTAATTAGTCTACAAATTGCCAAAGTTATTTTTTAATAATCGAATAATTTGATGTCAAACAGAGAAAGCCACTAGTCATCTCCGTCTGGAACCCGACTGGCCAACCATTATTCAAATTTGTGACCATATTCGGCAAGGAGATGTTCAGTAAGTAACATTCTGTACTGCTTTTACTTTAAAGGGCCTTCTTGAATTAGTGTGTCTAACTGATGTTGTGTATGTTGACAAAGATTATGTCAAGACTGAAAAATTCCTGTCACAAAATCTTTTAGTATTATGAGTGTGAGTGTGATTGTACAAGAAAAATCCTTTGCTAGAACATAAAAATTTTGACAAACATGATATAAAATATATTTTTATTAACTTGTTTCCCCAAAATTGTTAATCAAAAATGTTTATGTATATGAATAACAGTACTTCATTCAAGCCTCCAATTTTGGTTCCACATTTTTAAGCGTTAAAGTTAACCATGCACAAGTACGAGGTGTGTCCAAAAAGTATCTGACCTTGACGTCTGGCATGAACTGACGTTACTCTGCGACAACGGCAATCTGGTCCCCTCCACAAGACACTACCTTATTCCAACGCTCCTTCCACTTCTGGAAACACTCCTTAAATTCATTTTGTGGAATGGCTAACAGGTCCTTTGTCGCATTTTGTTTTATTTGTTCAACATCATCAAATCTTTTTCCTTTCGAAGGAATTTTTAATTTGGAAATAGCCAGAAGTCACAAGGAGCTATGTCAGGACTGTAGGGAGGCTGTCGTAGTTGGTTCATGTCGTGTTTGACCAAAAAACGCTGAATAAGATTTGAGGAATGAGCTGGCGTCGTGGTGCAGGAACCAGTCACGGCTGGTCCACAGTTCAGGTCGTTTCCTTCGTACTGCATCTCGTAGCCGCTTTAGGACCTCAAGATAATACTCCTTATTCACTGTCTGGCCTCTTGGAGCATATTCGTGATGAACAACGCCGTCCTGGTCGAAAAAACTGTCAGCATTGTCTTGACATTGCTTTGACTTTGTCTTGCTTTTTTCGGCCGTTGCTCTTCGCGAGTTTTCCACTCTGAAGATTTAGCCTTTGTTTCAGTGTCGTAGCCATAAACCCATGACTCATCACCAGTAATAACTTTTTTAAATAGCCCTGGGTTACTTTTTATCAAATCCAGATTGTCCTGTGCGATTTCAAGTCGACAGTTCTTTTGGTCTTTTGTCAGCAGCCAAGGAACAAATTTTGTCGAAACACGGTTCATTTTTAAATCTTCGTGTAAAATGTTACAAACTGACGATTTTGATATTCCTAAATCTTCTTCCAGCTCTTGGACAGTCAATTGTTTTCATTAATTGTTGCACGAACACATTCAACATTTTCAGCATTTCTGGCCGTTGAAGGCCTGAGAGATCGGTCATCACTCTCCACTGATATGGGGCCATTTTTAAACCGCCTAAACCACTCTTTTATTTGTGTATCACCCATAGACACGTCACCATAAACTTTCCGTATCATAGTAATCGTCTCTGATGCTGAATGGCCAAGTTTTTGGTATAATTTAATGCAAATGCGCTGCTCAACACATTCAGTCATATTGAAATGCGATGCACACACACAGCAGTACTGTACGGAACAGAGCGCTGTGACTCACTGAGTGACCGGATCGTTTTCAATGCCTAATATGGAAAGGAGTAGGCTCACCCCTCCCTTCCAATAACCGGTTCGAACCAGCCGGTTACGCCGCAGCCGCCTACTGGTCGGATACTTTTTGGACAGACCTTGTATTTTAGCTAAAAAGATAGTGTTAACGTATTCGAGATATACAATTAAAATAAAAACAATTAATATTATATTCAGGTGGGCTATAAATTTGAACATGTATGTACTGCCTCCTTGTTGATGCTCAAAACAATATTCTTGCACTTCAGAATCATATTGAGTATAATAGTATAATCAGTAATAAAATTAGTTATATTTCTAACAGTTCATTACGTGTTAACGACACCTGCCCACTTGCCGCACACTACTCGACTGAGCTCCACAGCATAATAATTATCCCATCACATGCTACAATAATCATAGTGAGGGGTAGCCCAATCTTTATTAATCCATTATAGCTGAATATTAATTTATTATTAGTTATAATTTGCAATAGTGATCCATGATTTTCAATATTTTTCAGGCCGAAACACGCTTTGACTTCAATAAAGAAGAAACTAAATAACCCTAACCCACATGTGGCCATGTTCGCTCTTATTGTAAGTAAACATTTTTTGTTGACATGACAACTTACTTCAAATATGGACTGTTTTCACTGAGAAATATAAGCACATTGTTTTGCTCAGATTGCCACATGCCATCTGTTCCACAGCACTGGTCTTCCCACTAATCATTACCACTACACATCTAGGTTACTTTAATAAGAAATGTAAGCACATTGTTTTGCTCAGATTGCCACATGCCATCTGTTCCACAGCACTCGTCTTCCCACTAATCATTACCACTACACATCTAGGTTACTTTAATAAGAAATATAAGCACATTGTTTTGCTCAGATTGCCACGTGCCGTCTGTTCCACAGCACTGGTCTTCCCACTAATCATTACCACTACACATCTAGGTTACTTTAATAAGAAATATAAGCACATTGTTTTGCTCAGATTGCCACGTGCCGTCTGTTCCACAGCACTCGTCTTCCCACTAATCATTACCACTACACATCTAGGTTACTTTAATAAGAAATATAAGCACATTGTTTTGCTCAGATTGCCACGTGCCGTCTGTCTGTTCCACCTCATTCGGCTTCCCACTTATCATTAGTTCTACAAAGTTGGTTTACATTAAGTAAAAAATGTATGCACATTATTTTGCTCCGATTGCGACAAGCAGCTAAACATGTCTGAACACTGTGTTTGCCTGTTATTGCAATTAGATCAAAGTCAACCCCATTTACATGCTGTATTTATGTTTAGATGCTGAAAAGGATTTGATGGGTATCACTGACTGGCTGCTGGAGAGATTTTCTGAACAATAAAAGGAAACCTCATTTGGTTCCACCTAAACTGCCCACTAAGTTGTATTTTTCACTTATAAATACACATAACTGATACGTACTACTGATCTCGATGATAAATAAATAAAGTAATTGTATATTAGTGCTAGGCTACCTGTTGAGACGTCCTGATGCACTTAGCCACAAAACCGTTATTAATTTATTTTATGCTGTACTATTTAACAGTATATTTTCCATAATTTAGAGTTATAAAATACTAGGGTATATTTATGCATTGTTTTGATCTTTGTAACACAGTAGCAAATATCCATAAAACATACTGTTCTCATTTCAGTGAACCTGTGTGAAGAAGATTTGTTTTGTAAGTTCCTTAGGACAAGAATTAAAGAAATTCTACTCATTGTACATCTTTACATTGGGGTTAAAAGATTTTCAGGATGTACAAGGTTGGGGTGAGGAGTGTGAAGATTGGTTAAATATTATTACGATTTGTATTATTCTATATTTATATTAATAACAGAGATTATTTTCATCCGCACATTCTTGTGCAAGTCTCACAATCAATTACCACAGATATACTTTAGGTAATAAAGCAACATTCAGTATTAATCTGCTGGTTTGCTGACTCACAGCAATGCCAGGTTTATTTTCTAATATTTTCCTTTCTGTTCAGTTGTTATCAATTAAAATCAATTTCCATTGGGTTCAAAATAAGTACAAGTAATTAATACCTAACCAGAATTCTATTAGCGACTAAGCTCAATGTTGAATGTCTCGTAGGTGTTGGAGTCCTGTGTGAAAAACTGTGGGAGTCTCATACATGACGAGATCGGCACTAAGGCATACATGGAACAGTTGCGGGAACTGATAAAGACTTGTCCTCATGATAACGTCAAGAACAAGTTGTTGGAACTGATACAAGCCTGGGCCTTCGCCTTCCGCAATAGCCCCAAGTACAGGGCTGTCCAGGTGAGCAAGTGGCACTAACTACAGGTTATGCTTAGAATTAGCCTTTGTTAATAAATATTTGTATCAAAAGTATTTAAATATTTCAGTCAACATTTGTTGGGCAAAACTTTGTGGATTCTGAAACGGTTCCATAGCTCTTTATACCCTGACTTTTGCCAGTGCTTCTTTTTGTAATCTGAAACATCTTATAATACGATACAAAAGGACAAATATAATACTCATCTCCTCACTGTAACCCTCAGGGTCTATTGTGATTTAACCCTGACTTTAGACAACCCAGGTCATCTTGAGGCTCTTGATAAACCTCAAGACTTCCTTAGGAGCTAAATATCCTACCTCAGCAAGTTTTAGAAATGCTCTGTACCGATGTCTCACCTGATCAGGGCAATCGCTTTACAGTCCAGTCACAAATGATATGTACAGCAGTCTTCCTGCAGAAGTTACATATCTCCAACTCAAAGATACCCATCGTAATTAAACAGGTGTAGGTAAGTGGGCCACATCCAGTCATTGTACTGGGAGAACAATCTGATGTCCAATTTTGCTGTGTATCAATTTAGATTTTATGACAGCTTTCGCTTGTATCAGGCCTGGGAGACCTCCCCAGTGGAGAGAAGTTTTCTCAGCCATCCATTTCTTGATGATGTACCTGATTTGACACTTTGCCAAGCCAAGCCACGTCACAATAGGACGTAGGATAGTAGCTGGTCTACTAGTCATGACATAGCTCCAGCTCTCGCCAACCTTCCCACCCTCTCATTTCCCGCACTCCCTTCATGCCTCGACACCCCCATAGTGACTTTCTTGTAAGTAGCCATGACTTTTAGTAGTAATAGACAGTCCCAGACCACTTTGTACACAAAGGTGCTTCTAATTATATATTTCAGTGCAGCTTGGCTGCCCGTTAACATATATATCTTAGCACCCTTGGGTTTCCTACTAAGTTGATCCAGGCATACAGATGTATCGCAAGCACTTCTGCCTGGAAGATGGTCCGGAAGCAGCCCAAGACCCGAGAGGCCCTTAAGTTTGGTTCTTGTCTAAAGTCCCACCCCCTCATCTCTCCTTGACCATCTGTGTACCATATTTGTGCTTCCCTCTCAAGAGAGGGACCACCATGCTCCATTCTTGGCGCTCTGATATAGTCACCTGGGATGGCTGATCAAAACAGAATCATTTTTAGCATTATATCCAAGAAGAATATGAGCATAAATGACTTTTCCAAGTAATTGGATTATGTTCATATGCCCAGCCAAGTATCTTGGTGACCTTGGATTTTTCCCTTGAAGCAGCCTTAATGCACTAAGGGTATGAAGAGTAACCACTACTTAATGCAGAAACATTTTCAAGTGTGAGTTTTAGTCAGCCTTTTATCTAACACTACACATAGATATTTCACTTTCCTAGAGAAAGCTACCCTGTTACCCCCTAAACACAGAAGCTTTAAATTAAGCTTTTTCCATTGGGTGAACGGAACTATAGTGGTTTTGGAGGGGTTGACACTTAGTCTCTCCTTCGCACACACACACTTCCATACCAGATTTAAAACTTGCTGCATGAGTTTGATTGTTGACTTTTCAGGGTATTTGGCAAACTGTTAAGAATGCAATGGAGAGATGTCAAGAACTTCACTCCTGATCAACAATCCTTTTCATGGCTTTTAGTAAAAAGACGTTAAACTGATGGGGCAATAGGATTTAGGCTCACCCAAAATGCGGAGGCCACCTTTAGGAATGAATATTGCTATCACCCCCTCCATTATTAAGGGATATGTCACAGAGAAAAGCTGCAAAGCTTGACCTAAAGACCTCCTGTAAGGACGGTGAAACAAATCATGAAAGTTGGAGAAGGGCTGGAAAGATTGTCTCCCTTAGAAGATAAAAGGATTTGAAGGAATTCATTGCCCAGCATATTTTTTTTGGAGTGAACAACCTTATCATCATGTGGTTATTCCAACTGGACAAATGAGTCATGTATGCTCTAACAGTGGAAATTACCGTGCTATCCAGAGATGAGTTGGAACTTGGAGACCAATAGGATTGGAATAGTCTCTCTGGAGGGCTTTCTACAATCTGGATGTTTTAGGAGTTGACTTTATACTGTTGAGTGAGTTCTACTGCAGAAATCCCTCTATGTCTTCCACTTGGACTCGCTGAGCTCCATATTATATTTAATCAAGGTTGTAATCAGATATTCAGCCCACTGACCCAGCCTTTTGGCTCTGTTAAAGAGCCTTCTGGCTTTTGTCCTCTTTGTGTTAAATCGATCTATTATGGTACATTGCACCTGACGACCACTTATTGTTTCTTGCAGTTTTTAGCATACTCTTTAAGAATAGCACTATTGAGGTTGTCAACGGCCACTTTTTTTATATTCTAAGGGCCTCACAACATAACCTCCAATAGTCAGTCTTGGAACTCTGTTCTCTACCATGCAAGATACTGTCATTATAAAATCAAACAAGATTTGATTCTGTTTAGAAAAATAATATAGTTCACCAGGGACGCTTCCTTTGTGTGTCAAATTGATCATGGAGGGGTTAACATATGTTAAATTCAAAATCCCTATCAACTATCAAAAACTTGCTGATATGCATTTCCCAAAATCAGAAATATTACTGACAAAAATGTCACTCAAAAGCTTGTTTTAAATTATGTATGTAATAGTTCTCTCACTCCCAGGAGATAAATAACATTAAAAAACATAAAGTACTTTATGGTTTTATAAAGAGCTTATCTATATAACAAAAATGAAAACAAATGCCAATTTCAAACCCTGAACTCTTATTCAACATTAATGACATCTTTTGGTGGATAAGCTCTTAACCATTTAGGATTGGAAAATTATTGAATAGGCCTATTTGGATTAGGCATATCATCTTCATCACTATCAATAGTACTTACAGTATGATGAGGAATATCTACTTCAGAAGATTCTAGGTTTTCAAAATTTCAAACGTATTCCTCACCGCTACCAGAAGAATAATCCTGTAATGATAGATCCAAATCATGTTCCGGTATATCTGTATCAATAACATCTTCTAAATCACTTATTTCATCATCTAAAACATCTCTGATTTGATCTGAAATTAAATGATTATCCATTGCAACTAAATAGAGCACAATTCATAAGAATAACATGCCAGACGCCATTACTGTACCGGTGTGATAATAACAGAAACAACTGGTTGAAAACATCAATATATATATCAACCATCAAAATAGTAGAGAATAAAAGATAAACTTTAGAATATCATGATTATGGCACTATATAAAACATTCAATTTGGACAAGAATTGGTGAAGGAATTAACGTTGAAAAAGTGTTTAACATGATCGTTGCAGCCGATACTATTATCACCGTGAGAGTTAAAATTGCCAAGCTATTTCAAGCAACATGAAATGAAAATATCTTTATTCCTTCTAAAACATTACACTTCATGTATCATAAAAAATGGTAGGAATATACTCGACCATCCCACACAGTTTTGATGGCCAGCAGTCAAACAAAATACACTAAACAATATCAGTCACTAATTTTATGACACTGAGAATCGGTATTTGGCCTCTGTAGTGCTATTACTTTGCTAATTTATTTACAAACTACTGTGGACAATCTTAAACCTTACTTATTAACATAAAATTAAGCAACCAAAACATAATTACTAGAAAAATTATAACACTTCTTATCAAATACTGCTACTTTCATATCTCCTTTTCCTTTTCACCACTCACATATATACATTCAGAAATATTTTACTCAGTTATATCTGTTAATTGTTTGGTTTCCTTAGAGTTCATCAGCCATTTTTTCAGGTGAACTTTAAACGTTTTATTAGATGTATGCTTTTTTTATATCAATTGTTAACATATTAAAACACTTTGGTCCTAAAAGAAACAAACAACTAAAACAAATTTAACTTTTGGTCTTATATGGTACATTTATTATTCTTCTTTGTTTTTTTTAATTATTCTGAAGTTTTCAAGATGGTGGCTTTTTAATGTTATAGAAGTATACAATTAATTGAACCATTATAAGTTAATATGTTTACAAATATCATAGAATGATTGTATGTTTTTCTTGCAAGGTTTCAAGATTATGGACTTTCTAAATTACTGAAAGTGTTAAAATGATACCAATATGCCAATATTAAGAGTTATTGTCCCATCATTGTTGTGCAAATTAAAATCTAAACAAATAATGCATCTTTAGTTCGATATTTAGACAAGCCAGCCTCATGTGAAATCTACCTTTTTTCCGACTGAGCTGGAAAGAATATTTTCAATGAAAATGGTACAGAAATAAATTAGTTATCAATGTATATGTTATGATTTACATTAATTTTACTTGTATGATTCGACAACCATTGTTAGCCTATACAGTAAAATACCATTTGTATTTGTGTATTTTCTTATTCTTTGCTTTATATATAGAATTTAAACTGCGGTTAATGATATCACAGTATTCTACTATCAAAATATTAAGTACCTGTACCATGTGATACAAAATATATGTCACATATAATGTCAGCTTTAATTTCAAGTATATAATTCTAAACTTATTTTGGAATTTGTTTAAATACAATTTTGCATAATTTTGTATAAATATATTATAAAAGTAATTCTTATAACTTGTAATTTGTGTTATAACAATTTTACAAAAACATATTTTATGATGTATTTTATATATGAAGAAATCGTATTTTTAATATATTGAAATATATAGCCATATTATATGGGAATAGGCAGGTTCCCTTTCATTTCATAATGACCACACTCCATAGATTCTGTGAATTCTTTTATGGTCAGAATCTCATCCCCTTCAGCCATTAAGAAGTTCTTTATTGATACAGCTTTGATTGTATTTTGAATATGCATTCTACCTGTTATTCTTCAAGAATACATTAACATTTACAATATGGTGGTCCTAAAATATTAGTTATTCTCATAACACAAATGTAAAAAAAGAATTGAGATACTCCTTATTTTGTATTAGTTTGCTAATGAAAGATAAGATTTTATTTTAGTGGTAATGGAAAGTAACCTACCATCTTTTAGTATAATTTGTTACATGTCACATGATAACACAACTACAAACACTGATAAGAGCTTCACATACTACTACTCGTTATGCAAAGATATTGGTGACTCACTTTCAGTTGTGCATTTGAGTTTAATTATATTTCTGTGTCATTTAAAACCCCATTTATGTCTCATACTTGGTTTTTTGCTAAGGTGAGTTATTACATTTTTTGTATAGGGTTAGTTTTTATGTAATAAATGTTGTGTAATAGGCCAAAGTAAACTTTGATTGAAGTTCCTACTTTTCCTATTTTTGTAGGAAAACCACATTATTTTATTATTTGATGCAGTTTGTATTTGTAAAGTTATAGCACCACCTTTATAATATCATCACAAAGAATTTCAACGCATCATCATTAACCAATCACATTCCCCCAAAAAATCCTAAGTTTTAATGAAGTTTACCTGTAGTTATGCTATGTTGAAGCATGTTGAACATAGCCTAATGTCAGGGTTGTTGTTCTGTAATCAAGGAGTCATAGATTTTTTCCCGGTTGTTCCATAAAAGAAAATTTTTTGGACTGATTCCTATGGGGAAGCAGTCCAATAAAACAAATATATCCAGTATTATTATTAAAATTAAAATGCCAATAGCATAGAAAAGATTTCCTTCATGGAAAAAATGAAAAGTAAGGAGGTGATAAATCATAATTGTAAATTGAATGGTTCAGTAAATATATTCAAATCCATAGATACTTTATATATCTGTGCTGGCCTTTAATTAGCACTGCCTGACACTCAGAATAAACACAAAACTTGTTTCCTCTCCTAAAATGATTATTCTTGTGTATTTGAGTTGTAAAAATAACAATAATACAAATAATTATTTGTACCGTTATTCCTTTACACACATGTTTAATGTTTAATGCTTCTGGACCAAATATTCAAGTGCATTATAAAGTTACTTGAGTGAGAAGCTATATAAGTGAGCTTGGATCAATAGCTCAGTTAAATGAATTATCCAGCCATTTCGGACTGAATCCAGATTCTCTTGCTCTGTGAAATGTGTAACAATGGTTCTCATTTTTACTGTAGCGACAATATGAAAAAAAATACAAAATGTAAGTACTTAATTTTGTTGTTGTCTTAACATCAAAAATATGTAGTGAGTTAATTTTGTATAGTGTGGTTTATGCTTTTTATGTTATTGCCAACTACATCTAGCATATTAAAACCAACTTAAATTAGATAAACATATTATGCTTAAATTGGAACAATATTTATTACAAGTAAATGTTAGTGAATGAAATCTAACATTTTATACACCTTTTTTTTGTATGGAAACAGAATAATAAAGTGACTTGTAATTTCTAATGTTAACAATTTAGTTTTACTACTCCACATTATATTAGGATTTACGTGTAGTACAACTATTTTAACCCTTAACTGCTAGATTTTCTGATTTCCAAGTAAAGTGAACTACTGGGCTAATTTGAACTCAACATATTTGATATAATTTTTATTATATTCAGTTTATTTGATTATACTGTTCTTCAGTCGAGCTAATGAGAAGAAGTGCTATCGCAACAGTGTACATGAATATTCTACAACGTTTAATATTTTTAATTTGTTCTAAAATTATGTATAATATGCCCATTGTTCCCATTGTTGTATAATAATCCCTATTAAATTCCCCTTCTCACATTATAAATGTTTAATCTGGGATCTTCATTTTGTAATACAAGGACTGTTTTTTATTCAACCTCTGATCATGCTGTGAAACAGCCAGTTGAACGGTATGATCCAACAATATGCAGTAGTCAGCTGCGCACCTCTTCCACTAACACCTCAAGCATTGCCGAGCATCTTGACACCATTACGAAATAATCGTAACACGTAGACCTGGCTATGATTGATTCTCCTACCAAATGCGAAGTGTAATTCGAGTTTTGCAAGCTGGACTTGGCAGAAATTCACAGAAGAATGTCACGTGTATCTGGTTAAAACTTATGTGTGACGGTTGTAGTGCATGAGTGGTGTAGAAAATGTAAGGATGGATGAGTAGATGTTCATAACAAGGAGGCCAACGAAGCAAGTATATTGTAAAAGAAGACGATAGTAAACCTTAGTAAACGAGGTGATGAATTTATTTACTTAGACAAATTAGAAAGCTTGTCCCCAAACAATATGTAATTAATGCATACTATGCTTTTTTTAATAGTATAATTTCTTATGGTATTATTCTTTGGGGAAACTGCAGTGATGTACAGAGAATCTTAATTCTACAAAAGAAAGCTTTAAGAATTTTAACAAACTCTCCTTATAGGGCACATTGCAAACCTCTTTTTGTTCAAGAAGGTATTCTTACTGTGATAAATCTGTATATATTTGTTTGTTTATGTAATGTTAAGAATAACTTGCAGGACTATTACACGAGGTATGAATTTCATCATTACCATACTAGATTTAATGCACTGTTACATTTACCATATGTTAGGTTAGCAAAAACTCAAGCATCACATAAAGTTATAAGCATCAAATTTTTTAATAGATTACCTTCTAGTGCCCGATCTGTGCCTATAAGTAGATTTAAAAGAGTGTTATATGCCTGGTTAAAAGAAAACCCATTTTATCATGTACAAGAATTCTTTGATATGCCTGACATTGATGTTATTTTTTAAGTCTATATGTTATGTGTCTCTTAAAGTTTTATTGCTACATGTTGTGTTTTTAAAGTAGTCTAGTCATTGTATTTTTATACGAAAAGGTATTAATCATAACTTAGGCTGTGACGATGTCTATTGCACTGTTTCTTGTGTTAAATGACAAATAAATTTTCTGATTCTGATTCTGAAACAGTTAAAGGCCAATGGAGGTTTACTGATCGTTAAAACCTTTTTTGTCCTAATTTGTGTTTTAAAAACCATAAATGGATAATGTAATTAAGAAATTATCATATTTTTGGTTATAATATTTTTTTCACGGTTAGTATTTTTATATTTATGCCTGCTGTCCAAAAATTTATTCAAATGTTTTAAGTTAAAAATATGTTTAATAAGTGATACAAATGTATGCCTATATTTTTTGCAGATTAAAATCATATATTCTGTAAACCCTTATTATAATCTAATAGTTAAAAGTAGAATATAGGAAGCATGACTTGTTCTTAACATATAGCTATTTCTCTGAACCTCTGTAAATCCCTTTACAATAGATAATACATTTTATATTATCAAGCAGTTTCCAAAGGTTTTACAATGACAGATATTGGATTGGTGGAGGTTTTGTTTAAATCATACATAGGTTAAAAAAGTTATTAAGATTCGATATTCAAGAATCGGGAAATGAGTTTTAAGATTCAGAATCGGATTTGAGATTTGAAAATTCTGGATTTTTTCTCTGGACTATCCTTTTTTACGATAATTCCCCTTTTCATAGTGCTGATCTGACGAAATAGCTTCTTGACAGATTTCAATGGGACATTTTTGACCATCCACCTTATAGTTTTGACCTAGCATCAAGCGACTTTCACCTGTCAATTGAAGAAGTGGCTAGGAGGTCAGAGTTTCCGATCATGATTTACTCCAAAATGCTGTTGAAACCCACCTCAAGTCACTGGTGGCAACATTTCATAAAGAGGGTACTGGAAAGCTTATACCCTGGTATTATAAATGCCTCAATTTAAATGGCAATTATGTAAAAAGTAAATTATGTATGTATGTAACTTTTGGTAATAAATAAATTTCATTATGCTCAAGGTTGTAAGCGTATGTCCTGAGGATTTCCTGAGGACTTTTGTTCTTTGTCTATTTTAAAGTAAACTATTCAAGTTAGAATAATTACTAAAATTGCGCCTTGGATATAAATAGACTTTTTAATCCAATCACCCCAGTTGTGACCAATAGCATATTCTCTGTTGAAAGGTTACTAAAAGACTTTCCATTAAAAAGGAGAAATGTGTTTTATTAGTTTTATAAATGTATGTTCCAAAAGTGCAGTGTGTATTTTTTTGTCGTAGGACACGATGAACATCATGAAGGCAGAGGACTACAAGTTTCCTGCGTTGAAGGAGAGTGACGCAATGTTCTCAGCTGACACAGCTCCAGAGTGGGCAGATGGGGACTGCTGCCATCGATGTCGCGTGCAGTTCAGTATGGTCCAGCGCAAGGTTTGTTGGTCTTCATTGGATGTGTACAAGTTATATTTGATAACATGCGATTTTTCAAAATTTAAGCCTACTTTATGTCGTGTAGAATAAGTATGTACTAGGGTTGTCAATTAACAAAACAACACCTCGAAAAGACAAAATTATCAATCAAGTCTTTATTTATCTTTAGAATTTCAGGTTTATATTGCAGTAATACCATCTGGCCCATACTTTTTGCAAAGATGGATTTTAAGTTTTTATAACTATAACTTCAACCAAAGAAGCTTTTGGGCTTTAAAAGTTTGTTAACTTTACGTAGTTGAGCCTTGTGGTCTGATATCTTATAATGGGTCATTAGGTACTATGTTACTTGCCACTCATTTTTACTTTATTGACATTCTTTTAACAATTAATTTTTTAGATAGTAGTGTTTGAACATGTACAGTATATCTGTTTCAAGGGCTTAAAAGTTTCTTATATCTGTCTTCCAAAAAATGGGTCTTGTCTATGAATTTCTGTTTAAAGCTTCTTGTTCTTATTTTCCACTTGTGTCAACATTAGGTTTCAATGTTTAGATAAGGTGGTTTGACTGCCTCAACCTATATCTTTATCTACTGGTAGGATGCTTAGATTTTCCCCTCTCAGCATAGTAGGAGATAGGGATGGCTGTTTTCTGTCTGCATTTGTGTTATTGGGTATACTGTCTATTTCATTTTAATTTTTCTCAATGTATTCATTGGATCACTGTAAATTGTAACGTATTCATTTACTAAGGATATTATCTTTGAATTTGAGCAATATACACAAAGGAGTATATGGCATGGTATGACAACAAGAAAGTGTGGCAATGAGTTGTAGAAATTGTTGTAGTGGAAGACAATCCTTATGACTAAAACATCAGGTGACAACTTTCTTTGGATGAGTTCCAAACAGTAGAAACACCATGATCCAATTTTAAACAATGTTCTTTAGTCGGATTTTGTGATTCCTGTTTATTTAACAAGTATTTTTGTTTGAATGTTGAATTTAACTTCAGTTCTCCGTCCTTTTATTGCAGCGTCTGGTATCTGATACTGGCTCAGCCTTGACTCCTAAAATCTGGAGTCATGTTCATCTAAAGAGATCCAAAGAAAGTTGGTTGCGAAGAAGCTCAAAACATTGTTTTGACATGAAAGACACTTGAAATACAAGATACAATAATATAGTGTAATCTAGGTGAAGTGGCAGTCTCATTGCCTCATCAGGTGCACTATGGTACCTGTAAATTATGGTTTTTTCACTCCAAATGTCTGAATTGGTCAGACAAACAATTCAAAAAAATTACAAAAGTTGAAATAGATGATTGGAAATGTCCTAAATGTAAACCCAGCTGGGAATGAGGGTTTAAAGGAAGTAGAACTAAATAATCAAAGTAGACATAATCCCCAACAGCTCTCACCAAATAGGCAGCTGGCAACATTTCAATCTCCATACCACCAATTTTCAGAGCCTGAAACTAATCTGGATGAAGTAAAAACCAGAATTCAAAATCATGACAAGCTAGAAGAAGCTGATTTAGAAACTTCACCAACACTAGCAGCAGAAGCTGGAAATGCTTTACTGCAGGAAAATCAGAAGCTCAAAGAAGAGATTTATAAGTTAAATCAGGATAAAATTGTCTTAAGTGCCAATTTAACTAGTTTGGAATCTAAAATTGAGGCAATGTCAACAAATGAAGAAAAACACTTAAACCAAATAGAGAGACTCTATGAACAGTTAGTAGATGCTTCTAACCAACTGGATAAAAGTAAACATGCCAAGTTTGAACTGCAGCAGTTTTATGAAGAGTACGAACAAAACCAAAACCAACTGCTGAATCAACATTTAGATAAAATAAATAGTCTGGAAAAAACAAATCGGGCATTGACTAAACAGTTAAGTGATTTAAAGAATTGTATCAAATCAGTTGACAAACTCACAAACTTTTTGTGAAAAGGAAACCCAAACATTCAATAACACACCAGTCTTAAAACATTAACCCCATGTACTAACTCCCTGGAGCAAACCAGACTCCCTTTTAACATCCCCATCACTTCTGATTGAACTAGGAAACATTAAAAATAAACAAAATGATATGGAACGTACTCTTAATTCAATTCAATTCTGCAGCAATTCCAGGCTGGTGAATGTAAAGCCAAACAAAATACCCCAGTAAAAAAGACAGCTAACATAAAATCATACAAACTTATTCCTCAACCAAACAATAATTTTAGCCACCTGAAAAAGAACAATTTTTTCAGTGTCTCCCTTCAAATGGCTAAGAGTAAACTGAGGACAGAAAAAAAACGGCCACTTGACAACTAAGCTCCAATCAGAACTTTCAGTGGGAATCACCCAAACCCCGACAGAAGAACTGTCTCAACCACCATTGACAGGGGAAACCAGCCAAACGACAATTGAGCTGCATTCAAAAGTGACAGGGGGAATCAGTCAAACCCCAACAGAAAAACTCTCTCAACCACCGTTGACAGGGGAAACCAGCCAAATGACAATTGAGCCGCATTCAAAAGTGACAGGGGGGAATCAGCCAAAAAACCCCAACAGAAAAACTGCCTCAACCACCATCGACAGGGGAAACTAGCCAAAGGACAATTGAATTGCAGCCGAGAACAACAGGAGGAGGCAGTCAGGTGTTCAGACAAACTTCTTTTTTAGAAATGAGTTACAAGAAGAAGGGGCGGAAGAAAGTGACATATCCTTCCAGGATATTCCACAACCAAAGTCTTCTACTCCGGAAATGGGCAGACAAGTGACAATGGATCATCATAACAACTGTGAGGTTGGGATCAGATCAGACTTCCAAACCACAAAATCCTTGGTCATCTTCCACCAAAATGCTGACCGAATAAGTAACAAAATAGACCGCTTCAATCACCTTCTCTATTCTCTGAATCCCCATGTAGTTGTAATTACAGAGCACGGCCAAAACTTTGACAAAATGTGTAACACTCGTTTAATCAACTATGAGTTGGTTTCTTCTTTTTTGCAGGAGAGGACAATATAAAGGGTGGAGTAGCCATCTTTAAGCACAAAACATTGGATGGCGAAATACATGGAATAAACATTGAACATCACAGCATCCCTTTGGTATGTGAAATGTCTGCAGTTACAGTCCAACTTACTAAAAAATTCATGTATTCATACTGGGAATATATAGACCCCCCCACCAACAGCAACCAAGCTATCACGCAAGCCCTTCAAGTCATCACGAATGTGCTAGATACACTCCCATCTCAAAACTGCATAAAGGTGATGATTGGTGATATTAACATTCGACTTGTTGAAGCAAAAACTCCTGAAGGCAGTCTGCTGAATGAGCTTTTACTTTCATATAACATGGAAAGGTTACCCCTACCACCAACAAGAGTCACGCAGAATACACGCTCTTCAATTGACGCCGTATGTGTTGACAGTGGAAATATTCAGAACATGGATGTGGAGATTCTCAACACTGGCATTTCTGACCATACTGGCCAATTATGCAAAACTAAACCTTCCAGTTAGAAAGAAAAACTTCATCATCTGTCAGTCAGACGACATATCAATAATCGTAGCCTCAACAACCTAAAACACTGCCTGGCGGAAGAAAATTGGGACACAGATGCCAACAAAGCTTACAATTAATTTTTCTTTCGATTATTACAGCAGCTCTAGATAAGGTTTGTCCCCTAAAAAAATCGAGAATTAATAACAACTTTAAGACTATACCACTCTGTGATGCAGAAGCAAGAGCACTCAAACAACAGTTTCTTGAGGCTGAAGAAAAATTTATCATGAGTGGAAAAGAAGAAGACAAACAAACTGCTGCCCAGCACAAAAGAACCTACGGGTAACAAACTGAAATCTATCAGACGCAACTTCAGTGCTCAGCATATTAATAACTCCACAAACAAATCCAAAGCCATTTGGAACACTATCAACAATGAGAGACACCTGAAAAAGACAAAAATCAGCAGGAAATCTGGATCATCTCAAAATTTCTGGAAATATTGTAGAAGACCCGACTTTAATATCTAACTATTTTAATGAGCATTTTGCCACCATAGCAGAAAAAAACACTAAATAAAGGTCCTTCGAGATCCTCTGGAGGTCCATCACCCGCAACTCAAAAACACACCTCTTTACATCCAATCTCCCACTTTTAGTACTCAAGCCGACTTCTCCAAAAGAACTAAGCGATGTCCTAAATGGCCTGAAAGTAAAACCATCTGCTGATTTAGATGAGATATCATCAAGCATTGTAAAGGTCTGTAAAAGTGAGTTGCTTTCTCCCACTAGTACATGTTACCAATCTGTCCCTACAAAGTGGAGAGTTTCCCAAGAAAATGAAATTCGCCAAAGTCATTCCACTGCATAAGAACGGAAGCAAACACAGTGTTGAAAATTATAGGCCGATATCGCTCATTTCAACATTTTCAAAGATTATAGAAAAAATTGTCCTGATAAGAATCTTTGAGCACCTTAACAACAACAATATCTTGACAACGAGTCAACATGGCTTCCTTCACAAGAAATCAACTCAGACAGCTCTTGTTGACATGGTAGAACACATAGTGGATAGCATGGATGAAGGCAAAAATGTCATTGGTATGTTTATGGACTTGAGTAAGGCCTTTGATTGTCTCGGCCATGACCTAATACTTGATAAACTGAGATTTCTTGGTTTTCGGGGATGATCCAATGAAGTGGTTTAAGAGTTACCTCAGTGATCGTGAGCAGCTTGTGGAGATCAGACAGATGGTGAATGGTCTTGAGACTAAGACTAGGTCTAGCCTCCTACCAGTGAAAAAGAGTGTTCCACAAGGGTCGGTCCTTGGCCCGATTCTTTTCATTTTATATACGAATGACCTGCCTCAGTACGTTGAGCCTTTAAGCCACACTGTTATGTATGCTGACGATTCGGTTTTGTTAACAGCGCACAAATCTTTAGAAAACCCTTGAAGTAAATTCTTTTATAGCTGTAAACCTTGCCATTGAATACTGCCAGAGCAATGACTTAGTCTTCAATGAATCAAAGACTACCCAAATCATCTTTGGAAGCAAGAAACAAGAAGTCTCAGCTTTGCCTGACTTCCAGGCGGTAAGAGCGACAAAACATCTTGGAGTAATTCATTGATGACTCGCTGAACTGGCAGGACCACATAGATTCTCTCTGCAAGAAACTCAGCAGTGCCCTATTCGCCCTCAGAAGAACGCAAGCAGTTAGCACGCCTGAAGCAGTTTTAACTGCCTACCCATGCCCTTTTTGAGAGCAATATGAGGTATGGTATAATGGCGTGGGGTTGCATCTTCCCAACACAACTTAGAACGTGTGCTCGTTCTTCAGAAGAAAGCAGTGAGGCTGTTATCTGGGCTGGGATGGAGAGACAGCTGCAGAGGACATTTTCAAGGAGCTGAAGTTGATGACAGTTGTGGGTTTCTACATCTACGAAGTCATCGTCCTGGCGACCTCAAATCAGCAGACTCGACATCAAGACCTGCATGGGTATAATACCAGAAATGCCCAAAAACTTTAGCCTTCCTGCTCATCATCGGACACTTTTTGAAAAAAACCATCATATGCAGGGGCAAAATTCTACAAACATCCTGCCTCAAGTCATCAAGAGTGAGAACCCCCAGAACGCTAAAGCTTCATCTCACCAGGTGGCTTCTTGAAAACCCTTTCTACAGTGTGAATGAGTTTTTGAATCTGGCAACAGTTTCATCACTAATCATGGATTCAAAACCGAAATTGATTTGTGAAGCAAGAAATTGTTGTAATTAATTGTATTAATTTGTAACGCCATTTCAGGTCTTTGTGATTTTGAAATAAAGCTCTCTCTCTCTCTCTCTCTCTCATGGTGGTTCTAACACGATCTCTAAGTACGATGGAGCAACCAGGTTTTCTATACATAACATAGCCATGGTCACTGACTTTCTTTGGATCTCTTCAAATGGACATGACTTCAGATTCCAATTGTGCAGGAGTAAAGTCTGAGCCAATGTCAGATACCACCAGACCTTGCAATAAAAAGAAGAACTGGAGCTAAATTCTGCAGTCAGGTTTATTTATTTCAGTTGTATCGTAAAATTGTTTTGTACATTTTGAATTACATTGATGTAGAGGATTTGGTTCATGTCACCTATCATCAGGACTTCATTTGCTTTAGAAAGTTCAACTGCAAATAAAACTTCACCTATATTTATCATAAGTGCTTCATCCACAATCAAACATCTATATATACCTCCTTTTTTTAATCGATTAAGTTGATTAGAAATAAGAACAGAGTTACAATCGTTCTTTTTATTCCATTTACGCTCTGGAAGATATCATTTTAAACAAGCTTAGAAGTCTGCTACTCCTTTCTTTGTAGGGTACAGTACAGTCATTTTCTCAAATTCTTTACGATTAAGGTTGTTTACATGTGTTTTCGTTGTTAAAATTTTTTTGTAGTGTTGAATAATTTGAGATTATTATCAACTACTTGTTATCTGTAACTAGTACAAGATTGTTTATTATACTACTATTGGGAGTGATAGTAAATTGTGAATTCTCTTATTTTATTAGTTCCACAAAGTGTGCTCCATCAAACCCACAATGGTAATTCTTCTCTTGATCCCTTAAAAAGAATTTGAACCAAGTCAATCTAACATTTTGTGATTGGTTTTCTCGCTACTTCCAAAAACTTCATTGTTCTATACTCTTGTAAACTCATTTTAATTAACTAAGTATGTTTTGATTCTTTACCTTAGCTAACCAATAGAAAAAAAGTTATCTTTCAATATTATGGATTAAATTTACCTGTATTTAGTTAAAAATACACCCCCAAAACTTGTCCAATGTTCAAACATTTTATTTTATGTTAACTCACGTGATGTTTTGTGCATTAAAACAATTATTCTGTTACTTATATTAAAGTTCTAAACAATTGCTATTTGTGTTAAATATTTCTTTTTAACCAGTACTTTTAAAAGGTTTACTCAAACCCGAACCTACTACAAGAATGTGTGCTACCTACGATTTTACAGTCAGAGCGCAACTAACATTTAAGTTTCGGGTTAAGGGTTTCAGTTCCACACTAGAAAAACGTATCAAGAATTCAATGGCAATTATAAAAAACAACATTCAGAAATTGCCTTCATTAAATGAAACAAGAAACAGATAAAACAGGTGTTTGTTCAGATTAAATCATTAATACATCTAAAATCGTTCCGACAACCAAAGCTAGAGTAACCTCTTTGTCATACTAATTATTTCACATGTATAGATTTATTGTTGATTAATTTAGAATTCAACATTAAGTAATACTGTATTAATTTGTATATATTAATTTTTTTTTTCACATCAATTTTTAAATTAACTTCGGTTTTTCGTTATCATTTGTCTTTATCCTCTTACCTTTCTTGATAAAATTGTAACTGTAAGTAGATTGTAGTTCTGTTAGGATTTTCAGAAATATTTGCTGTTAAACTAAATTTTTTGGTCGGACTGTTCTTGCAGCATCACTGCCGAGCCTGTGGTCAGGTGTTCTGTTCGCAGTGTTCATCCCGTACCTGTACTCTGCCTAAGTTTGGGATAGAGAAGGAGGTGCGAGTCTGTGAGGCATGTTATAATAAGCTCAACAAGTAAGTACTCGTTATTATAGAGTACACTTCTCCTATTCTAGAATGTGAAATCGAATTGTAGTTAATTATGTTAAATTAAAGGTAATTCAATTCCATCTTGTAGAGTATATATAAAAGTTGATCAGCTGTCAAAAATCTCTAACACAAAATTATCTAAGAATTATTAAAATACAAGTTTTAATATGTATTTTTTTTATAACAGTCATACTGATTTTTCAAATAATATTTCCTTTATAATAATATATAGAAAGCTGTATAAATGGTTTACCAAACTACTCTATGAGTTAAAATAATTTCTTCCTAATTACTTTAAGTGTACTAATAATGAAAATTGGAATCTAATACAACAAAGTGGTATAATTAAATATGCATAGTAAAATAATTATTTTCTTTATGGCAAGTAATCGTATATCTTAATAAGTCATAAGTCATAAGTTCTTTATTGTCATTAAACATTACAAAAATGTGATAGACATAGTCAATTTGTAACAATAAGTTAGGCTATTACAATAATTTAAATGAATGAAACATAAGTAGCCTAAAATAATAGTCTATATAACAAGTAGGCCCTAGTTAAATTATAATATTATCAAACTTTAAAAAATCTTTTAAGTCATAAAAAGGGTTAGCAATTAACCATTTGTGAAATCTGACCTTAAATAGACTAAGAGGTAAGGACTTGGATGCAATATGTAGTTTAATTGTACAACTTGAGGCCAACAACATTGTAACTATTTGTACTCTTACTTAATCTGCAAAGTGGGATTACTGCCTTAGACTGATTGCAAGTGTCATGATTGTGAACATCACTATGTACGGAAACTAAATTTGAGTTATTTTTTCACATTTACCACACAGACAAATATATACAGGTTTATCACAGTTAAAATTCTACTATCTACAAAAAGGGGTTTGCAATGAGCTTTGACTAGAGATTTGGTAACAATCCTAATGGCCTTCTTTTGAAGCAATAAAATAATATTTACATGACTGCTGTTTCCCCACAGGAGAACACCATAACATATCACAGAATGAAAAAAGGCAAAATAAACTATACGTAAATATTGTAATGGTAACATGGAAGAAAGACTCTTGAGCAAGTAAAATTACTTTGGCTAACTTTGTGCACATTGATTCTATTTGGGGAGTCCAAAGTTAACTTATTATCTACTATTATTCCTAATATTTTAATTTCTGTGATGGATTCAATATGGCCTAGGCTTACACTATTTTTTAAGCTACATAAAAGATTTTGGGTTTTGCCCTGATTCAGTGTTAAACTGTTTGCTGCAAACCAATCTACTGCTTGCTTCATGGTGTTTTCTACTACTAATGAAAGACTATTTACATCACTGTCAACACTTAAAAAAGTAGTAGTGTCGTCCGCAAACATAGCGGTAAAGGATCGACTAATATTATTTGGCAGATCATTCATAATCAAAAGAAACAATGTTGGGCCTAATATAGATCCCTGAGGCACACCTTCATTTACCTCAACTTTTTTTTAGATTGATCCTTACCATTATCTACATATTGCGACCTTCCAAGTAAGTACGATTTAAAGAAAATCTACTAATTGGTGACCACAAACACCATAATAATTAAGTTTCTCCAAAAGAATCTGGTGGTCAATACAGTCCAAAACGCCTTACTCAGATCACAAGCTGTGATCTGAGCAAGGCGTCTGTCTTCGAAAGCCTGTAACATTTTTGAAATTAAAGGACTCAAGGGCATCAACTGTCGATCTATTTTTAACGGAAACCAAATTGTGAGTTTGAAAAAATATCATTCTCACTTAAAAAGGTACACAATTGCCTATGTACAACATGTTCTATGATTTTACCAATACAAGGCACAAGAGATACAGGACGGTAGTTACAGACCTGGTTTCTGTCATTCTTCTTGAACACCGGCACAACTCTGGACACTTTCTGTGAAGTAGGAAACACACCCTCTTTAAGGCAAGCGTTTATATGCATAGCATAAGAGGCAGCATTATTTCACTAATCACCATTTTCAAAATATAACTAGACAGGCCATATACATCTTTGCTTTTGGTGCACTTCATTTTATTCACTGTACACAACAAGTTTTTTTCAGATACAGTTTCCCAATGAAGTTGCTGCTGAGGTTGCACGATGTTCCGCAGAAAAGTGGCTTGAAGTCGCAACAGGTTTTGACTCCGCAGCCTTGATAGCGTGTACTGACTCGATGAAGAAGTTGTTGAACTCATCAGCGGAAATGTTTGTTGTCTCGTTTACGGCTGGGGATGTCTTCTTTTTTAATAAGAGACCAGGCTGCCTGACAAGGGTTGCTCGCAGACTCAATAAAGTTGACATTGGCTACTAGTTTGGCTTGATTTACTGATTTCCTGTACCGACATCTGATCTCCTTATAGGCCCTAAGAGCCTGTTCGCTCCCAGTAGTTTTGAAAAACTGTTCGGTAACCCATCACCCCTCTTCCTTAAAATTTCCAGCTCCGGAGTATACCACGCAAGATGTGATTTTAAATAGACCGTTCTTCACGGTATGAGCTTTAGCTTTTACACACTTCAAAGGGCAACAATCATTGAATATTTCTAAAAACTTGTTGAAGAACTGGTCAAACATGGTTTCTGCTGTCATTGTTTTGCACTTGAGAAGTTCTAGCCAGTTTCATTTCACTTAAGCAAAATTTAAAATACAAAATGCTATTTACAGAAATGTTTTCTAACCATTTTTACTACAGGAGTTTCTTTGGGCGCAACTTCCAGCAAACAATTACATTTTATTTCCATCTCGACACCCTCATGATCTGCTATGTCAGGGCATACAACTTTGTACTCATAAGCAGATGTCTCAATATCTGTGAAAATATTATCCAGACAGTTGTTATTCCTTGTGGGTTGATTGTTGACGTAGTGACAGTTAAACTGAGCAAGAACAATTTTTCAACTTCTTAACTGTAGGCGAGTTTATAGTTGACGTCAAATTTAGCATTAACATCCCCACCTATAACTATGTAAGCCTTGAAGCAACCCAAATAAATTAAAAGCTGCTCCAGTTTTTCTAAAAATATATTTGCATCACCAGCTGGAGAGTGATAAAGAGTTATTGTGAGTAGGTTGAGGTAAGAAAGCAAAACTGCTGTACATTCAAAATGGAGCTCTTCACAGAATTGATCCACCGCTATACGCTCATACCTTAAGCTACTAGTAGCTGAAATAAATATGCCTGTTCCACCTCTAATGTGATTACTTCTGCAGAATAAAGATGCTCGCACATAGCCCTCCACATCCACACAATCCTGTTTCCTGATCACTGAGCCAATGTTCACAAAAACACAGCAGGTCATAATGATTTTCATCACCCAGGACACTTAAAAATATTTTTCTTTTTCTTGCAAACCTTGTACATTTAAGAACAGTAACTTTAGGTTAGGCTTTGAGGTAGGCCCATATATGACGTCTTGTGTCGGCGACCCTGGGTAGGCACCGTCGCACCTAATCGTAGTAGTGTCACTAACCTCAACATTAGTTCCATCCTCAATAGAGGGTACAAGCTTAGATCCACAAACTAGGCCCTAAGTATTTTGCAGATTCGCCTGTACATTTTCCAAAAAAGAAGCCTCATGGGCTTCTTTCTCCACGGGACTTTGGCGTTTAAACACAAACCGACTTACATAAGAACCTTCAGGCCAGAATTCTTCATCATATACTGTGGTCCACAGCGACAAAGGGACACCTATTTTAAATGAACTGTATCCTGGAAACTTATTTTTTAACTTTGTCACTTCAAAATTATTTTTACCTTTGGCTCGAGCATTAACATATTGCTTAATATGTCACTTTCAACACCTTCGGCAAACCTAGAAACAAATATATACTTATGTTTTTCCACAAACTTCAGTCTATCGTCATTAACCGAAGCGCGGGCCCGTTAAGAACTGATATCTTTTGGGGTTATTTTTAACCTTTTTCCGTTTGTTTACGCTTTCTGTATTTCACTTCAATAAATCCGTTATTGGGAGTACTCACTTCCTCTTCCAAAAACCACTTGTTCCACATTGGACGATGGGACAGACGGAACATCTGTTGTTTTTGCAGACCTGGGACGTGATGTGACGGTAATGCCTGGTTCTCATGTAGCCTGGCTGACCTCACCTTGTCGTTTTTTTTTTTCCATTTCAGACAGGTTTCTTTTCACGTTAGCAAAAGTTTTTAGGTGGTAGCACTGAAATTTCTTTGCTCTTACAGGAAAAAGGTGAATTAACTGCTGGCGTCAAAATATGTTTGTCATTTACGCTTCTAACTGACTTCATACAGTTATTTGTAAAATTCAAATCTTTGGTTTCCAAAGAAGAGTCAATTTTCGGCAAAGCAGAATTTTATGGCACCAGCATAAGAAACACTGCTATTTCCAATATAAATGTCACCAATAGCCTCTGTGTGATTATTCACGATTGAGGTTAGTTTGGCATTTTCATTTTGCATGATATTTAATTGAGTTCTGAGTTCTAGCTGATTTTGTGTTAGATCAGAAATTTTGATCGGTCAAAATTTTAATAAAATCAAAACATTTACACATACTGTCCTCAATTCCTTTGCTCTCAACAGCACTAGCAACTTCAGGTGATGTACTCACAGCAACTCTAGAAGATGTATTCAAGTCGTCTAGCAGACCGGTTTGCCCCAGACAGCCATCACACTTAAAAATCCGATTTTTCCCCTTTTGAATATGAATATTCACTTTTAGATTTTCCTGCACAATGAAAGTGGAACCAGCTCTTGCAAATTCCCTCGCACATAATGCCACCGCTGCTATTAGTGACCCTTTTAGAACAAACACCACACAACGAATTTTTGTTTCTAGGCGCCATCTAATATTTTGTCCATTCATTGTGTTTGTTGGTTCAGTTATATTATTTTACATACGTACTGATTACATTACAAATCAATATCAAAAATTACAATTAGATAATGGAACTAATCAAACTAAGTATTAAAATTAACGTCTGTACTTAGAAAATGATTGTTTATAAATTGCCTTATGATTTACTATGGAAAAGACTGTTACTGAAGTTAAAAATAATAAATAATTGTGTAGAGAGCACTGTGTATATAATAACACTACACTTAAAATACAGTTTAAATTAAATAAAGATTCATACATAAATTATGTAGCACCTGATAGGTCTTGTAATAATTTTCTGGAAGAATTCTTTTGATTTTGGGGTCAAAAGGAGCAAAGTTGCAAGTAAATCCAAAAGAAATGCTTAAAGATGTTACGTTCTGTCATCCATCAGGTCCTTCTATTTGTTACTATTTAAAAAGTTTTTAAGTATTAAAAAATAAATTAATTAAATTAAAACCAAACAAAAAACTATGTTATAATTAAATGACCTTGCCTTAGTGGGATTTTGTTTAATACTTGTAGTTCCAGACAAAAAATTAGTAGTGACATAAAGAATGCCAGGTACTTACATTGGTATTGCTGTAGATGATAGGCCTATTTTGAGTGTGTTGTAGTATTTTACTCAACAGCTGTGAAAAGTATAAATACAAAGATAATTCTACTTTATTTTATTAAAAGCTTATTTTTGAACTTAAAAAGAAAAGAAATCCCTATATTCAGTATAATTTTATTTAAATGTTTTATTTACTACTTTTATTTTATTTCCATTTTTATAAAGGCATTTATATCAAATTATTTTCTAAAACAAATTTTTTACTTCATAGCTACAATAAACTATTCATCATGAAAAAATGTCAAAGTTTCAAAAGTCTTCTTCCTGGTAGGTCATTAAAATGATAGATAATATTAATTATAATGTTCTTATGGTCTGTCAGCCAATAAATTTGTCGGCTGTGAATTACGTGTTTGGCTATTAGCACTGCTTACTTTTTTCCATAATCGTGTTTTTATGTAAAAACAAATTATAAATTTATGTAAATTTAAATTATTAGTATAATAATATCAATATTATTTGGATGTTTCTATAGCATCAAGCTTTTATTTATATTTATGTTTTCTGTATTGCTGCCAAGTGAATAAAAGTTTGATAGTCTATTGTTCACATTAGTTTGTTTGGGAATAATATAATGATATACAGTTGTTCTATGGCCTTTCGTGTTGTATAGCAAAAAAACTTATATATATATATGAAGATTTGTTAATAAAACTCACATGTTTGTAAACCAGTTAAGTGGTTATTAAACAACAATTTATAAATGTATAAAAATTAGGCTGTAAAATTAAGGGGACAAAATAGCAAATTAGCTATGGCACTCAAAGTATTAATTCCAAATAAAAATTACAATCTAGGGCGGTAGTTTTTTGCAACTTCCATATACAGGATGTTTACAAAAGGGTGTTACAAACTTCTGTGGGTGATAGTATTCATTATTTCAATCAAAAAATGTGCTACAAACATAGGTTGAGAAATGTGTTGTTTATCCGCTAGCCGCCATTTTGTATTGTCTACATGATCTTTAGAACTAGTTAAGCTATAGAAATCAAATTTTGACACATAGGTTTAAATAGATAAGAGGAAAATTAAAAAGAATAATTGTGTTAATTTCTTTAATATTAAAAAAATAGTGGCTGTAGACAATTTTACAAGATACCAACTATTTTTTAATTTGTATAACAATTCCAAAGTACTTATTTCAACGAAACTCGTCATCACATAAGCAAACACGACCACTTTAAAGATACGCTTGCACTAAGAAATTTTTTATAACTGATGTATTACAGCTGATGCCTATCAAAAGACAAAATGTTTGCTACTCCTGACTTGTGCAAGTGTACCTTTAAAGTGGTCGTGCTCGCTTATGCATCGGCAGATTTTGTTGAAATAAGTGCCATTGGAAATGTAATTAAATTGCTCAAATAGTTGGTGTCTAGTAAATGTTTTATAACTATAATGGTTTTTTAAAATAATTTTACTTTAAAAACTTTCAAAAGATGCCATTTTGTTAATATCAAGAAAATAACATAGTTATTAGTTTAACTTTTCTCTTATCTATTCAAACCTGTGTCAAATTTGGTTTCTTTAGCTTAACTAGTTCCAAAGATAATAATTTCTTTATAAATCATATAAAATGGCGGCTAGCAGCTAGACATTTCTCGACCTATGTTCATATGATATTTTTTGTTTTAAATGTTGAAAACTATCACCTGAAGAAGTCTGTGACACCCTTTTGTAAACACCCTGTATATGGACATTGGCATCCTTCGATCATGTTTTAATGTGTATATATAAGGACATTGTCACAAAAGAGCTAACTAAGCACTATATAACTAAGTGTATCGCAAAATGTTTGAAAATCTTAAACTTTGAACGTGTCATACCTTTGTTTACAATATTTATTGTATTATTTTCTAAATTAAAATTAAAAACTTACATAACAGATCAATCCCTGGCATGAATTACGTTGTGTTAGCATTGAATTTGTGTTAGTCAATAAAGAAATTACAACTAGGCTCTACCACTTTTACAATGAGTATAAAGTGCAGACATTTTCTATAAGGTTAATGTGTTTGTATTTTATTATTGTTTAGTGCTTAAATAAGCTTAGACTCAGCATAATAACATCACAATGCTCTCTAGGCCGGCCACCACTGCGAAACAGAATAGCGTTGAAGAGTTGCCGGTGGAATACCTCACAAGTTCTCTGGCCCAGCAGAATCAGGTAGATCACTGACTTATTGTGAGCTTTTGGCAATATTGTAGAAATGTAATTTATGTTTAACAATTAAAATAACACTATAATGTCATTAGAAGATGTGGGAGTATATTGTTGACTCAACTCTGCTAATACTGTTTTGACCAAAATATTGAATAGACAAAAAAGTAGTAGCACACTAAGGGTAATTTATGAATTTGATTGATGAATTTAATCATTTTTAATTTAAAACATTATATACAAATCTGAATGTTATACAGTTTCTGATACATAATTCATTTACCTTTTTTTAAAAAAAATGTTATTTACATTTTCTAAAACCTTTTGTTTACGTCCAAAACCCTCTGGCACTTTTCACATAGTCACACAAAAAATAACTCGACACTTTTTCTGCATGGATTTTTTTATCTCTGGCACTAAAAGGGTTAACCTTAATGTCATATCTGATAGTATAATTATATATAAATGAATACCAAATACTATTTTATAATAACTTAAAAAGCCATATTGTATGCCTGTAAGCCTACTTAGTTTGACATTCTATACATTTCTGTATTATTCTAAATTGCATATTGAGTTGTGTGAACAAATCATGGTAACATTTAAAATGTTTTCGATTCTAGTTAAGCATCAAGTTATTTAATAGCTCTTTATACTTGTTATAAAAATGCTCTTTTAACACACTTGGATTTTATAATGATTCAGTGTTTTGTATAATTTTACATTAGTAATGTTTTCAACAATCACACTTATTAGATACATTTAGACCATTCACACATTAAATACTCATTATTAAATTATTGTTTTGGTTTGTCTGTGAAGAGCTAACAAGTATATGATCAATTGTTATTTTAACTAGGGTTTTTTTACTGTCCATTGGTACAACTTCTTGTCTGTGATGGTTATAAAACTGGCCATTGGATATCATGTGAAAAGTTAATTTTCAGTGAGAGATGACTTAGCTTAACAGACCATTAGGAAATAAAAGCTATCCAAACTCTTATAAGTAAAACAGACAAGTAGGATTTGTACAACAAAATCAGGACTGCAAAAAGTTCCAATAATTTCACAATGGCTTCAATATAAACATTAGTTCCATTATTAATTTAGGACAAATACTGCGCTCACTCATATTTGACTAAACTGTAAATGCCATATACACTCATAGACTAACTGTTGTTGCCTTTTGGTAAGGCTTTGGAGATTTTTTTTCTATGATTGTTTGTCCATGTGATGCGTACTGATACTTCTGCGCATTTGGCAGACCTTTTTGGACCTTTTTTTTGTGACGAGTGGAATGCTTCTACTGTGACGACTGAGATTTACTTTCCGGATCGTTTCCGTACACCAAAGACTTGTTAAGAGACTGTACAAGTGACTTGTTCATGAAGTAGAGGTCACTGTTTGTGGAGTCAAGCATATCCTATGAGACTTCAAAATAAAGTTGCTCATGCTTTGCCATCAGCAGCTTAGGTGTGAATTTTACCATCATTCTCTCCATTGCCAAATCTTTGGTCAAAATGGAATATGCCAAAAAAGAGTTGATAACCATCTCTTTGGAAATTTCTCGGATAAGTCACATGATAGTTCTGTATAAACACTGTGTTCATTTACTTTGGTAATAATCTGGTCAATTTGGCATATTAAAACTGATTGTATGACTCCTTATCTGTGTGATGCCATAGCATCGTCACTAAATGTGGTCGGAATCTTGCAAATGGTTTCTAATTTTCCTATTTTTATCCAATTTGATGCAGTAGTGTTGCTCCAATTATTCCATAATTTTCCCTACAATAAAAGAACTGATGAGATCACTACACACTCACTCAAATGCTGCTAACCAGCAACAGAACAACCCTGTAACCCTGTAGACTGACACTATCTACAGGTGGGAAGAAATTCACACATGTGCACAAAGCTTTGAGGTCAGCTCATGCAAGTCCTTATGGCTCCTGTTCATCAAGTTTTTGTGAAAAAATGTAGCAGATACTTTTAAAACAGATATAGTATCTAGAAATGTCATCTATTAAATCACATGGCCAAATACAGGAAAGTAAAATTATTTATGGTTCTCACTCTTAATTCACCCATTGAAAGTTTTTGCAAAATATTATCATGTTTGACTTAACCCTTATAACGTCAGTATATCTTTTCACGACTTCCAGCAAACGGCACAATATATAAAAAAAAATTTTAAATGTGTAAAGTTCATTTTTATTTTTACTTTCTATAATTATGGTAAGTATAAAAAAGTAAAAATTTTAAAATTATAAAGTCACTGTACTCAGGATCGTCAATGTTAACGAGACATGTTATTTATCACTAATAATGAACACGGTACTTTGGAATTATACCGACCACACCCAGACATGAATCGTTATTTGACATTTTGCTTCTACTGATTACTAGATTAGCGTAGAACAATATTTCGTCAATATAAAACAGGAATTGTCTTATCGCAAACCCCTCCCCATCCTCAGACAGAGGTCAAAGTCGAGCGGTCTAGTAGATAACGTGATTGCAGAGTCTCGCCGCCCATTCAGATGATGCGTCGCTTTGTTGTACTTCCGTGTTTTACCTCTACATTTCTCCAAACACAAAAATTCAATAAAAACAAACATGATCAAACTAAAACTAAACTCTTTATTGAAAAAACACTCAAAACTTGTTTTTATTCTTGATCATACTCCGCCACCCAAAATGCGAGTGCCATGCCTTCTCGCTGATGTCAACGAAAGAAAAACATCCCTCGAGATAGTACCTATCAGTAAAATATCAAATTCTAGAGGATCTGATCAGAAATATAAATTGAATTGTAATGGAAAGGCAATTATGTACCGTGCAAATCATGTAATACCGCGTGGCCTGTCGTAATCGGGATTCTCGAGAAAGATAAGATAACAGCGACAACAATACCGATCACAATGCCTGGAAATGCTTGTAAGTTTGTAATTTTGTAATTAAAGAGTTGTTTTTTTCGTTCTATCATGTTTGTTTAGCTATAAATTTATATTTTTGTGTTCTTCATACTGGTGTGGTCGGTAGAATCCCAAAGTACCTGAACACTAAATAGGTGACACTAAACACTAAAATGACACTAAAAACACTAAATGAATACTAAAACTAAGATATCAATACTTTTAACAAATAAATAAAAACCATATAAACAGAAAACACGACGAAGGAAACCGACTCAGCGATGGTTAGACACGCACTACCTGAAGCCAAACTGCAAACAAAAGCGCGCGCGCTGTACGGCGTCTGTGCCGTGTGGCGGGGAGAGTGTCTAGACACCGTGTCTATTGTTTCAAACAATGTAACGCGACAGCTATATTTTGACGCTTGACATAGGTCAATAACCCACACACATGGTTGACGCATACCGTTAGTGACATTGATCGGATTTAAAAGGAACTTAAATTTGCTATAGACGCAGTTTTGTGTCGATGCGCCGTACCGCGTCTTTGCCGTTTGGAGATAGTTTGTCTATGCGCCATTCGGCGTCTGTGACGTTATAAGGGTTAATTTATAAAACATCTGTTCTCGCACATCTTGATGAGTAATTTTTATTTGTTTCCTGACAATAGTTTTTTTCATAAGTGCTTTGGAAATTGTTTTACACTAAGTATATTACATTGTCACCTCAAATAAAGTGTGTAAAAGTAACTGTTGAATTCATTGTTGCCTTCAATAAACTTTAATTAATTTTATGAATCATTTGTATCTATGTTATAATTTTATTGTTCTTTCTTTCATTTACTTATTAATATTTTATGCCTTGATACATTTTCATTGCTGTTTTTATTCTTTATTTAACAATATAATCCCTCTGAACAAATATGTTAGTACCTGTACTACCCTATTTATAATACTTGATTAATATTTGATATAATTTCAACATTACTGTAGAGTTGATCCATTATTTATGTCATCTCCTTTACATGTATGTTCTTGCTTTGTGAATGTTTTTATTCCTTGGATTATTCTCTGCTTAAACTTCCTTACTCTGAATGATGTACGTAATAATTTACTTCTGCTGATACCTTCATAAAAACCCGTCATATAGATTATTTGTTTACAGTAATTTTAAATTTGTGTGTATTCACAATAATATAAACTAAGCACATTTTAATACGTTTAGTAAAGTAATTTGTAGATATTTTTGCTGTAACTAAAAATACATAGACACAACTATACTAATTATCAGATAATTCCTGATTACTGTGAATATAATAATGTAATTATATTGAAACTATTAAAAAACATTAATTTTATGAAGAAATTAAGAATATTTTATTAATGTAATACAGTTTAATTCTTTTTTTTAGTTTGTTATTGGTGATCACTGGTTTTAGTCAGTACTACGATTTTTTTAGACAGTTTCCATCTTTGTGTTACAACAAAACTGAAGCCCAATGCTCTGAGAACTGGAATCTGCTTTCTGCTACAGGCAAGAAACTCTATAATACAAAGTTAAGATTGCGTAGAAGTTAACAAGTCAAAGATTATTAAGCAGATAGTGCAAGGACTGTAGTAACATTAACAAAGAGACGTCACGCATTGGAGAGGGAGGGAGGTGAAATATGTTGGCTTCTTTTATTGTTTGGTCTGCATTCTTGATTTGTAAACTGTTATGTATGTTCTCGTAAATCTTACATTTTATAATTTGACATGTGGAAATGAAAGGGAATATCTTATCTCAAAATGTTAAGTTTCAGTTTTGTTGTAAAAAACAGAAAATAATCAACTGTTTCATTTTTCACAAGCTAAAATTACAATAGAAAGGATGTTTGCACACTTTCAAAAATAAACTTAATGAATTGATTTCCTAATACTTCCTATTCCACTTACAACACTATTCCCTTCATCTTGTATCTTGCTATGTATTTTTTTTTAACAAAATTTTGCTTTAACCCCATTTATTATTGGCTAAATTTTTAAGGCATGAAAAAGTCTCTGAATAAATTATGATTGACCATCATACTTCGTGATAAACCGTTTTAACTTGCCCTGCACATTACCAGCACTGTCCTCTTCCCTTGTTACAGAGGTCAACATTGAAACCGAAAGGCGTTCAATTTGCGCCTGACGGCAATGAAAAGGTATGTTGAGAACGATGTTGTGTCTATGTATTCCTCTCCTCCCTTCTGTAGTAGTGCTGTAGAAACTGTTGATATAAGAACAGAAGTATCTGTCGGTAGACATGTTTTATGCCACATTTACTATTTCTTTTTTTAGCCTTAAACTTTTAGGTTTATCTCAGATGAGACATGCAACAATCTCATAAAACATATCAAATTGTATAATTTTATTTCAAACACAGTGGAACCATGTCTTGAATTTTAAGAACTAACTGTAGTTAAACTTGATTTTCACATGTTAAGAAACACTTTTACATTCTTATTTAATATAGCACACATTGTTTATGCTATACTATTACCACATTAATTTATCTGTCGCACATCGTCACATTTATTTTTCTTTTACTTTCACACTTTTCATTTATCACTTATTTCACAATCTTTTTGTAGTATATTTTTCAACAAAACAGTTCTATAATAATAAAAGAACATGCAAACCCTTGCAAATTTTGTTGGATCTGCAAGAGAACAAAATGGCTAAAGTAAAATGAAATTTTGTACATTGATATATCTCAATCCGTTTGGAATATATTCAAGCATATCAGGAATTAATTTACACTCTGTATATCAAGTGTACATTATAACAACCTAAAAGTAAATGAGGATATTAAAAGAAAATTTCCAGACCTTTTTGTTTCGGGTTTTTTTTATAACAGCCACATCCTTTAATTTTATTTTGAATTATTATGAATAGTGTTAACACATTCACTGTATCTAGATTAAAACAATTTAAATAGGTAAAATATAGATTGCTTGCTTCAGGTCAACTGATTGATTAAATAGGCAATAATAGCAGGGGTCCAATAATAAAGCTCAGCACATTCTTATATGTACACCCAGGTTTTGCTGGAATATTCTAACTGAGTAGTGAGCACTTTCAGTTTGCCCATTTTATTATCCAACTGGTTTGAGCCCTGCAACAAAACCATGGTTTAATACCAAACTTGTAATAAAAGACATGATTTCTAGATTCCTAAAATATTTATAGTCTATTACATCAAAAACGTAGCCATGGAAAAATTTGGGGGGTCCAGATAACGGATATTTTCCCGTAGTGAACAGAGAGGCCCCATATTGAATCTTTTATGTATGCCACTTACTGAAATTAGGTTTCAACAATCACAATATTTAAATAAAAACATGTTTATTTGACAAAATTTGAAAAATATATTTTGGGCTCAAATGTAGTTAAAACAAGTTCTATTGGGCTATAATAACCAAAACAACTTGGCTGATTTGTTAACCCTTTTAGTGCCAACGTCCGTATATACGGACGTTTGAGAAACTACCGGGAAATGCCAGCGTCCGTATATACGGACGTTTGAATAACTACCGAAGAATGCCGACGCCCGTATATACGGATGTTCGGAGTAAAAGTCATACCGCAATCATTTTTTAACTTGTTAAAAATTTGTTGCTATACAAACAATCAGAATGAACCAATCTACATAAAAAAAAAATAATAATAGTAATATCGTAAGGTTAGTCAGGTGTTTAGCCATGATAGAAATGGCCGTGGTTGTTGCATCAGACAAAGTTGTGTCAGCTGATAGTTCACGTCTAACCTCTGTGTTTGGTTGTTTGTGTTGCTGCTTCCACAGTGTTTGTTTGTTGATAAATAGTTTACTAACAATGTTTTACTAACATAAAAACTGTTCAGTATGTAGTGCAGCTAGCACTAAAAGTGGTGGGAAAAGAAAGAAAACCACATTTGTGTGCAAACGCTGTAAAAAAGGATTGCATCCCTTACATTTGCCTCACCATATTTGTGTTACCGCCTAACTATAATACCTATGTACAAAAGTGTGTAAATTTTTTTTATATTTTACAAAGTGTACATTATTTTTTAAGTAGAAAGTATTTTCAGACAGTTTTTAATGGTTTCATAGTTGAAAATATTATAAGCTTTATAAAGAAGCTAAATAGTGTAAATAACACAAAAAAAAAATAAAAATGTAACTTTCTAAAAAAATTAACATGATTTTTTTAGTTTTTGAAATATTAATCAAAACTTTTTATGTGTGTATTCAGTTTTAATTCCTCTTTCAAGTGATAGTATGTGTTATAGTGAAATAATTTTTTTAAAGTACTATTTTTCATGTGAAACTGGAAAAATATAAAAACTGTAAGTAAAATTTCTACTTTTTTAAATTTTTTTAAGTTAATTACATTTAGAAATATAATTTTCTTTATAGTTTTTTATAAGGGAATTTATTTTACTGCAAAACAATGAAAAAATTAGGAAAATATTTCAATATTTGTAATTTTTACAATTTTGTTTAGTAAAACACTGCAAAACTGCTGAAATAGGCCTGGGATCCTTCAGTAGTATTATGTGAAAAATCACTGGCATTTCTCAGACCAACTTTTGATTTTTTGTCTGGCACTAAAAGGGTTAAATAGCTTATTGCTTTTTTTATTCATTCAGGTTGCATTAACACATTAGGGTAGACACCCCCTGTTACATACCTCTCAGCCGGAGCCAAATGATGAGTTACACAATGGTTTTGTGGTCTGCAGTTGACATTTTACTGTTCACTTATTTCACAATATTCCACTACATATCATTGGGACGTTCCTTACTAAGTTTTTACATGCTAAAATGAGCCAAATTATTTCATTTTCATGACTTGGCTAACCTGATTTTTATTGTCGTTTTACTTGTCATCAGCTGGCAACTCAACTGTACAGTACGTTGTCAGTTTGTTTACGTTATGAGTGTGGAAACTGTGTGTCGATGAGGTTTTGTACAGTGATTGTCAATTGTATAACCCAGGTGTATGGCAGGTGATGTGTGCCAAGTGTTGCTGAACCTTGAACATTATTTCAAGACTTCCTAAACCATAGTAGAAAGAACATTGAACCTTGTACTGTAAATACTACTACGTGTTTGATGAATTTTTATATCCAGTGTTGTGAATTGTAAATGTTGTCATAGAACATTAGTCTCTGATTTTTTGTTGAATAATTTAAAAACACAGTTGTGAGAATTAAAATTTTTATATAATTATGAAGTTAATAATTCAATTTGATTCAAACATACGTTATTAATTATTAGATAGAAAGTACAAATAAGGAATGGCATCATAAATAATATAAAATATACTACTATAAAACTACATCTTAACAATATGATTTGGCCAAATTGCTTTTTCCCTGTGCAAAAAACAAACTTTTGAATAAAATACTAAATAAATACTTAATTAGAACTTCTTTACTTATAATTGTGTCTTCATTTTTATTTTGTTCCTTTTATAAAAACTTTTTAAATGCATAAAACATTTATAAATAGAATATTTTCTTAATTTAAGTATTATATAACAATATAGAGGAAACAAGAACTATGTTTAAAATCTCATTGCTATACCCGTAAATAAAAAAAAGTTCTTATTACAGTTTGACAATACTAATTTTCTCCAAATTATTTTGCTGCAATCAGGCCTGTAGAAGCTGAAATAATCACTCACTCTTGATTCAAAATTATTGTTTCATTAACATTAATTTGTATGAACTTCTCAGTTGATTATTTGAAGATATTTACTAGCCCTCAGTTATTAACCTTCAGGTCTCTTGAACTAATATCTTCTTTTTTCCCCTGATCCTACCTGAAGAGATTTCTCAAACTTCTTATCAAATATGTTTGTTATTATAACTTATCTTTGTTCTGATTTTTCATGTTGAATTTTCGCAGTAAGTTATTTTGTTACTAATTTTTTTTTTGTTTTTTTATTTGCTAAATTTGAAGATATTTGTTTTTGGTGTTTGGGTTTCCTTTTTTTAAATTACAATCTTAAAGTAGCACAATCATTTATGAGACTTGAAATGATACGGTTGCACTTCAATACTATTTCACTTACAAAATAATCTCCAATCTTTCTATGTTTTTAAGAATTATTGTATGTATATTTTATCGGTACTTAATTCTCAGGCACCCCCTCCTCAGTTGTGTGAGAATTAACATTTTTAGATAATTATGAAGTTAATAATTCAATTTGATTCAAACATACGTTATTAATTATTAGATAGAAAGTACAAATAAGGAATGGCATCATAAATAATAATATAAAATATACTACTATAAAACTACATCTTAACAATATGATTTGGCCAAATTGCCTTTTCCTGTGCAAAAAAACAAACTTTTGAATAAAATACTAAATAAATACGTAATTAGAACTTCTTTACTTATAATTGTGTCTTCATTTTTATTTTTGTTCCTTTTTATAAAAAACTTTTTAAATGCATAAAACATTTATAAATAGAATATTTTCTTAATTTAAGTATTATATAACAATATAGAGGAACAAGAACTATGTTTAAAATCTCATTGCTATTACCGTAAATAAAAAAAGTTCTTATTACAGTTTGACAATACTAATTTTCTCCAAAAATTATTTTGCTGCAATCAGGCCTGTAGAAGCTGAAATAATCACTCACTCTTGATTCAAAATTATTGTTTCATTAACATTTAATTTGTATTGAACTTCTCAGTTGATTATTTGAAGATATTTACTAGCCCTCAGTTATTAACCTTCAGGTCTCTTGAACTAATATCTTCTTTTTCCCTGATCCTACCTGAAGAGATTTCTCAAACTTCTTATCAAATATGTTTGTTATTATAACTTATCTTTGTTCTGATTTTTCATGTTGAATTTTCGCAGTAAGTTATTTTGTTACTATTTTTTTGTTTTTTATTTGCTAAATTTGAAGATATTTGTTTTTGGTGTTTGGGTTTCCTTTTTTTAAATTACAATCTTAAAGTAGCACAATCATTTATGAGAGACTTGAAATGATACGGTTGGCACTTCAATACTATTTCACTTACAAAATAATCTCCATCTTTCTCTGTTTTTAAGAATTATTGTATGTATATTTTATCGGTACTTAATTCTCAGGCACCCCTCCTCAGTTGTGAGAATTAACATTTTTAGATAATTATGAAGTTAATAATTCAATTTGATTCAAACATACGTTATTAATTATTAGATAGAAAGTACAAATAAGGAATGGCATCATAAATAATATAAAATATATACTATATAAAACTACATCTTAACAATATGATTTGGCCAAATTGCCTTTTCCCTGTGCAAAAAACAAACTTTTGAATAAAATACTAAATAAATACGTAATTAGAACTTCTTTACTTATAATTGTGTCTTCATTTTTATTTTGTTCCTTTTATAAAAACTTTTTAAATGCATAAAACATTTATAAATAGAATATTTTTCTTAATTTAAGTATTATATAACAATATAGAGGAACAAGAACTATGTTTAAAATCTCATTGCTATACCGTAAATAAAAAAAGTTCTTATTACAGTTTGACAATACTAATTTTCTCCAAAATTATTTTGCTGCAATCAGGCCTGTAGAAGCTTAAATAATCACTCACTCTTGAGTTAAAATTATTGTTTCATTAATATTAATTTGTATGAACTTCTCAGTTGATTATTTGAAGATATTTACTAGCCCTCAGTTATTAACCTTCAGGTCTCTTGAACTAATATCTTCTTTTTCCCCTGATCCTACCTGAAGAGATTTCTCAAACTTCTTATCAAACATGTTTGTTATTATAACTTATCTTTGTTCTGATTTTTCATGTTGAATTTTCGCAGTAAATTATTTTGTTACTAATTTTTTTGTTTTTTATTTGCTAAATTTGAAGATATTTGTTTTTGGTGTTTGGGTTTCCGTTTTTAAATTACAATCTTAAAGTAGCACAATCATTTATGAGACTTGAAATGATACGGTTGGCACTTCAATACTATTTCACTTACAAAATAATCTCCAATCTTTCTCTGTTTTTAAGAATTATTGTATGTATATTTTATCGGTACTTAATTCTCAGGCACCCCCTCCTCGCAAAAGTGAAGATGAGTTGAGGGAAGAAGAAGAACTCCAGTTGGCACTGGCCCTATCACAGTCTGAGGCAGAACATAAAGACAAACAGGTAAGCTTTGTTAATTTACAGTTACAATTAATTTAATCTTACAGTTTAATAAATAAACATTAATGAAGTTCAGTTTAATTTATTTGCATTAGTATAATAATAATAAACTTGTAGTTATCACACATAGGTATGAGTTAAGCCGGAAATTTGGTTTTGAAACTGTTCAAATTTATAAGTAGGTTTATTACAATTTTTAAAGTTATTGGGCATTACAAAAGGAAACAAGTGAGTTTTGAAATATGCAGTAATGCAACACTTCCTATTGTTACATGAGGGGTGTTTGGAAAATAACAGCGTAAAAAAGACATTGTAATATACAGGGTGGCACAAAAAGAACGCATGAATTTGAATAGAGTAGTATCAGCGGACGTGAGCTGTCAGTGACCACTGAGTGATGCTATTTAGTAGGTTAGAGCATATATATATATATATATATATATATATATATATATATATATAAAATATTTATTTTACAAAACTGCATACCTTTGCTATTTTCCATGTAGTTACTTTTTCTTTAATTCACTGAAGTAGTTCAGAAATTTCCTAAGGATAAAATTCTGTTCCTTGCTTTTGGCCAATCATTAACCAAAACGTTCTAAGCAAAGCCATTTTTTCCATAGGTTTGAACAGATAGAAACCATTTTGCTCCAACTGTGGACTTTTTAATGGGTGCAGAAAAATATCCCATTTGAACTGTTAGACCAAGTTTTCTATTCACAGATCAGGGTGTGGCTCACTAAATAAAATAGCAAAAAAATTAAATATATTTTGGATAACTTATCTGAGGTTGTTTGTGATTTAGAATGATAACTATTCCTTGTAGCATCAACTCCACAACCAATATTCTTTTGGCATTCCAAAAGCAGTATCTATGACTTTTCTGACTGATATAGCTTGGGTTTATTTGGGGGAAGGGAGGGGTTGTTGAGTAAGATGATTTTTTTAAATGTCTTATTAATTTTGATTGCCTACTGTAAATAGATAACAAGCAGTTTAATCTTCCCATCAGTCCAGCTCTTGGCATATTGTCGTACAGTGTGCATCTATGCCGGTGGTTATTTGGCTTCCACCACAATTTCTTATGCTATATGAAAATGGAGATTACTTTAGAGACAGCCCTCATACTTAACAGTTCTAATGCACATTATTTGTCTTTGTTAAACAATATTTTTGAAGTAGAAACCTAACTTTTTATTTATAACTCTTTATGTTTCAGAAATCTGGAAGAAGTATGACACCTACATCTAGAGCCAAGACTTACTCACCTACTCCTATGGTTAGTTTGGATCCACAGTTTACAACAAATTACTGTATAGTTGTAACATTTGAGGAAAAATCCATACAATTTGATGTAAAACAATTGGATTATGTAAAATGCTTGAAGCTGAATCTTGACAAAAACCTTTTTTACAGCTATTTAAAAGCACTATACAGGAGGATATGTTCAAAAATCTTTTGCTGAAACCAAAACAACAAATTTATTTTCATCTATAATACCATACTATTAGGCTTTGCTGATCTGGGTTTGTATGCAAAGAAAAACTGAATTCCTCTTCTGTTTACAGAAAAGCTGTCTCCCATTTACATTACTGCAACGCAATAAGTGTTTTTAAGGCAAACATTAAGTATTTTTTTCCAAAATCTTTAATTTTTATCAAAAATACATATAGTTTGCAATTTATATAGGATAAGTTATGTGATCATTTAAAATGCTGCAAAAGTGAACAAGTGTTCAGGATATTTTTAAAATTACCAGATGCTTGAAATTAATTTTGTGAGCAAATAGTACCCTTAAATTCTAAAATTACAGTTGATAATTTCTGAATGCTGCCATTTGCTCTAGTCCAAGGCTTACCCACATGCAAAATTGAAAGTGTCTAATGTGTTTGTAAGTGTGTCATTAATTACTTCAGTGTTAGTTTAAACACTATTGGCCTAATTGATTGCTGTGTCCTGCAGCAGCAGGTTAGAGACACTGTGAGTCCACCACTGGATGAAGTTGAACCCGAGCTGGCACGGTACTTGAACCGGTCCTACTGGGAGAACCGCACTACAGAGGAGAGCAGTCCCACCGCCCCCGCGAATCCCCCTGCAGGACTCGCCACAGCTCTTGCTAAACAGGTGTCCTATTATTTAATCTTTCTAAATTTTTTTCAGATTTCTGTCACGGTTCAAGTCACTTTTAGTATTACCAGGAGGTGGTTATGGAAAATTAATTAATAATTTTTGTAAATTGATACTTAAAAGGCTTTATCAAATAAGTATTTATAAATTTATTGTGGAACTTGCTTTCTGTAAGTATCATGTGGAGTATTTTAATATCATGCTGTGAGTGATTTCTTTTCAATTTTTTTGATTAAACATTATTTGCCTCACTTCATAATTAGCTGCAGTATATTAACCCTTTGAACCCCAGACCAAAATATTGATGGTGGGAAAAACGTACCAAAACCATTTGACCTAAGAACTACAGAGAATCCCCGGATCAGAAACAGCTGTATTGCATACTGTTCGAAAAAATTAATATTTTTCCTATTTTTTATGCTATTGTCTTGTATTACACACCAAAATGTCCAGAATCAATCAATCATATTTTTATTGCTTTCAAACAATGTTACATTGTATTTGCAAACGTCAATAAATAAAGCTAAAAATCCTACAATTTGCTATTCTAAGATTCATTCTCTGCTCGCATACATACATTAAATTACATTCTCCCTCTCATTCATACATGGCTTCAGTATCGGTACTGTTACGAAAATTTAGTGGTCCCAGCGGCGTAACATGAACTCATCTACAGAGTAAAACACTTCAGACACTAAAAGGTCCTTTAATCGAGCTTTATACAGGGTTGGGTTGTTGACATTTTTTATGCTCTCAGGGAGATTATTAATTAATCTGACACCAGCCTGTGAAGGAAGTTGCTCATATGCCAGTGTTCTATGATGTTGCATCCTGTAGCTGTCCCCACCTCTAGTATCATACCTGTGGACGTCCCTGCCACGCACTAACTCACATCGGAATCGGCAATACAGAGCTACATCCAAGATATAGAGGCAGGGTAAAGTCAGAAAACCATGCTCCCTGAAAGCATCGCGGCACGACTCTCTAGGATTCAATTTGCACATGATTCTGATGACTTTTTTTCTGAAGCCTGAAAACTCTGTTGAATCTGATCCTGGCACATCCACCCCAAAGGCGTATGCCGTAGGTCAAATGAGGATATAAAAGGCCAAAATAGGCCATCTTTAGAACGTAAAAAGAGCAAACCTGTGCTAAATTCCTCAGGGCAAAAACGCCTGAAGCAACCCTTGCACATACATGCTCAACATGATCGGTCCAAGTTGAGCATGTATGTGCTCTATCGAGATATATTCCTAGAAATCGAATGGATTCCACTTCCTCTAAAAGGGTGTCCTCTACCATGACAATGGGTTGAATTTCGTTAACTTGTTGACGGAGACAAAAACTTATATAATTCGTTTTTGTATTATTTGTTTTAAGATTTAAGTCCGAGAAATACTGAATACAAGAATTTAGTTCAACAAAAGTTTCTATTTCCAGAGCGGTATTTGATTTTGCTCTGACGCAGAGAGTCGTGTCATCCGCATATTGGACTATCTTTCCATTCTGAATTGATAGTCCAAGATCGTTCACATAAACTAAGAACAGTACAGGTCCAAGGATATATCCCTGGGGGACCTGTATATCCCTGATTCAAAGGAACTCTCTGTGACTGAACATTGGAAATTTCTATAAACTGATATCTGTCACTGAGATACGATTTCAACCACTTCAGTGTCAGACCACGTACCCCATACGATCCCAGTTTTCGCAAAAGAGTAGCATGGTGAACACAATCAAAGGCCTTCGAAAGATCGAGAAATACACCAATTGTGTGCTCCCGACCCTCAAAACCCTCCACGATCGCATCCACAAGGTTTGTGATAACATCAATTGTTGACATGTTTTTTCGAAATCCAAATTGGCTTGAAGACAAAATGTCAAACCTATTGAGGAAATCCATGAGTCTTGCAAGAAAGTTTTTCAAATACTTTACTTAAAACTGGCAGAATTGAAATGGGACGATAGTTGCTTGCGAGGCATGGATCGTCCTTCTTGAAAACTGGAATCACTTTGGCTGTTTTTAGCTGGGCTGGAAACACTCCTATTTCAAAGGACATGTTAACCAGTCTTGTCAGTGGTTTCAAAATGTGCTTTAGGCAACGTTTGAGTAGCCACACTGACATGCCATTGATGTCACATGATTTTTTTGTGTTGAATCCCCGTATCACCCCCGCCACCTCGTCCTCGCTAGCAGGAGAAAGCACCATGGACGATACCGGTCCCCTTATAGGTTCCAAACTAGACCGACTGCCGCTCAAAGGCAGGTTCGGCACCGCGGTCTAAACTCCCTGGCCACTTCTTCAGGGGTCTGTAAAAGTTCATCCCCAACTTTAATTTTTATTGGTTTTGAAAATTTGGAAAAATCTGGTTTTAAATTTGAGTTAATAATTTCCCATGCTACTTTCGATATGTTATCTGCTCTCTTCAGTCTACTTTCAATGTCATTATATGCTTTAGCTGCTTTTATGACTTTCCTGTAAATTCTCTTATAGCTTTTGAAAAAGGTTTTAAACCGCTCATCTTGAGACTTCCTAAATATGGAGTAGTAAAATTTAATTTTTCTCTTGATTTGAGAATGCCCTGGGTAACCCATTGATTTTTTTGAAATTTTATTTTATCCTTGAACATTTTGAATAGGCAAGTGGCGTCAAGATGTGTGGTTATGCAATAACTAAATGCGTTGAATGCCTCATTTGGGGATTTTTAATTGTTTAACCCTTTTAGCCCCAGCGTCCGATATATCGGACAGAGGTGGTCTAGCTAAAATGCCCAACGTCCGATATACCGGACGTCTCGAGAATTTAATGTAGCTGGCTAACAATATGTCCAAATGCCATCAGTTTCGGTATAGTAGTCGGTGAAGAAACGGGCTACACGCAAAAACAATAAACCTTTCAATTGGCATCGTATTTCGTCGTCGTTGAGCGTAGTTTATTTGTCGATGTCAGCTGTCAGACGACTTCAGTTGCATTGTTGTTGTATGCTGACTTATAATCTCAATTAGTTTGCGTGATTGAAAGCGGTTGTTTTTCGTGTGATTTATTGTATTATTAGTAAAAATCCATGAGTAAACGTCGTAGAGAAAAGTTACCAGTGAGTGAAAACACTTTGATAAACACTATTATTGGTACTTTAGGATTATACTGACCATACCTAGACATGAATCGTTATTTGACATTTTGCTTCTACTGATTACTAGATTAGCGTAGAACAATATTTCGTCAATATAAAACAGGAATTGTCTTATCGCAAACCCCTCCCCATCCTCAGACAGAGGTCAAAGTCGAGCGGTCTATTAGATAACGTGATTGCAGAGTCTCGCCGCCCGTTCAGCTGGTGCGTCGCTTTGTTGTACTTCCGTGTTTTACCTCTACATTTCTCCAAACACAAAAATTCAATAAAAACAAACATGATCAAACTAAAACTAAACTCTTTATTGAAAAAACACTCAAAACTTGTTTTTATTCTTGATCACACTCCGCCACCCAAAATTTTTTAATTAGCAAATTATGTCATAAATTTATAACACAATAAATAAAACTAAAAAACATTGGTATTTATTGTGTTTTATTTATTGTGTTATAAATTTATGACATAATTTGCTAATTAAAAAAAGTCAGTGAAAACACATTGGTTAGTAGAGTGAAACGCCGCCTACCGCATCAGAATACGACGATCCAGTCAGAAATGGCAGCGCATAATATACTTCACAATGTGTACCTAAAACAAGCCGCCATTTCTGATTGGATAAACCTTTTGAGATGCGGTTTGCGGAATTCAACTCTTCTAAGTGAGCTCTTTCAAATGAGGTATCACTCGACCCATGCTTCAATTTAAGATTTCCATGTTTTCCTCTGTGGGCCGTCCCCCCATGGTTGGCATGTCATGGTAATAGCAAGGAAAAATAGTTTACATAGCCATATGACACTGTGCAAAGTTTATAGATGTTATCTCTTATGGTTTTTAAAATATTAAGCCGTACCCATACTTTTCAAACACCCTGTATATTGTAAATATTATTTCTTTTACTTTTTTGAAAAATTAAACCAGTTTTAGTCTTACAAACCATTACAATTAGTTTGTGTTATTTTACAATTGTTATTATTTCAAAAGTGCAAAAACAAGTATACATATCTGTATACTTCTACTGACGTGTATGTGGAAATATATGAAGAAGTGCTTATGCAGCAATACAATTAATTGGATATATCTCCTGCATTTATCAAGGAAAGTTCTTCAAATTTTGTGTGTGTAGTAAGAAATATGTGTAAAACAAAATTGCTTCATTTTTCAGGGGCTACAATTTTTTTTTCTACCCTTTATGCATGTCCAAACTATAAAAAAATTTTTATGTATAAATACGCTAAAAAAAACAAATCATTCTGTAAAAGTACTTTTTAACTATTACATCTAAGGGTACACTTATTTGTGAACAATTTAAAACAAAAACCTAAAAATTATCTTCAAAAATAAGAAAACTAGATGTATTTTCCCTCAATTCTGCACTACGGTCCCTTATTGCCATGGGCTTTCTGGCAAGTCCATGGAAAAATGGTTGGGGTTAAAAGGGTTAAGAAAGTCCAGGATTCTTTTGAAAGAGACTGACAGAGACGATCAACATTTCTGGGATGTAGAGACCGTTTGAGTTTTTAGCTTGGTCAAAATGAAAATTGAATGAAATTGTATACACAGAAAAATTTTAGTCTGAAGTATAAAAAATTGTTTAGCAACATTAAAATAACTTTAAAATATATGTTTATAGATTTTTAGGTAAAAAATAGATTTTAAGATTTTTTAATTCAAAAATAAGGAAAATTTTTAGTATGGGCACCCACATTTTATTTTTCTAAATTTAGTTTTATGTATGTACAAAAACAATTATATTGATATCTCTAAAGATAAAGATTTTGCAACCGCGATCTCACTGAGGCTGGTTGGTCATTGTCCGGAGTAGGCCTAGCGGCGGCGTTACCACGAGAAATAGATAGCTGACTAAATGGCATTTCTTCGTCATCTGAGTCCGAGATAGTTGGCCTATAGGTAGGATCAACATCAGTGTCATCACTGCAGATTGATGAGACGTCAGACCAATCGTCATTTGATAGGTCAACATCCAGTTGTCTGTCCAATTCACTCGGGTGATTTACAATGTTGTCACTCATTGTTCACAGAACTGATTATTACTATAAGATTAAAACTAAAGAGAAAGTGACTAAAAACAGTCCTCAATCACAACATTTAACTCAATTCACATGCACAAAGACAATATACGTAACATTAGACCGCTTTGTAAACAAATACAGCTGTAGCAACAAAAAGTAATATATTTTTTTGAGCATAGATGTTATTTTAAATACACTATATTACTAAAAAAAATTAGTATTTTACTAAAATATTCATAAATATGTATTAATACTCGTAAAATAAGTATTTTACGGTTTCAAATAAATATGTATTAAATGCATATACCATGGCGACGATATTACGTCGCCTGGTGATTCTCGCATCTTCATTGGCGACGATACATTGACGCCGCGGGGATCTTCGCATATTTTCTCGGCGACGATATTTAATCGCATGGGGTTCAAAGTGTTAACAATGATATAAACTAATTTTGCCATTTTTGTTAAATTTCCTGTGATAATAGATGCCTTATTTTTTTTAGCTTAGTTCCATTTATAAAATAGTTGGTAATGTTTGATTAGGAATCATTTAAACCAGTTTAATCAATGATTTATGTCAGTTTTGTTAAATACCAAATACAGTAAAACCCCATTTTCATAATTTGCTATATCATACTATATTTCATTTCATCATTTTTTTTATTTAGCCATCTTTTCCACTGCATCCAACTTTTCCTTTTTTAATCAACTTGCTTGTCTACCAACTCATTTGCATTTCCTTTCAGTGCCTTAATTTCAAGTTATTTCAAAATATAATATGATTAGGATTGATTTCATGGACTTATTGTTATTTTTACTTATAAATTGAGGATAAGGTTTTCTGGAAACATTTGAAAACCAACTTAACAATTGAAAATTGGTTGTCTTAAATGAATCTTGTACCTGCCATTTACTAAACTTATCACATACCTTTTTGAACTTAAGTAATATAAAATCCGATTAAAAAAATAAATGTATGTATTGTAAAAGTATTTAATTAATCTTACAAAATATTATTTTTTTTATCTCTACAATTGTACCAAAAACCGCGAAAACTGTTATGTTGATCCCTTATATCTATTTCTAGACTCTTAACCCTTCTGTTGATGACTATTACCTGTAAGTGATAAAGCCGTTTTTTTCTTATTTATAAGCATGTAAAAAAGTGTTTTTTACTCATACATTATTTTTGAAAGTGATGCTTATTATATATCAACATTTTCATAATAATATGTAGAAAATTATACAAATTCTTACCTTATGTATGAAAGATTAGCTGCTTTGGTATGTAAAAAACCTTTTTTTGTAAAATAAAACCTTTTTTCATAACGCTTTTGCACACTCAGATCTATTAGAAAGTATAATATATACTTTTTTTAAATAGCCACTATATATAAAATTTTACACTGAACAAGGAAAGTAGTTATACTGCAAAAAAATGTATAAGAAAGTAATGCTAGAAAAACAAACTATATATAGGGTAGTAAAACTGGTGTCTATTCTGATGAGCTGCTGGTAGAAGCTTTCCTTTATCTTCCTGGATTGTAACCTGGTTCACCTTTGCGGATACTTGGAGCAGAGGTCAGGTGCAAGAAGGAGTTTATGATCTGGAATCGCAGTATGGTTATTTATGGCATGTACAGGGGATTCTCTGTGACTCTTGAGTCCCAAAAGATTGTCATATTTTTTCTTCCATATATGCCCATATTTATTATGAAAGAAAAACACTTTTTAATTTCTTGTCACACTTACATCTACCCATTTCTTAAATCTGGAGTACCTTTTTCCTGTACCTGATGCTTCCTTTTGCTCAATTACTTTCTTAGCATAAGAGTTAGTTTCTTGTGACAAATTTTGCCGAGAAGACTGTACTAAAAATAAAGAAACATACTCAATGGGAGAGCTATTTCTGCAAGGCAAAGTTTTTATGCTAGGATTCCTGACAGTAAATTCTGGGTCTATATATTTTATGGGCTCTGGTGGATTTACTCTTGCCCAATTATCAATATTACCTTGTCTTAGTCTAGGCCTATGTGGGGTTCTATGTCTATTACTTGGTCCAGGAATATATTCCTCACTGCTTCCAGAGAAGTCTGCCAATGCTGGGTAATCCTCAGGAAAATCCTCAGCTTCAATGTCACTTTGAACACCTACATCACTCAAGTCTTCATCAATAATTTCTCTCATGTCACTTGATAAAAAATGGATCACTCATTTTAATTTTAAAATGTAAATAAAAGATAACCTCACAAAAACAGTATCGGTTAGAAACGTAAACAACACCAACTCGCCAACTCGTCGTCAGTCATCACTTGGCTACTACGCAATAGTAGTCAGCTGGCAGCCATTGTTTTCAAAGCTGTTTCTTTTTATTCTTATGTTTGATAACTGACTAAACACAGACCTCGGAAGAAAGCTTAGAATATAATCTAACAATAGATAACCGAATTCGCCCGGAAAGATACGAAATATCCCGACCAAACCCATTTTAGAAACAGCTGTTTTGAACGACGCATCAACACCTGTCATTCATAATAGAGGTTCGGATGTCGACGCATCAATGGCTATGACATGGAGGGTTAAATGATTATTAATGTCCACTTTCCAAACATAAATTGTTTTATAGGAATTCTTTATAGAAGCCAGTATTGCTTATCATATCTTGATGATTAATCCTAATTTTTTAAAACCTTGTCTTTTTGACTCGCAGAATGCAGAAGTGGAACAGAATGGTGTGGCTTCAGACAGCGAGATGGAAGAGTTTGTGCGAGACCTGAAGAGTCAGGTGGAGATCTTTGTGAACCGGATGAAGAGTAACTCTTCACGTGGCCGAAGCATCGCGAATGACTCGTCAGTGCAGAAGCTCTTCATGAACATCACAGCAATGCACTCAAAACTGCTACATTATATTCAGCAACAAGATGATAGCAGAGGTGAGATGCTTGTAGTCAGTGAGGCTTGGTACCTGATTATTTAGTTTGTACATACTTGATTTAAATTTCCATGCTGACTGTATGATCAGTTTCACCAAATTAAAAATGCATTTTAATGTTGTTTTGGGGAAATCTATGTGTAGTTTTGAGTAAATATTCAAAGGATGTCAAAATATGATAAACATTTACTAATGTACTAACATAAAACATATTAGCAGGAAGGTTTTTAAAATTATCCAAAAGAAGTAAAAACCTTCTGGAGTATATTACCAGAGTTATTGAGGTTGAGTGGTAGAGAGGGCTAAATAGCCCTAACTCCGCCTCTTAAATAAAGGCATATTTCATTTCGTTTCATTTTATATTAAGCATCAAAATTTAGTGCTTTCTTTTTTTAAATGTACTTAAAGTGATAAACTAATTCTGTATTGTGCATTCAGTGTACTACGAGGGTCTGCAGGATAAGCTGGTACAGGTCAAGGATGCACGTGCTGCACTTGATGCACTCAGAGACGAGCACCGAGAGAAACTACGACGTGAGGCCGAAATGGCCGAAAGACAGCGACAACACCAGATGGCACAGAAACTGGATATTATGCGCAAGAAGAAGCAGGAATATCTCCAGGTAATGGTTTTCTAACAGAAATCAAAACTTACTAGAGGTATGAAAATACTACAAAATTTGAGTTGTATTAAGTCATTAGTACAAAAGTCAAGTCGCATCAATAACTCAAAACTTGGAGAATATTACTGGAATCGGTTATCAAATTTGACATAGAGTTTGATATTATCGATTATTCAATCCGTTTTTGAGCCTTAGAAGAGAAAATTTTTGTATACAAGCATCAAAGAATGCTCCTAAACAAAACATGAAATAAATACAAAAATTAACATCACTTGAACTAAAACGGTTTATTTAACCCTAGAGTAGACGGGCTGGGTCTGTGAGACCCAGGCGGTTTTGTTTTGTTCAGAGCTTCAAGGTCAAAGTGACTTACGGTGGCGAGACTCCGTGTAGCTTTCCAAAACACTCCACATAGTGCTCTGCCGTAATTGTTTTTGTTTCCCACGTCTCAGTCTTTGCATAGTAAGTGATTGATTACGTTTTGGGTCTGGTAAGCCCAGCCCGTCTGTTGGCGTCACGTTTTTACAGATATTTCGAATTATTCTTATTTTATTTCATCGCCTATTTTACATCGGAAAAGTGTTTATATACGATTGTTTTTTATTGTAATGAAGTTTTAGACCATTTAAATAAATATGGCTAATAGACATATTGACAGAAGCAGTGAAATTGACAGACTATTGTTACGAGACAGTGAGAGTGAATCTGATAACGCTGATCCAAACTTATACAGTGACCATGATACAGAAAGTGAATTCGATTTGGATGAAGTTTGTGAAGCAGGACAACATGAAGAGGAAAGTGACAGGAAGGGACGGTCACTCTTACAACCTTACATGTCACTTCGGGCACAACAAGGCAACTTACCTAGGGAAATTCGAGCCTTAGCTGCAAAATTCCTATTCCTGCAAAAGAAACCCTTGAACCAGGAAAACAAGGCAGGTGCTCTTTGTGCAAAGACAGCAAAACCAAATATTTTTGTAAGCAGTGTAAAGCGTGGCTGTGCTTGTCTCACGCGGAGCTGCTGTGCCGGGATTGCGCTGAGTAGATCTAAAAGATAAGGATACAACCGACACCTACAGCTTGTATCTATGATTGTGAAAGTAATTTAGTATTTTTTCCCCCTTCTTAAGTTAGTTATAGTGATAAAATGATAGGTTTTATTGTGTAAATATCTATTTGTAGAGTAAGAACAGTACTTGTCTTCATTTTGCTTTTCTGTATACGGAAATGTACATTTGCAAAAGTAGATTTTTTACGCCTATATAATAAGAAATCGGTTTTATTTCAGAAAGATTTTACATTTTTATTTATTATTTAGGTCTTTCTTATTTCAAAAAATATGTATAGTTTAATTTTTATATACACATCATGGTAAGGATAACGTGTTTTTTAAAACATTTAATATTTTAAGTAAATTTGTAAGATCTAATTAGCTATTTTTTATAAAAGCTCTTCATTAAATTACGACATTAAAACTAGCCAATACTAATACAGTCATGCCTGTATTTTAATGTAAAAATAAATTTGTATTAATAAACTGGTTAAAACATATTTTGTTTCATTGTTTTTATTTGGGTCTGTCAGACCCAGCCCGTCTTGATACGTAACTTTTTTTGCCCGTCTACTCTAGGGTTAATTTAAATACATGGCCCAGAGCTTAACCATCTGTCTCTTTATCTATCTTAAGGTGAAAGAAGTGGTCTGATACGAGACAACTGAAGACATAAGCTGATTTGACAATTACTGAAACAGCTGTTTAGAAAAAAAATTTTTTGTTTACCTTATTTACAAGATTTATAGTTTGTTTCAATTGGTTTCATTTTGTTTTGAAATAAATAAGGACTACCTTTATCAATTTTAAAGTGGGTATTAGACTAATGACTTTCCCACAGCTATATGTTTACTTAATTCTTAGAAACACCAAAATCAACATTTATCGCAATAACTTATTTGCAGATTTTTTATGTTTTAATCACTTTATAGCCAGAGCATTATAAAAAAAAATTTATCTGAAAAAAGCTAGAGATTTCCCTTAAGGTTCTGCTGAAAATGCCAAGTCTATTTCAGCGATTTTGTGTAACATTTTACTGAAATATCCATAAAATTAAAACAATTTTAGATAGGCTCTTAATTTTTTTTTTAATTTTCTTTACAGATTGATTAAAAAGTTTGATTAAAAACACATAAAACATGTTAATTTGTTTTATTAAAAAAACCCAAATGGTACTTACCAAAACATTTTTTCCAGTTTTTTATGCAAAATAGCACTTGAAAAGTATGTTTCCACAAAAAGAACTGATACTACTATGTATAACAACTAAAATTGTACACATATACACATGAGATTCGAACAGAGTTTATAAAGTACCCAGGCTATCACTGAGTTCTGAATAAGTAAAACTTAATTTAGAATATGTTAGCAGAAAAATAATTTTCCTTCATATAAATTATAAAAAAAATCTTACATTTAAATGGAATTTAATTTTAAAATTAAAAAACATTACAGTACTTACAAAATATATTTTTTAGTTTCACATAAGAAATAGCACTTTGAAACATTATTCCACTATAAAACACAATATCAATTCAAAGATAAAATTAACCAACATACAAACATGAAAAGGTTTAATTAATATTTTAAAAACTGTATAAGTTATGTTGCTTTTAAGAAAGCAACATTTTCAATTGTTGTGTTGTTTTACATTAAATTTAAACTAAACATCTAATTAATCTTACAAAATTGCTATAAATATTTTTTCTTGTAGTTTGGTTCATTCAGATTGTTTATATACCAAAAAATGTATAATAAAAAAAAATATCATGGTAGAATTTTTACCACAAATATCTGTATATACCGATATCAGTAGTTTTTGCAACATCCATATATATGGACATTGGCACTAAAAGGGCTTACTGTACTCCAAAATATTTTTTCTGAAAGAAGAAAAACTTCAAATCGTAGAAGAAATCTAAATCAACGTTCACTTACTTTACTTGTACACAAGGGAAACAGAATTGTGAAATTTTATATCCCATCACTTATTCTCCCCTTTCCCAGCCATATTTTTAATGATTCTCACTCTTATCAATATGCTGTAATTGATTCCACAAGATAAGGATTATACTAAAGGGTTAGAGAGATCAAATGCAACCGAACCAACAAAGAGAAAGTAGCCTATTAAGTTGAAATGCATGGGTAGTATAAACATGTTCTATATTATTATAACAGTGTTCACGAAATGTTGTAAAAACTTTATTTTAATAAGTAAATAGAAAGAGAAAATTAGAATAAACTTTTTTACACAGAACTTAACTTGTTAATATAAGAGCACCTGCCATATATCTTTTCTAATACCCAATTTTCATACAACTATCACTAATTATACACAGATACTCCAACAAAAACTGATGTCCTGCAGTCTCATGTGTTGGCAAAGTTGAATTAACTGTAAACTCACGTACATAGATGATAGCAGTTGAGATGGGTCATGTGCAAGTCAACTTTTATTTTTAATCTGCCACACTAAGCCAAGATTATTGGATTTAATTTTGTCTTTTTTGTTTGATCTAAGTTTTCTTTTAAATTTTCCTTGAGTTACCTAAAATTTCCTGTGAGAAACACTCACGTGATCTGACATGTTATGCACTCATGTATTCTGGCAGTTTCTTTTTGAAGCTGCAAAACTATACAAATATTAAGATTACATTAGCTGTAACCCAGAGACTTGTATAAGGGAACAAAATGGGTGAAAGTAAAAATATTTTATGCACTCTTTGAGAAAACATTGTGTATTGTATAAACAAGCCAGAAAATATGCAGTTAATGTGCATTCTAAGGCACTTATTACATCTAGTTTTCTCTAATACATCTACTAACACTGCCTTCACTGACACACTCAATAGACATTGTGGGCTTGTTGCAGTATCAGAGACAGTTGACCCTACAGCGCATCCAGGAGCAAGAGAGGGAGATGCAAGTGCGACAGGAGCAACAGAAACAACAGTATTTGATGGGCTCGCAGTACGGCTACCTTCCTTCAGGTCAGTGTCTTTTTTTCAATATGGCTTCTTATGATACAACATGATTGTGGTCAAAAAAGGTTATTAACAATTTGAGTACCTTATTTACTCACCAGTATAAAACTTGCCTCAAATGAATATATATATTTTTTGTCTTTTGTACCTGCCTGTCCCGGAAACTATTTGTAAATAGCTTATGTGTTTAAAATTTTAATCCTTAGATTGCAATTTCAAATCTGAGAAGGTCGGAAATTAAAAGAGAACAGAAACTGAAGGAAATTGTAGATGATGGTTATTGTCTTAAACCTGTTACTGCATTTAAAGTGGACAGTAACATTGATTACAAATGCTGATAGTCCTACATCTTTGTAGTGGTTGTGGGTTAATTGAGAGAGATTAACATTAAAACGATATAATATTTTTACACAGTAATAAACCAATTTTTTTTCTATTTATGGAAAAAGCCTATTTAACTTACAAAGTTAAATGCATCCTAGGCTTCGGGTCAGCATGGAAGCCTTCATGTTCACCCTATAGAGAGAGGAATAGGGGGAAAAATAGATTATTAACTTAAAACTTCTTTATTGACACATTAGAACGGAATGGCCACCCGACCGGGAATAAGCCAGGAATTTAACGGACCAGGAATAAGCCGGGAATCTTCCTGAGAACCGGGAAAATTTCAAAAACAGTTTTTCCGTCTCCAAGAACTTATAAAACCAAGACATAACTTGACAGGTCCTTGAATCAAGAACTGTTTAATCTTGAAACATTGTATTTTACGCCACATGGATCGTGAAATAGTGAATAAAGATCGATATATGTTCGCAAGCTACATCGTTTTAACTTCAGTACTAAACGAGTGGTACACATAAAGCGGTAGTGACCGTGATACAAACGGGTTTTTTATATTTAAATATAATTCAGTCATCGAAGTGGGGTCTCCGGACGATGTTGTCCAACTTTTATTCTTGAGTGAAATTAGTATTTCGACAAGATGTTAGAAATTTGTTATTTTAGAAAATTCTATTAGATAGAAAGCATAGGCTTAAAATATACAGTATTTCCCCTATAAACAGGATTAATAGTTCGGTTTGTTGAATAATATGATATGTTTGATGGTTTTATAAGAGGTGCAGCCTGGCTTTTTGAGTACAACAGAATTGCAGTTGGATTTTTACCAGGCCTGAGCAGATACCTTATGAAGAAGAAATTAGTGGGTAAAATGTTATGGGGTTGAGATGTTTAGCCAACATATTTGTGTGGCAACCCCATCTTCAATTGAAGTCTAAATGAATCCCTAGAAACGTAGTGCAGAGTGAACTGTTAAGGGTGAGTGTTTTCAAACTAAAGTGCTTTGGAATATTTAGAGTTTTTGGGAGTGAAATTCTATGAGATTAGTTTTTGAGATATTAAGAAACAGTTTTTTCGTGTTGAACCACTCCAGAAGACGGGACGAAGTTACATCATAGTTCTGGGTAAGGTATTGATAATCACTATCATTGAAAATCAAATGGTGTCATCTGCAAAGAGGGTTACAGAGAGTGCTTCATTATTCACTATGTTATAAATAAAATTAGGAAGATCGTTGATATAAAGTAGAAGCAAAAGTAGTCCCAGCCCTGAAGTACCCCTTTTGTTCTGTCAAAATTTGAACTTGGAAGTCCATTAATAAAGTCATGCAGGAAGGTAGGAATTACCAGTCATGCAGGAAATCCAAAAGAAGGAAGTCATACCAACCAAGAGGACTTTTCTTTACTAACCTCAAATGACTTTGCTCAGGTTTGTAGCCTTAAAATAACAAAAACAATCCTGGAGGGGGTTAATGCTTTTCCTATATTCAAATTAACTTGGATGCAATGGAAAAGTCTATTTTATTTTTATATTTTTGCTGAAATTAAAGGGCTCAGAGAGGAAAACGTTTTAAAAAAAGAAGTTAATCACTCTAGAAGAAAACATCAACAGAATCAAAGTATTTTAAAGCTTGAAGTGGATATTGCTGAAATTCCTCTGTGTGGGTGTCAATTTTGAGATTCAGTGCAATGGAGGTTCCAGAAATAAAAATTTAGTAGAAACTGTATACAAAGTAACAGAATCTATAGATGTACCTTACGAGAACATAATACACAATGAACATTGTCTATAGCAGTGAAAGGATGGAAAGCCGCCTTCTTTACTCATTTTGTTTTTCTCTATGGCATCTATAGATGCATGATTAGAAGCCAAGAAGAATATGAAAACTGAAGGACTTTATTTTTATATCCATTTTACCATATCTTGCTCAGATACGCTAAAAAGAAAAAAGCCAAGTTATATAATTTTGTCTTTGTATGATATCAGGGTGGCAAAGTGAAGTAGAAAGACGGAGAGAGGTAATAGTGTTATAGTGATTTAAAATAGAGATGATTTAAAGAAATTAAGTCCTTAAACAGTATGACATGTCTAGAAATATTTTTTTAGTTTTTATTTCATAATAATTATTTGTTAGTCTTGTTGAATTATTTCTCAAAGTTTATATTTATTTACTTTTTGTTATTTCACAGTTTATTGTAGCTTGACAGATTTGTTCTTTGCTTCAGTTATTGTTTTTTGGTTTATTTTTATTAATTATTGTGTTTATTAGGTTTCTATTGTGTTTATAATTGATAACAAATTAACAGATAACTTTAATTATATTAGCATTAAAGTTCAATGATATTAGTCATTATTTCCTGGCAGATAAAATGATTTTAGTGACTGGTTTTATATCTACTAATAGTTCACCAGGAAAAGATAATTTGAATGTAATGTATTTAAATATTATATCATTGAAAAATATTGGGATGATCCACAAATTGAGCTAAACTTAACTTAAATATAAAAATATTTGGTGTTATAAAGCTGTATAAAATTGTTGTTAATGAACTTGAAGTAGCTTCTTGTGGGCTTGGTCATGTAGGAGATGAAAGAATATACAAGTTAAAGAGATGGCACATAGATCCTACCCTGCCCGCCAATCCTGTCTTATTTCTGTATTACTTGTCATAGTAGTTAGACATTAAGTGCATTGTGTTGAGATTATATTTATTTTATTATTTCGATCATAATGGATTTGTCATCCTCCTTGGACGAAGAACTGATAGCTTTTTGTCGGCATTCTGGAAGAAAACATAAACATATGTTGAATCAACAAGATAAATTTGAAAAGTGAGAAATGTGAAGAGTACGGGACTCTTTTCCCGATCTTGTGCATGACAAAGAAATTTATTTTTTGTTATTTTGTTGTTATTGTTATTTTTCAGAAAAAGTCCTCAAAAGATTTTTTTAAACTCATTAATCTTCTGCCTCTTCAGAAGATAAATACAAATTGGATACCCTGCATTTTCCCAAATGAGTGGGTGGATTCAAGTCTTTTTCTTTACTGATCAACTTACACAATTTGTTAACAGTGGTCTTTCTAATTTAAATCTCATGGTATCTTTTATTATTCGATTGGCATCCTACTGTACAAACATTAATCATTCATATGGGTTGGAAATAGATTACATCAAAGCTACAAAATCGCATAAGCCATCACTTATTAGTGCTCATCCCCTTCAAAAAATAATGTGAAATATAACTAAATGCTAATGTTATCCTTATTGGAATAGCTTTATCAAAAATGTTACACTATAACTACATTAAAAATGTTAAGACTAGTTTTAATGTATTACTCAATCACATTAACACTAGTGTTCAAAAGATAAAAATGAGAGAAAAATTCAAACCATATTATGTTTGTACATTGAAGTATAGAAAACCTGAACAAAAATTACCATTTAATTGTTTTCAATTTACTGTGTAAAAACGATACAAATCTAAGTAAATTACATACATAATATTGTTATTTACATGTAGATTAAACATGATGATGTTGTGTTAGCCAAAGTAGATGTTTTCTTGAAATTGCAAGCTTTTTGGAAAATAAGTAGTAACTAAAACAAAATTTAGTTATCTGGCCAAAGACTATCGAGTTTGTTTTAAACATCATGTTTGAACATACATGTGATGAGTTAAAAATGTTATACTAATCCTATGTAAAAGACCAAGAAAATGCAAATAATATTTATATAAAATACATATTATTTAAATAAATATAAATAAACAACACTACCCATTACTAAAATTGCATTTTATTTGTTACAGGTGAACTCTATAAATTTCATATTAATAGTTTTAATATTACTATTAAATGAGAAAATAGTACTTTATAAGTATAAAATACTTATTTAATTACTTTTTAGTATTGTTTTATAATTAGAATAAAGGTTCACTGAGACTGATAAATGCAAGTGAATACTTCTTTCAACTATTTTAATTTGTTATAACACAAAAAGAGGATATCTATTGACATACTGATTAAGATCGTAACTGGTGATGAGACTTGTATATCTTGCATGAATCCTATTTCAAAATAGCAGTGATTGATGTGTGTCATACCTCAGCTAACTAAACAAGCCAAAGAAAAGCCAGTTAGTCATCTCTTATCGGTGAGGTAAGTAAATAGGACGCTATTAATTCTGAATCCTACTGTGAAGAAACTTTAATCAACCTCGGACAACCAGTGAAAAACGTGCTCTGCTTTATTTATTATGTGTTTTGTGTTTTTGTATGATAATCCTTGTTTACATTCTTTCAGGTAAACACAAAATCTGGATACCAAGTATAATAGTTATCTATTTTCTTACAGATAAAAATGTGTCATTTCCAGTTTTTAAAAACACATTTTTGTTGTTTTTGCAAATGTATGCACCGTACCTATATTTGTAAGATATTTTATTCTGACAGAATTTTTGTAACATATCAAGAAATTTGATTAAGAAGAAACTTTAATCAACCTCGGACAACCAGTGAAAAACGTGCTCTGCTTTATTTATTATGTGTTTTGTGTTTTTGTATGATAATCCTTGTTTACATTCTTTCAGGTAAACACAAAATCTGGATACCAAGTGTAATAGTTATCTATTTTCTTACAGATAAAAATGTGTCATTTCCAGTTTTTAAAAACACATTTTTGTTGTTTTTGTAAATGTATGCACCGTACCTATATTTGTAAGATATTTTATTCTGACAGAATTTTTGTAACAGGTGGATACGACAGTCTACCCCCAGTTGGTTATGGATTGCCTTCTGCCTCTGTACCACCAGGGTTTTCCCACTACCCTCCCATGGCTCAAGGTATCTTTTCTATTTTAATATTAAAATTATTGTTAATTAGTAATAACATTTTTTAGTTAAAATAATACACTCCTGGACAAAAGTATCGCATACCCCCTTATTTCTTAAGATTTGGATACTAAATCACTGTTAATTCAAAGCTTGTGTTGATATTTTGACTTAAATATGTGAAATATGAATAAGGGGTTTAAAAAATACAGATCATAGGAAATAATGTATGTTATTTTATCATTGAGTAAGAGAGGTAAGAAAATCAAAATTAAGCACAAATTCTAAACAAAATTAAAAAGTAGTAAAGCGCACCTCAGAACAAGGATAATTGAAAGGCTGTTTTCTCAGTATCTTGTATTTCTCCCTCTCGCATTTATGACAGCCAGCATACCTCCCATTCCTTCAATGAGATATTGGAGCCGATGTTAAGGGACGTTGTTCCATTCTTCTGTTACGACGGCTTCCATTTGAGCCATGTGCTAGGTGCTGGCTGTCGGGTACGAACATGCCATGCTCTAGTGGATTAAGGTTAGTACTTCTGGCTGGCCACTCCATTATGTCATGGAGGTAGTCCGTTACAATCTGAGCACTGTGTGGACGTGCATTGTTGTGCATGAAGTATCACCAACAAAGGAGGCGTATGGAATCATATGTTGTTCCACATATGAATGTCTACCACATACGTTATGAGTATTTACAGCTGCTCTACGTAAACTCACCAATTCTGTGCAAGCCTCAAAAGAAAATCCACCCCAAAACTTAATAGACAAACCTCCAAAAGGCTCTCTTGTTGATATACAGGCTTCAGAAAACCTTTCTCCTTCATGTCGCTAGAAACGTTGACGCCCATCAGGACCAAACAGATTTACTCTGGTCTCGTCTATAAAAAGTACACGCTTGTAATCTTGCAATGTACAATGCCGATGTTCTCGAGCAAATTGTAGGCGAGCTCTTCGATGATTTCTGGTGAGTCTTCGGCCTGTAGCAGGTCTCCTACTTCCTAAATTAGATTCCCGAAGATGGCAACAAATGGTTCAAGCAGAAATATTGAGACAACTTACATTTCTGGCTAATGCCTGTAGATCAGAACTTTTAATGGCCCGATTTCTCAAAGTACTAAGTCTCAGAAACTGATCATCCCTTCGGTTTGTAGCTTTGGGATGGCCTTGCCCATGCTTCCTACAATCAGAACCAGTGTCACGGAATTGAGAGACTGCCTACTAACTGTGGAGCGATGTAAACCTACCCGCCTGGTAACTGCACTATAAGAAAGTCCAGCTTCCATCAAAGCCCTCACTCTGATGGACTCGGATACAGTTAAAAACCGATGCTGATCCATAATCACAGAAAACTAAACACTTCGCACAACCATTGAATAAAAATTACTGAGAAGGCCTCCCTTATGAGGCCGAAAATAGAGATTGGATAAGCTGGACACAGGAGTATTTGATAAAGGGTAATATTCCCCAGTGACTGGTTTTGGTTTTATTTTGGTTGAATGTTATTTCCTTATCTCTTATCTGTTGTTCTTAGAAGCTACAATAAACAACTGAAAGCAAACCAATACTGTATTTTTGTTTTTATGGTTTTATTTGCTAAAATATAAAGGCGTGCGTTAATTTTGACCAGAAGTTTATTAATAATGTTAACAAAATTTTAAAACCAAATTTTGTATCAAATTTGTAATTTTATTTGTGTAGGAATGCCCCCAATGATGATGCCCCCACAAGGTTACATGCCGGCCCCTCCAGTCTCGTCAGGACCTCCTGGCTCCATGGTGAGACCTGTCATCATGGGACCAATGGGCCCTATGCCAACACAATCCATGCCTCCACCACAGATGATGGGTCAAATGCCTCCGAACACTTCTCCTGCCCATGGTCCTCCAGGACAAAGCCATATGACTGGCCCTCAAAGTCAGATTCCTCCGGTTCAGATGGGAGTTCCCCCCGGTCAAATGACAGGTCCACAAGGTCAAGTTCTCGGTCCTCAAGGACCGATGGGTCAGCCCCAGTTGCCCCAAGGCGCGGTGCCCAATCAATCACAAAACCACATGCCTCAGCCAAATCAGAATCACGTACCTCAGATGCCACCGCAGCAAGTGGGCTCACAGCATCAGATGATTCCTGGAGCGCCTGTGAGTCCAACATCAAATGTTCCGATACAGCACACAATGATGGCACCGATGGGGCCTCCGATGAGTCAACCCTATCAACAGCAACCGCCACCACAGCAAGAGCAAACTGCCGAACTTATCAGTTTTGACTAAATTAAATTTTCATCAACTATTACCATTCCTGTAGCTTATAAAAAGTATCGTTCTGCTTGTCAAATTTTTTCTTGTAATAAACATGGCTTGATAAATATTTATTATCTATTTAAACAAAAACTACTACTAATATAAAGGGGTACTCTCAATATATATTCTTTGTTTTGTATGGGGCAACATTATTGTAACAAGTAGGAAAATAAGTAACTTGTATTTTGCTTGTTGTCTAGTTAGGCAATTTTATTTATAGTACTGTTTATTTTGCATGATGGAAATATATTATTTAAATCTTAAAGTGCTATGATCATTTTCCCTTAACCAATTAATTTGTATTATTAGTAGTCATATACAATTTTTTATTTGCATAGTAAAAGTCAATTAAATCAATTACTTTATTTGTGTGTTGGAAGTCAACATGAGAAATAAATCTCTTGTTATAAATCACTCAGGAGTATTATTTTGGTGGTGAGGTGATTTTGATTGTGGTGATCGATCACAAGTCAATTCCAGTAGTACCAGTAATGTACTTAAGAGCTGGCTTTACTGGTGGTCATCTCGATTGTAGACCAATAGGAACAATTTTAATTTCATGCACTTTTACAAACTTATTTTTTATTTGTACAATTATAAGAAATAGATATCAAAGTTTAAAAATATATTACACACTTAAACACTTTTAATCTTTTCAATATTTTAGTAGGATATTCAGAAAAGATTCCCAACTATTTTATATTTCATTGTTTAAATAATCAAGAAGTGTATATTTTACAAAATTAAAAAGTGTCTACACATATTGAATCTATCTTTAACCCTTTTAACTCCGATGTCAGTATTATAGGAACATCAAAAAATGATTTCACATCATGCACTTTTTATTATTTTACTAAATGCTGTGAAATTCAGCTCACATGTGTATAAAGATTTATTGAATCTAAGTATATTAGTTTGTAAAGCTTTGACTTCGTATTTTGGTAGAAATAGCAATTCATCTCAAGTGACTGCTCACTGATTGTTGCTTCACTATGTTATGAATATTCCACCTGTTTTATGTTAAAATGTTATAAACTATGACAGTACAATTTTAGTTTGTCATTAATTTTATTTGAAAATGAGTAAAAGGACTTGTTCAAAGTCTTTCTTGAGCAACGATACACTAATTAGTAACTAGTGGCAAATGGTGTGGATCTAGGGAGTGAAAACGATTTGAGTGATAGCTATCTTGACATTTTTAAAAACATATTCTAGTAATATAAATATTGTATTAAAACTTGTTTGTTATATTTTAAATATAGGCTATAAACAATTTAAACTATTTTATCAGAAATAACTTTATATTTTATTAAGTAGTATGAATGCCAAAGCTTGTGTAACATTTACTTGCACGCAAATAGTAAAAAAGAAAAATTATATGTCCCTACAAAAATTTATGTTACTCCACTTGTAAATAAGATAGGCCTATAATGTTGGTTTCCTTAGATTAATAATTAAATCTAACATTAAATGAATAGATATATTTGTCTGTCAAATGTTTCTTTAGCTATATGGTTTTCATCAACAAACTTGAAATTTTAAAATTTTAATTTATTTCATAAAACTTTTTTAACCAGAATATGGTGTTGTTTTTTATATTTCAGTAAAATATGTGTAATAAAAATGAAACAAAAAATAATTAGCTATATAACTTTTAAAATAGCCTAGTTGAGAGTTGTTTACAAAATTCATGCATTTAGCATAAAATGGCTTTGGATTTTTGACACATAACTTTATATAATGGCTGGGGTTAAAATGTGATATCTCCCATAATGATATGATCAAAAATAAGGATATAAAAATACTTTAGATTTAACCCCAGCCAATTCACATTTTTTTAATTTTGTTTCTAATTTCAAAAGATTTTGCTGATCTATGAAAAAATAATAGCATTGCTTATTTTTATTCAAATCTAAAATAAAATCCTAAAAATAGACCTGCATGTCTTATAGTGATATTTTGATAGCATCCCCAGACATTACATTTTTCGTGCCTTGAAAGGTAGTGCTTATTCATTGATCACGACCATGTCCAACACAGTGTTGAATAAACACTCCCTTGAAATGATATACCAACTAATTCAGCCCCATGGCCAGTCAACATGTATGTATAGAAGCAAATTCTCTAGAACTGTGCTGCATACCTTATTTGGCATTTGATAAGAATAAGTAAGCCTAAATGCTATTGAACAACTTTTGAAAGTGGGAAATAGACTTCTTGTTAGAAACAAAACATGGAGTGAGTTTTGTCCATACTCACTGGGGATAAGGAACCAAACATGGACCCTTAACGCATTCATTCATTAATGAATTAGGCTTACTGATATAAAAGAATTCAGGTTCTAGGCAACCTTGAGTTTGTCTCCTCAGTTCCAGAAAGCGAGATGTGGAGATTTAGGCCACACTATAGCAAGACGCCGACAAATCTATAATAGGCACTGATTTGGGGTTTAGGCTGAAATATTGCAAACAGCTTTGATCCTGCCAAAAGACAAACTAGAGACTTGTTCTAAACACTAACTATTTGCGTCACACTGAAATTACAACACTGGACAACGCAGTGTCATGCAGCAACTATGAAAGTGAGTTGCATTACTGTTTCAACTTAATATGTGTTAAAAATTAAACTTTTTAATAGTGTTTTACAAATTTACTCGCTCAAGACAATGACTCTTAGCTCCATAACGTGACCAGTGCCTAATTTTGTGAACCACCCAGTCAAGAATAAGAGATACGTTGGTAATTTAGTAACTGCCTTATTTTCATACTATTGTAAATTTACATATTCAATTTCAATACATTTGTATTACTTGTATATAACTTTGGTTTTGATCAGATCAAAGCTACCTAATTACGAATTTTCAAGGTTGCAGTTTGGTTGAAAAGAGTCAAAACCGGTACATTTTTATTTTTATCGATATACAACTGGAAGCTATTTTTAGTGAACTGCTTTATATGTAAAAACAGAAATAAAAAAACTAAATTTGTATATAACTCCCGTTATTGTAGCCTATAAGGTAGTTTGTGGTCAACTTTCAAACGTGAACATCTGTAATTTTTTTCCAAGAGTAGACATCAAGATTTAGCTTTGGTTTTCATTTGTGATTTAAACGTAACTATTTTGTACAATATTTTGTTAGTATTAATTTTGTTATAGTTAAATATACTTCGTATAAACTTCCTGGTGATGGGAGTTAGAGTGGTTGTATTGTAAACAATACATTCCTACCTGATCTTTGTCCTCCTTTTATTTGTTCAAAAGTACTATAAAATAACGATTCTGGAACCTAATATTTCAACATTTTCTCAGTAGAGCCCTAACCCCTCTATGATATTGGGGCTTTCCATGCTCCAGACTCTCCGGTGTTCCAGATCCACTTCCCCAGAGCAGATTTCTGGGTATGCGTAGGAATACTATAGTTTAAAAAACAAACAACGTGTACTTTGACAGCCTGGACACTGGTTACAGCGTTATCAATCACCTAAATTTAAAACAACTATAGAAATTTACACATTTAAATATGTCTATAAATGAACTAATATAGTGGAGTATCGAAGGGTCAAACAGAACGTATGATCAGAACAAATGAGTTGTCATGTGGATGGTTGGACTTACATTTGATCTTTTGACCCCAAAATCATGAGTTCTTCCTTAGACCAGGAGGAATCTATATTCTATGTTTAAAACCAATAGGACCTTTATATCATGAGTTATTGCATAGATGGGCAGACCAACAGACAGATAGAACTGCCATTTGGCCGCTTGACCCTAAAACCTAGAGGGTTCTGGTTCTTCCTTGGACCAAGATTAACCTACATTCGAAGTTTCAATTCTCTAGGACTCTTCTATCAAGAGTCACCGAATGGATAAGTAGGCAACTAAAAGTTTGTATTAATAAATTATGTGTGATATAAGCACATATAATTTAGCACCAATTCTTCCCTCCCCTTTAATGATAGTGTACGGCAAATAATTTCCATTTACTCCCAGACAAATACTCAAAAACGCTCAAAGAAACGTTGGCCAAATACAATTTGATGATTAATATTTAAAACAATATTTTCCTCACATTTCTTTGATTTAAATTTTAAACTTTTAGAATGTTATTCATAACATGTTACTAAGAATTTGATGGATCAAATGTAACTAGAATCAATCTTTATATTAAGTTAATAGCAAGTCATATTATCAAGACTATTTAATTTAACATAGTACAAAGTTAAATACGTTTTAAAACAGATTTTACAAATAGTATAATAATGTAAATCTAAAACTAATCTCTTCTTATCATACATTTAATACGATTATTGACTCATTATCAAATGTAACATTTTGGCTACTATGCATCTCAATGTCTGATAATGCGAGTGTCGTCACTCAATACTACTGTCCCCTTTGATATCAAATGAGAGGCAGTAGATTATGCATTAGAAAGCTAAGTAATAGATAAATGATAATACTATTAATAACAAATGATTGTGACCAAAAAAATATATTTACCTTAAAAGATTATACAAAGACGAAAACAACAGAGTTAGCAGTACCAACAAAACATAAGTATGTAAAACAAACTACAAGTTAATATGACTAACAGAACGCAAAAGAGTGGGTAACTATGTAGTTAGTGGTTGTATACAGTCAAATTATTTATTAACGTTGGTTATAAAACTAAATGAACATTGTAAATACAATGTTATGGTCAGGGCCGCATTTACAAATTCGGCGCCCCTAGGCCTACAGACCAAAGAGCGCCCCCCCCCCCCCCCCCCAGAGGACTCTGATTACACTGACGTAGAAATCCAGTAAATTTCTTAATTACGTAATTTTGATGAAAGATAATTACAATAGTATATATATAGGAGTGTTTTGAATAAATAAAAGCAATGAACCAATGAATGAGTCAACGTCGCACCCCGGACCTAGTTGACCTTGGCCACCCGCCCGCCGAGCGCCAACACCACCCGCCGCCGCAACTTTTTTCTTTTGTGTACTTTAAAATTTATGCGCCCCCTAAAATTTTGCGCCCTAGGCCTGGGCCTAGTGGGCCTATAGGGAAATGCGGCACTGGTTATGGTAGACGGAACAGTGCTGCCTCGATTAGTACAATTCTTTAAAAATTTACAGGATTGTTTGGTAAAATCTCCTAGATATAGTTGGAATATCGGTTAAAGCAGACCTTTGACACTGGATCTCATAACAGAAAATTTGTTACAGTAAGATACAACAAATGTCTTCTTGTGCCGTACTGATTATAAAAACAATGTTTAAACAATCGGTTGTTGAAATTTATAGCTCACCCAAATACGATAACTTTAAGCACTAGTTTGTTCATTGGAGAACCTCGGTAATACATTTGCTGATGGTAAAAGAAACTCATAGATCTGCTGATCGATGTTTCCCAAAAGAAAATCTTACGCTATCAACCCTTAGCTGGACATTTAAACTAATACCTTTTGTAGATTGCAATCAAGGGGTTAGGGACATGCACAGATTAGTCTAACGGCCATTGAATTGAAGACACAAAAATAAAGTGTAGTTTGTTTCCACTTGAACAAGAGGGCCAAAGTCATATGCAACCACAACATCTGAAAAGTTTGTTAAGATAAGGATCAAAAGTACACCTCTCGATATGATAAAAATGGAGTTGATTTAATTGAGATCATGATCTCTTTTAAAAGATCTGTGGGCGACCCTCAGGTTTGCAAACAAGAATAGTGGTTTCCATGTTTACAACGTCCTATTCAACTTTAGGTAAGCATTTTAATACTCCAAATAGCCTCACAAATCCTAGCACTATTCTTCCTCAGAGCAGCAATATCGGAGATAACTGAATGAACGTTACCCTTCGTAAATATAACATTTTTTTATATAGCTTCAAGAAGAGTTATATGACTTTCCGCCACGTGAGGTTTGTAAACATTTCGCTGCAGTAAACTTCTAAATTGTTTTAGATTGCATTAAATTTTAAACATAAATGTTAATTGCCATACAACATAAAAGGACTAATAAGTTAAAAGTATTAAGTATTAAAGTATCATAAACACAGTTTTTAATAAATTAAACTAAACATGACAATGTTACCATGCTAACAGTTGTAACTCAACAATAATAACTATAAAAAAGTAATAATAAGTAACTATATAAATTTATTTTGGTAGCTGATATTCTGGTACGACACTAGCAATATTTAAGTATAAACCCTCAACCAATTAGGACCAATGAACCATGACTAGCGCTATTTTCGATGTGGTACCTAACTAGTAACGAAGCGAAGAAAAAGGTATGAATAGTGGCCCAGGCCACTATATTTGAATTAATCGGGCCTCCGACCCACAGAGTAGAAAATAAAAGATAACCCGGCCACATTGCCACGAAATGCATTCGCCAGATGTCTGTATTTCAGTTGATAAGCCAACACAATCACTGTGAAACAGTTTACAATAATCGAATTGAATGCCTTAATAACTGGAAATAACTTTTATTACTCAATGTGGGCACATTTCTTTGGCATCCATGGCACCCATTAAATATTCTCTCAAAACATTAAAACATTACTAGTAAAATATAACAAATTATATTCTTACATAGTCTCCTTTGTAGTTTAGTGGCTAGTTCCAAGCTTTTGGTGTAAGAGAACTCAAAATATATGCAAACTAACTATTGTTCATTATATCAACTGCCTAATAATTTTGCAAAGCTGAAAAACATAAACCGCATAAAAAAGAATATAAATCTTTCTTAGTTGAACCTGTTCTTTTTGTATACAGATACAAAACCTTTAACATAATTTATTTTTCTCTATAGCATACTAAAATGTTGTGCGAAGGTTAAATTGAAATGGCACGCTTAAATTAAAATTGAAACAAAAATTGTTTCAATACTAATTTAGCTGTTTTTTTCAATTTGATTTTGATGTTGACAATTTATTATCGTATCGCTTCCAATAGACATTCAGTGGAAATCACCGCAGTACATCATTTTTACTGTATTAAAATTACAGTATTTAAATTTCAAGATTAAATTTTTTGTCCGTTAATATTGGTAGTACATAGCAGCCTGCTGATTTTGACGAATGTTCGTCCCATTGGCAACACTGGTAGATGGCGAAGATGGCCGATCCGTGTTATGAGTCGTAATTTGACACTGCTGCAGCCTGCAGTGTCGCATTCGGTTATCGTTGTTGTGTTGTGTTTGAATTGTGTTGTGTCTTCAATATAACCGTTGTCACAGTGTAAAAATATGTGATTTTGTATTGAAGTTTTGTTGTAGTATTTTAAGTGTAAGTGCATTTAGTGGTTTTTTTATAACTGTCAATATGTTGTTATTTGCAATATAGTCTGGTGCCCTACCTTTATGTAGCCTATTAAATAAGTCGGCTGTGGTCTGTTTATTTCTATATAGGCTTAATTGGTAGATATTTCATTTCCCTCGTGATTGTGAAAAATATTTTATCAGTAAAAATTTTGAAGGTTTAACATCAAATGCAGAGATTTCTCTCAAACCTGTGTTACAATGGATCACATCTGGAAAACAATAGGATTCCTTGGAATAGAAATTTTGGAGTTCTGCAGTAGTCATCCCATTCCTTATCATAAAGGTAAGAACATGTTTTAGTTTATAAATTATATAACCCAGCATTATGTGATTATAAATTTGGCTATCAGTCCTGTTTTTTTACTGTGCAGTTTAGCATACCACTAGGGCTGTAATTATTATTTCATAATAAAAGCACTAAGCCTAAGTGGCATATTATAATTGGTGAGTTAAGAGATCCAGAAACATGGGTCAGATGTACCTCTATAATATAGAGATACATATCTTATATAGAGGTAGATATCTTAACCCACTTTGGACCAAATGGCAGTTCACTTAGCTGACGAAAATGACCAATCAGCACTAACATGCTGGCCGCAGAACTGCTGAATAAACCAGCAGTATGCTGTACTGCCACTCCATTTTTTGGTAGAGTATGATAAGCGGACCTGGTTTTTTATATTGATTAGTATAATCATCGATAGCCTACCTAATATTCGTATGTTGAATACTATACTATCAATCAATATCAAAGTACCTCTATGGTTAGATATTTTATCTCAATAACAATCATATGTTTGAAATTAAAATATGAATTAAATATATACAGTGACAATATCATAAATAATAAATGAACCAGAACGATAAAGCAAATAATTAGAATAAAAAATACTAAATCTCAAATAATTAAGAAATGATAACAACATAAAAATAATTAGAACATTGGCCTATATATATTAATTTTAGAATAAATTGGAAACTTGTGGAACCATCTATACATATCCTCCTGGGTAGCAATGTTTAACTACTTTCAAGAAGTAGTTGAACATGTCTTCAGAAAACCGTCTCTTTTTTATAAATATTCACAGAGATGATCTGTGAGCAGATTGGCTGATATGCCACCTTTCAAACTGTGTTTCATGGCTCTCCATGAAATTTACACTGTCCGGAGTGTTGGCACCAGTTACTGGATCTGAAAAGTGTTTGTTATGATTAACAGCAATTCTTTGTTTGAAGGTTATTTTTGACGATGGAAGGATTGTGAAGGAAACAGGATTTTTCCGGACATTTGCCATTGTTCAGTGAAACAAGAAAACAGTAACACTACGTTTCGAGATCAGATTGCAGATCTCGAAATGTAGTGTTACTGTTTTCTTGTTTCACTGAACGATGGCAAATGTCCGGAAAAATCCTGTTTCCTTCATTAACAGCAAAATGAACTAAAGCTAAATTCACCCAATCCAAAACACTTTACATATGCCTGTGACTATGGTGTTTTAATGCAAGAGGAATGAGGGTTTTTGCATCTCGTTTGTTTTCAAGAGAAACCTTAATTCTGTATCTACCAACACGTTTTTTCTGGTATGATTTCAATTAAACCTAATGTCCATGTTTCTTCTACCACCCTCTATCTGTTATATTTTTGTTATCCTATTTTGCATTCATTTATTTCCCCCACCACTCCAGGACCCAAGCTTTTCTTCGTTATTAAATTTTTCATCAACCCATACAAAACAACAGCCAGCCAGTCAGATATCATACTTCTTCATGGACTGTGTAAATCTGAACTGCACTCAACAATAAAAAAATCATGTTTATCTGGTTTCTAGAGAAAAAGTACATCAAACTCACAATATTGCGCAGTCCAAACTTAGATCCTTTGAAGAAACTGTTCTTCAGTACATTTTTACTGAAATTATGTGGCACCATTACATTATTTCCATGAGAACACAACCATATTTGCTCCTCTCACAATTGAATTTGTTTCTTTCCCACAAACTTCACATAATGTGTTTTTCGGTAGCAGTCCAGCATCTTGTAGCCACAAAAATACATTTTTTTTACCATGTTTTATTTTGTAATTTCATCTAAAGTAAGCTACAGGCTATGTTTGTTTGAGTTAAAGTTTTAAATTCATAATTAAATGTATTTAATTACCCATATTTTATAACATGACATAATGTATTTCAATAATGTGGAAAGAAATTATTTGTGCAATTGTGACTTTTGACAGGAACACGCGAAAATTCTCAAAAAGTACTCATGAGTTTAACAAGCTTTCTTTTATCACCATAATTAGTTTTATTAATGAGCTTGAGCTTTTCCAGGTATAGTGAGTATGTTGTATCAGGTCAGAATATGCTAAGGTCTACATTTTAATATTGTTAGAGTGGTAGGAGAGTTCCGGTTGTTACAGTATAATATTAAGACAAAAGAGGTTATTAGTCCAATTTTTAAACAGTACTGTGCTATATTTTACAATACTGTAGCATTTTAGTATTAGGAAGGAGTGGTTAACTTAGTAGTTTTTAAAATAGCCTTGAATCAAGTTTTAGAGGTAAGGACTTGGGGGAATTCATATGAGTGGCTCCTGAACATGGAAAATTCCAAAATTAATCAATAGCAATATTTGAAAGGCATTGTTTGTATTAGTAGGCGATAAGATGTCATTGTCGACGTGCCTCGCCACCATATATCTAGTCCAACTTAGTCACTCATGTGATCCACCTTCATTTTTAGATGTTATCTCAAGGGATGTCTTTTTCTCATTACAAATCACATTGAATGATTTGGAATTCAAAAGTACCAATCACAAATGCCAATGCCAATGGCTTCGGTGCCACCTTGCACTATTGACAAAAAAATTTAGTAGCCCTCAAGATAGTAAGTTCAAGCTCAGATTACATTAAAACTCCAATCTTGATGCATATTTATTGCATCAATACATTACATAAGATAAGGATAAATTTAAGTCTTTTAGCCTTTATTATAGACAGACTCCTCATCTTGCATAGGACTAACTTGACTGTATCCTGTATGCTAGTGATATATGTAAAGTAAGTTATTGGCTCTGAATCACTTTGCAACCTCTATGATGGCTTTCTTTTTATATTTCTTACTTTCTAAGTAAGTTATTACTTGATGTCAGTGATGTAAAATTCATGGGACTTAAAAATGGAGAAAATATTCCAAGGAAATATTACCCCAAATATTTCCAAAATTAATTCCTATGAATGTATGATTACCACAAGATAGCTCAAAACACTGTAAAATAATAGATAAAAGCTATAATTATATGGTTAAATCAACCTTAAAAAACTGAAACATGTGTTATAATGAAATATAATTCAATTGGGAATTTTTAATTTTAAAAGTGAAAATGCTTAAATTAATGGGTTAGTGTGGTAATTGTGTGATAAAATAAAACACAAACACTCATTTGTTTAAAAAGTATTATTGATTGAATCGATACGTCAGAAAATTAACTAGGTAAGTGTTATGAAGTTAGTAATAAGTACAACAATCATGAAACTACTAAAAGGCATCTAAGAGTTTCCGACCTATGTTACCTTTCTGCATATAAAAGGTCCTGACCTCGCAAATCCCAGCCCCTGGTAGCTTTTGATCTTTGGCGAGTTCTGGTGAATGAAGCTATTGCTTTTGGTATATCATTTAACCTTCTGGCAGAATCTTGCCTGTGACAGATCTCTGGCTGTTGCCTGTGTCTAATGAATTTCCAGCTTTAGCATCTACCTTGGTCTCTGGCCCTAGGGGCCTCCAGACAACTAAAAATTCTTAAATTTTGGCAACTATCAGCCTTTTTGAGTTCTACTGCTACGAGCCTTGTCTCCTGGCAAATCCAGGCCTCTGACAGTTCCTGGCTTCTGAAAGCTATCAGCTTCTAGCAGCTTTTACCTTCTAGCATTTTTTTTTCCTCTGGAGGTCTCCTCTCTTGTCTCAACGTTTTAAGAAAACCTGTTGTGTATTTCCATTGCACCAATTTTGTTTTAAAAATATCTAAAGTTGAGGCATATTGAGTAATTGTGTATAAAATAGTTTTGATCCTGTAGTTCCGCTCCCTTGTCTCAAAGGGTGTTGAATAACCATTCTTTATTTTTTCTTAAAAACAATTTAAGGCATAGAAAGTCCATTCCAATTTTGCATTCAAAGTATTTACAAGTGTTCAAAAGGAGTTTGGTCTAGAGGCTCAGCGTCCTTGGTTCCAAAACCGATTAAGTGTCATCCCTGCTTTTTATTTGTTCAATACATTCACATAAACAGTGACTAAAATTCATCTAACTACGAGGTGTCTGGCAAAAACGGGTTTGATCTTAGGGCTCTATTCTCTTGACACAGAGAGCACCTAAACCCCATCCTAGATTAACATTTATTGCATAGAACATTGATTCCCATTTTGGTTAAAATCCATCCAATTACATGGTGTCTATTACTAAAGTAATAGTAGTTGTTGTGTGGAAAAAAGATCAAACTGGAGCCCCGCCCCCATCAATCAAATCAGCCTAGCTCGAACAAGTCTTGTGAAGATACATAAATAGAAAATAGTTTAGTACACATTGCAATAAGTATATTACAAATGAATGTAGTTATCTTTTTAAATTATGCAAGTTGTATAAAGTTGTATTGGTGACTTCCATAACCATCTAAATGCAACAATGGGTGCATGAACAGTTCTACTTATCAGCTCCTATTTGGCCTACAAACAATGTTATCATGCCTTGATCCAAGCAAATCAAGGCACATACATAATCAAATAATTCCTACATTATATTAATACGTGTAGCCTATCATTTCAAATTAACATTTTTAATAAATTGTCTTTTTGTATAATGCTGGGTATAGGGGTAAATTTACAGTAAGGTTAACAATTCAAGAATACGACAAGAACATAAATCATCACTCAACTAGTATTTGAAACCCAAAAACCAACTTACAATAAACAAAAAACAAAATCTCTACTGCACGACAAGAGCTAGTAATCTGCAACCATCAGCAAACATAAATAGTGCAGCTTCACATTGACATGTTCCGTACAATGTTTCTTGATATGTGAGCCTTTCTGCAGATACCTGCAAATCATCCTATTTACTGAATGTTTTGTTACCGGCAAGAGATACTAACCAGTTACATCGCGTTTCATTTGTTTGTTGTACCCAGTGAAGAATGTCCGTAATATTCCTAGCTTATGCATTTTATTTTTCAACCTTTGGTGGTAAAAAAATAATGTATAGATTCTTATGCATACTATTAAAACCTGTGTTATAGTAAAGCAATGTGCAAATGTGTAATTTTCCTCATTATTATTAAACAGTTAGTGGAGTCATTATAATAAAAGGAAATTTGAATCAGTAGAATAATAAGAATAAGTAGGCCTACTACGCAGAAATCGCAAAAACGGGATATTATATTATGTACTTCTAGAAACTCACATTCGATATAATTATGGTAACACCGGGAATCTATACAACAAGTATAACAAAACTGGCCGTTGGATCATTTGGCACTCTATAAATCGGTGATAAAATTATAGAGAAAGACCAAGAAACTAAAAAGAAATTCTTGCCGTCTACATTAAAGAAGCCGTAGGTACTCGTAGTTGACGATCGAATGGTCTACACAATAAATAATCTACACGACCAATACCGAAAATAGTATATGCTTAATACGCTTTTTGTTGGAATTTGAGAAGTTGTCCGTCTGATTTAACCTCTAAGTCCAGTACCGGCAGACACCAAGCAGCTGAAACTGGACACCAAGCTTCTGGACCAGACTGTGTATTCGATGCCAGCATGAATTAACTGGACATTCTACGTCACTCACTCAAGACAGAAAACCCCGATTATCAGTGACTTGTTTTGTATTAAATGGACACTAGTTAACTGTATTATTTTGAGTATTTTAGTCGATAGTCGGAACGCTGTTAAGTTATAGTGTTTACAATAGTATGGTGTGTAACTTATATTATTATATTCGTTCTAAAAAATAATGAAGAAAGTTTGCTTTAGGCTATATGTGAATTCTGTGTTGAATAAAGGATAACGTGGATTTGTAGGTATCTGGATTAATTCATAAAGGCTTGATCATTAGATAAATTTGAATTTATATTTAATTATTAAAAGCAGTACTGATCATGTATTGCTTGATGTTATTTATTAGGATTCAAAAATATAGTGAAAGAGGAATGTGCTCTAGCATGTCAGTCAAACATGATGTGAAGCTATGACCCCACCCTCTATAATGGATTAGGAACTTGCTCTCTGTTATTTGGATGATTGACGTATATCTACGGCCTACATCGCCAGTCCACATTAAACGACGTTTTCAACAGTTCGCTTGTACACTTATGAATGATTATTTTTGTTCTATTCAAATTAAAAACTAACTTTTTACACACATTAGTTGTAAATTGCAGAGTTTCGGTAGTTTAAAATCGTCTTTTACGAGATGATTAAAACAAAATTTTTATTAAACTGCAGATTTTATCACATTTTCCTCTTTACAGTATTTCAATAAGTTGTTAGTGATTTGTAATGATCCTTCCCATAACTTGCTGTGTTAAATTTTTTAATGTTTCCCAGCTGTAAGACGCACATCGTCATCAATCAATTCAAATTATTGGGACTCAGCTGTTTACCTATCAAGACTTGAAGGGGAACACACCTGATTAACCCTATGAAACAATTAATTTATTATTTGCATATCTTCCTTTAAACTTTTAACTGTATCCTCTAAGCTTTTATCTAAAAAGATGGTTGGCAAGGCATTCCCATGTTTAATTCTATTTTCAAATATTTTGCGTTTTAAAATTATAACAAATAAATAAGTTATCACCAGCTACACGGAATTTTAACAGTTTTTACGAATAGCTTCAACATAAAATGTAACGTTGTAAAAACTTGATAAGTGATTTTTAAAATACAAGAGAAAGTAGAAAAAGGGATGAATATTCGTCAAAAGAAATAGTAAATTTAACCCAAGATTTGTTATCTAAATAGTGTAAACATAATATTTACTTGGTAAACACTCTTCCTTAATTTTAATATTTGTATGGTAGTAAAAATAACATTTTATTGGTGTTCATTACGCTTATTTTCAAACAGCAAATTTTCAAATTAATTTTTTAGCCTTGGTTGTTATTAGCTCGTAATATTTGAAGTCAGATCCTCTAGAGTTTGACTTCCTCTTCCTATGCCAGGGAGTTTAGTTTGTACACATACAGCGGCGCGAAATGTCAAATACAGTTAAAACATATGGAATAAAATATGCAGGTGGCGTCGCGTTCTGCATCTTTGTCTTGTCGCGTCGCTAGCTGTGTCTTTCTACCATAAGTGGACACAGTAATTGAAAAAATTAGCTATTTAGCACCTTTTCAGCTTTTTAATCATTGTTATCTATTGTGATAACATAAAAATAGCAATAGCATAGTATATTTTAATTAAAACATATATTAATTACAAATTGTGTTTATCCGTTGGAATAAGGAATAAATTATATAATTGGGAAAATGTTTTAAAATTAAATTAGTGGCTATTTTATACTTTCCAAGTAACTTGGCATATGTTTAATGATGCATTCAATATTGACCTTTAGAATTTTCTTTCTAGAGCTTAATACGAATCAGTATTTGACACTACTAATCAGTAGCTTAATACACTATCAGTTGCACAAATAGTATAAGTATTATTGATGTATAAATTGTATCTAGACAGTAATCTCGGCCAGCGCCTGTCTGATGTCGCTGTTATGCCGATGCACTTTATGAAGACAGATTCAAAATAATTTTTCCTAAGACAACGTTGCATATAAATAAACGCAGGGTGATTGGCCGCTGATTATAAATATGCAATATCTATCAAAATTTGACAACTGTTAACTAAAGGTTTTTTCTTTACAAAAATATAAATATAATGTATGGTGTATTGTTTGTGTTAAGCAGATTGAACACTTTCTCCTTTTAGCGACTGTTGGTGGCAGACTGTAAAAGAGAAGCAGAAATAAAACAAACTGTCATGCACTACTAACTTAAACTTTCACTCCTTCCACCGGCGACATAGTAAGCGAAGAACTGATGTAGTGTTAGTTTTCTATTTCCTCTTTGCTAAGTTAGTATTTATATTTTATTAGCGAATTGTTTATTTATGTTATGTTATGTTTATGTTAATTGGAAATTATAGATTTTCGTAATTACCGAACGTTATTTTGATGTGTTTGGAGAGAGAGGATGTTATTTATATTCCTAGCATGGTTTACGTGTACTTTGTAAACGTTTATAAGTGGAGATATTAATTTCATTTTTGAACTATTTGCATTGTTTATATCATTTGGAAAATTGGGTCTATTTAAGACTTTTGGCAAGATACCCACAGGGGTAATAATCCCATGCCAATATTGTTTCAGTTTAATGTAGTATTTTTTGAGTTGCTATTAATAAATACGATGGTCCCGTACGTTATGTAAATTATGTTATTTAATCATAGATTAGGTTCGAGCACGAGCATGTGTGTCAGGCCGTTGAGTTATATATAAAATGGCATCTATTATTTTCTACAAACATATCCGACTTGTGAATCTTAATTCGTATGATAATATTTAAAATTTGCAGCGATAATCAAGAAAATTATTGCTTACTAGAGAATATTAACAAATTGTATGGTGTTTTCTTACAAGAAAAATGTAACTGTAAGAAAAAGTCGGCATTCTATAGAAAATGGACTGCATTCACGTGGACTGTTCAATGAATCGATTAGATTGGCCTTGAGAGAGTTGAACAATTAAATAGCCTGTTCCTTGATGCATGATTCATTCAGGGCCGTAGTTAGCGCGATGTTTTAGTGTGATGGGGCGAGGAAGAGAAATAGTGGACTTGTGTACGTTAATAATGGAAGGATTTTGCCTTAGTTATAACACACGAGGTATGATTTTTGTATAAAAATGGGTGTAAAAAATTATGGGAAGGTGTGGACCTCCCCCCCCCCCCGATGATCGCCCAAGCCTACCTCACTTACCCAGTTGGAACGGTGACACCGCGGATTTCTTGAGACCGACTCCACTTATTTCACTTTCACTGTTGAAGAGCTAAAAGTGAATCTTAGTAGAGGTTCAGATTAGACAGGAGTGCAGGCGGGAGCAAGGTATGCGGCGGTTCAGGCTTCAGTGCCAACTCACAATTGTAAGTGGTTACATTCTACAGGCGTTTAAACTATCAACTGTACGTACTACTTATTCGGGTGTAGTGGTCCTTTAGTTTGCTAGCAGCAACTAAATTGACTACGGATATAAATATACACGAAAGTAAGAGTGGTCACCGACAATACTGCCCCATGTTTAATTTGTTTTTTTATGTTTACAAATTTTTGTTGAAAATAAAAATACAAACCAATTTGACTTTATATTATTTATTATCGTATTTACTGACCTAATCAGACTTTCGAGAGCCTGAATGTTTGGTGACGAGAGACTCGTGCACCACAATCAGTTTGATACGATTCTATGTAAATTATAATATACATAGCTAAGCTGTATAAAAATGATTGGACTTTCTAGAGCAAAAGTCACGATATATCCTTACTATTGAGTTCATGAAATTTTACTTTTACTTTACCTAGGTGGTCTCACCAATAAACCAGTATGTAAATCGGTATACTTCACAATTATAGTTTCTTGATGAAACGTGTCCATGTTATGGAGATTCCAAGAGAATTCTGTAAATAAAAAAGAGTTTATAATGAATCAGTGCTTAAAAGAGTTTTAGTACAGTGAAATAGTTCATTGATGGTTGTTTCTAAACAATCATTACATAAAAGAGTTGCAACAGTGTTGTTTATGAAGTATAAATGTAGGCTGCATACACAGACAAAGAGGGGCCGGCACAAGGCATGTTCGGACCGGCCGCTGCCAGCAGTTCCCAGAACACGACCTCCGGTGCCAAACTCGCTTCCGTCTACAGCACAGACGTCTTTCTGTCCTCAAGCATTTCGGGCCCTACGTAACAAGTGAAGCAACAATATATATTACTGAAAAGTCCGGTGTAGGACAAACTATCGTTCGGTTACGGTAGCGTAAGGAAAAATTTGATCTTTTCATAACATTTTACGAAGATTAGAGAAAGTAAACCGACAAAATAAATCCTAGGTTAAAGTGTTCAAATGTCATTATGTACCCAAAAGACTTCGAATTGGGGTTTTAATCATCCGCAGTGTCTTTGTCTTACTAAATACGATATTATTCTGAAACGCCTATTTCCCGCTGTCAGGCGGGTTTTCACTTGCTGTTCCAATAACATTTTACTAAAGGCACGTAACTGCCAGCCTAGTTTTAGACACTGCGTTGGGAGTGGGAGGATTTTGTTGTTTGAATATTATTTTGGTGAAGTTGGACTAGTCTTTTACTTTCTAAATTAAACAATTCTTATACAATTCTTTATGTCGATTTCTTCCGATTGAGGAATAGCGAGTGCGCGATGTTTTGTCGATAAAACTGCACAAACATCTGATTCAGAACACAAGAGCAAGTTGTATCGCGGCCATCTTCATTACAGCTTCATAAGAACACTTGACTCTCATGCACTTTTACGATTTTATTTTTAGTCGTAGAACTAAGAGAGGTGTCTCAGTTTAAATATATAATTAATTATTCATGCACAGCAAAAAACTTTTTAGTTTGTTCGACTTTTTATAGACTTAAAGAAAGGTAAAAGAATTTTGTGCTTAATTGATTTGTTATTTATTAATAAAGTATACACTTCACAAAAGCAAACAATAAAAAGCGTTTGGATAGGCTACATTATAATCATATCTTTAAAATGAAATCTTCCATGACGCTAGGCTAAGAAAATAAGTGCATTAAGAATTTGATGGGTGAACAAATTTTGTCACTTGGTATTCTGGGGGATTTTGATTCCACGAAAACTAGTTGGTTGACAACCAATCCCTTTCTTAAGCGAAATTTTTCCGTCGATTCCAAACTATCTAGGCCGTGGTGTTACCTAATTCACATCGCATCTCCCACCTCGGACAAATAGTAGTGTATAAATCCCACACGAGTTTAACGATTTGTTAAGTTATGTTTTGTAAATATCGGTCGTATTTAGCTGTAAGTTTAACTATTTGGAGATGAAAGGTTTGCTTTCAATTGGGCTAAGTGCGACATCGTGGTAATTCTTGGCCAGCTTCCCGACCCACTGGACTGCTCAATATTTCCAGTGTTCCACTTAGATATCTTTAGTCGTATCCGTTGACCGCGCTTCTTGTTGAGTTTTCAGATTAATATTTCGTGTCTTGGGATCCAGAAGTTAGACCTGTACAAAGCTGTGTTATATGCAGTGTGCAATTGATAGCAGACCAATTCATTGAAGAAGAAGGGCTGTGAAATTCTTAGAATTATTCTCGAAGGAGTCAAGCAAAAGTATACGCTTTTGTGTTTTCCCTTAAAATACTGTTATTTATGGTTCCTCTTACAACTTTTCTTTTCATAATTACGTCAATGGTTTTTACACGTGCCGAGTGTGATAAATAGTTTGTAAAAGAATACAAAGATTTAAGCTCCAAACTTAATATTCTAAAGTTAACGTAACTTTCCCGAAGGGACTACTTCAAATTAAATTTAAGAAGGAATGAAGTAGCACAAGCTGAATTCTAATGAGCATGAAGGGTGGAGTGGGTCAGCTGAAATTCTGATATAAATAAGAGGTGTAATCTAAATTATTTTAAAAATTTCAAGTGATAGAAGTGCTAAAACTAATTTATCAAGGTTAACTATTACTCTTATGCTTAAAATGTATGTTTTTATTGTATACATGATCAAACCATGATTACTCATATATTACCACGGTTGTTTTAGGTTTAGTAGTGTTACATTATATACGCTTGATAGTCAATTTGAGTCTTCAACAAGGTAAACACATTAAGTATTTATAAAGATGCAATGTTTATTTGTTGACAGTAAATATAAAAAGTAACCTTGTTTGAGACGGAAATTTCCGTTTAAAATTGCAAGTTTTGTAACCTAACAAGAAATATTAATGGAATTGAGGTGAATTAAATTTGTTACATAGAGAATATGTGCGTCTTCCTTCGTACATGCATCTATTTCAGGAAGTAAGTTTGCTAAGATTACACTTTTGGTTACGTAACCATGTATCCTGACTGTCGTGACCCTGCGAAGAGCGTGGGTTCCCATCGGCCTTGGGTTACCTTTGTGATTGCAACAAGAAGGTTGGGTGTTCATGTAAATTTGCCGAGATAGTAATGACATAACAAGAGGCTATTTAGCAATAATGTGGATGTTTGTTTTAAGATCTATCTTCTTCATAACTGTTACGTCTTCAGTTTCTCTGTCTGTGCACTCGTATTTTGATGCGTCGTCCAACAATGAAAGAATCCTAACGTGAATACTTTCGTTATTAGCAGTTATTAGAGTGTTATGGACAGACCCGGCCTCGTGGACGTGGGCTCTGGGCATGAGAACGTGGGCACACCCGAGTGGGCCTTGTCCGCCTTGTCCGCCCATCCCAGTTGGGTTGTTTTATTTTATACGTTTATCTTGCATTCTTCGATCATACACTATTTTGAATATTTGTTGTACGCTTAAAATAAAATTTAGTCCTACTAAAATTACGCGTCTTTTTGTGACGCGTTTGTGCCGGATATAACTCCATTTACCATTGAACTTTAGCTGTACCATAAACTAAATAGAGATGCGTGATACTTTGACCAAATTAGAATTAAATTTCTAAATAAATTTGATGAGAATACACTGAAACGTAAGTGAAGTAGAACATTGGCTCGGAAAGTTTGAAACAGACACCAGTAGACGGGTTTCAAGAGTTAATGATTGCAGCAGATTGTATGGACTAATAGTTCTAGGAGCATAATGTGCGTGGTTGTACCACATTACGTTTATGGGTTTGGTTGGCTAACAAAGTGTACAGAAAGGAAAAGGAGTTATCTTTATGAGTGTTTTTTACAATAGATTCCTTCAATCATTCAGCACGAAAATTATATGAACTTTTAAGCAAATAATCCTTCATAGTTTCATTAATGAATAAAATTTAAAGAGATTAGCAGAATTATGTATTTTAAGTTGCTTTATAACGATAGTTTTAGTTCTGTGCTCTGGAATGCTGTGAGTCAATTTCCGATTTGTATGTTGATCAACCAACAAATGGTGTTGCAAAGAAATACAAACGTAATACAGGTATAATTTAATATTGCCATATATCCTCAGTAGCCCTTGCCATATTCATTTAAAATATTTCAAGTTTGATTGCTGTAATATATGGCCAAAAATAAACAAGGAAGCAAGAGAAGACTCGGAGGAGGGAAATAATTTGAGGAACAGGAAGCTTTCATTCCATTAAGAAGGGCGTGGCGGGTCGACAGTTAATGCCTGAGGAATTCCTCACCAAAAGAAATATTTGGCGTTGTTTTACTCCGTCTCGTTTGATCTGTGTTGTTAAATCTAGACGTTAATTTTGCTGTTCGGGAGTTGGGATTACTTAGAAGAAACCTTGCAATATCTACGCTGTTTCAGCTTCTTGTCTTTCTCCATTTTTGTGTAATCTGATTAAATGGTTACAATTGCGCTTTCAGAAAAACATTTAAGACTGCATCCGCTCGTAATTGTTTAATTTTGCATATATCCATTTAGATACAGACTCTCTTGACTGTTACTACTCTCGGTGTTGTCACACACTCACTTATACTGTCAAGACAAGAGTTAGTTAATATAGTAATGCAGACATTTTGTGAGGTTTGAAAAAGAAATACCATCGTCATAATCTGTATAATATTGTAGTACAAATGTATGCGTCAAACACATGTCGTCTATATCGTGGTTGTAAATGATGGTTTAGTAATAAGAACTCGGCGCCATCAATACCGATATATATATTAAAGTAAGATTGGGTGGAAGGTATACAATCTTTTGGTGAAGATCTTTCATGATTATAAATATTTTACGAGTTTCAAAGTGGATATCAAATACGAAGCAGGGTGTCATTAAAGAGATCAATCATTCCAACACGTATCGTAACATGCTTCCTAAGGTTGCATGCAAAATTTTAAATCTATAGCTCATTACATTATCGAGATGTCCCGTGGAAAGATAGACAATTATACACAAAAATTACGCATAATAGAACTCTTCTTGTAGAGATAAAGTTTCGTGTAAAATTAAAGTTTACATATGAAATATTTCTTGAGATATCTTGTCACATGATACATTCACATATTTGTTCATTGAATTGGTTTTCATATAAGTGTTTTAAAATGATAAAAGTCTACTACATACGAAGAAGTCAATACAAAATATGGTGTATGTGTTGGGATAGTTAGGCTACATGTGTTAATATGTCACGTGTTTGAAACTCATGGGTGTATTGAGTGTGTTACTAATTTATTTATTGTGCTATTTTCCCGTTGTCATCATGGTTGCCCATGAGATAAATGTACAATAATCTCTAGCTCTCAGCCAATAGAGTGATGCAACATCATCGAACTTAATGTTCCTCACATGGAAATAAAGCCTCATGCACAATTACGAGTCTATAAGACAGTTCGTTTTCGAGATATCGTGCAGATAGAAATGACATTTTTCCAGCCCCACGAGTAAATGGCTTCGCTAAAGTTCAGTCAATAAATGGTTCCGTGTTATAGCTTCACAGTATCGACAAAAAAACAAATGACGTCAAATACGGGAAAAGCAATGTGGTTGCGGATACGGGGTGTTTTACCAACAAAATTAACACAGTTTTGTCAAATAATAATTATTTTTTGCTCGGGTTAATTATATAAGAAAATGTATGTAACCTCGGGTTAATTGTGGCGTGTGATGGTCAGCTCGTAATGCGTTATAATAGTATTTCTTGTCGTTTAATACGATAATATTACTTAATAAAATGATAAACCTACGTCGTGTCCAGGGCTGTTCTGAAGTTAAATTATACAGATCGTTTTCTCTTCAAAAGTCAGTATGTCAGTCAACATGACATTCTGTGTAAACAAATAATCTCATGATACGATAATATAAATAAACGCTTTTCAGGTATTTCGTTGGAAGTAGGTGGCAATGGCAAATGGGAAGAGGTCAAACTAATAAAATTTGTTTATACCTATTAACAATAAAGACCTATTTATTCTAGGTGTAGGAGAATTCTTATTCCCTTCATTTCAATAAGGTAGGTACTTTGTGATCATAAGGTAAATTCTAATAGTTACGATTCAGCCAAACGTGATGGCGTGTATTTCACAATTAATTTGTATCTCTGATTGCCGCAAAAGGCCGACTCGTGCGGGGCGAGAAAGGAACAGCTGTTGGGTCAGCTGTTCAGCGACTTATACTGACTGCAAGACACGACAAGACACGACCAGCTGGCCTGGTGACCGCCCGCCGGCCGCCAACATAACCTCCAGGACGAGACCGGATGTCAGATGCTTAGCACCGTTCGGTAACGGCTTGTGTTCTCTTCCCGTTTAGTTGCCAGGGCGCACATCACAGCCTCGGTGGTCATCAGATAGTGTTACATATTAGATCCTCTTGTGTCGGACAACTAACTATTAGTTAGATTTTTTTAGAAACGTGTGTTTAATTCATTAATTGTTCGTCTTCTTTTACGGAATAATTTATTTTCATTTAAAAATATTAGTTGTCATAGTGTCGGAATGACTATTGATGTTCGTGTTTTGTGTGGTCTTGTTCTTAATAATTCCTAGAGCGCTATCCTCTTCTGCCTGAATACATATCTGTGGGCATGTTCGTTAATTTTCGGAGTTTTCTCTTGTTTCTAAAATTACTTTTATTTCGCTTTTGATAATACTTTTTATTCATTGTATTATCTTTTTTCTGCCGGATATTTATTTCGTTTTTAAAAGTATCTCGTTTTTCTTCGAACGTTATCCTGTTCTGCCGTTGTATTATCTTGTTTCGAAAACACATTATGATTTAGGACTAGCCTTATAATAGTTAACTTGTTTAATGCCATAATACTAGGTTTAGTATTTGCAATCATGTATATAAATTAATTAAATATCATATAATTGATATTCAACTGACAACAACTAATAATATTTATCTAAATCCAGGTTGTTATTGTCTAGAAATGGAAAAGATCTAAACTGAAGATATGTTCTTTAATTATATTTGAACATCTTCTTTCCTAAATATGTTTATTGTGATTGTAATTTATTTAGTACGGTAACTCAATTTACGTAGAAGAAATTATAATTTACAACTTGTATTAAAAAATATGTGCAGTATAACATAAATCTAGGTGCAGAGTTAGTGATAAAATGAACTCGAATAGTGATGAAAACCTTTCACGCAACTAATATTTAAGACATTCCATTATGTTCCTTTGCTTGCCTACAAATTATTAATTGTATAAGCATTATATAAAGATATATTAGATGGCAGAATCAACGTAGGTTTTACATCGATCAGAATCGAACCCGTCAGCAACAGCAGCGGTGCGGACGTTACTGTCGGAGAAATGTGTGACACTCGTCACGGATGGCCTGTTCCCCGCACCGAGCCGTCACGGATACGGAGGAAAGCTGACATCAATGTCTGAATATGTCACGGTGGACATTGTTGTTGCGTTGTGCGCGGCAGCGACCGCATCGTGGGTGAAACTCGGTACAGATCCGGCCTGCAGAACCAAAATTGATGGAAATCATCAAACAGCGATCGAGCCGCATCGTTTTACTTTCCCGCATGGTAACGCGACATTGCAATGATCAGCGCTTTCGGAACGTTTTAGTTCTGCGCAACTGTGGAATCGATTGGTTTTCTTGTTGTCCCCTGTAAGACTCCCATTTTAACTCTCTTTCTTGGTGCGGATATTGGCAGAGAAAGATATAATAACTAAACATAATGCCATAGAACATTAGGCGTTAGATAATCTCTTAATGAGTTGTCAGTTTGCTTTATATTGCGAATATAATATGAACCTATCATGCCTGCTGTTATTTTAATGAAGGGAACTCCGCTTTCTGGTCCCAAGAGAAGGCCAACTTGAGTTTTCAAATTTGTGCGCTATTTTAGTTATGTTTAATCCCAACAGTAATAAAGATAGGTGTAAAAGAAAAGCCTTTACCACATCAGAGGAGATGAAGGGCTTATCAATATGCATCAGCTGTGTAAGCCTTGATTAAGGTTAGGTGGATTCCCACCACTTTCCTTTGGTCCCGAGGTGGAACGGTGGTAGTTGCAAATTCCCTCCCCCACCCTTCCTTGTCCACCCCCAGGCAGTGTCTACCCTTCTTTATAATTTCCGCATCTGCCTCCTGATTCAATTTAAAAGTGATGACGATGTTGAAACGTAATAATCCTGTAAGAAGCGTATCCATGGGAACAAAGCAACTTGTTTGAAATTACGAATAAAGGTGGAGATCAGTTTTTAGAAAACACGCCAAACTGTATACCCGGCGTAGTTGATATTTATCGAAGAACTCTCGAATTTCGATAAATACACACTTACTCCCTGGTTTCCCTTAATCTCGATGATATCAACAACTTCTTTGTTGAGATTCCTGTTGATCAGTCTGGGGCTCAGGAGTATGTCTCCGAGCTCGAAGGTGCTACTTTTGATAAACCTGAGTTTCAGTTCTCTTTCACTCCGGTAACAGAGACAGATGTGTTAAAGTCTATTATAAGGATGTCCAGTAACGCAGTCGGGGCCGATGGCATTCCTATAAGGTTAATAAAAGATACTCTTCCAGTTACTCTTCCAACTATCACTGCTATTTTCAATAAATCTCTGGCTACTTCAATGTTCCCATTGACATGGAAGTCTGCTTTAGTTCGCCCACTTCAGAAATGTTCCTCTCCACAAAATCCTTCACAATTCAGGCCAATAAGTATACTCCCTGCTTTATCAAAGTGTTTGGAGCGGATTGTTCATCAGCAATTTTTCAATATACCTTGAAAGTAATAACATTTTATCAAATTTTCAATCTGGTTTTTCGCTCCAACCACAGCACTACTACTGCACTTCTAAAAAATAGTTGATGATGAAATACGCCTTGGAATTGATAAGAGTCAGGTAACCATTTTAACCCTTTTCGACTTTTCAAAGGCTTTTGACTGTGTCTATTATCCCCTTCTCCTCATCAAACTTAGGAAGGATGGTTTTCTCTGATGGTAGTGTCAAGTGGGTTTGAGTCTTATCTTTCGGGACGACGCCAGTGTGTCCAGGTCGGTGAGAAGCAGTCGAGATGGAGACCAGTCACTCGTGGAGTTCCGCAGGGTTCAGTCCTGGGGCCACTTTTATTTTCACTGTACATCAATGACATTACTACTCAAATTACTCATTCCAATTTTCACTTATATGCAGATGACTTACAAATATACCGCCACTTTTCTATAAGGGACATACAAACTTGTGTGACTCTCATGAAATTCCGATATTGACGCTGTTACTCACTGGACTTGGAAACATGGACTAAAATTAAACGTAGACAAAAACTCAGTGTATTATGATAGGTCATTCAAAGCTTGTTCGTAAAATTGACTTTACTACGGCTCCCAAATTAAAACTAAATGACCAAGATCTAGAATACTCTGAGAGAAAGTAAAGAATCTAGGACTTATTATTGACAAACACTTAAGATGGACTGAACAGGCTTCTTTGATATGTAATAGGGTCTTTGCCGGTGTTCACACAGCCTCAAGCGGCTGGCTTCATATCTACCACACCAGGTTAAATAATGCTGATAAAGACTCTTGTACTGCCTCACTTCAACTACTGTGACATAGTCATTAATGACATGACTGTGGAGCTTTCAAATAAACTCCAGTGTGCTCAGAACTTTTGCATTAGGTTTCATTTTTAATCTCAGACGTGATGATCACGTAACGCCCTTCTTCAAACAATTATCTATATTAAAATTACAAGATCTTCGAGACTATCACTCACTCATTCTGTTGCACGCTCTTTTAAATACAAATTGTCCCAGTTATCTTTCAAACAACTTTCAATTTATGTCTGAAATAAGTGAACGAAGTACAAGGAGGGGTACATCCTTATTATCTATACCAATTCATCGAACAACTACCTTTAGTAAGTCGTTTTACAGTTTCTGCCTGCCGATTGTGGAATGCCTTACGTATAAAACATCAGAGCCATTGATAGCGCGCTCGCTTTGGGGCGGAGGTCAGGGCCTGATGCTGGGGGCTCAGGGGGGGTATAGCGGTTGGCGGCTTTGGAATGTGTTACTTAAGGCAACTGAATGCAAGTTGAATGAATGCATGCGTGTATGTCTTATTATAGTTTTGTAAATATTTATAAAGTTACATTAATTATAGATGTTGTTTTTTATTATTTTAAAGCTAAGATTCTTTTAATGTATAAGGTAAATAAATAGATTTATTATTTTTAGTTATACATGTATATGTATGTTAGTTTAATTTTTTACGAGGTTAAGAAGTGGTAGAGAGGACTTTATAGTCCTAACTTCGCCTCTAATAAAGACATTTTTCATTTCATTTTCATTTCATTTCATTTCAAAGTATTATACCCATTACACAGGCCGAATATAATATATATTTATAGAGCTTTCATTCACCATCATCGAGAGAAGTGATTTTAAACACAAAGTTAATTATATCTCTCACAGTTTCATTACTTTTTGGAAAATCGAATAAAAATACTCTTATATTCAATATTGTAAAAATTATGAAGTTGAGGAATACATTAATGTACACACCTCGAAAATAAACATATATTCTGTTCGCAGGTATGATTCTATATACGTGTAAATCATGTAAAACACATTTAGTCTAATTAAATATTCCAAGAATAAAATATCTGTCGAACTTGTATTCACTTGGTAATAAATTATTTATTACATTTATCTGAAAGCCCTCAGGTCTTGTTGGTAAGTTTTATCCAAATCAAAAACAGAAAAATGAACTAGAATTTCCATTTTTTTCTAATTTTATTTAATTT